>NC_062578.1:45531607-46156785 GCF_022837055.1 Prionailurus viverrinus
GCTGTAGCATATGTCAGAAATTTTTCTTTCTTCCCCCTCTTCCTCCCTCGTGTCCTCCCTAACTTGCTCCTTCCTTCTCTCTCTCCTTTCATCCCTCTCTCCCTTTTCTTCTAAATTCATTCCATTTTAAGGTTGAAAAATTCCAATGTATGTATATACTTTATTTATTCATCCATCAGTGGACATCTGGGTTATTTGCACCTTTTAGCTATTGCCAAGTGGTGCTTTCAACGTGGGTGTACAAATGTTTGAGTTCCTGTCTTCACTTCTTTTGAATATGTACCTAGAGGTAGAATTGCTGGATCATATGGTAATTGTATATTTAATTTCATGACAAACTACCATTTTGTTTTTCACGGTGGCTGTCCCATTTTACATTTCCACCAACAATGCACAAGTGTTCCAATGTCTTTACATCTTTACCAACACTCATTATTTTAGGTTTTTTGATAATAGTCGTCCTAAAGAACATAAAATGGTGTTTCATAGTAGTTTTGATTTACATTTCTCTAACAACTAGTGATATTAAGCATCCTTTCAATTGCTTATTGACCACTTGCGTATCTTCTTTGGAGGAATATATATTCAAATTTATTGCTGCTATTCAGATTATTTTTGTTGTTGAGGTGTAGGTGCTTCTTAGGAATTCTCTATACTAAATTTTTATTATGTATATGGTTTGCAAGTTTTTTTCTCCAATTCTATGGGGAAACATTGCTTTTTAATGTTAAGACTCTATCTTAATCTAACTCCCAAACCAGAAACTTAGTTTACCTCTTCTATAAATCTTGTGCTTTTTGTCTTAAAACATTATCATTTACATTTGACACAGTTTTTTGTAAAAACTGGTATAGCTTGAGCAAGTAAAAAGTGATCAAATGCATATTTGGAATAGTTCTTACTTTGGGGAGGAGGAAAAAGGTAAACTTGTTAGAATTCTTTGTGTTTACAAGTTTATCTTCACAGTAATTTTTGCTTTTACCGTTTACAGAGATCGCTAACTTAGATTGGTTTTTCTGCAGAAAGATTTTATAACTTTCTACATTGTGGGGAGATCTTTTCCCGCTTAATTTCTTCTCTTACCAAAAAAAAAACCCAAACAAACATGTTTTAGGGACGCCTGGGTGGCTCAGGTGGTTAAGCATCTGACTTTGGCTCAGGTCATGATTTCATGGTTTGTGGGTTGGTGTCCCGCATTGGACTCTGCACTAACAGTGTGGAGCCTGCTTTGCCTCTCCCCTGTTCATGCTCTCTCTCCTTCTCTCTCAAAATAAACAAACTTTATATGAGAAAAAACAACAACACGTTTTAAAGATACTTATCTGTCTTCAAAACTTACAGGGCTTGACCATCTATAGACTGATGTTATAGACCACTTTAATAATACTAAATAGAATGAAAATTAAAGCAAATGCACAACTGATTAAATCAAAATGATTTTCATCGGATTAAAGCAAATGCACAACTGATTAAATCAAAATGCTTTTCATCCAGGATGGGCTTCAGGAGGATGTAGGTCTCAGAACCAGTAGGAAGATTGGGATATTAGTACCTATTTTAAAACGAACTTGTAAATACCTCCTGGTTCTCACATATCTGGGCTGATACATATATGTGTGTGTATGTGTATATATATTTGTGTGTGTGTGTGTGTGTATGTTGTGCGTGTATATATGTCATGTCAAATTCATAAGGATAGGCTTCATCACTTTTTTTAAAATAAGCAATTGTGCTTATTAATGGAAAACAGGAGTGTTTTTAAAACTACAATAATATTAAGGGAATTCAAAATTATTTTTGTGAGCATTATTCATTAAAGAGATACTATCATAGGCCTAGTGCTCGCACTTGTTCGATTTGAAATCTAAGAGAATACTGAAATATAGCTCTTTCAGTAAGTTAATTCAGCCAAAGCACTTAGAGTTCTGATTATGAGATTATTTCTCTAATGGTGGATGTTAACATTAATTTCAACAATCTGGTGAGTATATTTTAACAAACCCAAGCAGATAAAACACTGTTCTGTGTATGGTCACAGAGCTAGACACTTCAGGGTAGACTGAGATTCCTATAAATCCAGCATTGTTTAGCTGTGTCAGATCCTCTTGAAAGGGACATGCATTGCTGGTGCAGGTTTCCGCTTTAAAGGCAGATAAATCAGTATGATTCATTCATCAAAATAAGATTCAAACTCATCAAAATGTGTTAATGCCTGCTGAAATTGTGCCTCCACACAATGGCTCTACCGTTCTTAAGATTTTCTAGGTCTTTTAAAGAAGCTTAAGGCAGTTGAGAAGGAGAATTACAGCAATCGTTATTTGTCTTAGGCTCAATTCATGCATCCATTTCACATCCAAACTTGAATTTCCTTAGAAAATGCTCTTTATTGTTGTTCTGAAGCTTTAGATTGGGCACTTAAGAATCTACTGTCTTTTGAGACAGGGTGTTAAGTCCAAATTTTACTGCCTTACAAGAAACAAAATATGCATTTTTTATTTGATTAGTCTTCACATTTACAGAGAGTTAAGCATGATCATAATGAAAATATCTTATCCTGGTAAATTTCTCCATGATATCATATGGTAAATTTGATTTGGGAAATACATAGTGCAAATTGTTCTTGTTTCAGCTTTCTCTTTTGATTTGGATAACTTGTTGAAATAGCTTCCCCCTTCCCTCCACCCTGCTTTTGTATTACAGTTAACTCCCTTTGTAAGCTCAGTTTCAATCAAACTTCTTAAAGCAAGTGGCTAGGTCTTATTAGTACTATCTACTAAGGTGGAATAATTTTATTTGAGCTGTATTCTCAGGTCAGGTATATAACAGTGTGGACCACATGCCAGATGGCTCTGTGCATGATGTAACTTAAGTCTTTTATAGGATTCTGTGTTTTGTGACTTGGGATATACTTGCATGGTCTTGTTAATGTAACCACCTTCCCATTATTAAGCATTTCCTTGCATATTTCTTAGAACTTTTCTTTGTTTTGCTCATATTTTTTGGTTTTGTCCTTTATTAACTTTTTCATGATTCTTTCATATGCTTATCTGTCTGGGTGATTAAAACAGGGAAGGATGACAAGAAAAGACAGGGTGCATATGTTCTTGTTTTGTGAACAGTGTTCCGCATTCAGTTGCAATTTTTGTTCTTAAAACTCCATTGAGTTTGTCCACTGTTTGTTTGCCTTTTTGCACACTTGATACTGTTCTATGTTCATTCATTCAGGTCTATTTTACAGATAAGTGACAAATGTCCAGTATGTGCCAGACACTCTCTGCAAGGCCTTAGCTATGGAGATACACCAATAAACAAAATTGGCGAAATGCCTGCCTTTATGGCAGTAGAAAATACACATTCTATAAGTTAAGGGAATATTAAAATGAGAAAAATTGGTTTAAGTGGCAGTGTATATTGTCTTTTATAATCTAATTTCATAAAATTGACCTTTTTACTGTCTTAAGTCTTGTAAGGAGACGTTTACATAGGTTTTTTTTTTTTTAACATTTATTTACTTTTGAGAGACAGAGACAGAGCACAAGCGGGGGAGGAGCAGAGAGAGGAGACAGAGAATCCAAAGCAGGATCCAGGCTCTGAGCTGTCGGCACAGAGCCCGAGGCAGGCTTGCACTCACAAACCATGACCTGAAGTTGGATGCCTAACTGACTGAGCCACCCAGTCACCCTAGGTTTTTTTCTTTTTTTCTTTTTCTTTTTTTAATTTTAATTCCAATATAGTTAACATTTGGTGTTATATTAGTTTCAGGCATATACGTAGTTTTTGATTGCATAATATTTTTGAATTAGTCTATATTTTTCTGTCTAATTTTGTTAATGATTCATATTTGAACTGAAAACCATTTAATTAGTGGTGGATTGGGAGACCTGGGTGGCTCAGTCAGTTAAGCGTCTGACTTCTGCTCAGGTCATGATCTCACAGTTCATGGGTTTGAACCCTGTGTCAGGCTGGTTCTGTGCTGACAGCCCAGTGCCTGGATCCTGCTTCAGGTTCTGTGTGTCCTTCGCTCTCTGCCCCTCCCCAAGCAGTGCTCAGTTTTTCTCTGTCTCTAAAATATTCTAAACTATTTTACTCCTTTCATACATATCTTTGTCTTATTAATGCATATACATACAGTGAATAGTGTATACAGTGAATAGTTTTAGATCTATGTGGATTAAGACCCAAGGTTAGTCCCCAGTACCGTTAGTGAGGGAGTGTCTTTAAAAGTTGGCATTAGTTTGCATTATAAGGAAGGCATCTTCCATAGGAGTAGGCTTGCTAACTTGTATTTTCTTTAATAAACAGATTTGTTCAGGTGTACTTTACATAGCGTAAATTCACTCATTTCAGGTATGTAAATACAGTGATTTCTAGCACCTTAATTGAGTTATGCAGCTGTTAACCATGAATCAGTTTTAGAACATTTTCACCCTCCCAGTAAGTTTGCATGCTCATTTACAGTTAATCCCCAGCTCCAGCCACAGGTAACCACTTTCTTTGTAAATTTATTTTTTATGGCATGTGAATAGAATCATACAAAATGTGGTATCCTGTATCTGGCTTCTTTCACTTAGATAATGTTTTTGAGATTCATCTTTGACATAGCCAGTAGCTAATTTGTTTTTCATTCTACATCTGTATGTGGCTTTCCTTAACCGAGTAAAATATATTCAGGCTTGCAAATAACTATCCATACCCTTATTCAGAAATGTTTAAATTCCAGAGTTGTATGTATGGCTTTCAAACCTGGTTACAGTTGTTGCTACAACTATGACTTGGGATGTTCTGAGAATGTCCTTTGTGTCATTCGCCCCTTCTTCAACATCAAATACATAAAAGCTTTTGCATAATTTTTGTGATAATTGCTTTAAAACTTATTTAAATGTAGAATTTAACTCCTATCAGGGAGATGAATAGCTGGCACTGGGTCTTTTATTAATAGAATTTAAATCTTTGGTAAGTTAATTCTTTTGAAATTGCCTAGTCTTGTTATTATAGGACTTTATAATTTTCTCATCTTGATTGGTTTTATTCTTTATAATTGCCTTAATGGTCCAGGACCTAGCATATAATTGATTTTTAATAAATGTTAATTAAAATGAACCCAAGTAGAATTTAATAATTCTATAAACATTTTTAGATCAGCTAACATAAACTTTGAAGACATTAGAAAAAAGTACAAGTATACTAGGTCATAATAATGTTTAAGGAAGAAAAGGTAGGTATATTTTCTTTTTGTTCATCTTCAATTTTTTAAATAAATGATTAGCTTTAATATTGTAAAGCTAATATTCTAGCTTCTGAAGAGAAACATAAGTTAAATGTGCCATTCTTGAATATCTTAAATTTTTTATCCTAATAAGTGCAAATATTCAGATATGAGTGCTCTTGGAGTTTCTGTTTCTAGAGATTAGTCATTTAGTCTCATGATGATCTTTATTTTTTGGGGGAGGAATAATATTTGAAGGTGAATACTTAATTTTTCATACTTAATTTCTCAAAATATTCTTTTATAGAATCCCTATGAGTAATGAAAAAAATCACAAAAGTATTTACAGGTCTGGCTACACCTGAAAATACTAGGTAGAACTGTACCAAGCTTTCATATTACTTTAGAGTTGTGTAGGATGTAGTTTATAAGGTGCCCTGTAATGGATTATTACATGAAGTATACCACTGTTCTCATTAACATAGTTCTCATATTAAAACTAGAGTATAATTTAAATATAGCAAAATTCAACAATTTTATGTGTACAACTCAATGATTTGTGACAGATATATATACTCATGTGGCTGCCAAACTTCTTTCTGGTCCCACTGCAGTTAGTCCCTTTCTCTTTTCCTGGAGTGCGTCAACTTTTGGTGAGAACAGTTGGCTCATAATAAGGGGTAATGCCGGTGTCGATTCAGGGGTTGACTGGTTAGCATGTTAGCTGGTAGACTCACTATTCCTTGCTTTGTTGTTCCATCCTTCACCCAAACTCATCAGACAACTGATTCTTTTCAGTAGGGCTTGTGGGATTTCTCTAGGCCACTGTGTGGCCAGAGACTGAGTCTCATAGCATTTTCAGTTGCATAAGAAAATATTTTGTAAACAGATTTTATATATACGCATTCACATATTTTGAGTTCATTGAGTGAAATCAATGAAGGTAGTATTTTTTTAAAGCATAGTTTAAGAGAGTAATAAAAGAAAAATAGAAACCTAATTTTAACATGTGAGATATCATAGGACTCTAAAGTATTTTAAGTGACAACAAGCACAGTAGTCTAAATCTTTAACAAGATTAAAACTTTTTAAAAACTTATTTTACTGTTCTCTGTATTTCATTTAATTTATTTACAGCCTTGTATTTGTATCAGGGTGAAAAATTGACCTAAATTGCATTTGCAGTCTCAACTACCAGTTTGTTCATATCAGAAAGAATAGTTTTATTGTGTAAATCCCTGTATTTATTTATGTTTCTTTTGGAGAGTTGGGAAGTAGAGAATAGACATAAATCTAGGCTTTACCGATTATGACTGTTTTCCCTCCAAAGAGGTCATTGATTTTTCTGTGAATTTATCTTGATTGAATGATTTTTAATAACACATCTTAAAGTGAAAAAATACTACCTCCTAAGTAATCTTTATAGGAGTAATAGTCTAGAATCTTAAATTTAATAAATAACATGATTGTTATTTAAATTGCTATTACACTTAATAAATAACATGAACATGTTTTCATCAGATGTTCTGTTGTCTCTCTTAGTACTAACTTTTAAGCCTCTGCTTATGCTGTTTTGGGATTTATTTTGGTTAATTTCAACACTTTGCAACATTTTAGCTATAATTTTCAATTATGAAATTGTAAATCTTGTCATTGTATTAATGATTTTTTATTTTACTATATAAAGTACATTTACTTAGAATATTAATGCATTCTTGTTTGAAAAAAATTCCCTTGAAAGAACAGTTTTTATAATTTAACAGTCCTCTCAGGCTTTATTTTTTGTCATGTTTTGATTCTGATCTTATAATGTGTTTAAATGACCAATTGAAAAATACCTACTTTAAGTTTTTAGAGTGTATGTGTATGGGATTAAAAAGACATGAAAAAACACTACTATAGGTAAATAACATCTGTCTTTATATCAGTTAGATGTTTCTCTTTGATTTTTTTTAAGTGCATGAAGAGCATGCAACACATGTTAACAACCAGAGAGTGTTGGTCCAATGAGAACAGGAGGTTTTCTTTGATTTTCCTGGTGGAAAACTTGATATTTTCCACATGGAATTTTATGATCAGTTGGGTGTGAAGTTGTATGGGCAAATAGGATTCGTCTCTTTCTCTTGTTAAAAGTTTTAAACTTAGTAAAATTGTTTAGTGATACCCAAATGAACATATAAAATTCATTCTTAGATTATTGACTTTAAATTTGATTTTTGGATATTGGGGAATATTATTACAAGACCTACATACATCTCTTTCTATGAGAAGAATTATGCTAGTTTTTCCCCAGTATTTGGTTTTGTCTATGTACAACAGCAGGAGAATATTATCCTGTGACAGCATTTTATTCTAGTGACAGTATCTTTGAAATACGTCTGTGTTTCATTATTTTTTGGGAACTGAAATGTAAGAGTATATTCAAAAGAATTCTAAGTTATTAATATATTAAGAGGGAAATGGCATGGTTAGAAATAACTAAATTTAGCTTAAGTTTTTTTTATCATTGCTTCTAAATTTCTTAACTATGTTTGATTTAATCTCTTTTTAATATATTAATTTGAAATTTAGGAGCAAATAATCATTGGAGATCCCCATATCCAAAATATCATACAGTACGTATGTATCATAAGTATGCCTCTAGCATACTTAGAGGCAGGAGGTAATCTCTAAGAACAGCATCATAATACTCTTCTATAGCACTTGTACTTTATTAATTCCACTATATACAGGGATTTATTTGAACCTCATTATAAACAAGTCATGTGTTCTCGATTTTATAAGATGTGGAAATGAAAGATTACAGAGGGTGATATGGTAGGCCTAGAGAGATCTGGTTCTAGACATTTTTTAATTAGTTGGTGATGGAACCCTCAATAGCAAGTTGGTAACTATTAGCAAGTTCTCAATAATAACTTTGTGTTCTTTATTATTTATAACTTTAAAAAATATTGCCAGTTTCCTCGATGAATCTGTTAATACTTAGCTTTTTTCAAGTTTCAACTGATTAATGACTCATTTATTTGTTTTAGAAATAATATTTTGGCACCTATCATGTGAAAACTTGTGTTGTAGGCCCTGGAGTCTCATTATGAATAAGACGCAGGCTTTCCTCCTTTCTTATCTAAGTATTTAGAGAGATGTTCTATTTTTTTTTTAATGTTTCAAGTTTTTATTTAAATTCTAGTTAACATATAGTGTAATTTGGTTTCAGGAGTAGAGTTTAGTGATTCATCACTTACGTACAACACATGTACACTGAGCACGCAGTGCTGATCCCTACAGGTGTCCTCCTTAATACCCATTACCCATTTAGCCCATCTTTCCCACCGTCCTCCCTTCCAGCAACCCTCAGTTTGTTTTCTGTATTTAAGAGTCTCTTATGGTTTGCCTCCCTCTCTGTTTTTTTTTTTTCTTTCTCCTACGTTCGTCTTTAATGTTTGTTAAATTCCATTTATGAGTGAAATTGTACGGGATTTATCTTTTTCTGACTGACTTATTTCGCTTAGCATAATACACTCTAGTCCCATCCATGTTGTTGCAAATGGCAAGATTTCATTCTTTTTGATGGTTGAGTAATATGCCATTGTATATGTATACACCACATCTTCTTTATCCATGTGTCTGTTGATGGACATTTGGGCTCTTTCCATAATTGGGCCGATGTTGATAATGCTCCTATAAAAATCAGGGTGCATGTGCTGCCCCTTTGAATCCGTATTTTTATCCTTTGGGTAGTGCAGTTGCTGGGTCATAGTGTAGTTCAATTTTTAACTTTTTGCGGAACTTTCATACTGTTTTCCACAGTGGCTGCACAAGTTGGCATTCCCACCAACAGGGTAAGACAGTTACCCTTTTGCCACATCCTCACAACCTGTTTCCTGTGTTGTTAATTTTTGCCTGACAGGTGTGAGGTGCTATCTCATTGTAGTTTTGATTTTTATTTCCCTGATGATGAATGATGTTGAGCATCTTTTCTAACTCTTACATCGGTAGCTGGGTTTGTTTGATTGGCTTGCTTCTGGAAGATATATCTAATTATGTCCTTCTCCTGCCTAAAATACTTCTTCTAGCTTTTACAGTAAAGATTAAAATCTTTAAAACATTCTGTGAAACCCTCCATGATCTGACCCTGTCTTGGCTGTCCATCTGAATGTCTTCCTCTTTAGTCCCTCAACACTTTTTGCCTTTTTCACTTGGTTGTCTTTCAGCCAGGTCTTTCATCATATTTTTCCACTAGTCAATTGCCTAAACAACTTTTACTTACCCCATAGATACTAGAAATTGACACTTGGTCTGACTAGGACACATTCCCCTAATATATTCCTTCATGTGATATTGTTTCTGTTTTTCACTGCACTTTTCATAGAAGTAATTTTACACTGGTTCATGTGATTATTTAATAGTTCTCCTTTCTTTTTGCTTAACCTCCGTAAGGACCATTTCTTTTTCTATGGAGGATATTTATCCTCAAAACCTTGAATCCGTTGTAGGCACAAGTAAATATTTATTGACATGCAGCTGGTAATTTTTTCAGTGATTTCTTTGTTTTTTTGGTTGTCTGATTGATGAGGTTTTAGATTGTATGTGGTTTTGACAGCCAAGTCTGTCTCCTATTTACTTACATAATATGTGTAAAATGTGCTCTTGGCCCAAGGAAAAAGCCAGTGACTTTAGTTACTGAACTTGAACTAAAATGTTCGTGATTTTTGTAATCAGAATTCTCAAGGTTATATTTGAGTGTTAGTATTACATACATAAAATATGTTCTATAAACACATTTCCTTTCTCTTTTTTCCTGAGTAGTTGAATATTTTTCCTTAAGTAGGTGAATTATTTATATTGATTAACCTAAGAGATGATGAGAATATGAAGGGATATTTTGCCCCTTTTGTATTTTGCTCATTTGCTACCACCCATGGTTCATTGTACAGTTTTGGACATTGCATATTAATCAGAAGTTGATTATATTTTTATTTGAGTGATATAAAAGTTTTACTCCTTTTTCTCTGTTATCTAATATTTAAATTGAAATAATATTTCAGAAATTTGAAAAATAGTGAATTATTTTCATAACATAATGATATAGTTTGCATTTTAGAGTTATGTGCAAATGCTACACTCGTGATTAAAAAATATACTGGTGGGGATGTGGTGAAAGGGGTATTCTGATACCCTGCTGATGAATGTGAAACTATATTCAAACCGTTATCAGGCATGAATTAAAAAGATCAACGTAAAAGTGTCTGTACTAATGTAGAAAGAGCTTGATTTCTAAGAATGTTGTTTAATTAAAAAAGCAGGCTATAGACCCTTCCATGTCCATTAAAATTTAAATGTGTATGAATGCATAAAATCAGTAGAGGTCTATAGTTGTGTGTGCTAAACTTTAAGTAGTTATCAGGGGTTTGGGTGGGACCAGGGGGAGCAAAGAGGGGCTTTAAGCTTTCATTTTACCTATCACTTAATTAAAAACATTTTTCTTCATCGAGTATTGATGTATTGTGCAAGTTAAAGAGTCGTATACAGAACTAAATACAAATTTCTTAACTTTTTAAACTGCTTTATTTCTGAGTTAGTGAGGTTTTATACTCATTTTATTTTGGAAAAAGTGATCTAATCTTATTTTACTTTGCAGGATATGAGTAATAACAAAAATACATTTTTGGAACCAGTTTGTAGGTTCAAGCTTTGCATTTGGGGACTCTATATAAATCTTTAGATCCAGCTGTTGCTGAGGATATTCTTTCAATTGCTATGAGGTGTGTTGATTTTAAGAGAATGGATGGCTGTTCCTCAAGTGTGTGTATGGCAAAAATTTTGGTTATGAACATGAATGGATTGTTTAAGTTAATTCCTTTGCATCGAGTAGTAAAAACTACTTCCACATTTTCTATTTAAAATTCCGAAGGAAGAATTTTCTTTAAAGAAATGCCCTATTGGTCCAGAAATTTCATCAGCTCTGTATTATGATTTGTCAGTAGATGGCACAAGCAGAGTCTTTTAAAGTGTTTGTTAATTAGGGCATATTCATTTTCAATCTTTGCTACTACACAGTCAAGACCTACTTGTTTCTATTTCCCTAAATTTACCCTGGAGTTTGTCCAAGTTGAGTTTTAATGAGTTGTTTATTCCACTAGTTACATTAGGATTTATTTTTCCCTAGAGGGTAATGTTTGAATCGATAGTTTTTAAACCTATTCTGTAAAGTGAACATATGTTTAGACTAGGACTTCTGGATATGTGAAATAAGCATTTGTTAAATAATTTTATTTTCACCAACTTAAGTGTTAAACAGTTGGTTTAGTGAGTTTTCAAAAAGCTAGTTAAGTCCAGAAGTTGTTAGATATTTTTAGTATGAACTTGATTGAACTGTTTTTTTTTAAGAAATTAAATAAATGCATAGTGGCCTAAATCACAAGGAAAATTCTGTTTTATTGTTGATATTCATTACATTTTAATGAGTCTCCCAAATAACTTAAATAAAGTTTTAAAAGATACTGATCTGTAATTAAATTTCTGAAGCAAATATGGTATGATGTTATGCTTAGCTGAATTGGGTCTGATGAAGTGGATACATGGGTATTTATTATTTTTTTTATATTTGTTATTAAAAATATTTCAATATTTACCAAAACAAAATAGAATGAAACCTCTTTTCTTTGATAGTGTTACACTAACAGGGGCATTGTATAACCTACCATCTTTTGCTAAATTATTCCTAAATAGTTTATTTTAGTTCAGATGCTACTAGAGTACTTAACAGAAGCATAATAAAATTTACTTTTATTTGTGGCCCTCTACAGCTGGAAAATAAAACCACAAAGACATGTACGACATGTATGAGATAGTTTGTTTATTATCGAATTCTGGCTTTTGTACAACGTGCATTCTTTCCTTTGATGTCAAATTAAATTGAGTCTGAAGGAGAGAATTGCCTCCTACCCTTGGGCAAGACTAAATGTAGGATAAATTAATCAATTTGATTTTGTGTATGTTTAAGTTTTTATTCAAGTCTATGTTACCCATTTGGGAACCATTTTATGTAACATATGATGGTTTGAAAGTTAGAGTACCATATACAGTAGCTGAATTTGTTAAGAAATAGTAAAGTCTCACTTGTAAAAAGAATCCCACTTCATTTTTTCCTTACAAACAGTTACTGCTGTAGTTATAAGAATATGGCTCTTGTTACACCATAGGACTTTCCATAGAGTATCTAACTGAAGATCGAGTGGTTAGATTAATAGTATATTTTTATATCGTAGGTGTTCCAAATATTTTTTCTTTTTTTTTTTTTTTTCCTTTTTTTTTTTTTCAATGTTTGTTTATTTTTGGGACAGAGAGAGACAGAGCATGAACGGGGGAGGGGCAGAGAGAGAGGGAGACACAGAATTGGAAACAGGCTCCAGGCTCTGAGCCATCAGCCCAGAGCCCGACGCGGGGCTCGAACTCAAGGACCGCGAGATCGTGACCTGGCTGAAGTCGGACGCTTAACCGACTGCGCCACCCAGGCGCCCCCAAATATTTTTTTCTTTAGTATCACTACCAGTAAACTTTTTTTGGTAAGGAATTTTGAGAACATCATGTTTTTAAATGCTTATTAAAATAAAATGATTTATAAAATGGCTGCAGTGTTAGGAAAGCAAAAGTAACTGTAATGGCATTATAAATTTGTGCCTTGGATCCATTTTGTTTTTCCGTCTGTCTCTTTTGATCTTTGCTGTTTTACCTGTTTGGTTTAAAGAATCTTTTGTTCAGTGCATATTTGTTTTCTGGTCTGTTCATTCCATTCCTTGGGTTTTCCGGTAAAATGGGTTTTCTGGTAAAATGTGACCAGGATTGTGTGGCTTGAAGGGTAAATCTAGGTAGAGTCACATATTGCCATTACGTACTTGAAAATTGTATGGATAAGGTGATAGATGTCTTAATGTGAAACTATTTATTTAAATTGCCTGACATGCTAATTAAAAGAGCTGGGTCATTTTCTTTTTGTTGTTTTGATATTTTTGAGTGAGAGAAAGCAATATTTACTTAGCCCACTGTTCCTAGGAACAGAGTTCTGACCACTTGAGAAAAATTTTTTTTTGTTTTAATGAGATAAAATCCACATAATACAATACATTTTAATTATTTTTAGCTGTACAATTCTTTTGTTTTTAGTAGTTTCACGTCATCTTGTAGTCATTGTCACTAATTGCAGAACATTTTCTGAATTCAAAAAAAAACCCTATCTTCATGATTTTGGACATTTCATATGAACACAAACATACAATATGTGGCATTTTCTGCTTGGCTGTTCTCATTTAGCATGCTTTCCAGGTTCATCCATGTTGTAGCATTTACTGGTACTCCATTCCATGTAATGGTCAAATAATCTTGTGTGTGCACATATATATCATATTTTGTTTATCCATTCCTGATTTGGATTGTTGGGTTGGGTCATTCACACTTTTGGGCTACTGAGAATAATGCTGCTGTGAACAACGTATGTATGAGTTTTTATATGAACATGGTTTCCATGCTCATGGGCATATATGTAGCAATATAATTGCTGGGTCATATAGTAACTCTATATTTACTTTTTTGATGAACTGATGGATTGTTTTGCACAGTTGCTTAACTGTTTTCCACTCCTACCTCCTTTGTATGATGGTTACAGTTCCTCTCCTTGCCAACACTTGTTATTTTCCATTTTTATTTTCCTTTTATTATAGCTATCCTAGTGGGTGTGAAGTAGCAGCTCACTCTAGTTTTGATTTTCATTTCCCCAATGATGTTGAATATCTTTTAATGTGCATATGGCTATTTGTGTCATCTTTTTTGGAGAAATGTCTGTTCATGTTCTAGTTCATTTTTAAATTTCATTTATATCTTTTTGTTGAGTAGTGAGAGTTCTTTCCATATTCTGTACAATAGCCTATTATTACCTATGTGGTTTTCAAACATTGCCTTTATTATCTTTTTTCCACTTTCTGAATAGTAGCCTTTGAGACACAACATTTTAAAATTCTGATGAATTCCAGTTTATCTCTTTTTCCTTTTGTTGCTTTTCTTTTGGGACGATATTTATGGAACTAAGATCATGGAGATTTACAGCTATGTTTCTAAGAGTTTTATAGTTTTATCTCGGTATCTCAAATGTATAGGGCTATTATGCTAAATCTTATATTCCTCTAGTGGTGAGTTGTGCACACACATTGTTTTTACTAAATTGCAATAGGCAGATTCGGGAGGATAACAAAAAGTAGGAGAGATTCTGGAGAAGTCCTGCTACCTCCACATTACTTTGCCTATGTAAATGCCCATAGGATTTTTTATCTTTCTGGTATAATTTTATAGGATAATGATCATTCCTAATCAGTATTTTCTGTGACTTATTGTATGCTTGGTATGTAGATTTGTCTTTATTTTAGGCAAGATGTCTTTTGTTAGATATTGCTGTATACTGTTTCTTTTGGTTTGCTTTTTTCTCCAGGAACACTTGATTAGGTATATATATTGTAGATTGACCTTTTCTGTAATTTATCTCCATGTCTTTTCTAAAATAATTTTATTATTAAAAATACATTTTTGTTTGATTTTGTAAATGTTTCTGTCCTGTTTCTGACTGGGTTTTGAGTTATGTTTTCTTTGTTTAACTTCCAAGTATTTGAGCATGTTACAAATACCTTTCTTTTATTAAAAGTTTATAGTGTAATTCCATAGTGATCAGCATATATAATCTGTATGATTGCATTCCTTTTAATTTTATTGAGGCTTGTTCTTGTGGACTAAATGTCCTTGATGAATGTATATTTTGCTGTTGTTGGGAGGGTGTGTCCTGTTAAGTTGGTTAGTCCAAGTTGATCAGTTGTACTGTTCATCTTTTTTACCTTTAGTGACTTTTTCTTTCTACTTTTTCTAGTACTTACTGAAGAGAGGAGTGTTGAATCTCCAGTTTTTGGATTTGTGTATTTCTGTTTTCAGTTTTATGTTTCAAAAAATTCAAATGTAGTTGACCTACAATATTACATTTGTTTCAATTTTACACCATAGTTATTTGACATTTATATACAGTTGACACTTGAACATGACTGGTTTGAACTGCTCAGGTCCAATAGTACACGGATTGTTTTTGATAAATACAGTATAGTCCTGTAAATGTATTTTATTCCTTATTATTTTTTAATAACACTTTTTAAAGCTTACTTTATTATAAGAGTATAGTATATAATATACAAAATATGTGTTAATCAACTGTTGATGTTAATGGTAAGGCTTAAGGTCAATAGTAGGCTATTAATAGTTAAGACTTTGGAGAGTCAAAAGTTGTTGTATGTGAATTTTTGACTGCATAGGGGTCAGTCCCTATGTATGTGAATTTTTGACTGCATAGGGGTCAGCCCCTGTGTTGTTCAAGGGTCAACTGTACATTGTGAAATGATCAATATGATAAGCCTAGCTAGCATCTGGCATCATACAAAGTTTTTACAGTCTTACTGACTGTATTCCCTATGCTCTATTTTACATCACTGTGACTTTATTTTATAACTAGAAGTTTGTACCTCTTAATCCACTTCATCTGTTTTGCCCTTCCCACCTCTCCACCCTCCCTCCTCTGGCAACCAACAGTTTGTTCCCTGTATTTATGAGTCTGCTTCTGTTTCATTTGTTCAGTTGTTTTTAAGCTCCACATTTTTGTGAAATCACATGGTATTTATCTATCTCTGTCTGACTGACTTCACTTGGTATAACACCCTGAAGGACCATCCATGTTGCCACAAATGACAAGATTACATTTTTTTTTATGTCCGAGTAGTAATCCATTTTGTGTGTGTGTGAGACATCTTCTTTATCCGTTCATTGATTGATGGTCACTGAGGTTGCATATCTTGGCTATTGTAAATAATGGTGGAATGAACACGAGGGTGCATATATCTTTTATAATTAGTGTTTTTGTTTTCTTTGGGTATATACCCAGGAATGGAATTGCTGGATCTTACTGTAGTTTTGTTTTTAATTTTTTGAAGAACCTCCATACTGTTTGTTTTCCATAGTAGCTATACCACTTTACATTCCCATCAATAGTGCAGGAGGGTTATTTTTTTCCCACATCAGTGCCAAAACTTGTCCTCTTCTTCTTTCTTTTTCTTCTTTCTTCTTCTTCTTCTTCTTCTTCTTTCTTCTTCTTCTTCTTCTTCTTCTTCTTCTTCTTCTTCTTCTTCTTTCTTCTTCTTCTTCTTCTTCTTCTTCTTCTTCTTCTTCTTCTTCTTCTTCTTCTTCTTCTAATAACAGTATTTGACAGGTATGAGGTGGTATCTCATTGTGGTTTTGATTTGCATTCCCTGATGATTGATGATGTTGAGCACCTTTTCATGTTTCTGTTGGCCATCTGTAGGTTTTCTTTGGAAAAATGTTTATTCATTCCTCTGCCCAGTTTTTAATTGCATTGTTTGTGTTTTTGGTGTTGAGTTGTATAAGTTCTGTATATATTTTGGATTCTAACCCTTTTTTTGATCTGACATTTGCAAGTGTCCCATTCATTTGGTTGCCATTTTGTTTTGTTGATGGTTTCCTTCTCTGTGCAAAAGCTTTTTATGTAATGCAGTCCCAATAGTTTATTTTTGCTATTGTTTCCCTTGCCAGAGAATATCTATCTAGAAAAATGTTTCTATGGCCAGTGTCAAAGAAATTTCTGCCTATGTTCTCTTGTAGGGTTTTCATGGTTTCAGGTCTCACGTTTAGATCTTTAATCCATTTTGAATTTATTTTTGTGTATGGTATAAATAGGTGGCCCGGTCTTAATCTTTTGAATGTAGCTGTCCAGTTTTCCCAACACCATTTATTGAAGAGACTGTCTTTTCTCCATAGTATGTTCTTGCCTTTTTCATTATAGATTAGTTGACCATATAATTGCGGGTTTGTTTCTGGGCTTTCTTTTCTATTCCATTGATTTACGTGTCTATTTTTTGTGCCATTACCATATTCTTTTGATTACTGTGGCTTTGTAGTATAGTTTGAAATAAGGGAATGTGATTACCTCTAACTTTGTTCTTCTTTCTCGAAAAATGCTTTGACTATTTTTTTTTTTTTTGTGGTTCCATACCAATTTTACGATTATTTCTCTTCATTCTGTGAAAAATACCATTGGTATTTTGATAGGGATTGCATTGAATATGTAGATTGCTTTGGGTAATATGAACGTTTTAACAATATTAATCCCTTAAGGATTCAACAATATATAATTTATACATATTAACAGCATATGTCAATAGAATTATTTCTTCCATCAGAATGGTGTATCTTTCCATTTATTTCTGTCATTTTTATTTTCTTTCATCAGTGTCTTAGGGTTTTTAGAGTACAGGTTTTTACTTTTTTGGTTAAATTTATTCTTAGGAATTTTATTATTTTTGATGTAATTATAAATGGTATATTCTTAGTTTCTCACTATTTCATTATTAGTGTACAGAAATGCAACAGATTTCTGTGTATTAACTTTATATTGTACAAGTTCATTGAATTCATTTATTAAAAATTTTTTTTCTGGTAGAGTCCTTTGGATTTTCTGTATATTCATGTCATCTATAAATGGTTTTACTTCTTCTATACCCAGCTGGATACTTCAAAACAAATTTTTTTTGTGTGGTTGCTGTGGCTAGAATTTTCAATACTGTGTTGAATAAAAGTGGCAAGAGTGGGTTCCTATGTCTTGTTCTGATCTTAGAAAAAAAGCTTTCAACTTTTCACCATTGTATATGATGTTAGCTGTGGGATTGTCATATATGGCCTTTGTTATGTAGAAGTATGTTCCCTCTATACACACTTTATTCATTTTCATCAGAAGTGTATGTTGAATGTTGTCACCTTTTTTTTCCTGCATCTGTTGAGATGATTGTATGATTTTTATCCTTAATTTTATTAACATGGTGTATCATGTCCATTTAAGTTGTCGATTTTCAACCATCTTTGCGTTCCTGAAAGGAATCCTACTTGATCATGGTATATGATCCTTTTAATGTATTGTTGAATTTGGTTTCCTTATATTTTATTGAGGACTTTTCCACCTATGGTTGTAAGGTTTATTGGTCTGCAGTTTTCTTTTTTGTAGTGTCTTTGGTTTTGGTATCGGAAATACTGGCATTGTAAAAGGAGTTTCTGTTGGTTTGTTTGTACCAACTAAACTTGTGTTTTTTTATCCTCTGCCTGTCTTTAAGATTTTCTCTTTAACCCTGGTTTTCAGCAATTTGATTGTAATGTACCTTTGGTATGATTTTAAGTGTCTTCTGCTTGGGGTTTGTTGTTTTCTTAAAAGTTTGGCCATTATTGCCTTAAATATTTTTTTGTTCCGCTTCTCTCAATTCTCCCCTCTATTTTGGGACTTGCAATTACACCTGTTGGATGTTGCCTGACCATGTCCCAAAGCTCATGAAGGCTTTTCCTAATTACTTGAGACCTTTTTCTTTGATCCTTGATCTCCTGGAACCTTCCTAAGAAAATTATGAAATGCATCTCAAAATTGTCAGGGAAGCAAGAGGAAGGAAAGCATTTATCCATTCATTTCCAGGCTTTCCATACATGAATACAAAATAATACCCATGGGAGTCTCTCACTGTTCAGTCGCTTTAAGCAATGACTGTAAAAATCTGCATTAATTGGTCTTTATAGCAGGGGTTGGAATAAGAGGTAGGATTGATGGGCCTCTGAGGTTTTATACAAGAGATGCCCAATACTGTAGGTGGATACTGTTGGGAAGATGATAAAGGGTAGAGGTTTATGGGGTTGAGGAAAGTGTAGGGTGGCTGAGTCTACTATGGTAGCATCCTAATTTTTTTCTTTCTCTTGGTTTTTCTTTTTTCTACTTGCATATTTCATTAACTTTATCATCTTGTTGTTCACAGACATATTAAGCATTTTCTAACTTTGAAGCTTTGTTATTTGGAAAATTTAATTATACAAGGTACCTCATTCAAAGAAAGAACCAGATGACTAAGACATCAGTGAATTAGATATTCCCAGACAGAGATTCTAAAAAAATTTTTCTGTGTTATTGTCAAATAATCTGGGTATAATGTAAAATTTTCATAAATACTTATGAGAGGAGGTATAGAATAGAGTTCTCTGGATTAGAATCCCTGGATTTAATTTTTGGATTTTTACTTAATAGTTTTATAATATTTGATTCAATGGGTTAATAGATATAAGACATTTAGAACAATGCAGGACTGGTAGTAAATTTTCTTAGATGTTAACTAGTATTTTCATTGTTACTTTTGAAGATTGTCTTGGTTGAAAACTTGTAATTGAACAGTGTGTGTGTGTGTGTGTGTGTGTGTGTGTGTGCGCGTGTGTGTGTGTGTGTGTGTGTGTGTGTGTATGAATGTGTATGTATGGACATTATTTTAGTTTGTATTTTTATTTTTTATTGTAAGAGGTTCTGAAATAGTGAAATTTAAAGTCTGAAATTGTAGGGGCACCTGGGTGACTCAGTCGGTTAAGTGGCTTTCGCTTAGGTCATGATCTCATGGTTCGTGAGTTCGAGCCCCATGTTAGGCTCTGTGCTGACAGCTCAGAGCCTGGAGCCTGCTTTGGATTCTGTGTCCCCTTCTCTCTCACTGCCTCTTTCCTGCTCGCACTCTTTGTCTCAAAATAAATAAACAGTCAAAAAATTTTTTTAAAGTATGAAATTGTATATCTATTTGATTTAATTATAATTTAAAATATTTTTGATATATACTTTTTTTTTTTTGGCTTACAATCTAGGTCATTTCATATGTTGTTATTTGTAAATGCTCTTTACTGTATTGTTCTCTTTTCTTATGTAGGACCAAAAGATCTCAGATTGCTATAACTGAAGGTATATTTGAACTTCCAAATCTCACAATTCAAGCTACAAGAGCACAGACACTTCTGCTGCAAGCAATATATCAAAGTTGGTCTCATATTGGAAATGTCAACTCTTTATCAGTGAATGAAGCTTTGATGAATGAAGTTTTCCAAACTATAGGTAAGAGCACGATCTTGGCAAGTTTATGGAAAATTCTTATGAGAGGTTACTAATATTTTATTATTCAAATCCATAAGTATAGCCTGCTGAAATTAAATTGTGTCGTGTATTTCTGTGTAAGTGGATATTTATAGCTCCAAAAAAATTTCAGGATATGAGGTAAGCTGTTCAGTTTTATTCCCTGCAACCAATTTCTGGATATATTTTACAGTTTCAAGAGATTATTTTTTTTACCAGCATCTTGCACAATTAATCCTTTGGCCTCACATGGATAACTTCTGAGGGGATCAATATAATGTGTATGTTTGAAATGATAGCCAGTATGTTTGGTTAGTAAATTGGAATAAAGTTATTGATCATGATACTTTAAAACATGGTAAGCAAATTATCTTTTTTGTGTACTCTTACACCTTGAATGAATGAGTTAACTACTAAAAATAAAAAATCTGCTTTGATGCCAGGATAGGAGATACTATCTTTATCTTGTCACTTACTTTACAGGCAAACAAAAAAACTTACAAAAGGTTTGCTTTTTGTAGTTGTCTCTGTTTAAAATAATCTTGTTAGTTTTGTCAGTAACACTAAAGTAGTTTTGAAAGAAGGATATATTTTTATTAAATGTAATCATCATAAATAATAACCTGTTAATTTTCTACTTCATTTGTCTATGAGAATAAGACATTGGCTTTTTTGTTCTTATGATGCTTTTGAACATTTTAATTTGAGATCTTACTATGGGGAAATATAAGTTCTAAAAAAGAAAAAAGGCATAAGTAGAACCCTGCCCTTTTTTTTTTTACAGTGTTTATTTCTGTGTGTGTGTGTGTGTGTGTGTGTGTGTGTGTGTGTGTGTGAGAGAGAGAGAGAGAGAGAGAGAGAGAGAGAGAGAGAGAGAGAGAGAGAGAGAGGCAGGCAGGCAGGCAGGCAGGCAAAGCACAAGCCGGGGAGGGGCAAAGAGAGAGGGAGACTCAGAATCAGAAGCAGGCTCCAGGCTCTGAGCTGTCAGAACAGAGCTTGACACAGGGCTCGACTTAAGAATGGTGAGATCATGACCAGAGCCGAAGTCAGATGTGTAACCAACTGAGCCACGCGGGCGCCCCTGAGCCCTTCTTTTGACATGCCTAGTGACTAATGTAAAATTTTATATAGTTGTTTTGTGTCAGGTTTTATGATTTTGTAAAGAATGACAA
The DNA here is from genome assembly GCF_022837055.1 of Prionailurus viverrinus. NCBI lineage: Eukaryota > Metazoa > Chordata > Mammalia > Carnivora > Felidae > Prionailurus > Prionailurus viverrinus. The sequence continues at coordinate 45,552,993 of NC_062578.1, forward strand.
GGCAAATGTTTCATTAGCCTAGAGTTGTTAACTTAGATCTTATGAAAGGCCTTTAAATTCTCTGAATCCTCTGAAATAGTATGCAAGTTTTAGTGTGTGTATGAACACATACACCTCCTCCCACACACATAAACATATTTGTAATCTCTTTTTAAATTGATTCTTTTATTAAATGTAGTGACTCTATCCCTCAGTCTTTTGATTTAAATCCATTTTTTCTTACATTAACATAGTTACAATTAACTTTCCTTTGTTTCACATTTGCTTGTACTTCCTCCTGCATTCTTTTACTTAAAACTTGTTTGTCTTTATGCTTTCGGTACATGTCTTGGAAACAGCATATAGCTAGATATTTTAAATGAAGTTTTATAGTCTGTATTATAGCTAGTGAATTTAATCAATTTAGGTTGGTTTGATTGTTTTGTGACTGGTTTTATCGTCTTATTTTTTGTCTCCTTTTGTACTGTTTTAACTATGCTTTTTAAAAGATTGCTATTTTATTTTCCTGTTTCTCCTTGATTAGAATTTGTATGTTGCTGTTGAATTATTGGCTTAAACAATAACTGCTGCTTGGGGAAAAAACTCTTTGTCATTACCTTTAAAAAGTTAAATGTGGAGTTACCACATGACCCAGCAATTTTACTTGTAGGTATACACACAAGATTATGTGTCCACCAAAATCTTGTATATGAATGTTCATAGCATTATTTTCTTTTGCATTTAAAAGTGCTTATTTTAAAAAGATTTATATATTTAAGGTATTCATATTGTTGTTTTGATATATGGTGAAACGATTATGTAGTCAAGATAATTAATCTATATATTTCCTCACAGTTACTATTTTTTTTTAATGTGGTGTGAGTACACAAAATCTATCCTAGCAGATTTCCAGGATACAGTGTTAGTTATGGTCATCTGCTGTATATCATATTGCTAGGTCTTACTGATTCTACATGACTGTAATTTTGTATCCTATGACCAACATCTCTCATTTCCTCTACTTTCCTTCCCCTGGTAACCACTGTTACTTCTGTCTTTGTGTGTATGAATTAAACTTTTTTAGATCCCACATATAAAGGAGGTAAAAAAGCATTATTCTTTATAGCCAAAATGTGGAAACAACACAGATATCTATTAACTGATGGATAAGCAAAGATGTTTTATCTCTGTACAATGGAATATTTTCAAACATGTAAAGGAAGTACTGAAACATGCTATAATATGGATGAACCTTAAAGTATCATGCTAAGCAGAGGAAGCCAGATGCAAAAAGTCACATATTATGATTCCATTTTTATGAAATGCTTACAATAGGCAAATCCAGAGAGACAGAAAGATTAATGGTTGCCAGAGTCTGGGAAAAGGAGGAATGGGGAGTAACTGCTATTAGACATGAATTGGTTTTTGTTTTTGTTTTAGCTCTTTTTTTTTTTTTTTTTGGTGATAAAATGTTCTGGAATTAGATAGTGGTGATATTTTTACACTTGTGAATATGCTGAATTGCCCTTAATTGTATACATTAAAAGGGTGATATTATATTAATTTATCTCATTAAAAACATTTTAAATTGTTGAATATTAGGTAGACTACATTTTTATGTGCTATGGTCTGAATGTCTTTGTGCTTCCCAAATTCATCTGTTGAAATTCTTATGCTCAATGTGATGGTATTAGGTGATGGGGCCTTTGGAAGGTTATTAGATCATGAGAGTGGAGTCCTCTTGAATGAAATTAATGTTTTTATAAAAGAGGCCTCAGAGAGCTCCCTTGCACTTTCTATCCTGTGAGGACACACCAAGAAGTTGTCGGTCTGCTACCCAGAGGCCTACCGTGAGGCCTTAATTGGCAGACATTTATCACAGTCTGAAGTTATCAATTTCATTTATTTATTAAATTTCTTTTTCCTGAGGTGTTCACTACAGTTTTTTTTGGGTTAAGTAGCTTAAGTTGCCTGAAAATTCATACTAATAAGCAGGTGATAGTGTTAATTACTTCTGTAATTTCCCTTGTCTCTAACCAAACTAATTAGTATTTCCATTTTTGATTTTATCAAATGGATTGTGCTATGATAAAACATCTTATATAAAATTTCTTGGCCTCCCTGTTTGGGTCAGTTGGTTAAGTGTCCAACTTCGGCTCAGGTCATGATCTCACTGACAGCTCAGAGCCTGGAACCCACTTCGGATTCTGTATCTCTGTATCTCTCTGCCCCTTTCTGCTCATGCTCTGTCTGTCTGTCTGTCTCTCTCCTTCAAAAATAAATAAACATTAAAATATTGAAAACAATTCCCTATCTTGGAAATATTTTGTTCTAACAGTAGTGGCACAGATAGTACAAAATGGATCGGACAAGTAACTACAGGTTAAGTGATTCATAACCTGCTTTTTTGTCATTGAGAAACCTAAAATTAGCGTAACCAATTTTTATAGATTAGGGAAAGTCAGGAAAATGGAATGATGTTTGGAGGTTTCTTCTCATTGCCCAGGAATTGTATTTTTTTTTATCAAATTAAGCAGCAGTAATTGATAATAGATGATTTAAAATGATCAACTAAAGTATTTTTAAAAGGCCCCATTTCCAAATGGCCAGCTTTCTTACATTTTTTTGCTCTCCCCAGGTCTTACTCTGTTTATTATATTCTTCTCTTTTTCTTTCTTTTTTTTAAATTTAAATTTTAGTTAACATACAGTGCAATATTGGTTTCAGAGTAGAATTCAGTGATTCGTCACTTATATACAACACCCAGTGTTCATCACAAGTGCCCTCCTTAGTACCCATCTCCCATCTAGGCCATCTCCCACCCACCTTCCTTCATCACCCCTCAGTTTGTTCTCTAAGGGTCTCTTGAGGTTTATTTCCCTCTCCTTTTTTACCCGCTTCCCATATGTTCATCTGCTTTGTTTCTTAAATTCCACATGAGTGAAATCATAGGGTATTTGTCTTTCTCTGATTGACTTATTTCGCTTAACGTGATACACTCTAGCTCCATTCACATCATTGCAAATGGCAAGATTTCATTCTTTTTGATGGCTAAATAATATTCCTGTGTGTGTGTGTGTGTGTGTGTGTGTGTGTGTGTGTGTATACACATGTATATCTCACATCTTTGTCCATCAGCAGTTGATGGACATTTGGTCTCTCTCCATAGTTTGGCTATTTACAATGCTACTGTAAACATTGGGGTGCATGTACTCCTTCGAATCTGTATTTTTGTATCCTTGGGTAAATAGTAGAGCAATTTTTGGGTCATAGGGCAGTTCTATTTTAGATTTTTGAGGGACCTCCATACTGTTTTCCAGAGTGGCTCCACCAGTTTGCATTCCCACCAACAGTGCAAGGGGGTTCCCCTTTCTCCATATCCTCCCTAACACCTGTCGTTTATGTTGTTAATTTCAGCCATTCTGACAGATGTGAGGTGGTATCTCATGGTTTTGATTTGTATTTCCCTGATGATGAGTGATGTTGAGCATCTATTTATGTGTCTGTTAGCCACCTGGATGTCTTCTTTGGGAAAGTGTCTATTCATGTCTTCTGCCCATTGTGTTTTGTGTTTTGGGTGTTGAGTTTGTAAGTTCTTTACAGATTTTAGATAATAACCCTTTATCAGATATTTCATCTGCAAATATCTTTTCCCATTCTGTAGGCTGCCTTTTAGTTGTTTGATTGTTTCCTTTGCTGTGTAGAAGCTTTTTATCCAGTAGATCATTTTCCCAATAGCTCATGTTTGCTTTTGTTTCCCTTGCCTTCAGCAATGTGTCTCATAAAAAGTTGCTGCCTGTGTTCTCCTCTGTGATTTTGATGGTTTCCTATCTCACATTTAGGTCTTTCATCCATTTTGAATTTTTTTTTTTTTTTTTTTCAACGTTTATTTATTTTTGGGACAGAGAGAGACAGAGCATGAACGGGGGAGGGGCAGAGAGAGAGGGAGACACAGAATCAGAAACAGGCTCCAGGCTCCGAGCCATCAGCCCAGAGCCCGACGCGGGGCTCGAACTCACGGACCGCGAGATCGTGACCTGGCTGAAGTCGGATGTTTAACCGACTGCGCCACCCAGGTGCCCCCTTTCATCCATTTTGAATTTATTTTTGTGTATGGTGTAAGAAAGTCGTCCGGTTTCATTCTTCTGCATGTCACTGTCCAGTTTTCCCAGCACCATTTGTTGAAGAGACCGTCTTTTTTCCTTTGCGTATTGTTTCCTGCTTTGTCAAAGATTATTTACTGTATAGTTCCGGTCCATTTCTTGGCTTTCTGTTCTGTTGATCTATATGTCTATTTTTGTGCCAGTACCATAGTGTCTTGATGACTGCAGCTTTGTAATCTAGCTTGAAATCTGGAATCGTGATGCCTACAGTTTTGTTTTTCTTTTTAGGATTATTTTGGCTATTGGAGGTCTTTTGTGGTTCCATACAAATTTTAGGATTGTTCTAGCTCTGTGAAAAATGCTGGTGATATTTTGATGGGAATTGCATTAAATGTGTAGATTGCTTTGGGTAGTTTAGACATTTTAATAATGATTGTTATTTCATTCCATGAGCATGGAATACTTTTCCATTTCATTGTATCATCAATTTCTTTCGAAAGTGTTTTATATTTTCAGAGTATAGACCTTGTACATCTTTAGCTAGTTTTACTCCTAGGTATCTTATTGTTTTTGATGCAATTGCAAATGGGATTGATTCCTTTATTTCTTTTCCTGCCACTTTGTTACTGGTATGTAGAAATGCAACAGGTTTCTGTACGTTGATTTTTATATCCTGCAACTCTGCTGAATTCATGTATTAGTTCTAGCAATTTTTTTTGATGAGGTCTTGGATTTTCTATGTAGAGTATCATGTCTTCTGCATATAGTGAAAGTTTGACTTCTTCCTTGCTGATTTGGATGCCTTTTATTTTTTTTTTTTTGTTAACTGATTGCCGAGGCTAAGACTTCCAGTACTATGTTAAATAGTAGTGTTGAGAATGGACATCCTTGTCTCGTTCCTGATGCGGGGGAAAGGCGCTCAGTTTTTCCTGTTGAGGATGATATTATCTGTGGATCTTTCGTACAAGGTTTTTTTTTTTTTTTTTTTTTTAATTTTTTTTTTCAACGTTTTTTATTTATTTTGGGACAGAGAGAGACAGAACATGAACGGGGGAGGGGCAGAGAGAGAGGGAGACACAGAATCGGAAACAGGCTCCAGGCTCCGAGCCATCAGCCCAGAGCCTGATGCGGGGCTCGAACTCACGGACCGCGAGATCGTGACCTGGCTGAAGTCGGACGCTTAACCGACTGCGCCACCCAGGCGCCCCCGTACAAGGTTTTTATGATACTGAGGTATGTTCCATATATCCCTACTCTGTTGAGGATCTTTATCAAGAATGGATGCTGTGTTTTGTCAAATGCTTTTTCTTCATTTATTGAGATGATGATATGGTTCTTATCATTTCTTAATGTGGTATATCATGTTGATTGATTTTGTGAATATTGAACCAGCCCTGCATCCCAGGAATAAATCCTGCTTTATCATGGTGAATAATTCTTTTAATGTACTGTTGAATTCAATTTGCCAATATCTGTTGAGAATTTTTGCATCCATGTTCTTTAGGGATCTTGGCCTATAATTCTGCTTTTTAGTGGGGTGTTTTTCTGATTTTGGAATCAAGGTAATGCTGACTTCATATGAGTTTGGAAGTTTTCCTTCTCTTTCTATTTTTTTGGAACAGTTTGAGAAGAATAAGCATTAACTCCTTTTTAAATGTCTGGTAGAATTCCCCCGGAAAGCCATCTGTCCCAGGACTCTTGTTTGTTGGAAGATTTTTGATTTCTGATTAATTTATTTTTATTTTTATTTTTATTTTTATTTTTATTTTTATTTTTTTTTTTTGCTGTTTAAGGCTCTGTTCAAATTTTCTATTTCTTCCTGTTTCAGTTTTGGTTGTTTGTGAGTTTCTAGGAATTTGTCCATTTCTTCCAGATTGCCGAGTTTGTTAGCATATAATTTTCCTATTATTCTCTTATCATTGTTCATACTTCTGTGGTATTGGTTGTGATCTCTCCTCTTTCATTTGTGATTTTATCTATTGGGGTTCTTTCTCTTTTTGATAAGTCTGGCTAGGGGTTTATCAATTTTGTTAATTCTTTCAAAGAAGGAGCTCTTAGTTTTGTTGATCTGTTTTTTTTTTCCTTTTGTTTGTATATCATTTAATTCTGTTCTAATCTTTATTATTTTCCTTCTTCTACTGGCTTTAGACTTTATTTGCTGTTCCTTTTCTAGCTCCTTTAGGTGTAAGATTAGGTTGTATATTAGCGACCTTTCTTGCTTCTTGAGATAGGACTGAACTGCAATATACTTCCATCTTAGGGCTGCCTTTGCTGCATCCCAAAGGTTTTGGACTGTTGTGTTTTATTTTCATTTGCTTCCATGTATTTTTTAAAAAATTTCTTCTTTAATTTTCTGGTTAACCCATTCATTCTTTAGTAGGATGTTATTTACCTCCATGTATCTGAGGGCTTTCCAAGTTTTTTCTTGTAGTTCACTTCAAGTTTCATAGAATTCTGTTCTGGGAATATGCATGGCATGATCTCGGTCTTTTTGTACTAGTTGAGGACTGATTTGAGATCCCTCCAGAAGAATTTATAATCTGCTTTAGGATAATATGCTCTGAATATATCTGTTAAGTATATCCAGTCCAGTGTGTCATTCAAAGCCATTGTTTCTTTTTTATTTTCTGCTTAGTTGATCTGTCTGTTGTAAGTGGGGTGCAAGTTCCCCTGCTATTACTGTATTATTAGTAACGAGTTTCTTTATGCTTATAATTGATTTATATATTTGGTGTTCCAAGTTGGGGGCATAAATATTTACAGTTGTTAGATTTTCTTTTTTTTTTAATTTTTAAATATTTATTTATTTATTTTGGAGAGAGACAGAGAGCAAGCAGGGGAGGGGCAGAGAGATAGGGAGACACAGGACCAGAAGCAGGCTCCAGGCTCTGAGCTGTCAGCACAGAGCCTGGTGTGGGGCTCGAACTCACAGACCACAAAATTATGACCTGAGCTGAAGTCGGCCACTTAACTGACTGAGCCATCCAGGTGCCCCATTTTGTTAGATTTTCTTGGTAATAGACCCCTTAATTATGATATGTTCTTTCTTCGTTTCTTTTTACAGTCATTGTTTTACAATCTAGTTTGTCTAAGTATGGCTGCTCTGACTTATTTTGATGTTAATTAGCATGATAGATGGTTTTCCATCCCTTCACATTCATTTAAAAAAAATTTTTTTTAACGTTTATTTATTTTTGAGACAGGGAGAGACAGCATGAACGGGGGAGGGTCAGAGAGAGGGAGACACAGAATCTGAAACAGGCTCCAGGCTCTGAGCTGTCAGCACAGAGCCTGATGTGGGGCTTGAACTCACGGACTGCGAGATCATGACCTGAGCCGAAGTCGGATGCTTAACTGACTGAGCCACCCAGGTGCCCCTCCATCCCTTCACATTCAATCTGCAGGTGTCTTTAGGTCTAAAATGAGTCTCTTGTAGGCAGCATATAGATGGATCTTGTTTTTTTATTCCATTCTGATGCCGTATGTCTATTGATTGGAGCCTTTATTCCATTTACATTCTGAGTAATTATTGAAAGATAAGAACTTAGTGCCATTGTGTTACCTGTAGAGTTGGTGTTTCTGGTAATGCTCTCTTGTCTTTTCTAGTGATCCTTTCTAGTCTTTGTTGCTTTTGGTCTCCCCCCCTTCCCCAATCAAAGGGGGAAATTAAAATTTCTTGTGGAGTGGTTGAGTGGTCATGAACTCTTATAGTTTTTGTCTGGGAAAGTCTTTATCTCTGTTTCTAATTTGAATGACAGCCTTGCTGGATAGAGTATTCTTGGATGCATATTTTTTTACATCAGCATGTTGAATATATCCTGCTACTCTTTTCTGGACTACTAAGTGTCTGTGGGCAGATCTGCTGCCAACCTGATCTGTCTTCCCTTGTAGGTTAAGAACTTTTTTCCCCTTGCTTCTTTCAGGATTCTTTCCTTGTTTGTATATTTTGTGATTTTGGTTATGATATGTTTTGTCAATGGCTGGCTTTTGTTAAATTTAATGAAAGCTCTCTGTGCTTGGATTTTGAGGTCTGTGTCCTTCACCAGATTAGGGAACTTTTCAGCTGTAATTTGCTTACATAAACTTTCTGCCCCTTTTTCTCTCTCTTCATCTTCTGGGGCTCCTATGATATGAATGTTACTAAGTTTTAAGAAATTGCTGTGTTCCCTAAGTCTTCCTTTGTGATCCTATAACCTTTATTTCTCTCTTTTCAGCTTTGTTACTTTTCATAATTTTATATTCTATTTGCTAATTAGCTCCTCTGCCTCTTCCATCCTTGTTTTTATGGCCTCCATTTTGGTTTGTATCTCAGTTATAGCAGTTTCAATTTTGGCTTGATTCGATTTTAGTTGTTTTATCTCTGCAGAAAGAGCTTCTCTGGTGTCTTCTATGTTTTTTTTTCTATCCCAGATAGCATGCTTATAATCGTTTTAAATTCTAGTTTAGACATCTTACTTATATCTGCATTGACTAAATCCCTGGCCATCATTTCTTCCTGTTCTTTCTTTTGAGGTGAATACCTCTGTTATGTCATTTTGGAGGAAAAAAAAAAACAATAACAGAATGAAACAAACAAAAACAAAAAAACTAGAGCCTGGGTGTGTTTGGTCAGCTTGTTAACAGAAGCTTGATAGAAAAAAAATTAAAAATTAAAAAAAATTTAAAAATATAAACATAAAAAAATTTGCTCTTCTGTATCCAAGAAACAAAAGAAAAACAACAACAACAGAAACAGAAGCAACAAGAACAAAAACCCAAATGAAACTAGATCTAGTTTCCCCTTGACCTGAAACTTCATAGCAGTCTATGATCAGTAGACTAAGCCCATGGAAGGGATTTGTGCTGGTCTTCTGGGGAAGGAGCCTGCTGCTCTGATTCTCAGGGCCACTTGCCCTATTGGAGATGTGTTTGGAGGGCACAGCTGGGCATGGCTTGGTGTTACCACTCTGTTCTTCACTTGGTGGCGCTGTTCAGCTCCCTGTGGTCAATTGTTGGTGTGCTAATGGTGAAAATGGCTTCACCCTGCTCTCTAAGTCTCCCCAGCAGGAAATTTGTGCCCTCAGAGATGTGGGATCTCTCACCCCTCCTCTATCCCCTGCTTCTATCAGCTCCCTGCCTTCTCCCTGTTTATGTCCAAGCTGTCTGCCTGTCAGGCACTGCCATGCTAGAATTTTATCTCAGGTGTGGCTGTGTTTCAAAACCCCACACTTCAGAAGACCCCTGTGGTTGGGACCAAAGTGATCTTCTGGGAGAGCGTCTTGGGGCACTGTGGCTGGCATGTCCCAGGACACAGTCATGTTACCGTGCAGGGGCAGCCACTCAGAGTTTATGGTAAATTGCAACATACAGCCAGTGAAAGAGTTTGCTCCCCTCAGCCTGCATCTTTATTCTTATATGGGTGAACATGGCAGCTTGATGGTGCCTGCTGGGCCTTTTGCCCATATACAGGCTGTATCACTTTTATAGAATGTACTCCATGCAGGGGAACTGCTTTTCCCAGTGGGACCCAGGGGATACTTAGATCTTGCTGCCCACTCCTGGGCCTCTGCCCTGCTTCCTCCAGGGAGCACCACCAAGGGCTGGCTTCTGAAACTTAAGACTGTATGTTACATTGTTTATAAAAAACTGGTGGTTCCTGAGAAACTTAACAGAAACCCATGGGGGAGGGGAAGGAAAAAAAAAAAGAGGTTAGAGTGGGAGAGAGCCAAAGCATAAGAGACTCTTAAAAACTGAGAACAAACTGAGGGTTGATGGGGGGTGGGAGGGAGGGGAGGGTGGGTGATGGGTATTGAGGAGGGCACCTTTTGGGATGAGCACTGGGTGTTGTATGGAAACCAATTTGACAATAAATTTCATATATTGAAAAAAAAACTGGTGGTATTGAAGCCTTCTCCATTTTCCCCTCAACAGTGGTTTTGGGGAAGAGTTTTCTTGTGCAGTCCCCTAGGCGTGTTTTCACTGTTTATGTCTAGCTGCTTTCAGAGGGAGTGCTTTTCAGCACAAATCTGATGTGCTGCTCTCTCTCTCCCCTTCTTTCTCCTCTCTGCCTTTTTGTGACCCTGTAGTTCTTCTCTCTTCCAGTTCCCCTCTCTGTGCCATGTACTGCCATGTTCTTTCCCAAATTATACAGACTGTTAATCCTTACATTGATTTCCTAGGTATTCAAAATGGTTTGATGTTGATCTATTTTCAAGGGATGAGACAGCCCAGAATCCTCTTACTATTCCTCCATCTTAACTACTCCCCTGTTTATTATATTCTTAATAGAGTGCTTGTTAGTATTGTGTCTTGAAATTTTCTATCTTAAGATCCAAGAAGTATATTTAAGATGTAAAGTTTTAGCGTTGTATTATCTTGCATCTGTGAGGTGTCAATAGACAACACTCAGCACTATTAAACTTTGTTTAATATGCTTGTTTTAAGCATATGATGTTTTGTTTTACATCACAAGTAGTTGACATTTACTACATTAATGAAGTGATTGTGCTGTGTGTTCTTGGGCCTCTCAGGCTTTTATTCTCATAATGTGTGAAGTTCCATCTACAGTTGGTTGTAAGCCAAGTACTTCTCTCCAACATGTATGCCTCACCTTCCATCATAATCTTGTGCTTCTAGCCTACCTTCCTACTAGCCTATCTGCTGTTTTGTTATTGATAGTTAATAACCTACAACATCTAGTTTCTCTTGTCCTTCACCCTAGTGTCTTTTCCTTCTCTCTGTATTGAACATAGTTCTGATTTGATAACATTCTTGTACATTATTCTTTTTCTTGGAGAGCTAGTTCTTTAACACAATACAAGTCAACACAGGTCTCTTACTTTGGATCTAATACTAATTATATTCTACTTATACTTCCAAAACACTGCATTTTTTTCCCACTTTCATGCCTTTGCCCAGGTTTACTCTCTTCCCCCATGGCAGAAACATTATGCATTGGTTTGTTTGTTTGTTTATTTATTTATTTATTTATTTATTTATTTATCAATCAATTATTTCTTTTCACTAGTCCAGATTTTTAAAAAAAATTTTATATGTATGCCAGTATTGTTAACAGTGTTATATTAGTTTCAGGTGTACAATATTAGTGATTAAACAATTTTATACATTACTCAGTGCTCATCGTGGGAGGTGTACTCTCAATCCCTTTTACCTGTTTCATCCATTCCCCCATGCATCTCCCCTCTGGTAACCATCAGTTTGTTCTCTGTAGTTAAGATTCTGTTTCTTGGTTTGTTGCTCTGTTTCCTTTATTTGTATGTTTAAAAAATTTTTTTTAATGTTTATTTTTGGGAGAGAGACAGATAGACAGACACACAGAGTGCAAGTGGAGGAGGGGCAGAGAGAGAGGGAGACTCAGAATCAGAAGCAGGCTCCAGGCTTCTGGAGAAGCAGGCTTCCAGCACAGCTCTGTGCTGGCAGCTCAGAGCCTGATGCAGGGCTTGAACTCACGAGCCATGAGATCATGATCTGAGCCAAAATCAGACACTTAACTGACTGAGCTACCCATGCGCCCCTTCTTTATTTGTATTTTTGTTTCTTAAATTTCACATATAATTTCCAAAAAGTGAAATTATATGGTATTTGTCTTTCTCTGACTGACTTATTTCACTTAGTATTATACTCTCTAGCTCCATCCATGTTGTTGCAAATGGCAAGATTTCATTTTTTTATGGCTCAATAATATTCCATATATATACTATATGTATACACATATAAATATGTGTGTGTGTGTGTGTGTGTGTGTGTATACACACACATTGTCTCTATCTGTTCATCTATTGATGGACATTTGGGCTGCTTCCATAGTTAGGCTATTGTACATAATGCTGAAATAAACATGGTGCATGTATCCCTTTGAAATAGTATTTTTGTATTTTTTGGGTAAATGCCCAGTAGTGTGATTGTGGGATCATGGGGTAGTTCTATTTTTAACTTTTTAAAAAAACTTCATACTGTTTACCACAGTGGCTGCACCAGTTTACATTCCCACCAACAGTGCAAGAGGATTCACCTTTCCCCACATCCTCACCAACACCTGTTGTGCTGTTGGTTCTCACCATTCTGACAGGTGTGAGGTGATATCTCACTGTAGTTTTGATTTGCATTTCCCTGATGATGAGTAATGTTGAGCATCTTCTCATGTGTCTGGTAGCCATCTGTATGCCTTCTTTGGAAAAATGTGTGTTTATGTCTTCTACCTGTTTTTTAACTGGGTTATTTATTTTTGGGGTATTGAATTTGCTAAATTCTGTATAAATTTTGGATACTAAGTGTTTATTGGATGTGACATGTGCAAATATCTTCTCCCATTTTGCAGCTTCTCTTTTAGTTTTGTTGATTGTTTCCTTTGCTGTCAGAAGCTTTTTGTTTTGATGAAGTGCCAAAAGTTTATTTTTGCTTTTGTTTCCCTTGCCTCAGGAGACCTATCTAGGAAGACGTTGCTATGGCCAAATATCAGATAAATTACTGCCTGTGTTCCCCTCTAGGATTTTTATGGTTTCCTGTCTCACATTTAGGTCTTTAATCCATTTTGAATTTATTTTTGTTTATGGTGTAAGAAAATTGTACAGTTTGATTCTTTTGTATGTTGCTGTCCCATTTGCCTAACTCCATTTGTTGAAGAGACTGTCTTTTTTCCATTGGATTTTCTTCCCTTCTTTTACGATGATTAATTGACCATATAGTTGTGAGTTCATTTCTGGGTTTTCTATTTGTTGTATTGATCTGTTCTATTGTCTATTTTAATGCCAGTACCATACCATTTTGATTACCACAGCTTTGTAATATAACTTGATATCTGGAATTGTGATGCCTTCGGTTTTGTTTTTCAAAATTGCTTTGGCTATTCGGTATCTTTTGTGGTTCCATACAAATTTTAGGATTGTTCTAGTTCTGTGAAAAATGCTTTGTTATTTTGATATGGATTGCATTAATTGTGTAGATTGCTTTGGGTAGTATAGACATTTTAACAATATTTATTCTTCCAACCCATTAATATGAAATGTCTTTTCATTTCTTTGTGTCATCAGTTTCTTTCATCATTATTTTACAGTTTTCCAAGTACAGATCTTTCACCTCTTAAGTTTATTCGTGGATATTTTATTGTGTTTGGTGCAGTTGTAAATGGGATTGTTTTCTTAGTGTATAAGAATGCATCAGATTTCTGCATGTTGATTTTGTATTCTGAGACTTTACTGAATTTATGAGTTGCAATAGTTTTTGGTGGAGACTTTATGGTTTCCTGTATAGAGTATAATGTCATCTGCAAATAGAGTTTTACTTTGTCCTTACCAATTGGGATATTTTTTATTTCTTTATGTTGTCTGATTGCTGTGGCTAGGACTTCTAGAACTATGTTGAATAAAAGTGGTGAGAATGGACATCCTTGTCTTGTTTCCGACTTTACAGGAAAAGGTCTCAGTTTTTTCCCATTGAATATGATGTTGCCTGTGGATTTTTTATATAAGGCCTTTATTATGTTGAGGTGTGTTCCCTCTAGAGCTACTTTGTTGAGGGTTTTTTTTTTATCATAAATGGATGTTCAACTTTTTCAAATGCTTTTTCTTCATGTGTTGAAATGATCATTTGGTTTTTAAAACAATATTTTTTAATGTTTTTATTTTTTTGAGAGACAGCGCATGAGCAGGGGAGGGGCAGAGAGAGAGAGAGAGAGAGAGAGAGAGGGAGACATAGAATCCCAAACAGGCTCCAGGCTCTGAATTGTCAGCACAGAGTCTGACACGGGGGCTCAAATTCACAAACTGTGAGATCATGACCTGAGCTAAAGTCAGACGCTTAACCGATTAAGCCACCCAGGCTCCCCGAAATGATCATAAGGTTTTAATCCTTTCTTTTAATGATATGAAGTATCATCTTGATATTCTGTGAATTTTTATTTTATTTTTTTAAATAAAAAACTTTTTAATGTTTATTCATTTTTGAGACAGAGCATGAAGAGGGCAGGGACAGAGGGGAGACACAGAATCTGAAGCAGGCCCTAGGCTCTGAGTTGTCAACATTGTAGATTTAGATTTATCTATAATTGAATTCCTATTTTACCATTTCATTTAATTGTAGATTGTGACTTAGTAGTTGGGTTTGAAATTAACTTTGTTGGTTACTACCAAGAGTTTATAAACAAAAAATGTAATAAAATAGAATGAATATAATATAGTAAAAGTATTATGCTTATTTATAAACATGAAAGAGATACATTGTTAGTAAATAAATTATTACTGTAAGTTTTTCCTTGGGAGAATAGGGATTAAATTTCTGTGCAATTTCCTCTTGAAATTTGAGTTTTGGAAACTGGGAGGACATGAGAAATGCCTCAATAACAAAAAGAAAATCTAGTATTTTTCCAAAGAGAGAGTTCAAAGAATTTGATAACAAATAATTAATGACATGCTTTTCAAATTCTAAAAAGCCTTACCTTGAAAATGTAGTACTGATATTTATGCATTTCCAGAAGATGTGCTGTGGGATGGCACCTTGTTACTGGCAAAATACATAATCAACTATAAGACATTTCTGGAAAATTTTAAAAATGAACTTGTTTATTCTGAAATCTTGATAGTGAAAAAATATGCTTATTGATTCCCTGATTATAATAACAGAAAGCTCTTAGTGAAGAGTGGCTAATGATAAGTAGTAAAATAATATAATTTTATCACTCAAAGGAAGCAAATTAGCTTGATAATTAAGTTTTATATGTGTCCTATTTATGCTGCATTTTTACATAAGAAAACTAAGGATAGAAAGCAAAGTTATTCTTGGTTTACAAGTATAGAATTATTTCACAATTTCATTAATTTTATTTTATAAATTACTTATTTAACCGTATTTTTCCTTTTAATAACTGAAGCTGTTAAATAGGTCTGTGTGTATAAAATCCAATAACATTAGATTGAATTTCATTGGTTCTTAAGAAAAACAGAATATTGCAGCAACTTTGTGCTTCAGTCTTAATTGAAATGTTGGAGTTAATGGTGCTTCAGAAATGCGTTATCGAATTGAATTTCAAATATCAAATCTACAAAATGCCTTTAGGTAGAAAAGATGTTTTCTTTAAAGTCTCCCTTATGTCACAATAACAAGAGATGATTTTAGTTTGTTGAATCAATTAGTTCTGTTGAGAATATGTGAATATTGAGTAATAATACATGTTTTATAAAGCTACAATGACTTTTTCTCAGCCCTTCCAAAAATCGGAATTAAATGAGAAGATATTAGAATAACTAAAAGAAAAGAGTGCCTGTGTGGCTGTCAATTGAGCATCTGACTCTTGATTTAGGCTCAGGTCATGATCCCAGGGTCATGGGATCCAGCCCTGTGTCAGGTTCCAGGCTGAGCATGGAGCCTGTTTGGGAATCTCTCTCCTCTGCCCCTTTCTCCTCCTCGCGTGTGCTTGCTCACTCGCTCTCGCACTCTCTCTCAACAACAACAAAAACCTAATAAAATATTCTGTGCTAATGCTTGTTAAGAACTTAATTTTGTGCATTGAATATTGTATCTGTATTATATATATTATATATAATATTACATATCATATATAGATATTCGTATAGTTTAAGTCTTAATATCTATGTCAGGTTGTAGGAATATTTTCACCTTTTAACAACTGAAGTTTAGGAGAGATTCCTGAATTGTAGGGTGGAAAACCTGTCAGTAATTATATGTTACTGTAATTATATACTTACATATGTAACTAATTATATGTTAAAAGGAAAGGCATTTGTTTCATTGAATTTCATTTAGCTTTTTCATCTGTATAATGGCTGTATCATCTTCTTACCTTCTCAGAGTTCTTGTGAGTACAAAATAGACTATTTTTTGTGGAATTGATTTGTTGTTATTGTTTTTTCCTGGATATAGAATCCTGCTGGAATCCTACATATGGGGATACTATATATCAAGGTTGTCCTAGGGTATGAAGTTCATGGAGACAGATAACCCATGTGAGAATTGGGGTCTCACAGATCCAGTGTGCTAGCTGAGAAGGTATAGGGTAAAGGTAAATTCATAGAGTAAGGGAAAAAAGTAATTAGGATAATGAATAGTGTATTTGATGGCTTACAAATAAAATTCAAGACATTGGTTAGGTGTACTTGTTTGGATTTATTAAGAAACTGTACATTGTGCCCCTTTAAATAGCTATTTATAAGAGGCCATACTTGGTTCACAGAAACCTATAATGAACCTATATATTCTGTCTTCTGCTAGGGATTCCAAAGGGGAGTGGAGCAGCAAATCCTATAAATGGATGTTGCAATGCAGTGGGATAATAGAAATATGAAACCTTATCCTTTTATCTACTTGTACATACTTTGCAGCTGTCAACTAAACATTTTCCCTCTAGTGAGCTGCATGATGCAGGGACTGGATACCATAAAACTTACGTGAATAGCCTGAATTCGCTCACCTTTTTAGGTTGATGTTTCTCATGGTTTAATTTCACTGGCTTTTTACCAGTAATATTGATGTTGGCAGGTTATATATCCTGTGTTATACATGTGAAGATTTATGCTTAGAACAACTTAGTGTTTTTCCTAAAAATCATCCCACAGATATTCACCGATTAATTCGGTTAAGCTTAAGGTCCTTTGGACTTTCCTGTTGTATTACTTCTGCTACATCAAACTACCTCTCTGGTCAATGAGACCAGAAAGACAGTAATATAATTAGTTTTCTAGTCTGTCAGAAATTAAATAAAAAAATAACAAATATTAGAAATCTTACTAAAATAATAACTTGTAAAGAGTAAAGCAGAGATGTTAAAGTTGCAATAAATATATTTTAATTAGAATTATTGAATTATATATTTTTATTCATGTTTCTGATGGTTCTCAAATCATTGAGATCCTAACCTTTGTCATTTTCCAGACGATAAAATACAAAGTCACACCTGGCTGTTTTTGTTCAGGGAAACAAGGACTTGGCTACCACTTTTTCCTTATGCAGGTAGTTCATTGTTTTGTTCAGTGTAGTTCCATTAATCTGGTATTTATAGGAAAATTTCTTTCAGACTTTAAAGCCTATGCTGAAGGTGATCAAATGGACCTTTGAATCCCTCATTTAAGTGATGTCTTAATGTTAAAATAAAAATCTCCTTTCCAGAATCTAACTGTAAAAGTATTTTATGCAAGATTTCATGTGGGATACCTTAATGGTTGAATAATAAATTTTACCTCATAAAAATGAAATTCAATAATACAGTAGCTTTCTCAGCTCAGTAGCATCTGGTCTATTCTCATGAGAGCCAATATTTTCCAACTCATTAGGATCATGTCGTTCTGTATGTCGTCAACATTGACTTAGCCAAGCTACCTTTACTTACATAACCGCCAAACTATTAAATAGGTCTCTTGTGGAGTGAAGTCAAATATTCCTCTTACTTTACTTCTGCCTTAGAAGAGGGGAAGAAAATGTACATACTGTAACATTTAAACATCTGGTCTAAAACCACATCAGTGTAACTCTGAGCAAAGTTACGGATATGGTATTCTTCCCAGGTGTGCATATAAAAAGGGTTTTGGAGTTGTTGAATAGTTCTTTAACCATTTAGGAAAAGGATTGTGATATAGTGATATGCTTTTTCTGTTCCTCTGTTTGCAAACTTATTTTCCTACACCTAGAAAAACACCTCCAATATGTTCTAAAATACATATTTTGAGCTATTATAAAGTTTTTTTTCCCCATTAAGACATTGGCTATAAATTTATCCTAATCTTAAATAAAAATGAGTTGAGTTAGATTTATATTAAGAGGTATCAGTAATACTTCTTGATATTCAAATTGGGGTAAAAAGATTTTACTTGTGTGAATCTTGTAAGTTTTAAAGTGCCCTGTATGAATTTTGCATCAATATGAATGTTGAATTTAAAGATTTGATTTCACTTGAATTCGTGTTCACATATTGAACGTTACAATATACGTGGTAATCATTAAGAAACGAAGAGCCACACAATTATTCATTTTTTCTGTGAGTACAGTTTAAAGAATTAAGAATGTCCTAAATGTTTTCTGAATATGAGTACAATCCTAGGTAATAAATCAGATGGGCTACTTTTGTGTTTAAATGAATAAAGAGAGGAGGGAAGATGAATGCTCCCTCAGAATCCTGTTTGATTAGCCTCACTTGTACATATATGTTCTGGGAATCAACATTCTCTCTCTGATTTTTCCAGAACAGCGTAGCTCATTTTACGTTAGAAGTTTCTGTGCCTCACTTCTAATCCTTTGTCACAGAATTCTTTTATTGACTCCAGCATTCTCAGACTCACCTTCCATTGAGCTATGTCCTCTTGAGGTATACTTCTGTAGCACTCTACGTTATTCTTAGTGTTGACCACCATTGGATTTCACTGGATCCGGTCTCAAGTTGTTTTTGCAGTGTTTGTGTATACACACATTATACACTTAGATTCAGTGACCATATGTTGGGATATTCCTGAAACTATTACAAAGTTGGATGTCTGGGAGTTGACCAGTAAACTTACATGTTACAAGGGCTTAAAAAATAAAGCTGCTTACTTGTCTTTCCTATTGGTATGGCATTGTTTGGATTACAAAATTAAGGGTATATGTGAGAACTATCTCAGATGACCAGTGACTAAGGGACAGGAGAGGTACTTGGTTGTAGGAGCCTACCAGCCAGACATCTTTATTTCCCACAAGCCTACTGATTGTTACTTTTGCTCCCATCCTTGTTTTGAGTGTAAGGTGAGGCAGCCACTGCTACGGAGGGAATTAGATAGACCTTTTTTAGTCAAAGATGCAAAAAAAAAAAAAAAAAAAAGACTAACTTTGCCATGTAAAGCTAATTTTAGAGGTATCCTTATATAATGGGCAAGAGTTCAGATTGTATGAAACTATGAGCCTTTTCTGTTAGTATGCTAGTATAGTGATTTTCTCCCTTACTTCTTCAAAAATTTTTTTAAATGTTTATTTTTGAGAGAGAGAGAGAGACCAAGGAAGGGGTAGAGAGAGAGAGAGAGAGGGAGACACAGAATCAGAAGCAGGCTCCAGGCTCTGAGCCTCACAAACTGCGAGATCATGACCTGAACCGAAACTGGATGCTGAACAGACTGAGCCACCCAGGCGCCCCTCCTTTATTTAATTTCTTTTAGTTTTATTGAATTGGGTATACAGCACTGTATAAGTTTGTGTACAGCATAATGACTTAAAGTGTACTGGGAAATGATTACCTCAATAAGTTTAGTTAGCATCTGTCACCTCATATACACATATACAGAAATGTTTTTTCCTTGTGATGAGTGCTTTTAGAATCTACTCTCAGCAACTTTTAAATATACCACATAGCATTGTAAACTATAGTCATCATGTTGTACCTTATGTCCCTAGTACTTCATTTCTTACAACTGGAAGTTTGTATCATTTGACTACCATCATCCAGTTACCTTACACCCCATCTGCCACCTTTGATAACCACAACTCTGTTCTCATTTTCTATAATTTTTTTTAGATTCCACATATGAATAATATGAAACTATTTGTCTCTGACTTCTTTCACTTAGGATAATACTCTCAAGGTTCATCCATATTGTTGTAAATGGCAGGATTTCCCTTTTTTATGGCTCAATAATATTACATTGTTTACACACACACACCATTTTCTTTATTCATCTGTTGTTGGATGCCACTGAGGTTATTCCCATGTCTTGGCTATTGTAAATAATGCTGAGTGAACATGGGAGTGCAGATAGCTCTTTGACATGATGATTTCATTTCCTTTGGATATGTACTCAGTATCGCTAGATTGTATGGTAGTTCTATTTTTAATTTTTTTTTGGAATCTCCCTACCTCTTTTCATAGTGGCTATGCTGATTTATAGTCCCACCAGCAATGCACAGGTGTTCCCTTTTTTCCACATCCTTACCAGCATTTGTCAATTCTTGTCTTTTTAAAAAGATTTTTAATGCTTATTTTGAGAGAGAGGGAGAGAGAGGGAGAATGGCAGAGAAAGAAAGAGAGAGTGAACTCAGAAATGGGGCTGGAATTCAGGAACCAGGAGGTCATGACCTGAGCCCAAACCAAGAATCAGACACTTAAGTGACTGAGGCACCCATGTGACCCTCAACTCTGGTCTTTTTTGATGAAAGCCAAATCTAACAGGTGTGAGGTGATATCTGTGGTTTTGATACGCATTTCCTTAATGGTTAGTGATGTTGAGCACCTTTTCAATGTACTGGTTGGACATTTGAATGTCTTCTTTGGAAAATGTCTGTATAGGTCTTTTGCCCATTTTTAAATTGGATTCTTTGTTTTTCTCATATTAAATTGTAAGAATTCTTTATATATTTAGGTTATTAACTAGATAATGAAATAAATCAGATAAATGATTTGCAGCATTTTCTTCCATTCTGTAGGTTACCTTTTCATTTTGTTTATCGTTTCCCTTGCTCTGCAGAATCTTTTTTAGTTTGGTGTAGTTATACTGGCTTATTTTTTATTTTGTTGCTTGTGTTTTGAGTGTCATATTAAAAAAGTTGTTGCCAAGACCTGTGTCAGAGTTTTTTATCTCTTATGTTTTCTTCTAGGAGTTGTATGGTTTCAGGTGCTAAATTTAAGTCTTTAATTTATTTTGAATTAATTTTTGTAAGTGATGTAAGATAGGGATCAGGTTTCATTCTTTTACCTGTGAATCTTCTAGCATCATTTATTGAAGTGACTATCTTTTTTCCATTGAGTATTTTTGGTTCCCTAGTCAAATACTAGCTGTGTTTGCATGGGTTTATTTTGGGCTCATTTTGTTCTATCAGTCTACATATCTGTTTTTTATGCCAATACCTTATGGCTTTGATTACTGTAGCTTTGTAAGATACCAAGAAGTCAGGGAATGTGATGCTTCTGTCTTCGTTCTTCTTTGTCAGGATGGTTTTGGCTATTCAAATTTTTTTTTTTCAACGTTTATTTATTTTTTGGGACAGAGAGAGACAGAGCATGAATGGGCAAGGGGCAGAGAGAGAGGGAGACACAGAATCGGAAACAGGCTCCAGGCTCTGAGCCATCAGCCCAGAGCCTGACGCGGGGCTCGAACTCACGGACCGCGAGATCGTGACCTGGCTGAAGTCGGACGCTTAACCGACTGCGCCACCCAGGCGCCCCTGGTTTTGGCTATTCAGAGCCTTTTGTGGTTCCATGTAAATTTTAGGATTGTCTTTCTGTTAAAAAAAAAGCCATTAGTATTTTTTTTTCCAATCCATGAACATGGGATATCTTTCCATTTATTTCTGTCTTCTATTTCTTTCATCACTACCTTGCAGTTTGTACAGATCTTTTACTTCCTTGGTAAAATTCATGTGTATCTTACTGTTTTTGATGCTATTATAAATGGGATTGGTTTTTTTTTTTTTTTTAGATAATTTGTCATTAAGTCATGCTATTTATTTTTATATGTTTTACTTCCTACAGCTTTACTGAATTCATTGAGCTAACAGGTTTTGTTTTTTTTTTTTTTTTTGGTGTAGTTTTTAGGATTTTCTATATATGGTAGTGCAAAAAGCATTGTGTCTTGGCTCTTGGCACTGATGCAATAATTTGAGAATTAGAGATCAGTGCCCAAAGTGAAAACGGAAAGCTGCTTTATCAAAGCAACAGTGCACTCTCAAGGGGAGAGAGTGTGCAGGCCCAGAGGTAGAAACTGAGCTGAGGTTGCAGTGGTTCTTTCTTTTTGTGTGAGCAGGATATTGCCTTATGGACAGAGTGGTCTGTAATGGAGGCTGCTTCCAGTCATATTGGGGACTTCTCCCACAGGTTGGGAGGGGGAGTTTCTGATCTCACAAGGTATGTACCAGAACTGTCAGGCAGCCTTTCCTTTTTGGTAGGGACTATAACCGTAATGCAAATGTATTATAATGAGTCTAGGGGTTACCCTGGGGCAGAGGTGGAAGAGGAGAGCTTGTGCTTTGTACCTGTGGCTCTTGGTTAGCCCTAAGGTCTTATAAGCCACAAGGTCAGAAAATGTGCCTTTGGACTTCTAATGTGTAACCTATTTTTCACCATACTTGCCTCCAGGTCATGTCTAACTGCCTTCTTTACATTCATTCCCCCCCCCCCCCCCCCCCCCCCATCCACCTTCAAGGACTTGGAACTCTAAAAATCTTTCTGGTCAGTGGATGAAGGTTCGTCAAGTCAGTCCTTCCACTGCACATGTCTAGCCTCTACCTAACATATATTACATCATGTGATCTGCAGATGGACAGTTTTACTTCTTCCTCTTCAGTTCTGATGCGTTTTGTTTGTTTCTTTCGCCTAATTGCTCAGGGTAGGCCTTCCAGTACTATTTTTAATAGGAATGGTGAAAGTGGGCACCCTTGTCTTATTGCTTATCTTAGAGGAAAAGCATTTAGCATTTTGTCATTGAGTATGATATTAGCTGTGAGCTTGTCATATAAGGCCTATATTATGTTGAGGTATGTTTCTTCTATACTATACCTAATTTGTGGAGAGTTTTTCATGAACAGATGTTGAATTTTGTTAAACACTTTTTCTGTGTCTGTTGAAATGATTACATGTTTTTTTTTCTTTAATTACCTATTTTGAATCTTCCTTGCATTCCAGGGGTAAATCCCACTTGATCATTATGAATGATCTTTTTAACGTACTGTTGAATTTGATTTGCTACTACATAATTGAGAATATTTGCATCTATTTTCATTTGGGATACTGGCTAGTAGTTTTCTTGTGGTGTCCTTATCTGGCTTTTGTATCATGGTGTAATGCTGGCTTTGTGAAAAGAGTTGGGTAGTGTTCCTTCCTCTTCAGGTTTTTTGAATGAGTTTGAGAACCTTGCTGTGAACCCTGGGCCTTATTGGTTAGAACTTGCTGTCTTGTTGAGGATGGATGATGGGATGATGGATGGATGGATGGAGTAGCTGTGGGTACACAAAGCCTTAAACACACATGTGCACACAGATTGCTAAGGGGAAGAATTTCAGTGAGCATTTCAGCCTGAGGTAGGAGTATATATGTGTGTGCCTGTATGGAAAAAAATAAGTAAATTTTAATGTTTGGATGTATTCAAGAAGGAACAGCATGGAGGCAGTGAAATCAGACCCACCCTTGGATTCTGAATTTCAAGATATTGGAAGGACTGTGCTAGATGGCCCTGATGAATTATGTATTAGGGCCTTTGTTCAATACATCACTGAGTAAATTGAGTAACCAGCATTGTGCCCTGTGGAGCCTCTTGACAAGACCATGGCAGGACCTGATGGTGGGAGTGGAGTGGGGTCAGGTCAGTGGTTTGTGGTTTGGAGAATCCTGAGGAGGTGGCTTTATGCTGTCTTCCCTGCCCTCCCTGGCCCTTCATGTCTTGGATGATGTTTCTGGCTCACCCTTCATAAATGCTCCACTAAGAAAACAAGAGTGACTCCATCACTCTTTTATTCAAGAACTGTTGGGAAGGAAAAATAAGATAAAAACAGAGAGGGAGGCAAACCATAAGAAACTCATAAATGCAGAGAACAGAGTTTCTGGAGGGGAGTTGGGTGGGGGGATGGGCTAAATGGGTGGTGGGCATTAAGGACGGCATTTGTTGGTATGAGCACTGGGTACTATATAGAAGTGATGAATCACTGGGTTCCACTCAGGAAACTAATACTACACTGTATGTTAACTAACTTGAATTTAATTTTAAAAGGTATTATACTCCTTTTTACTAGGGTCATAACCTGTCTGTATTGATACTTTATATTAGAAATGTTGGTATAAAAAATTTCTGCAAAATAAAGTATTTCTAAATAACTTGAATAAATTTTCGGGTATCAGAAAGAAAAAAAAAACACTGTCAGTGACTTCTCATTGCCCTCATGATAAACTTTAAAAACTCCTGAGGCACCTGGGTGGCTCAGTTGGTTAAATGTCAGACTTCAGCTCAGGTCATGGTCTCATGGTTTATGAGTTAGAGCCCCGCATCAGGCTCTGCGCCGACAGCCTGGAGCA
This sequence comes from Prionailurus viverrinus, assembly GCF_022837055.1. NCBI lineage: Eukaryota > Metazoa > Chordata > Mammalia > Carnivora > Felidae > Prionailurus > Prionailurus viverrinus. The sequence goes on from NC_062578.1 coordinate 45,577,041, forward strand.
TGTTTGGGATTCTCTCTCTGCCCCTCCCTGCTTCCCCCTCTCAAAATAAACAAAAAAAAAAAACTTAAAAAAACAAAACACAGAATACAAAAAACAAAACTCCTAGGATAGCCCGTTAGGACCCAGGGCCTCCCCAGTCTCATACCTCTTGTCAGAGTCAAATCTCACATACCTTGCTTTTCACATTTCTTTGCCTTTGCTAAACACAGCAAAGCAAAAATGCTGATTGATTACTTCTTTTCCATTTTGACATTTAACATTAATATTAGTATTTAGTGTTAGCATTAGTATTTACCCCGCAAATACTTTTTGTTCACTCACCAAGCAGAGTTATTTTTTCTTTTTTGGTGTTGCTGTGATTAACATCTGCTCAGTTCAGCAGATTCATAGTACCTAGTAAGTGCTAGTTTTGGACTCTATTTTCAGATGTCTTCCAGTCCACCTGGGAAATACAGTATTTAATTTTTGATTACACACATCATTTTATATTGTAATTACTTTTGTATTGAAGTTTATGACAAAATCTAGCATGCTGTAAGCATATTTAGACACATCTTATGAACTGCCTTTCAGTTATGACCACTTAGTTGTAATAACTAGATTAAAAATTGCAGATATTCAGTTAAAATAAATTTAATAAGTGATTGGTTTTAATTATAAAACACAATAACATTTAATTCAGATTTTAATATAAAAAGTAAATAGTCCTTTGACAAAAATGATTTTGGTAAGTAATTACAAACAGCTTTTTTCTGTTTTGGTAAAATTTAATTGGTGAGAGACAGCATTTGAAAATTTGATGTGTTATTAGATTAAAATTGTAAACTGAAAAGCAGAATTCCTCATTTCTTCCCTATCTGATTTAGCCTGCTTTTGTAGATCTTTTCCCATAAGAAGTAGTCACTTTTTAGTAATTCTTCACTTCTTTAATGGCCTGCTTGCTATCCACACTCACCTTACTATTCTCTACAGGTAGAACTACTCAATCTCTGCATTTTTTACAGCTTTGAGGTTTGAGCCTGTCATTAATCTGAGGGTTATTTAAGGAATACACAATCAGGTGACTCAGGAGTATCTACTCCTTTGCAGTTAATTGTTTTGACAACGTGCCTTAGCTCTTATTGATTGAATTTCTAGTCGAGTTTCCCAAGCTGTCTTGTTGAACTTCCATTTGAGTTGCTTGATGCCAGTTTGTTCTGGGCTACATTCTGTGTCTCGTCAAAGAGTAAGGTCATGAATTTACCCTTCCAGACTACCATAGATTTTGGAGGCTTTTCCTTAATTTTAGCCCACTACATGTGGTATTCCCAACTAACTGTTACCAGACCTATTTGAAGGCATCTACCTGCTGGCTGCCTACCCCCCCCCCTTTTTATTAAGATAATTATTGATTATATTACATTTGCTTTCTGAAATACCTACTTCATTATTTCTTATTGGACAGATTTATCTGTTCTATCATTTATCTCAACTTGTGTATTTTTTTCCATTCTCTAGATCAGGAGTTGTCAAATATGGCTCACTGCTTGTTTTGATAAAATTTTATTGGCATATAACTACCCTTATTCCTTTAAATATTGTCAATGGATGTTCTCCTACAAGATCAGGATGGAGTAGTTGGAGTAGAGACCATATGGTCCACAAATTCAAAAACATTTACTATGTGGCCCTTGCCAGAAAAAATTTGTAGACTCCTGGTATAGTTTATAGGCTTGTACTTTTTATTTGGTGCCTATTTAAAACATTGTACTTTTTATTTCTTAGAGATTTTATGAAAAATTACCATATTTATTCTTGTGATATCCATGTAATTTTTCAGTTCACTTAATCATATATTAGGCAGAGGACATTCTGGACTTCAGATAATCTTCCTAGTTAACTTGTTTTCATTTTTAAACTACCATTTTGTTAAAAGTCTCCCATCCAAAAAAGATGGGATTAAGTGATTATGGTAATTGATACCTTCAACTTGTGTTTAATCATTTACCCATAGTGCATCAATCACCAAGTATTGTCAGATTTATTTTCTTTAAAAAAAATTTTTTTAATGTTTATTTTTGAGAGAGAGACACAGAATGTGAGTGGGGGAGGGTCAGAGAGAAAGGGAGACACAGAATTGGAAGCAGGCTTCAGACCCTGAGCTGTCAGCACAGAGCCCAATGTGGGGCCGTAACTCACGAACAGTGCGATCAGACCTGAGCTGAAGTTGGACGCTTAATCAACTGAGCCACCCAGGCACCCCTGTCGGATTTATTTTCTAAGTACTTTTACAATACATCTATTTCTCTCCATCTTTATCTTGACACTTGAGGGCAACTTCATCATTTCTTTTTCCCCTTCTGATCCATTGTCTAACATGTACCAGAGTGAGCTTTGAAAATTCAGATGTGACCGTAGCACTCTTTCTCGACTTTCTATTAATTGTAGGATAAAGACTCAAATCTGGCCCTGTACTCCATTAACCTTGCAGCTTCTCAAAGGAGCTGTGCTCCTTTTTGTCTTGGGGCTTTTCTTAAGACATCCCATCTTGCTGCAATGTTCTTCTCCCTCTATTTCACCTATTTACATATATTATCCTTCAGAGTCCAGCTCAAATGTCAGTTCCTAGGAGGATCCTTCTTCAAGTAGAAAATAGGTTCCACGAGGGCAGGTGGCATGTCTCATTTATCCTGTTCTATCCTCAGCAACTAGTGTTTGCTTTGGAGAATGTCTACAGATGGAACGTCTGCTTTTGTCTGCTTTTTCATGATGAGCATTCAGAATGGAAATAGTTCACAAATTTTATCAATTCCTAAGATTATCCCTCTTCTTCCCTCCTACCCCCGAGCATCTGCAGTTTAGTGGATGGGAGCTAGGAGATCTGTCCTGAAAAAAGCTGGAGTTCTGTCAGTAACTAAGAGAGGGGAAAGAGTTTTAGGTAGACAGTTACCAATCTCTTCATTCTAAGATTTTTTCATGTCTCCCTTCTGGATACATGCCTGATTGAATGATTTTGATTGTCTGAAATAGCAAACTGTGTGTGACACTCTTGTTCACTGTGCTTAAGCTGTAGTGATCTTCATTCTGCTCTGTTCTTCAAATATATCATACTGTTTTCTATTTCAGAGTTTCTATCATGTTGTACTCTTTGCCTGTCCTATTCCTCCCTTTTTTGCTTGACTTATCTCTGTTTATCTTTTGTCTTTCAATGTAGACTTCATCTGTCTGTACCTCACTACCCTCTCCCCACCCCTCTAAGTCTGTTAGGTAGCTGTTCCCACATTACTTTCCAAATGTATTACGATTGTTGTTTACTTGTCTCTTTTCCAGAGGAATATATTCTCATCCTAGCATATCACATGAGTAAATGGTTTAAATATTGGGCTTGGGGAGGAAAAAAAGGAGGAGGAGGAAAGAGAGAATGATTAAAATGTGTATTGAGGAGGGCACCTTTTGGGATGAGCACTGGGTGTTGTATGGAAACCAATTTGTCAATAAATTTCATAAAACAATGTGTATAACATCTTAGGGGCACCTGGATGACTCAGTTGGTTGGGTGTCCAACTTCAGCTTAGGTCATATCTCACGGTTCCTGAGTTCGAGCCCCATGTCAGGCTCTGTGCTGACAGCTCAGAGCCTGGAGCCTGCTTTGGATTTTGTGTCTCCCTCTCCCTCTGCCCCTCCACCGTTCGCACTCTGTCTCTAACAAATAAATAAACGTTAAAATATTTTTTTAAATGTGTATAACATCTTCTAGAGTTATATATGTACTAACTCAGAAATGTGCTGTCCCGTATGGTGGCTGCTAGTCACATACGGTTATTGAGTATTTACATGTAGGTAATTTGAATTGAAATGGCTATAAGTATAAAATACTTGATTCAAACACTTTTTGTAAAACAAAAGAATGTAAATTTTTTTGCATTGAGTAAAAAATGATAATACCTGATATTTGGTTAAATAAAAATTTTATTAAAATTAATTTCACTTATTGAAAATTTTTTAAATCCTATTACAACAAAATTTTAAGTTTTGTATGTGGCTCACATTAGATTTCTATTAGCACTTACTCAGAAAGTGAGACATGGATGTTTTACTTTAGTTTGAAGTCCTAAGAATTTGGACTTTGGCTGTAATCAAGTAAAAGTAACTAACTGAAAAAATCAGATAAGTAAAAAAAATTTTTTTTTAACGTTTATTCACTTTTTTTTTTTTTTTGAGACACGGAGACCGCGTGAGTGGGGGAGGGGCAGAGAGAGAGGGAGACACTCCAGGCTCTGAGCCATCAGCACAGAGCCCAACGTGGAGATCGAACTCACAGACGGCGAGATCATGACCTGAGCCAAAGTTGGATGCCCCACCGACTGAGCTGTCCAGGCCCCCCTCAGATTAGTTTTTTTAAAAGTATTTTGTATTAGAACTAGTTTGGGGGCAAAATTGACATAAGATTTGCTCTTTACTTTTTCATCATTTAGATAAGCATTCAAAACAATTATAAGGGATCACTTGGCAGGTTTATAAAAATGTAGTAGTCCATGTATGCTCCATTTAATAATAGTAATAATATAATAATAATAATGGCTAACATAGAAGTGAATACTCTATGCTTAGTACTTTTCTAGTGGTTTCTGGGTTTTATCTCATTTAATTCTCAGAGTAGTTTTTCTCTAAGGTATACAATTAGTATTACCTTTCTTCAGATGCAGCAACTGGGGGATTAAGGTATTAAGAGGTATTAAGTAATATGCTCAAGGACAAAGCATGTTTGAATCTTAATTTCCATATCTAGTACTGATAGTACCTTTGAAGATGATTTGGAGGATTAAGTGAAGTAATATACTTTCAGATCTCTGGTCATGTGGCTTATCACATACCAGGCTTTAATAAATTTATTATTTTTTAAGTAATCTCTACACCCAACATAGGGCTTGAATTTACAACCCCAAGATCAAGAGACACATGCTCTATTGCCTGAACTGGCCAGTCTCCACCAATAAGTATTTTTGATTTGAATCAAATTGAAAATATATATCGTTTTTACTTTATACTATTTAGTTGTAGGATGTGTAGTGTTTAGTGTTCTTTATTCTTAGTAATAGAGTATTGAATTTCAGAATAGAAAAGAACACAAATATGAAGCTTAGGAACCTTACTATCATAAAACATATGAATTGTCTCCTTTTCTGTGAAAATCCTTCCAGGATAGAAATAGAGCTATTACTATTATCAGCCCACCATCCTCACCCCACCCCCAACCCCCGCCAAAAAAAAAAACAAAAAACAAAAAACCAAAAAAGAGGAAAATAAATCTAGTCTTGCTAGCAGCTAGGTTTGCTTTGGGCCAAATCTGGTTGTATCCTTTTGTTCACTTATCATTTATGGCTCCTTTTGTACTATATTGCTGGATTTGAATAGTTGGAGTAGAAATCCTCTGACTCACAAAACTTAAAACACTATCTGGTCCTTTTCATTACATTTTTGTCTGATCTGGGAGTGTATCAGTCCAATAAGAATCCAGTGACTGAGCCATAATTAAGCTTGAAATCTAGGTTTCCTTTGGCTGGATGGCTACCTGGAAGGTATACCAATTGGTCTTGTTAGGCACTACTTTAGGGGGAGAGTAAGGTACATCCTGACCAGGAAAGGTCAGGGTAGAATCCTGACATTTCAAAATAGATGTATTAGAAGTCTACAAACAGGTTTCCCGGGCCAGATCTGGCCTACAGCCTGTCCTTGTATAGCTCACAAGCTAACAGTGCTTTTAAAATAATTTTTAAGAGTTGGGCTCAGAGGAGAAATAATGTGTAGCGCACAAAGCCTAAAATACTTACTTTCTGGCCCTTTCCAGGCAATGTTCGCTGACCCTTTGTCTTTATAATCCCCACTCCTTTTTTCCTGATCATTAACCTGGAGGTGGTCAGGAGGAGATGTACCCTTTGTTAGAATAGCTACATTTAGTGACCATACTACTTTACTGAATTATGTGGACCCAAAGAAGGTGAGTGAGGTAGAGTCAGAAATTTTCTTCCGTTGATTTATCAGGAGGCCATATCTTTCTTGACAATATTAGATTCTTGTGGATTAGGAAGGGAGCACAGAATGTCCATCAACTATTCCAACTTTTGACCTGTTGTGTGACCTTTGTAAGAGAAGGCATGCCACTATTAGCTGGTAAATGGTCCTAAACACCAAAAAATAGGTAACAGCTTAATTTTGAATGCCAAATTGGTATGGCCAGTGATAGCTGATCAGACTGAATAGGAGTTAGGGGTTAAAGGTGTGATGTAGTGAGTTTCTGAAGAGTACCCTGGACATGGATGGGGTCACAGTACCTAGTGCAACGTGGCCTTCACCATGTTATAAATTTGGTAACTTTGGGTAGTTAGTTATGAGCTGGCCTTATTGTGGTAACCTCCGCATCAGAAACAGAGTCCTTTATGCACAATCTCTGATGGTGAAAGTTTAGGCATATCTGATGCAATGATGGATCCAGGCAGCAGTGGTGGCAGTCTTGGTGGTGCAGGTTGAATCAAGTTGGTCTTGGAGAAAGGGCCCCTGCTGTGGGCATCAGAATGAATAACCCAGATAATTTGATCAGCAGTGATTTTTTTTTCCAGTTTTTTTTTTCCTCCTCCTGTAGTTATCATTTTCTATAGTATTTTTTTTCTAGACTTTGTGATACCTAATCTTTAGCCTTTAATCTGCCAGTTTGTAGTTTCCCAGTGGCAGACTGAAACAGGCCAGTAACTGAAGGGTCAGTCAATTAAAAGAAGATTTATCATGGTACCATTAGGCAGTTAATTATGAGAATGGCCTCGAATTTTGCTTACTGAGCTGGTTTATACATTGCTGGAGCTGATGTTGAATGGCAGTAGTAGCACAGTGGACACCGTTATGTTTCATTTTAGTTGAACCCTCAGTGAATCACATCCAGGCCTTTTGGGGAACCTCTATATGTCAAATACCCCGTTAAGACTATGGCATTGCTTCAGGATGGAGTGGAGGTTAAGGTTCTTCTGGGGGAGGGCGGTAGCTGCCGCTTTTTCATGTAAATCCAAAATGTTGTGGCCAAGCCTGGTATGCTGTTTTTAGTTTGCTATTTCCATTTGACTAGGGATAGGTATGTTACCTGAGCTGAGTCCCTTATGGTGTCTACCTTCAAGTTAACAGTCCACAAGTCCAAATTGAGCCAGTCAAATCCTTGTTTGGGATTTTTGAACTTGGAACTAGAGAAAATGAGGTTAGTTTTGTCTGCTGGCAGGAGACCTAAAATGTAAGTATTGAGAGTTATCACTTTGTTTCTTGCTGTGGTGACAAAACAGGGCTGCAGACAAAGTGATCTGAAGAGATAAGGACACAGAGTTCTGGAGTCACTTGAGACTCTGGTACCATTTGTTTTGATTCTTGTCTTTAACTTATCACTGGGTTTTCAGGCCTTCTTTGTATTCTATAAACCAATTCCAGTATTTTGCTTAAGCTATTTGGATTTTCTGTTTCTGTCCAATATAAGTCTTAACAAATACATATCACTGTATTATACAAAGTATATATAATTGCTGATGTTTTGGAATCTTCACCAGAGATATATTAATTGGTATTTCACCTTGATCCATTTGTATTTATTTATAGTGGTGTCATGATGGAAGGAAGAAAAATATATGCACATTAAAGTAGGTGTTATTTCTAAATTGGTCAAAGTTGTTTTTCATAAAAAGTGAATCTCTAAGGCCAGGAAGAAGTATAAAAGATTAAAATGTGCTTTGGATTAAAGTAATAAAATTAGTAAGATTTGTTTGGGACAAAAAAGAAAAGTTAAAGGTTATATTGGACACCTAGGGAATATGAATCTGTAGCTTGAATACGAGTCAGTACATGGGTGAAAGAGCTAACATGATTTTGGGATTGATTCCAAATCAAAAGATTTACCAGAAGAACTGAGGAAGTCTTCTTAATTTTATTCTTACTACTCAGGATTTTGAGCAGTAGTGCTGATCACACATTAGAAAATATTTTTATATTTCACATAAGCTATTTGAAAGACAAAAAGGAAGAAAATTCTAAATTTTTTTTTTCAACGTTTATTTATTTTTGGGACAGAGAGAGACAGAGCATGAACGGGGGAGGGGCAGAGAGAGAGGGAGACACAGAATCCGAAACAGGCTCCAGGCTCTGAGCCATCAGCCCAGAGCCTGACGCGGGGCTCGAACTCACGGACTGCGAGATCGTGACCTGGCTGAAGTCGGACGCTTAACCGACTGCGCCACCCAGGCGCCCCGAAGAAAATTCTAAAATGAGAAAAATGTTAGGTTTTTAAAACGAAAGAGACTCTTTAATGACTGTTCTCTAAAGAATGTCTTTGAAGCTTATCCTTTTATACTGAAGTAAAAACCTTTGTATCCGAATGACTCTTGCTTTTCTAATTTCTTTTTTTTTTTAACTTTTTTTTTTTTAACGTTTATTTACTTTTGAGAGAAAGACTGTGAGTGGAGGAGGGGCAGAGAGAGAGGGAGACAGAATCAGGCTTGAGGCTCTGAGCTGTCAGCACAGAGCCCAATGCCAGGCTCGAACCCATGAACCGCAAGATCGTGACCTGAGCCAAAGTCAGACGCTCAACTGACTGAGCCACCCAGGTGCCCCGCTTTTCTAATTTCTAAGTAATTCTTTTGGCCAGTTCTTTCCAATCCATAGACATTGCTATGTTCACAGATTTTAAAACTTCTTTGAAATAGTTTCTATGGCCAATTTAGCAGAAACATGAGGAAATTAATATTGTAGTTTTAAGTACACATCTCCTTTTCTTTTAAAGAATGTATGTCAGAGAGAGAAACAAAATGTAATTCTGCGTATGTGTCCAAAATCGTGCCGTGTGTTAGAATATAATTTGTGGAGATCCTTACCTTACCCATGTTCTGAATGGTATTTCTTTCTTTCAAATATTCAGACTGACTCCTCAAATGATCAAGATTTGTCATCATTGGCACAATTCGGAAGAATGACTTATAGACTATAAATGTTGTCTTACATGAGGAGTACCAAAAATGTTTTGATAAATGAAACATTGATTCAGTTAGCTTAGGACCATTTTGAAGGACAATTCTTGGCTGTCTGCTACAGTCAGGACTTTATGGTTTAAATTCTTCTCTCATGTTACCTGCTCCTCCCCATTGCCATTTACTAACTGTGGGATGCTTAGGCAGGTTGCTTAGATTCTTGATTCAGTTTCTTCATTGTAAAATATGGATAGTAACACATTTTTTTGTGGTTTGTCGTGAGAAATTGCATTCATCACAGTGCCTGGCTTAATAATTGGTGTTTGGTGTTACTAATTATATTGACAGCAACAATAAAATATATGCTGGATTACTTCATGATTTTATGAAAGGTAACAGGGTTTTCTAATTCAATAAAAGAGAGAAATGAACTAAAACTAGGAGGATTTGATAGAAGAATCAGTGGGGATCTTAAATCCCTAAAACTAGAATGGAATAAGGTGACAGTTACTTAAAAATGGCATTGCATTTTTTGTTTGTTTTCTAATGCGCTTTCCCTAAGAGAGCACTGTTTATTTTTCTTGTAACATCTAGCATTGTCATAGGATGTCAGTTACTTAAATGTCTCCATTTCCTTTGAGTGGATTTTTAATGGTTTTTTTAAAGACATACAGGTTTTAAATGTGTGCTTCAAAAGATGGCTGTTAGGTAATTATTAAGTGTTCATTACTGGTGTAATACCACTTTTGGTATTGCAGATGATATTAAGTAGTATGTTGGAAATTTTGTTTTTAATTATAAAAATTACTTTTTTTGCTGTGTATTAGGAAAAAAACCATATCCCACATATCATACTTTGATTTCAGATATTAATGCTTAAGGTAATGGAACAGGAGTTTGCTTATGAAATAAATTTGTCACGAAGCTCAAGTAAAAAATTGTGGATAAGTTTAAAGAAAAATGTTAACAATTGTATTAGCCAATTACTAGCTTACCCTGTGCCAGGCACTCTTTTAAGTACTTGATATTTATTGAGTCATTTAATCCTCAAAACAGTTTTGGGAGGAATATACTATTATCCCCATTGTATGATGAGAAACTGAAGCACAGAGAGAGATGAACATCTTCTAAGTGTCGGATCCTTAATATCATCCCATGTGTTTTGAGAGTGTCCAGACTCTTAGCCACTATGTAGTACTGCTGCATCTTTATTAAGTAAATAATAGTACAAATGATACATGGATAGCATAGCAGTAACGTTAGTACACAACTACATGATGTTTGTGAAAACTACTCTAAATAATTAAATACCTCTAATATATAATGAATATATTTCCACATACACATATGGGATTAAATAGACATGGATTCAAACTGTCTGTCAAGGTTTTTCCAAGTATTACATGAGGCATTATTATTTTATCACGTCTTTAATATAATGAAATAATGCTTTATTGAAAAAAGTCAATGTGGTGAGGTATAGTTAACAGTTTTTCACCACCTCGACACCTGTTTTTGTAAAAAAGGAAATATTCATAATTTATAACTAGAGAAAGTTGGTTTTTTATGTCATTCACAACTGTACTCCAAACTGTTTGATATTTTAGTTTCAGGATTTAACTTCTTACAAAAGTCATGTGACATCAGCGAGGTGCAGTGAAAGGTCTCTCAGGAATACTCTTAATAGAAAGGAAGATTTTGGGTCTGTGAGGTTGTGTGGGCTTGAATGTGATTTTTATTTGATATATGAGCTGTGACATTACTATTGCATGACTGAGATGTACTTGTAAGTGCCGTACTATGCAGATGGGTTTTTTTCTGAAACAAAGCCAGAAACAGAATCTTGAATGTGTTCATTTAGTGGGGAAAGAATACTTCATAGAAACATATGGAAACATTTCTAAGTTTTTTTCATTAAATGAGCCTTTTACTTTCTAAGCATTTTTATGATTGTTCAAGTTAATATGTCATTTGCCTCATATTTTCCAAGTTTAGTGAGACATGGAAGTCTTATAGAACTGAGATGTTTTGAAACAACCAGATCACTTTAGGAATGCACATTTTAGGATTAGGTTTGATGCTTATTAGAAAATTAGGATTGAATCATAAATATATTTTTCATAAGATTATTATCATTTTTAGTTATCTTAATATTATGATGGAATTTGAGAAGATGTATAGTAGTTGCTCTCTTTTTACTCATTTTTAAATTGTGAAGGCACAGGACAACATTAAAGGAAATCATAAAAGGAAAATATACCACTAGGATAACATGAGTTTTTAATTTTCCACGTTCCCCTCTAACCCATGTCCTTATACATAAAGTTTTACATGGTTCTATATTATGTATATACCATTTTATGTTATGTTTTTCTTTTATAACATTACATTAAAATTTTTTTCTTTTTGGTGGTCACATACTTTGGTCTCTCCCATTGTGGAAAGCATACAAAGAAAACTTCCTTAGATTCTAAGTCCCTCTCAACTTCTCATTTATCTTTCTTTTTTCCTTCACAGAGAAGTAACTTAGAATGATATACATGTTGACTTTGCACTTAGCTTTGATGCTGAATCCAGTGTATGTTTTGTAGTTTTTATCTTCCTTGACTGCGTATTTGACACACACAGAACTCTGTTTGTGATTTGTGAGCTCTTCTTTGTCTTTTATCCTTGACCTTGAGGAAGTACTTGGAGTCATCTCTTCCTCTTATGTGGCTTCATCTACCATTCATACAGGTACAACTGCTTCATCGAATTCTCTAGCCCAGATTTTCTTCCTGAAACTGAGAAGTTCCTTTGCATGTGCCAAGGTGTCTAAAACCCACTATATTCAAGATGAAATTTAACTCTTCCTCTCTCATCATAACTAATGATATCAGCATTTACCTGTTGTCTTACACAAAACACATAGGAGTCATCGTGTTCTGTCAGTTCTTCCTCTTAAATCTGACCTCTGGCCTCTACTTTTTGTTACCATGTCTGTATTTCCAGCTGAGATCTTACCAAGTTATCTCCCAGTCCTTTCTTGTTCTTTTCCAGTTCTTTGTCTCCATTGTAGTCTGTGATCTTTAGAAAATGGAATTCTGATAGTGTCCTTCAGTGGTTTCCCATTTGTCTTCAAGATAAAATTGGAACTTCTTTGTATGTCAGTCCAAGGTCATTTCATGATCCCTGAAACTCATCTCTGGAAATGTTCTTCAAGCCCTCTCCTTTAGCTATTTTGAAATACTGGGTGCCCGAGCACACATAGTCTCTCATGTTTCTTTATTGTTGCCCTTGGTATTGCATCTGCTGGAAAACCATTTCCTCCTTTTGTCTGCCTAACTATTTCTTTTTCTTTAAGACTTAACTGAAGCTTTGGTTCAGGTATACTTTGGTTTTAGTTAGGTGTACTTCTTTTATATTCCCAGAGTATGCTGTCTTCCATGATACCACGTTTATAGTACATGCTTCAAAAAAGTTTTTTTTTTTTTTTTTTTTATGAAATTTATTGACCAATTGGTTTCCATACAACACCCAGTGCTCATCCCAAAAGGTGCCCTCCTCAATACCCATCACCCACCCTCTCCTCCCTCCCACCCCCCATCAACCCTCAGTTTGTTCTCAGTTTTTAAGTCTCTTATGCTTTGGCTCTCTCCCATTCTAACCTCTTTTTTTTTTTTTTTTTTTTTTTCCTTCCCCTCCCCCATGGGTTCCTGTGAAGTTTCTCAGGATCCACATAAGAGTGAAACCATATGGTATCTGTCTTTCTCTGTATGGCTTATTTCACTTAGCATCACACTCTCCAGTTCCATCCACGTTGCTACGAAAGGCCATATTTCATTTTTTCTCATTGCCACGTAATATTCCATTGTGTATATAAACCACAATTTCTCAAAAAAGTTTTTTAATTGAATTATTTTTTTGTTAAATTTTTTTTTTTTGAGAGAGTGTGAGCAAGCAGGGGAGGGGCAGAGGGGGGGAGGGAGGGAGGGAGGGAGGGAGAGAGAGAGAGAGAGAGAGAGAGAGAGAGAGAGAGAGAGAGAACGAGCAAGAGAGAGAGAGAATGGAATCTTAAGCAGGCTCTGTACTGAGTGGAGATCATGACCTGAACTGAAATCAAGAGTCGGATGCTTACCTGACTGAGTCACACAGGCACCGCTTAATTGAGTTATTAAATAGTATTCCATGGAATTAATTTTTTAGGGATTCATTAACACTTGGAATTTAGGTGATTGATAATTGTTTATTAGGTAAAGCATTTTGCATCTTCATGCATATTAATACTATTAAAAGTTATTTTCTTGCAAAACATCCCAAGAAATATTAACTCAAAGAAAAAGTCACTTTTTATGACTCTTGGACATCATCCTTTGGGTAGTGATTCGTAGTACCAGTCTTCCCTTAAGTATATGTTAAAGGTTATTTATAGTGATTTTCAGAAATCAAAATTATTGGTATTTTTAACACTTCAGCTATTTAGGGAAGTTTTTTCATCCTTAAAAAAACTGACCTTGGATAGTCATTAATTTTTGCATTTAGTAAATATATATATATATATATGCCACAAACATTGTATGCCACTCTTTGTGCCAGGCACTGGGAACACAAATAATACTAAGACTCCTCTCTCTTCTTTCTTGGTTAGTTGCAAAATAGGTTTACCAAGAACTTTGAATAGAAATAAACATAATATAATCCATACACACTTATTACACTAATTGGAGTTGCTTGTTAAATATGATGAAAAAAATCAGTATAAATTTAACCTATTAATGCCATAAGTTTAACACACTTTATATTTGGGCGTGGCTTTATTACTTGAAAAATTGCCTTTTTCCATATTAGCATTGTATTTTTGCTTTGATCCCTTGTATTTAAGGAAGATTACATCAATTAGGATCACATTTTAATGAGTAATAAAAAAGCTTTTTCTTAGAAAACATAGTAGCTTGCTGGAAAAGTTCAATTTTATTTTTTTTTAGCAAGTTGGATGATTAGTATTTATAATATAGTTTATCTGTGTTTATTTCTTGAACTATTCTGATTTGCTTCATATTTCAATATTAAAATATAAGCAGATGGTTATAGTATTTCTTTGTACATGATATCCACACAAGAACTCTTTGTACTGTTGGCAGTACTGTTACACAGTTCCTTACTACAGTAAGTAAATATATTACCTCAGCCCTTAATCAGCCTACCATTGCCACTGATGACCCAATGCTTAAGTTGTAACACTATGCTGCTGACCCACACTCTAGGGGCTTATTTTATTTTATTTTTTGATGCATTGCTGTAGGCAATTTTAAGGGTGTGGAACCAAGCCATTTTCTCCCTTGGACTCATTTCCACTTTTATTTCCTATGGGAGGCTTAGCCTTCCTTTAAAATACTAGGATTGTAAAATTGTTCACCTATTCTGTGATTACCATGTGGAGGAGTAATGCCGTTTGCTCATTTTAACCCACTGAGTTTAAAAAAATTAGTAGGCTTAACCATTGGTGTTATACAGTTCTCAAAATTAAAATTTCTAATTCATAAAATGCTTTTTTGGTAGACACTTTATTCTTTTGTGTATGTGTGTTTTTCATGGTTTGGTTTTAGGCTTATATGCTAGGAATGTTTGGCTTGATGTTGTCCCAGGAGGGTGTAATTGAGAGCTGACAGGTTATATGAAGTTGAAAAGAAATTCAGTGAGTTGTAAAAAAGCAGTGCTTCATTTTTCCTTGGTAACTAATATATTGGTTGTTAGGAAGTATACTTAAAAGTTCAAAATGAATAGGCCTCTAAATTGCATAGTAGCTTTTAAATTTTAGCATTAGTAATTGCCTCTCAAAACCATAATGTAGTTTCTTTACTAAGAAGAATAAAGTTATTTTATTTTTAGAATAGAGTATGTGAATGTTTGGGGCTTGAATGTGCTGACTATAGTTACTCAACCTTACAGATAAAGCTATGTAAAAATCATCTGTTTTTAAAGATTTAAAAAAAAAAATTACTTCATTTTCTTTCTCCCCCCTCCCCCCTTTTTTTGTTTATATTAGTTAGTTAACATACAGTGTAGTCTTGGCTTTAGGAGTAGAACCCAATGATTCATCTCTTACATATGACACCCAGTGCTCATCCTGAAAAGCCCTCTTCGTAATGTCATCTCCCATTTAACTCATCTCCCCACCCCCTCCAGCAACCCTCAGTTTGTTTTCTGTATTTAAGAGTCTCTTACGGTTTGCCTCCCTCTGTGTTTTTATCTTATTTTCCTTCCCTTCCCCTATGTTCATCTGTTCAGTTTCTCAGATTCCACATGAGTGAAATCATGTGATATCTGTCGTTTGCTGACTGACTTATTTCACTTAGCATAATGCTCTCCAGTTCCATCCATGTTGTTGCAAATGGCAAGATTTCATTCTTTTTTGTCACTGAGTAGCATTCCGTTGTATGTATATACCATATCTTCTTAATCCATTCATCAATTGATGGACATTTGGGTTCTTTCCATAATCTGGCTATTGTTGATAGTGCTGCTCTAAACATTGTGGTGCATGTGCCCCTTTGAATCAGCATTTTTGTATCCTTTGGATAAATGCCTCGTAGGGCAATTGCTGGGTCATGAAGTAGTTCTATTTTTAATTTTTTGAGACACCTCCATAGTGTTTCCAGAGTGTCTGTACCAGATTGCATTCCCACCAACAGTGCAAGAGGAACGGTTCTCCTTTCTCCACATCCTTGCCAACATCTGTTTCCTGAGTTGTTAATTTTAGCCATTCTGAGGTATGAGGTGGTATTTCATTGTGGTTTTGATTTGTATTTTCCTGAATGTGAATGGACTAAATTCCCGATCAAAAGATGTAGGGTATCAGAATAGATTAAAAAAACAAGATCCATCTATATGCTATCTACAGGAGACTCATTTTAGACCTGCAGATTGAAAGTGAGGTGATGGGGAACCATCTAACATGCTAATGGACGTCAAAAGAAAGCTGAGGAAGCCGTATTTATATCAGACAAACTAGGTTTTAAAGCAAAGACTATAACGAGATGAAGAAGGGCATTATATGATAATTAAGGGGTCTCTCCATCAAGAAGAGGTAACAATTGTAAATGTTTACGCCCCCAACTTGGAAGCATTCAAATATATAAACCAATTGATTATAATCAATCAGTAAATTATAAACATAAGCAATCTTATTGATAAGAATATGGTAATGGCAGGCAATTTTAATATTCCACTTAGAGCAATGGACACATCATCTAGGCAGAAAATCAGTAAGGAAACAAAGGCTCTGAGTGACACATTGGACCAATGGACTCAACAAATATATTTAGAATATTTCATCCCAAAGCAGCACAATACACATTCTTCTTGAGTGCACATGGAACATTCTCCAAAATAGGTCACATATTGAGTCACATAACAGCCCTCAACAGGTACAAAAAGATTGAGATCATACCATGAATAGTTTCAGATCACAACACTATGAAATTTGAAATCAACCAGAAGAAAAAATTTGGAAAGTCCCCAAATACATAGAGGTTAAAGTTCATTTTTCATCATCAAGAAATTTATAGAATACCTCACTTGAACCATGTGTCTCATAAGGTGCAGCGGTTATTAGTGTGAGGCAGGCGCATATTGAAGGAACTCCATCCTTAATAGGGAAACAGACATAGAAGCACATAAGAATAGTATGGTAGGTATTGCTAGCTGTTCAAAAGGGAGCCACAAAAAAAGAGCAGTTGATTATATGTGAAGGCTTCCTAGGGGAGGTAACATGATTTAAGATTTATATGTAAATAAGGTAACAGTCTGCTAAATGCCATTTGGTTTTATTAGGAATTTGAGGGAGTGTGTGTGTGTGTGTGAATGTATGCATGAGTGTTAGTGGAGAATGAGGATGGTGGTAATTTTATCAGATGCTTGATATAAAATGAAAGCTCTATGCAGTGTTAAAAATGCCATTTTAATTTCTAGGCACGAGGAGTGATTTTTGAAATGGAAACAGTGCTAGTTGGATTCTTCAGGAAGCAGACACTGAGATGAAGTTAGGAGTGCTAAGAGTTTACTGGGGAGGAACACCTATGAAAAGAAAAGAGAGGAATCAGGATTGGTCAGTAGTCATCACCTTGTGATGCTGACTTCACAGAGTCCCTACCAACCCAATGGAGACCTTTGGAACAAAGATTGAAGGAGTCCTGCATTGGGTTGGGTGGAAATGACTAGGCCCTTCTGCCACCATTTCTCAGGTGTTGGCTATGGACTTCCCTGAAAGGAGTATGGCTTTGACTGGCAAGCTGAGGCAAACTCCAAAGAACTAACACCTGAGCTCCTTGCGGCTAGGCAGTGTGTCACTTGTTGAAGACTGATCAATAGGGCACATCTTGTGTCTGCTACAAGAAACCAGAGTAGGATGGACCTTGGGACAATAACATTCATTCAGTCAGTAAATATCATCGGACACTTACTGTGTGCCAGGAGTAGTGCTGGGCATGGGTGTTGTAAGTATATCCCTATTGTGTCATAGGGCAAAGATCTGGAGGAAGGATATTCCAGACAAGAAAGAATTTGGCCTAAGGCTTGTTGGGAGCAACAGTTTGGCACAATAGAGAGAAAGAAAGAAGGCCGCTTTGGATGGAGGAGATGGATGGAGGGAAGTGAAGTCAGAGAATTTGTTGGGAGCCACTAGAGCCACAGGAAGGACTTGAAGTTTATTCACTTGCAGTGCAAGGTGATGGAAGGATTTTAACCAAAGGAGTGAGACAATTTGACTTCTGGTTTGGAAGTTTACTCCTGCTTATCAAATTCCACATTCAGTAGTCATAATGTAAATATGTCTTGACTTCTGAGGTACCATATACTATTTAGTTGCTTGGAGAGTTCTTACACATTGTTGGCAACAGTATAACATCTACAGAAAAGACATACACATGCACTCGTACACGTCAAGTCCATTATCGGTTTGCTTTGCTCATTTTTAATATTTTTATAGTAACTTATTTGTTTTTATGTATTCAATGATAAGAGTCATGTTAATTTTTAGCTGACTATATAGAACTTGTTTATTGTTTGGCCTTAGCTCTGAAAAAAGCAAGTAAACTTTGTAGAAATTTTATTTAGGCATTTGAAATTCTTCATGAGAATGTGTTGCTAATTTTTTCAATTTAACTAGTCCCTCACTGGATCCATACAGCTCTCTGGTGTAGTACAGGACAATGTTTAAAGATCCCAGGTTTCTTGCATATAGCATTGCTGGCTCCCAGAGCTGCTCTTATTTTTCTTGGGATCAGAAGTTTGCCGTTGTCCATAGGAATTTTTAGGACTCCATTGCCACCCATATATTAACTTGCCTAATTAAGAATGATTTTAGTTATCTGTGACTCTTACTTAAGGTTTGTACTATTTATTGAAAATTAAGTTCCTATTCTGACAATTGTCTTGTCAATTCTAGTGTGAACCTTGTTTAATAATAGCATAACCATTTATTAATCATGTGACTTACGTAAGTCTCTTTACCTCTTGAAGACCCCACTTCTTTCTCTGTAGAATGAGTTAGACCAGTGGTACCTGCTTTGTAGGCCTACTGTGAGAAGTAAGTGGAATAATATAGAATGTTGTATCATGACTATTGTAGAAATGAAAATTGTTGATATTTTTACTGTTACTTAAATGTTATTACTTTATTAAGGATGCATGCAAGTACAGATTCAGTTTGGATATTTATGTAAAGTCTACTCTTTGGCTTCAGCTCTGGTTTTTGCCTTTGAAAGATTGAACAACAGAATAGCTACTTCACCATCATCTCTGGTATTCTTACATTTGTGTGTAAAAATAGTTATCATACATAATAGCCTAACAATGTCAATAAACTAAATGAGATTTATTAAAGTCTCAGTTTTCACTTTGAATTACAGGTGGGCATTCTCTGTGTACCCCAAATGAGCATTTTCTTATAGGTTTTATGTGTTGAAATTCTGTCAGTGACTTGAAGTATAAATATTAAGTTCCGGGGTGCCTGGGTGGCTCAGTTGGTTAAGCATCTGACTCTTAATTTCGGCTCAGATGATCTTACATTCCGTGAGTTCAAGTCCTACATCGGGCTCTGCGCTGATGGTGTGAAGCGTGCTTCGGATTCTCTCTCTCCCCTTCTCTCTGCCCGCCTTGTTTGCATGCTTGCTCTCTCTCTCTGTCAAAATAAATAAACATTTGAAAAATATTAAAGTGTTAAGTTCCAAGAGCTCAGGTTCACAAGAGTAAAATACTACAGAGACCAATGGTTGTAAAAGCTGTTAATTTTATGCAGAAAAGTAATATTTCAATGATTAGGTAAAGAGATTGATGGTTGTATTCATTTTCTGGTGTGTAGGTTTTTTTTTTTTTTTTTTTGGCAACAAGTTCCTAAAGAAAAGTTCCTCTTTGGGAATTCATCACCTCTTCTTACATGATGACTCAGAATGACTGAGGAGAGATAATTCAAAATGGTGTCAGTAATATCTTAGAAGATCCTTGATTCAAATATATAATGAAAAAAATATAGAATATGAAAAGGAAGTACAGGAAAAAATGAGATATCTAGACACATCCTATTTTCCCAGTCAAAATTAAGGACTTTAATAAGAATACTTTATAACCATTCCTATGGAAGTTTTAATTAATTATTATTACAGTGGATGGAAAACTTAATAACTTGATAGAAACATCAGCATCATCAATGTTAGCCAAAAAATGTCTTGTTCCCCTATCTACTTCATTTGAAATTGAGCCTATATTGAGTATTGCAAATGTATAGAGACTACAGAAATAGCAGCTGACTGAAGATGAAAGAATGTTTGTGTACAGTACCATCAAATTAAGTCAGCTCTTAAAATGCTTAATAAAAATTTATAACAATAGTTACTTTTTTATTAGAATTTATATTTACTCTTATGTTCCAGAAACATATATTCTTTTTTTTTATATGAAATTTATTGACAAATTGGTTTCCATACAACACCCAGTGCTCATCCCAAAAGGTGCCCTCCTCAATACCCATCACCCACCCACCCCCCCTCCCACCCCCCATCAACCCTCAGTTTGTTCTCAGTTTTTAACAGTCTCTTATGCTTTGGCTCTCTCCCACTCTAACCTCTTTTTTTTTTTTTTCCTTCCCCTCCCCCATGGGTTCCTGTTAAGTTTCTCAGGATCCACATAAGAGTGAAACCATATGGTATCTGTCTTTCTCTGTATGGCTTATTTCACTTAGCATCACACTCTCCAGTTCCATCCACGTTGCTACAAAAGGCCATATTTCATTCTTTCTCATTGCCACGTAGAATTCCATTGTGTATATAAACCACAATTTCTGTATCCATTCATCAGTTGATGGACATTTAGGCTCTTTCCATAATTTGGCTATTGTTGAGAGTGCTGCTATGAACATTGGGGTACAAGCGGCCCTATGCATCAGTGCTCCTGTATCCCTTGGATAAATTCCTAGTAGTGCTATTGCTGGGTCATAGGGTAGGTCTATTTTTAATTTTCTGAGGAACCTCCACACTGCTTTCCAGAGCGGCTGCACCAATTTGCATTCCCACCAACAGTGCAAGAGGGTTCCCGTTTCTCCACATCCTCTCCAGCATCTATAGTCTCCTGATTTGTTCATTTTGGCCACTCTGACTGGCGTGAGGTGATACCTGAGTGTGGTTTTGATTTGTATTTCCCTGATAAGGAGCGACGCTGAACATCTTTTCATGTGCCTGTTGGCCATCCGGATGTCTTCTTTAGAGAAGTGTCTATTCATGTTTTCTGCCCATTTCTTCACTGGGTTATTTGTTTTTCGGGTGTGGAGTTTGGTGAGCTCTTTATAGATTTTGGATACTAGCCCTTTGTCCGATATGTCATTTGCGAATATCTTTTCCCATTCCGTTGGTTGCCTTTTAGTTTTGTTGGTTGTTTCCTTTGCTGTGCAGAAGCTTTTTATCTTCATAAGGTCCCAGTAATTCACTTTTGCTTTTAATTCCCTTGCCTTTGGGGATGTGTCGAGTAAGAGATTGCTACGGCTGGGGTCAGAGAGGTCTTTTCCTGCTTTCTCCTCTAAGGTTTTGATGGTTTCCTGTCTCACATTTAGGTCCTTTATCCATTTTGAGTTTATTTTTGTGAATGGTGTGAGAAAGTGGTCTAGTTTCAACCTTCTGCATGTTGCTGTCCAGTTCTCCCAGCACCATTTGTTAAAGAGGCTGTCTTTTTCCCATTGGATGTTCTTTCCTGCTTTGTCAAAGATGAGTTGGCCATACGTTTGTGGGTTTAGTTCTGGAGTCAGAAACATATATTCTTATGGTGATATTTGGCTTTGGCTGCAGCTAAATAGTATGCTGTATTTGAATAGTATAGGAAAGTAGTAAAAATCTTCATCTCTTGTTTCTTTCTATGTGCCTAACATATTTATCAATTTGCCATAGTATACAGAATGTTGGGTAATTTTAAAAGAAAGGATTTTTAACATCAAAATAATGCATTTTCTAAAATTTTTCAGAGGCTAGTTTCTATTTTAATTAATAGTAGATTACATAGTATATGTAAATTTGAAGGATTTCTTAGAAGTTTCAACACATACTATCGGAACCATTGCCAAATATTTTTCTTCTCAACTAAGTAATGCATTACATTAAATCCACATTAAAAAAAGAAACTGAAGTACCTTCCAACATCATTTATTTTTATTTTTTAATTAAAAAAATTTTTAATGTTTTTATTTAAGAGAGAGAAAGAGAGAGACAGGGCACAAGTGGGGGAGGGGCAGAAATGAAGGAGACACAGAATCTGAAGCAGGCTCCAGGCTCCAGGCTCCAAGCGGTCAGCAGAGAGCCTGATGTGGGACTCAAACTCACAGACAGTGAGATCATGACCTGAGCCAAAGTCTGATGCCCAGCCGACTGAGCCACCCAGGCGCCCCCCAACATTATTTAAATACAAAGAATACTACCATAAAAACATATTCTGTGTGTTATTTCATTTCCCCCTTAGGTTAGTGCATACATGATTTATTCTCAGTTCTGTGTAATATAGTTATTACAACCACTTACTGTGAAATAGAGGGTGATACATAATAAAACAAAATTTTGCTTTTTTGTTTTTGCTATAGAACACTGTGGTAACCACTTATTGATCCCATTACCAAGAGTGACATGGAATAGTGTTTACTATGGGTGGGAGATAGAAATCTTAAAATTGCAAAGCAGTTGTGTAGTATCCAAATAAGTAATACAGGACACATTTTAATAGTATAATAACTGGTTTAATTTAATTAACAGGTCTAATATGGTGTGCATCCCACTCACGGTAAACCACAGTAGTATTTACTGGCTGATCCTTCAAAGCACTACTGTTTTTCATCCATTTTCATTGACCAGATGTGTCATACAGACATTATCAAAAGTCTGGAAAACAGTTCTTATGGATTTTGCTTTAATGATAAGTCTGATATATAGTTTATTTGTTGATATCAATTCAATGGAATTTTAAAAATCTGTTTTAATGAGTTTTAATTATGAAAAGGTAATGATTTTACCATGTTTGCTGAAGCAGAGAGCAGATGAATTAGAAGGATATGTTTCTAGGTACAGTCAGCAATGATCATCATGGCCTATTGCATCCACCTTATAAAATTGCTAAGAGAAGGCAAGTGGAGAATGGGAGGAAAAAGGATGACATCTCCTATGTGTAGAAATTTATGGAAACTCTTGGCCATTTCATAGTGCTGTGTCAACTGTCTTAGACATTAGAGTAGTTATAAAGAAATTCCAGTTCCATAACCATATTTTAACTTTCAGAATAAATGAGATACCTATTGGTATTTGTTCCCCACAAATGTGTAGTGTTTGATTTTACAGATACGTTTGGATTACTTGATAAGAACTTTAAAAATTTCTGTGAAACGGGTGTCTGGGTGGCTCAGTTGGTTAAGCTTCCAACTCTTTATTTAGGCTCAGGTCGTGATCTCATGGTTTGTGGGATTGAGCCCTGTGTCAGTCTCTGTGCTGACAGTGTGGAGCCTGATTGGGATTCTCTTTCTCTGTCTTTCTGGCTCTTTCTCTCTCTCTCTGTCTCTACCTCTACCCTACTCACATGTGCTCTCTCTCAAAATAAACAAATTGCTATGGAAGTAGAGGATTATAACTATAACATTTTGTCACCATTACATTTCAATATGTTGCCAATGCAAGGGTAACAATTGAGGCCTTTTGTGAAATTGGTGGGGCATGTGACCAGGATAATAGTAAACAGGAAAACAAGTCATGAAAATGTATTGTCAGTGAGAAATTAGAAGTGAATAGATATTTAATAAAAACTCACGATTAAAATAGAAAAAGTATCACAGACGTCTTTGGACTATAGGCTGGCTACACTATAGACATATAGAATTAATTAAGGAAGTATTTATTACTTGACTACAGTATGTACTTTTGGGTGATCATTTTTTACTTAGGAATGGCCAAATCCCTAACAAAACTCTTCATGATCCTCATTTCTCCAGCTTCATGTCCTGTCACTCTCACCCTTATCACCTAGTAGGTTCCACTCCCACAGAACTTCTGTAATAGCTTCTGAACATAGTCCTTGCTCTTTCCTTAGGTTGGTGGCTCATGCTTTATTTTACTGCCTGGAGTATTCCAATTCACCCTACCCTCACACCTTTTTCTGGCTTCTCTTTAACTTTTAGTATTCCTCTAGGTCAGCCTAGGGGTCCCTTTTTATATAGTTTATTTTTTATTAAAAAATTTTTAATTTTTTATTTATTTTTTAATGTTTTAAGTTATCTATCTATCTATCTATCTATCTATCTATCTAGAGAGCGAGAGGGAGAGGGAGAGAGAGAGAATGTTAAGCAGGCTCCACGACCAGCACGGTGCCCGATTCGGGACTTGATATCATGAACCTGAGATTGTGATCTGAGCCAAAATCAAGAGTCAGACGCTTAACTGACTGAGACACCCAGTAACCCCATTTAATGTTTCAAATTTTTATTTAAATTCTAGTTAGATAACATATAGCGTAATATTAGTTTCAGGAGTAGTATTTAGTGATTCATCACTTAACCTATAACACCCAGTGCTCCTCCCAACAAGTGGCCTCCTTAATATATAATTTAAAAGCATCCTATGCTTCTGTCATAGTACTCAACTACGTTTCATTGTAATTTCTTACTCATTTATCCATTTTTGAAGTAAGTTTAAGATAGCTTTTGTGGGAAAAGACAATGTTTGTGGTTAAGCACAAAATAAATATGTATTGAGTGAAAGGATTCTGGTTGTGGTATATACCAGTTTTTAAACTTAGGAAACATAAATATTTAAATATTCCCTCTTAGTCCAGCATGGTGAGGATGGACATGGGGAGAGAACAAGTGGCCATGAAGCAAGGTTAGGCGAAAAGATGATATTTGCACTGAGTTTTGAAGCATGAGTGAATCTGGACCTGGTAGTTGTTAAGTGTAGGTTAAATTTTGCTAAGAATTTTTTTTCCTGTGTATTCTGGCACTAGTTCAGTAGAAGAAAAGGAGTCAAAGGATGTTAGACTATAATAAAACTTACATTGGAAAAGATAAAAATTGCATAAGAAATTAATTTCATATGAAAAAACTAACAAAAATCTGAAATGTACAGATGCTTCATATTAATAGTGACAGTTATTGACCAGTTTCTTATTTCAATTCATAGTCAAAATAAGTAAAACAATCAATTTCAAGCACTAAGAGATTACCTGGGTATTGAAGAATAAATAGTGTTATATACAAAGCACAGTATGCCTTGTGACATTTTGCTGTTCTGTAATGATTATCTAGTCTAGTGAATAATAGTATGTTTTAGATATATTTGTCTTATGATAAAACTTATTTTTAGAACTTTACCAAATATCTCTCTCCCACTCAAAAGATTCAACCCAGGGAGGAAGATATTTATTTGACCTAGTCAACCATAGTGAGAAGATATTTCAAACTTTGATCTGCCTAAGAATCACTTTGGAGATGCTGCTAAAATGCAGGTTCTCAGTCCCATCCTATTTTGTACATGAGAACTTTGCATCTGAGTTTTAATAAGCATCCTGGTGCTTTTCAAAATTTTTTTATTTTTGTTTTTAGAGAGAGTGTGATCAAGAGAGGGGGGAGGGGGTGGGGGGAGAGAGAGAGAGAGGGAAAGAGGTAGGGAGGGAGAGGGAGAGAGAGAATCAATCTTAAGCAGGCTCCATGCTAAGCATAGGGGGCTTGATCCAATGACCGTGGGATCATGACCTGAACTGAAATCAAGAATTGGATGCTCAAACCACTGAACCACCCAAGAGCCCCCAGGTGGTTTTGATGCTAGTGATTGACTCTTACTCTCCTGACTATTTAGTGGCAGGAATTCTACATTCTGTAAAAATCGGAAATTCTTTTTTTTTTTTAGTTTATTTATTATTTTTTAAAATTTACATACAAGTTATTTAGCATATAGTGCAACAGTGATTTTAGGGGTAGTTTCCTTGATGCCCCTTACCCATTTAGCCCATTCCCCCTCCACAACCCCTCCAGTAACCCTGTTTATTTTCCATATTTAAGAGTCTCTTATGTTTTGTCTCCCTCTCTGATTTTATATTATTTTTGCTTCCCTTCCCTTGTGTTCATCTGTTCTGTGACTTAAAGTCTTCATATGAGTGAAGTCATATGATATTTGTCTTTCTCTGACTAATTTCACTTAGCATAATCTCCTCTAGTTCCGTCTACGTAGTTGCAAATGTCAAGATTTCATTCTTCTTGATTGCTGAGTAATACTCCAGTGTGTGTGTGTGTGTGTGTGTGTGTGTGTGTGTGTGTGTGTGTCTGTCTTCTTTATCCATTCATCCATTAGTGGACATTTGGGCTCTTTCCATACTTTGGCTATTGTTGATAGTGCTGCTATAAACATTGGGGTGCATGTTCCCCTTTGAAACAGCATACCTGTATCCCTTGGATAAATACCTACGAGTGCAATTGCTTGGTTGTAGGGTAGTTCTATTGAAATTCTTTTGAACAGTTATATCCATACTGTCATTAACTTTGAATTCTCTTTAGTACCTTCAAGGGATGTTACTGTTCGAATGCATGAGGCTTCAAATGTAGATTGATTTTTGTTTTTAGAGAGAGTGTGATCAAATTACTTTATACTTATGCTATGGGTACTAAACTGCAGAATAAATTACATTATAAGCAGTTTTGTTGATTGTAATCTGTGGAAAATAAAAATAAAATAAAAATAAAAAACAGTATTTCTATAAAGATGTCTGAAATGTTCAATAGTCTGGATAATAGTAACATTTATCTTTCTACTGTATAGTTCACTTCAGTATTTATGGCATTCCACCAGTGCCATGTCCTGATAATAAGTTTGTCCTAATAATGTCTACAGTAAACTGTCAATTTGGCTTTTCAAGAAAATCAATTAAAACAAAGTTGGGATTTTTGTAGTATATTCCCTATTTGGCTTTATAAGATAAAAACTTTCTTTTTAATCTTGGTTATTCTTTGATTATATATTGCTTATAAAACATATGAAGCTTGGGCATTTATCTTTAAAATTTTTATTAAGTTAATACATGTTTGTTTTAACATGTGAAGCAATTTATGGATATATAAAGAAACATGTTTTAGGGGCACCTGGGTGGCGCAGTCGGTTAGGCGACCGACTTCAGCTCAGGTCATGATCTCACAGTCCATGAGTTTGAGCCCCGTGTCGGGCTCTGTGCTGATAGCTCAGAGCCTGGAGCCTGCTTCAGATTCTGTGTCTCCCTCTCTCTGACCCTCCCCCGCTCATGCTCTGTCTCTCTCTGTCTCAAAAATAAACAAACATTAAAAAAAATTTTTAAAAAAATAAAAAAAAATGTTTTAGAGTTAATTTCCTTTTCCAGTCCTCCTTTTTCCACCTCACTTTCTCTGTGGTTGTACAAACACACAGGGTATGTGTTGAATATGTGTGTTGTGTTTAAATGAGATCATATGCATATTTAGTGATCTGCCTTTTCACTTACTACCATTGTTACAGTTATTGTTACAGTGTAATAGTAGAAATGTAACTTTTTCTTTTAATAGCTGTATACTACTTTATAGTAGTAGAGGAGTACTGTCATTTATTCAGTCATTCCCTTCATGATGAACATTCTTTTTGCCACTACTCATAGTGGTATAACAGATAATTCTGCTTATTTAATATCCACATATTTTTGATAGTCTTTCTGTAAGATGGATTCAAACTATGGGACTGTAGGTCAAAAATAATGTGTATTACCACTTAAGGAATTCATATATATATTCAATATATAAATTCAACTTAAATATAAGGAATTCAATAAGTTCATATATATACATAAAACATTTTATAGACCTTATTTTTTTACAAAAATATAGAATATGTGAATTACTAGAAAACAGAATGAAATACAAATCATCTGTAAATCTACCACGAAAAATCAATGTGATAAATTGATGCATAACTTCACAATTGTTTTTCCTCACTACTTTTTTCCAGTTCATGACACCAATTGTGTTATAAGCAGCTAAGGTTTATATTTACCTCACGAGAAATATTTTGCAAGGTAATTTGCAAGGCCCTTACATGCTTTTTTAAATGTTTATTTAGAGAGTGTGTACACATATGCAGGAGAAGCTGGGAGAAAGAGAGGAAGGAAGGGAGGGAGGGAGAAAATCCCAAGCAGTCTCCATGCTGTCAGCGTAGAGCCCCATGCAGGGCTCCGATGCTAACTGTGAGATCATGACCTGAGCCAAAATCAGGAGTCGGATGCTTAGCTGACTGAGCCACCCAGGTGCCCACAGGACCTTATATTTAAATGTAGATTCGTTTTTATTTTTCCTACTAGTGCTTAGAGCAGGGGAAAACTCAATGAAATTTGTAATACAGTCTGGAAACTATATCATTTAAAAGAAAAGAAGAATAAGCTGTGAATTAGGACTGAGAAAGCTTGAGTTCTGAATGTGGCTTCTACCTGATTAGTCATGGATTTTGGTTATGTTACTCGACCCCTTAGAACTTCAGTTTCCTCTACTGTTTTTTTTTTTTTAAACATTTATTTTTATTTTTGGGACAGAGAGAGACAGAGCATGAACAGGGGAGGGGCAGAGAGAGAGGGAGACACAGAATCGGAAACAGGCTCCAGGCTCTGAGCCATCAGCCCAGAGCCTGACGCGGGGCTCGAACTCACAGGCCGCGAGATCGTGACCTGGCTGAAGTCGGACGCTTAACCGACTGCGCCACCCAGGCGCCCCTCCTCTACTGTTTTAATATGTGGAAAATAATGAGTTAGTATTTTGAGTTGTTTATTTGCAATTAAAGAAACAGTAACAAAGATATTAAATGGTCTATTGATACATGGTCTTCTTTGTCTTAGAACCAGAAATGATTTAAAAGTTTTCCAGGCCCAGGGCGCCTGAGTGGCTCAGTGGGTTGAGTGTCCAACTTTGGCTCAGGTCATGATCTTGTGGTTGGTGGGTTTGAGCCCTGTGTCGGGCTCTGTGCTGACACCTTGGAGCCTGGAGCCTGCTTTGGATTCTATGTCTCCCTCTTTCTCTGCCTCTGTCCCCACTCACACTATGTCTTTCTTTCTCTTTTCTTCTCTTTCTTTTTCTTCTCTTTCTTTTTCTTTTCTTTTCTTTTCTTTTCTTTTCTTTTCTTTTCTTTTCTTTCTTTCTTTCTCTCTCTCTCTCTCTCTCTCTCTCTCAAAAATAAACATTAGAAAAATGAAAAAAAAGTTTTTCAGAGTCAGTGTCAGGGAGTTTGTTTATGCACCCCTGCAGGTCAGTCCTAATCACCCCTCTAGCCAATTCTTGTGAATTCCATCACTGTAGGTTAGTTTTGGCTATTTTTGAAATTCATACACATGGAATCATATAGTATGTGTTGTTTTGTATCTGGTTTCTTTCAGTGTTTACGTGATTCATGGATGTTATATGAATATACGATATTCATGCTATGCATAATTTGTCATCTATTAAAATAGGTATAAAAACTAAATTGCAGACTAACATGAACAGCATCATGCCAGCTTTATTTTTAAGACAATGATTGTTGTATTCGTGTGTGTGTGCACATCTGTGTATGTTAATGATAGATGGATCGATAGGTCAGGTAGATAGGTGGATTGACAGTTTTGTGTGGGAAAAGTTTTAAGATACATATAAAACAAGGACCAGTTGTTACCTCTTGGGAAAGCACAGAGTATGGATGAAATGCAGAGTAGAATATGCTAGAATATGCTTTTTTATAAACTTGAAAAAGCCAGGTAACTATGAGGACTTAGCTGTTTTGTGTTTTTTAATGTTGTTGTTTTTTTTTAGTATTTTTTAAATGGGGTGTGGTAGAACGTCCCCATGCCAAATGATGAAAAACTTTAAATATTCTTTTAATCCCCCTGTTCTTCTTATTTCATGTCCTGAAAATTCTTTCTAATTGTATGGAGAAATGCATCCTTTAAATTAGCTCTTAGAATTATAGAATTGCTCTTAACCTCCCACACATAA
Organism: Prionailurus viverrinus; assembly: GCF_022837055.1. Taxonomy (NCBI): domain Eukaryota; kingdom Metazoa; phylum Chordata; class Mammalia; order Carnivora; family Felidae; genus Prionailurus; species Prionailurus viverrinus. Next base: position 45,606,504 of record NC_062578.1, read on the forward strand.
GAGTAGTATTCTCATTATGGTTTTTCATGTGTGTTGGCTGTGTGTGTGTGTGTGTGTGTGTGTGTGTGTAGATAGCTGGCTATTTGTTATAATTAACCCTGCTCCCCTGATTCCCAATTCATTTCCTGTGAGAGGTCTCTTAAAAGTCTTTGTAATTGTTTAATAAGTATAGAACTTTTAATAAGTGATAATGTGATTCATTTAGGTAAATGATAAGCTTTTTAATATTTGTAGCAAATACTTTAAACTCCTAGAGATATTTTCTATTTGGTGACTGAGGCAAACAGAATTAGATTAGTTTTAGATACAGATTTAACTTCTAAACTTCTAAGGAGTCAGTGAAACAAACTTGAAAAAAAATGAGACGTGTATCATACCTTGTTAAACCTTAGTTATTGTAATTTTATAATCAAATCCATGCATACTAATATCATTATTAAATAACAAAATAATTTTAATGTTTTAATTTTTATTTTTATAATTAATTGCTAGCAAAAAAATAGTATTTTTAAAAATCATATTATGACTACTGATGTGGCTAGCCTCCAAAATGTCCATGAGTCATGCTTCTCAGTGTTTATGTCCTTCTATAGACCCCTCCCCTTGAGTTTGGGCTAGCCCTGTGGTGACTCGCTTTTGACCAGCAGACTGTGGAGAAGGTGTTACTGTGTGACTTCTGAGTGAACGTTGTAAGAGGCCTGGTAGCTTTTGCCTGAAGTTGAAGTTTACCGCCGTGTAAGAAGTCCAGTGTCTCTGAGACTGTCATATTGTAGGGAAGCCAAAGCTAGCTACAGAGAGAGGCTAATGTAAGGAACGAGAGTGTGAGAGATGCTTGCTTATCTGACTTCCAAATGTTATAATCATCTTGGCTGATGGATCTGACAGGAGGGATGAAACCATCTTGAATCTCTAGCTCAGATGAGACTTCAGATGGTTCCAGCCCCAGCCATCTGACTGTAGCTGCATGAGAGAGACCCAGGCAAAAACCACCCAGATGAGTCCAGAAATCCACAAAATTTTAAGAGATAAAAATAGATTGTTGTTTTAAGCCACTAAGTTTTGGAGTACTTCCACTGGAATAAACAACTGGAACAGTTACTGTTAACTAAAATTCGTTTTAAGTGTATTTTAAGGTTGACATTGAGGGCCAAGATAGTTTACTCACCCTTTACCATTTGACATTTTTCTTGGGGACACTGTTTTGTGCCAAAAGATACTGTTGTAAATGTTTGAGACAGAATTGTAGATAAAGAGTTGTTCTGAGGTTCAGAACCAAAACTCAGCCTGATCCAACCTAGAGCTTTTTAAGGCTACTAGGAAGCTTTAAAGAGCTATGAATCACACCTCAGGGACCCATCAGTAATATGGGGATCCAGGTTGAATTCCAAGTATTTTCTATTTATAGTTACATGAAAGAACAAAATAAGATGAGGTAATTTACCTTAAAAGAATTTTGATAAGTATAAACCTTTAACTCTTTCCTATCATTTACTTTATCTTTTCCAATTTTAGATCATATTTCGTGGCTAAATTAGACTATGCTTGGTAGAGTTAGGTTTCTAGTAGAAATGTGGGATTTGTATCAGGTTAATATGATTTTCAAGTTTCTTTATATCTTCCAGATAGAGGAAAACACGAATCCCCTGATGTCAGTGACTGCTAGTGTTTCTTGATTACTAACTGTTTGACCTCAAGTTCACTGAAGATTAGTATATTAGGCATAATGCATTCAAGCTCATTTTCTAAGTTATCTTTCATGTTTTGTCAACTTCCAGGTGGACTTTGAGCATTTTGGGGCAAGTGTGGTTAAAGTAGTCATAATTATCAACTGCCTGAAGTACTTACCTGGTATTTTAAAGAATATTAATAAGGTCACATTTAATTTGCTTGGGAGCTTTCACATGAATGTAAAATGATCATGTCTTATATTTTCATTTATTTCCTAGCCGTTTGTAGGTTAATGTACTTTTATATCATATTGGAGAACTAATTTCTTGTTTAGTCTAATGTTAATATAGCATGTAACTTTTTATAGTTAAATGTTCTACATAATTTTGGACAGAAATCACATATATCACACATTAATCTTAAATGCATATGAGCTGAAAAGTAGAATTATAGATATGATAAAATGTATTATAGAACTGGCAAATGTTTTAAGGTATATCAATTATGATTTGTAACTATTTAGGCAAAAGTATGCATTTGCAGTTGCTTTGAAAAACCAAAGACAAATTTGAAAACCTTTTCACCTTTTGTATTTAAGAAACTAATTTATAGATTATTGTTTATATGTAAAGCTAAAAACAGATTCCACTTTCCTCCAGCCATACTAACAAAACTTAATAAGTAGGCATTGCTTTAAAAATGACACAATCCACCAGTTATTTGGTAAGACTAGCGTAATCATAAATTTCCCATCCATGCTCTTTCCAAAAATACTAACCCACATTGTTCTCCCTGGACCTGTTGTGAGGATGACTAATCCAACTGCTGAGGTCTCCCTTTATGTGTTTGATGGAACACTTGGCTCGCTGGACTACAGCTGTGTGTTTATGTGCAGTGCACACCTGCAGGGGCCTGACAAATAGCTGTAGTATGCAGAGGATACAAAATTACCCTGGCAGCGCTGCAAATAAGGAAGTTTCTGTTTTGAAGTCCATATGTGTGTGTGCTTGAGATGCCAGCTGGTGTATTTATGTTGCATGCACAGATGTAAAACTGCCAACTGATTTTATACCAAATAAAGTCTAATCTTTTTATACGTACTTTGTGTCAAAGTTATGAAGTGGTACGTAAGAATGTTCTCACGACTTAGGTCTTTTAAAATAAAAGGTGCAGTTAAAAATATGAACTCTTGACATGACTAGGAAAGAGGATAGTGACGTACCTAGATGGTATTTTTTAACTGTTACCTTTGTGTGGAAGAATGTTATTACCATATCATTATATAAGTAAAGCCTTGATTTATTCTAATCATTAATGATATCTATCCTTTTTTGTTTTGTGGCGAGAGTCCGTCAGGTCTATGTTTAATCCAATTTATGAATACTGAAATGTGAAAGCCAGATTTATATAGTTACTTGAAGGTTTTCCCCTTTCTATATTATCAGTATACTTAATTTTAGCAAGTCGAATTGATAGTTTCGGGTGGCATTTTTACCATTTGTGTTTAAATTTGTTCTGAAAGAAATACCAGCATTTATAAGGATAATATTTTTTAAGTCCAGGGAAATTTAAACATCAACATAAAAATACTAGGAAAGCCAGTCAGAAGAACTTTTGAAAGGGTCAGGGTTTGGGTTTCTTTTAACATGTTCCCTCTAACCAAATGAATAAATCTGTTTTATTTAATGTGTCCATTCTCAACAAGAATAATGATTTGATAGTTGGTAGAATTGATCTTCAAGTTAATACTTGCAAATTAGATTTCTCATGTCTGTTACTATTAACTATAGATTTATTTTAGAATTGTAATTTTTCTATCTGATTAGTGTTTGATATAGTTATTTCCTCTAAGAACTATCATGGCTTACCAGCTAATGTATTTTTCAATATGTAGTTTGTAGTAGTAATGGGCATGGCATGTTTCAGTTGACTTATCTTTAAAAGTATTGACTTTTAAATATTTGAAATATGTGTACAAATTAAGAATTTTTAGACATTGCACAATGAGAACTAGTTATCTGAATGATTATACTTGGTTTTGCTTTACATGTGATTTTAATGGTTTTTCTCTCTATTTGATCTGTTTAGTTTATAAATATTTGTAAGGAGAGAAACAGAGTTGGAGTGCTCATCCAAAATCATTAATTTTGATTCGGAAAATTTAATGATAGAAAAATATGTTGGCCTATTTCATCCAGTTTTGCAGTTGAAAGACACTGAATGTGTGCTTCACATATGTGCATCTAAATATATTAATTGGTTCTTCTTCTGGCATTGATACAAGTTTGTTTTGACTTTGTATTTGTAGAACTTTCTTGTCATAGTTCCGTATTTGATTTTATTTGTGCTGATGTTTTCGATACCTTACTGATTATTCATTGTGATAACATTAAACCCATAAATATTTTTATTAACGCCTTTATTTTTATTAAGAAGCACCTTAGTAGTAGGCATGATTTCTTTCTTCAATAGTAAGCATTACTTTGTCACAAAAGGATGTGAATTTGCTTTTATTTCTGCCATGATTTTACTTGAACTTTATCATCTGATTTCAACAAATTGAAGAAGGGTCTGAGCTTTCAGAGTTGTCTCTTAGCCTTAAAAGTATGAATTTTGATTGAATCACAGTTCTCAATTCATGAAGACTGCTTGATTTGGATTAGTTTTATATAATGAGACAGAAAGGTGGAATAGAAACCAAACCATATTTCCTAATGACTAACCTGAGTGATAGAGTGGTGTGGCAAAATGTACAATTAATAACATGTCAGAAGTACAATAAGAGACTAGAAAATTCCAAACAAAAAAACCTAAAGTTGAAAGGCAGTGTATTGTAGTTGAATGAGCTCGTGTTAAGCCTCGTTACTCAAAATTTTGTGATGTTAGCTTAGTTTTTTAGAGTTAGTTGAGTTTTTCCTCCAGAGGAAGGGAATAATAATTCTATTTTAATAAAGTTGATGTGAGTATTAATAAGGTGATAGACATAAAACTTTTCCTAAGGTTAGGGTGTGGAGCATGTATTAGGTATTGAATAAATGTTGACCATTTTTTTTTCATGGCAGTAGTAGTAGGAACTTGAAATAAATTAATTACATAGGAAATAAAACATACGTGTAAAGTTAACTCAGAAAAGAATAGAAACAGGAAAGATTGTTAATAAATAGAAGATTAATTGTTAATAAAATAAAAGAATATTTTAAGAAGGGACCAAACCTCAAATTTTTACAGCTACAAGACAGAACCTTTTATTACTCATTTGAGAGATTATGTTCCATACATTGCTTGGTTATTTAGTGCCAGGGCCAACTTCTTTTAGTAGGGTATCACTTCAAACACTGCTGCCGCCACTGCAGGTTGCAAACACATGATTGAAGGCTTCTAGTTCTCAGCTCATGCCCAGATGTCTTTCAATAACTATAGCCAGTAATTTCTTCAAATTGCTCACTTTATCAGCAGCACATGTCATCAATCCTGAAGTGGTTGCTCAAGTCAAACTGCAGAATCTTTAGCTTACAGACGCAGCTGCAAACAGGTGAACAGGCAGAAAGTAATTTGTGCAGCTTGGTGGCTGTCAGACGAAAGACAGACAATCTGTGTTTAAAACAGATTGCAGGCCCTGTATGGGCCAGACAAAAGGGATTTCTCCAACTGCAAATAATTCCAAGGTTAACATATTTTCCTTTCTGCCATTAGGTGATTTGTTAAAATTGGAAACAATGAACATTATAAATCTACACAGAAACTGGAGACAAGATGAAAGAGAAAATCAGATCACTAAATAGGTTTACATTTGTCTTTCCAAAGAAGTACAACTGGCATTCATAGAAGCTATTTTCTCACAAATTAAGCCAAGTTATAAAATAATTCTTTGAAACTTACAAGATTATAAATTTTTCAAGTTGCATTAAGAATTATTGATATTAAAAAATAATGAAACCTGAACCAGTACAGTTTTTATAAATATTTTGGTTTTTAGAGTTGTTAATTTGTGAAAGTTACAGTTTACTTCTTTCAAATATTACTCAGTGTTTCCCTTGAAAGTTTATTAATGTAAATGTTAAAAGAATCATATGTCATATATATAAAGCTTTTCAGCACTTAAGGATCTATCATGGTTACAGAACAAAAATTCTTACGGAGAAAAAAATTTTGAGGACTTAGGTATTTAAAAGAGCATTCTAACATTTTATTTTCCTGGTAGTTACGGGAACATGGCTCTGAAAGCATCTTAACCCATTTGTAAGATAGTTGCATTTTAGAGAATGTTCCACATTGCATTAGGAATATGCATTTTGTCCATGTATCTTAAAATTAAAACTGTGTTATGAGATTGTAAATCCTCAATGTATTTATTACTTGTCAGTATTTGTCCGTGTGAATGCTTACTTAAAATAGGAAGGATTATATTACATTTAGCTTTATGAGTACTTCATCATGGATGACTGCTGGAGAAGCTACACACAGATATGTTTATATATTTAAAATGTGTGTGTGTGTGTGTGTGTGTGTGTGTGTGTGTGTGTGTGTGAGAGAGAGAGAGAGAGAGAGAGAGAGAGAGAGAGAGAGAGAAAGCAAGCACGTGTGTATAGCACATGAGAAGTAAAAGGTAAGTCCTCCTTTGTTATTACCTACCTGAGCTCATGTCTCTGATATAGAGAGCAACTATAAATGAATGTGACTGATTTATTCTCTTACTTTTTGGGTCTCTTGTACTTTACTTTCATGTTTCATGGTCATTTTTGTGTTGTTGTAATTGTGTTTAATGGTTAATGAATCTTTGTAATACAGGGTTTAAGTACATAGCTTCAGTGTCAAACTGGATTCAAGTCGCAGTAGGTCATTTTGCATGACCTTGGACAAGATACTTAACCTCTCCAATTCTGTTTTTCAGTGATGATAGTGCTATTTATGTAACTCATGTTGTTTTTGTGATATTTCAGAAAAAGTAATATAAAGTATTGTGCATGGTGCCTTGCACATATTTAAAGGTTCAATATACCTTAGCTATTTTCTGGTAGAATTTAAACATCCTGAGGAGAGGGAGTGTGTTGGTCTTGCTCCTAGCTGCTTCCTAAGCATTTGTTGTCATGCTTGAACACTGTAAGAATGTAACTAGTCAGAATGAACTTATAATTGGTTCTGTACATTTCAGAGTCCGCTTTGCTGATAGTTTTTAATGATAAAAATCTTTCTTTGCCAAATACCTTGACTTCAGAAATTAGAACAATTCTGATTTACTTTTTGAGTATAGACAAAATGAAGGGTGATATGAAAATTTTAATTTTTTCATATTGAATTTACCTAAAACTAAAAAATTATTCTGCACTGTAGTCATTTTTTTCAAATGCCATTGATGTTTTTCAGCTTTACTGAGGTATAATTGACAAAATAACAAGATTTGATTTTTTTTTTTCATTAAAATTTTTTTTGAATGTTTATTTATTTTTGAAGGAGAGAAAGAGCATGAACAGTGGGAGAGCAGAGAGAAAGGGAGACACAGAATCCAAATCAGGCTTCAGGCTCTGAACTGTCGGCACATACCCCAGTGCAGGGCTTGAACTCATAAACTATGGGATCATGACCTGAGCCGAAGTCAGACAGTTACCTGACTGAGCCACCCAGGCGCCCCTTTTTAACTTTTTTTTTAATGTTTATTTTTGAGGGAGGAGGAGAGACAGAGCATGAGTCAGGGAGGGGCAGAGAGAGAGAAAGGGAGGCAGAATGTGAAGCAGGCTCCAGGCTGCTCCCGATGCGGTGCTCGAACTCACCACGAGATCATGACCTGAGCCGAAGTTGGATGCTCAACTGACTGAGCCACCCAGGCACCCCTTGATATATTGTATTTTTGAAAATAGTGGTGATTTGATACATTTTGAAAGGATTAATTAACACATCCATCACACTTATTTTTATTTGGTGAGAACATTTAAATTCTACTCTTAGCAGATTTTAATTATTCAGTACAATTCTAGTTGCCATGTTATACACATTAGATCCTTAGACTTTATTTCATCTTTTAGCTCAAAATTTGTGTATTTACCAATTTCTTCCTTTTTCCCACAGCTGGCAAGATCCTTTTTACTCTCTGTTTCTTTGAGTTTGACTTGCTTTTTTTTTTTTTTTTTTTTAAAGATTCCACATATAAGTGATACCTTGTAGTATTTCTATTTTTCTGTCTGGGCTTATTTCACTTAGCATAATGCTCCCAAGTTCTATCCATATTGTTATAAACAGGACTTCTGTCTTTCTGGTGGCTGTATAATATTCCTATATGTAACACACACACACACACCACACACATACACACACCCCATATCATCGATATCCATTTATCATTGTTGTTTCCATATCTTGGCTACTGTAAATGATGATGTGATTAATATGTTAATGTAGATATTTATTTGATTCAAATATCACTGGTTTTTAATGCCAGATTATTTTGTGAGTATAAGCCTCTTGGTCTTCATACTGGCCTACCATTGTTCCATTATTAGGTCCAAAATTGAGGGTGTAAGAACACAAGTATTAACTTTCAGTTTTGTAGGTTTCGCATATTAAAACTGTTTTGCCTATAGAGTAGTAGTTAGAGTTTTTCAAATATACTGATGTGCAGGCCTCACACCAGACCTCTTATGTTGGCCATTAAGGGAAAAAAACAAAAACCAAAAACCAAACCCACAAAAACCTCTTTATGTTAATATAACATGGGTCCTGGCTTGAGAACAACTGCTCTAGAACAGAGATTGGCAAAGGATGGCCCATGGGCCAAATCTGACCCACTGCCTGTTTTTCACTGGTACATAGCATGGTTATTTGGCTATTTGTTTACTTGTCTGTGGTCTGTTGTGCTACAACAGTAGAGTTGAATAAGTGCAAAAGCGACCTTGTGGCGCACAAAGCCTAAAATATTTGCTCTCTGACCCTCTATAGGAAAAGTTTGCTCTAAACTTTGCTTTCGATTTAAGTTCTGGTTAACACAGCTTTGCCAGTTGCCTAGCTTTCTTACTAGTCTTGATGTAATTGATTGGTGAATTAGCTAGACTTTTGGTTATATTTTTGTTTCTTGCCTATTGGATTGTGAACTATTGGAGGACAGGCACTATATTTTTTAGCTCTTTGAATACCTCAGCACTTAATATCCTTAATTTTGCCTAGTTGTGTCTAAGTAGGAGTGCATTGATGGATATTAGCTACTATCCTTAGGTTATTACATGAGGGTACCAGCAAGGGGCAGCATGGAGCTTTTGCCTTGCACACTCTTTCATCTGTAATATTACACTATGTTAAAATAAATGTTACACTATTTAACACGATTGCCAGGCCATAAATAATTATGGGAAATATCATAATTTTTAAAAATTTCTTTAATTACCTTTAATCTACATTATTCCTTTTATCAGTTCCACTTGTTTCAGATCTGTCTCAGCTACAAAATAGCATGCCACATTTTCATCATCACTATTTTCAATATTGGTCTTCATTCCTGCTTCAAGAACTTTTGGAAATGACTGGGATAGTTATGTCTTGAAAATATTTTGGGCTGTGGCAGATAAGAGATTGATCCCACTTTAATAATAGTTTGGCCTTACTTCCAGGTCTTTAATGGGTCAAAATTAGCTTTGCTTTTGTTACTAGTGTGGTTACATTAATTTTTTAATTGTGGGTTGCTTAGGACCTGAAGGAATCCCATCTAGGCTTCTGTTTTATTCCCTGGAATTAAGCGTTCAGCTAGTTTTCAACTGTTACTCCACAAAGCTTGTTCAAGCATTGTCTTAGCATTTGTTTTCATGTTATAGTTAGTACACATACATGTGTTAAATATTTATTAAGAAAGTAAGATCACCATCGTTAAAAGATTTTTCATTTGAGTTGTTGAATAAAGTGAGTATGTTATTTAGGGCAGGGAAAAAAATAAGCACTCAGGCAGGTTGCTGACTGCAGTCCAAATGGCTGATCAGAGAGTCTTTATATACATCGGTAATGTGTTGTGCAATATAAGCTGAAATATATTCCACAAGGGAGGAAAACGGAATAGGTTACATACGCTGTTCCTAAGTGCAATGAATATAAAACTCCATTACTCACTTCAGGCAGGTGCTTTTTATATGAGGCTTTAAAGAAATATAAAACTGCTGGTGAAATGATTGGTTTGTACAGACACCACTTTAAGTTCTAGTGCTTTGACCAGATAAAGAGGTTAAAAGTATTTTTGCAAACATTTCTTGAATGATTCAGGGATTGAAGGTTAATATTCTCTTGGTGTAATAACCCATCAGTATAAGCACTGTATATAGTATATGAAATTTGTCTCTGACTTGGTTATGAAAATCAGGGACCCAGGAATAATGTTCAAGCTTTTCTTGGATAATGACAAAGAAATTCCACTTACCAAAATTCATTCTTAAGATATATGTATTTAACAGTATTTTTGAAGAACTACTTAGATAATATTTCATTGTAGTTTTCAGTATTGTTGCATTAAGATTAGATGAACTTTGGGAATATAAAATACTTCTTTTTAGGGTAGCTCTACAATTAGTTGATGAATATCATGAAGAATTAGGAAGTATTCTAATTAGTCCATAAAGATTTATAGTGGGTCAACCTATATGAGTCCCTATATCTCTCTTCCCTTCAAGTCTTAAAACAGGCACCTACTTATAGTTTAAACACTGAACATTCTTCCACAAATGAATCTTCATAAGCATAAACTATAAGGGGTATTGAAAGAGTAATAAATAGGGGTTCAAATTTGTTTTAAGTTTTAAATATGTGAACCAGTGGGTTTTCTTTTTAAACCTGTCCTAGATTGATTAATCAATTGATTTCTCTCTTCTCCTCTTTCTTTCTCTCTGTTAATACAGAAGTGAAATTTACAGTATACACAATTAACAATTTTAAAATGTACAGTTCAGTGGCATTTAATGTATTTGTAATGTGGTGTAACTGCCAGCTCTCTCTGGTTTAAAAACCTTTTAATCACTCTGTAGAAAAACCCCATACCCTTTAAGTAGTCACTGTTTAGTCCCTCCTCTGCCTCTTCTCCTGGTAACTTCTAATTGCTTTCTGTTTTCTTTGGATTTACCTATTCTGGACATACCATGTAAAATGAATTATATAATATATTTAAAGATTGGCTTTTTCTCTCAGAATACTCAGGAGATCTAAATTGTTGTGTGTATCAATAGTTTATTTTTATTGCTGCATCTCATTCCATAGTAGTAGTAGTAGTAGATATATCACAGTTTAGCTATATAGCTATTAAAGGACATATGGGTTGTTTCCAGTTTTTGCCTATTACTTATAAAACTGCTATACACATTTTGTATACTCATTTTTGTGTGAACATAAGTTTTCTGTGGGATAAATATTCAGGAATATGGTTGCTAGGCTGTATAGAAGTTGCCATGTTTAGGTTTGAAAGAAGCTGCCAAATTGTTTTCAGGAATGGCTGAACCATTTTGCTTTCCCACCAGTAATGTATGAGTGATCCATTTTCTCCATATACACATCAGGATTTGATTTTGTCACTATATTTTATTTTAGCTGGCTGGGTAGGTGAGTAGTTGTAATTTCCATTCCCTTGATAGCAATACAAATGATGTTCATCTTTTTAGATGCTTATTTACTATCTGTATATCCCTTTAGTGAAATGTCTGTTTATGTTTTAGCCTATCTTCTAACTGGCTTGTTTGTGTTTTTACTGTTGGGTTTTGGGAGTTCTTTATATATTCTAAATACTAGTCCTTTGTCAGATATCTGGCTTACAAATATCTTTTCTCAGTCTGTAGCTTACCTTTTCTTAAATAGGTTTTATATAAAGCAAAATTTTTAGTTTTGGTGAGGCCCCAATTTTTCCTTTGTGAACTGTGTTTTTGTTAAGTCAGGGAACTCTTCTCTGCCTCTCCCTAGATTGCAAAGATTTTCTCCTGTTTTCTTTCTTTTTTTTTTCCTTGAATGTTTACAGTTTTGCATTTAAAACTTTAAGTCCATGGTTCATTTTGACATTAAAAACAAAAAATAAGATATTGGACCTACGTTGAGGTTGATTTATTTTGCCTTTGGATGTCCACCTATTCCAGCACTATTTGTTGAAAAGACTATCTTTCTTTCATTGAATTGCATTTGCAGCCTTGTTAAAAAGTATTTGGCATATGAGTATTTGTGTATTTCTGGATTCTCCATTCTATTTCGCGGATCTGTGTGTCTCTTCTTGCACAAATATTGCATAGTCTTGATTACTGTAGGTGTATAATCTTGAAATTAGTAGACTGACTCTTCCACTTTCTTCTTTCTGGAATTGTTTTCAGTTATTCTAGTTCATTTGCCTTTCTATAAATATTGTTGAGTCTTCCATGAACACTATATGTCTCTTCATTTATGTAGATCATTGGCTTCTTTCATCAGCATTTTATAGTTTTCAACATATAAGTCAAAATACTTTAATTTTACTCCACTGTATTCCATTTTTTTCGTGATTATAAATGTTTTTATTTTTAATTTTAGTATGCACTTATATTCATTGCTAGTTTATAAATGCATAGATTTTTCTATTTTTGTTTTATATCCTGCATTCTTAATAAACTTATTCTGGAAGTTAAATTCCTTGGGCTTTTTTACATCAACTGGACAGAGGGATAGGTGTTTTTTTTTTGTTTGTCTTTTCTTTTTTGTTTGTTTTTTCCCCATTTATATATCTCTTATTTCTCTTTCTTCTCTTGGCACTGGATAGAACTTCCAGCATTTTGTTGAGTAACAGCAGTGGGAGCTGGCATCCTTGGCTTTCTTCCAATCTTAGTGCAGAAGCATTCAGTCTTTCACCAGTAAATAGTTTTACGTGTTTTTGTAGATATTCTTTCTCATGTTAAGGAAGTTTTCTTTTCCTATTTTCCTGAAAGTTTTTATCAGAATCAGTATTGAATTTTGTCAGATGTATTTTCTTTATCAATAGAAATCATCATGATTTTTCTCCTTTAGCTTATTAATATTATAGATTTCATTGATTTTCCAATATTGAACTAAACATCTATTCCTAGAATAAGCCCTACTTGCTCATATATTATTTATATTTATTTTCACACAAACTCATTGCTGAATTCCATTTTCTAATATTTTCTTAAATATTTTCACATGTGTATTGATAAGGAATATTTGTATATAATTTTCCTTTTTTTGTGATATCTTTCTTTTGGAATCAGCGCAATTCTGGCTTCATAAAATGGAATAGGAAGTGTTTCCTCTTTTTCTGTGTCCTGGAAGAGATTGTGTGGAAGGGATATTAATTCCTCTTTAAAGATTTGATACAATTCTCCACCTATGCCTAAAGTTTCACTTTTGGGGAGTGTTTTTGTTTGTTTCTTGATTCACTGATCTCTATCATCAAAGCTGTCAAAGCATTGTTTATGGTAGTATCTTATTAATTTTTTGATGTCTGCAGAGTTGATAGTGATAACCCATTTCATTCCTGATAATTGACTATCTAGGACTTATCTGTTTTTGTTTTCTTTGTTAGTATTGCTAGATATTTGTCACTTCTATTGACTTTTTTTTTTTTAATTTTTTTTTCAACGTTTATTTATTTTTGGGACAGAGACAGAGCATGAACGGGGGAGGGGCAGAGAGAGAGGGAGACACAGAATCGGAAGCAGGCTCCAGGCTCTGAGCCATCAGCCCAGAGCCTGACGCGGGGTTCGAACTCCCAGACCGTGAGATCGTGACCTGGCTGAAGTCGGACGCTTAACCAACTGCGCCACCCAGGCGCCCCTCTATTGACTTTTTTAAAAAGCCAGTGTAAATAAATTTCATTGATTTCTGCTGTCCTTACTGTATCCTACCTCTGACTGCTTTGGGTTTATTTTGTTCTTCTTTTTCTAAGTTTTTGAGGCAAGAGCCTAGGATATTAACTTGAGACTTTTACTTTTCTAATAATGTATCCATTTAGTGCTATGAAATTCCCTCCCTGTACTGCATTAGTTGTGCACCACAAATTTTGTTATGTTGTATTTTCATTCAGTTCAGTATGTGTTGTCCCCCCCCCCACCCCCCCCCGCCCCGAGTATTCCTCTTTGACTTGTGGAATATCTGGATCTGTTTAATTTCCAAGTATCTGGAGATTTTCCTATTATCTTTTTCTTACTGATTTCTATCTTGAATTTATTATGGCTGGTGAACAAACTCTGTTTTCAATTCTTGTAAATTTGTTGAGATTCATTTATGCTCACAATGATATAATCCATTTGTTATACATTCTTTGGGTATTGAAAATAATGTATATTCTGTTCTATAATATCAGGAAAGGCTTCTTGACTGAAAATGTTTTTGACATCCTCTGTGTCTTTGTTGCTATTGTGTCCAGTTTTTCATCACCTATAAGCTATAGATTTTGTAGTTGTGTCATTGGTTTCATATACATTTAGGATTGCTGTGTCTTTTTGGAGTATCTACTCTGGTAATTTTTGTTTGTTATGTCTCTTATGTCTCCTTTATCTGACATTAATAAAACCATTCCTGCTTTTTAAAAAAAATTGAGAGTAAATTCAAATAACCTACACTATTTAACCATTTTAAGGTGTGCAATTCAGGTGTTTTTATTATATTTGTAATGTTGTGCAACCATCACCAGTGTCTAATTTTATAATATATTTTATCACTCAAAAAGAAACTCCATATCCGTTGATAGTCACTTCTCATTACCACTGCCCTCCATCCTGGCAACTAGTAATCTACTGTGTCTCTGGATTTACTCTTCTCAATATTTCCTATAAGTAGAGTCATGCTTACATGACCTTTTCTATCTGACTTATTTCAATTAGCATGTTTTCAAGGGTCATCTATGTTGTAATATTGCATATCAGTAATTCATTTCTTTTTATGGCTGAATATTTCATAATATTGGTACTCCACATTTTGTATATCCATTCATTGGTTGGTGGACATTTGAGTTTCCACTTTTTGACTGTTAACAACAATGCTGTTAGAACATCCTTGTACAAGCTTTTGTGTGGATGTATGTTTCCACTTCTCTTGTATGCTGCGTAAGAAAGGAATTGCTTGGTGATATGGTATTTTATGTTTAACTTTTTGATGAATTACCAGATTGTTTTTCACAGCAGCTGCCCCATTTTGCATGCCCACCAGCAATATATGAGAGTTCCAGTCTTTATCACACATGTGATTGTCTCTTTTTTTTTATAGCCATACTAGGTGGTGTGAAGTGGGATCTTACTATGTTTCACTTTCTTTTGACTAATATTTGTGTAATCTACCTTTTTATGCACTTTTACAGCTCTCCCACATTATTGTATTTGAAGTAAGTTTCTTTTAGACAGTGTACAGTTGGATTGTATTTTTAATCTAGTCTGCCAATCTTGTCTTTTAATTGCTAGATTAGGACTATTTATATTTTATTTTTTAGAGAGTGTACATACATGCGTGCATGTGAGTGGCGGGGAGGGAGGAAGGGAGGGAGGGAGAGAGAGAATGAATATCTCAAGTAGGCTCCACGCTTTTTAGCATGGAGCCCAACACAGGACTCCATCCCATGACTCCAGGGTCATGATGTGAGCCGAAATCAAGAGTTGGATGTTCAACTAACAGAGCCACCCAGGCACCCCAGGACCATTTACATTTAGTCTAACTATTGGTAGGTTAGGCCTTAAGGCTAACACTAGTTGGTTTATGCTTTCTGTTGGATCTGTTTTTAATTTTTCTTTTTTTGCTTTGTTGGCTACTTAAACATTATTTAGTTCTCATTTACATATAGCTATTTTGAGTCTATCTTGTTGGGAAGCTTTTATTAGTGATTATTTTAGGTATACATTTCATATAGCTAACTTATTACAGTCTAATGGTATCATCTGTTTTTCAGTTCAAGTGATGCATAGAAACCATACTCACCTTTATGTTTCTTTACCCTCTTCTATTTATAGTATAATTGTCTTAAATATTCCCTCTGTGTATATTGAGAACCGCATCAAATATTTTTGCTTCACCATGAAACAGGGTTTAGAAAACTTAAGAAAAGAAGGAAAGTCTTAAATTTACCCTGTTTTTGCTTATTGTAGTTTTCATTTTTCCTAGTATTCCAAAGTTCCTTATTTTATTCTTACTGTTTGGAGAACTTACTTTTTGCATTCTTTTAGGGTAGATCTGCTCCTGAAAATATCATTTCTTTCAGACTAAAAGTTCTAAACCTAAAAATTCTATTAAGTTAAATACTTAACAAAATATTACAAAATTTCTTAGTTTTCCTTCAGTTGAAAATGTCTGATTTTTCCCCTTCAGTCCTGAAGGATATTTTCAGCAGTTGAAAATATGCCACTGCCTATGTACCTTTATGGTTTCTAATGAAATCAACAAGCTGCTGTCATTTGAATTGCTTCTCTATGGGTATCATTTCTTTTGTACTCCTTAAAGTTTTTTTTTCCTCTGCTTTTAGTTTTCAGTAGTTTATAGTATATTTTTATTTCTTTGATTACTCTGGGGTTAGCTCAGCTTTGTAATTTCAGGTTTATGTCTTTTGCCAGATTTGGACAGTTTTTAGCCATTACTTCTTCAAGTGCTTTTCACCTCTACCTTCCTTGTCTCCTCTGGGAGGAGGACAATCTGATGACATGATTGTTAGATTTTGTGTGATGGTCCCACAGGTCCCTGAGATTTTGTTCATCTATTTTTTCTATTGTCTCTGTAGTTCAGATGAGGTAATTTCTGTTATTCTGTCTTCCAATTTAGTGATTTTTTTCCTTTGTCTTCTTCATTTTGGTATTGAACTCATCCACTAAATTCCTTATTCTGTTATTGTATTTTCCAATTCTAAAATATCTATTTGTTTCCTTTTTTATGTCATTTTCATTCTCTTCTCTTCTCCTCTTACTATAGTTTTCTATTTCTTTGTTAAATCTTTCGATTTTCATTTATTTCAAGTATGCTTACAATTGCTTAGGGAAACGTTGTTAAGATGACTGCTTAAAAGTTTTTGTCAGATCTAACATTTCTGTGATCTCAGTGGCCTCTATTAATTGTCTTTTTTCATTTGGGGTCTTGGTTCTTGGTTTAAGTTCTTTTCTTTTTTTAAAAGTTTTATTTATCTTTTTTAGTCACATCTACACTCATCATGAGGCTCAAACTCATGACCCTGAGATCGAGTTACATGCTCTTCCCATTGAGCCAGCCAGGCACCCCAGTGTAAGTTATTTTGGATTGAAACCTGGATATTTTGGATATTGGTTTCTGAGACTCTGGATTTTATTTAAACTTACATTTTATATGACTTCATCTGATAATTCTCCAGCAGTGGAAAGGGACATATGCCCTTATTACTGCTGTGTGGGCGTGGAAGTCCAGGTATTCCACTTGGCTTCCATTGCTATCCAAGGGGGTAGGCGGTTCTTGTAACTTCTGGCCCAAGGTGGGAATTTTGGCTCTCATTTAGGACTCCACTGGTACCTTTCAGTCTTGGAATAGTTGGGTTGCCTCATTACTGTTATCTGTGAGGTCTCTGCTGACACCGTGGTGGTGGGGGTGGTGGTGGGGTTGGTGGTGGTGGTGGTATGGCTCATTATTGCTAGAGGTTGGTGAAAGTCCTCTGACTGTCCACTAGGCCTCCTTGACATCTGCCCAGCTGGAAGGTTAAGGGGGCCTCCTTATTGCCAGGCTGAATTGGAAGTCCAGGTTATCTGTTAAGCTTTTTGTATGCTACCCAGTGAGGGCTTGGGGGTTCCTTGTTTTAGAACATGTTGAAGGTCTAGGCTTCCCATTGACCTTTCCTGCTGTTGGTGGTTGCGGGATTAAAGTTTTTTGCTGTGGTGTTTGGCTGGAGTAGAACATTTGTTGTCTAAAAATTTTCTGTCATTCTGGGGTCTCCCTTTCAATTCTTTGGCTAGGGAAAACTGGCTTTTGTTGGAAGGTTTTTTGTCTCTATTGGCATTTCTGTGTTGCTAGGTTCTTCACCCTCAAGTCTGGGATATATTAGGCAAAAACATAACCTGTACACCTCACCACTGTCTCTTTTTTTGGGTCATGAGTTTCCCCTAACTAGTCTGCCATTTTCTTTGTGCCATTCAGTCTTTTTTTTTTTCCTTCTATACATAATACTGTTTTTTTTTGTTCTAATTAACGTGAAAAAAGTCTACACTGTCTTCCTGGAAGTGCAACTTGTTTATTTCTATAACAAATTTAGAAGTATCTTAAATCTTAATTGTTACTTTTTTGTTAGAATAAGAGTGAATGTGGGGCACCTGGTGGCTCAGTTCGTTAAGCATCTGACTCTTGGTTTCGGGTCAGGTCATGACCTCAAGGTTTCGTGAGTTTGAGCCGTGCGTGGGCTCTGTGCTGAAGGTGGAGCCTGCTTGGGATTCATATTCTTTCTCTCTTCTCTCTCTCTTCCCTCCCCCTCCCCTTCCTCTACTCATGCTGTCTCTGTTTCTCTCAAAATAAATAAAGGAACTTAAAAAAGAATAGTGAATGTGACCTTGAGTAGTCTGATGTTTGTTGATGCTTTTTTTGTTTTGTTTTGTTTTTGTTTCTGTTTTTGTTTTGTTTTTTGGCTTAACCATACCCAAGACACCTGACATGATATTTTACTCTGAATTTGGCTGTAGTAAAAAACATTTGTTCTCTAGGGATGTGGCTGGCACTGATTCATGAATAATTTTGAACTCAGTTTATATGTAGATTGCATTATTGTTTCTATTCTTCCTCTCCTTGCACGTATCTTTTAAACCTACTTTTAGAGTCCAGACATCTTCCATCATTTTATTTGTATATTTGGTTTATTTATTGGAAAGTCTTATTGATACATGTAAATGTATACATTGTACTCTGTTCTCTTTGATTTCCCTTACAGGTTTGGATGTGTATACCAAATTAGTAGAGTATTTTTGTTGTAGCCTCTTGATTTTATCTACAGTGATTACAGAGCATTATTTGTCTTTAGTCTGAAACTTTATTTAAGTTTCCAAACATAGTAAGTAAATTTTAGATAATATATGAATATGTTTTATAAAATTTGATTTTTCTACATTTATGATAATTTCTATGTAATTTCTAATATCAATGCATCTGTGGTTATCACATAGTTGTAACTGTGCTGCATGTATGATTTTATGTTCTATTGTTTGATTTAACAAATACTTTTAATATACTTTTACATAAACATCAAATAACATAGGTTTTTTATAATAATGAGGTAATGACATTTCATAATGTACCTAACAATTCTCTTCTGTTGCATCTAAGTATTTTTTGGTTTTTGCTGA
The DNA here is from genome assembly GCF_022837055.1 of Prionailurus viverrinus. Lineage (NCBI taxonomy): Eukaryota > Metazoa > Chordata > Mammalia > Carnivora > Felidae > Prionailurus > Prionailurus viverrinus. The sequence continues at coordinate 45,625,427 of NC_062578.1, forward strand.
TGTAATTAATATTGCTATAAGCATTTCTCCTTTCTTTTTAGTTATTTCTTTGGGATAAATTCCTAGGATTGAGTAATTTGGTAATGGGTTATAAACTTAAAAACATATAGTATTATTGCATACATTCATTTTTCATGAATACCTAAACAATTGGTAATGAAGGGTAATGATTATTTTACTAAAACCTCAACAACATTAAATATTGTAGACTGCAGGTACAAATGATGCTTCACTTTTGCTTAATTCACTTTTCTTTAGTTACAGCAAAATTGATCTTTTGTCATATATCTTATTATTTGTATTTCCTCCTACATGTATTTCCTTTCATATTCTTTATCATTCACTGATTCAAGGATTCATTTATTCATTCAAATATGTAAGTGCTTTCTTAAGTGATTCATTAAGCTTTTAGTGTATTTATCAAAGAACTTTTAAAAGTTTGTGTTAAGTGTTTGGCTTCTCCCTGTGAATATTTATGCAATCAAAATAGAAACATGTTAAACTGTCAAATAGGGCCATCTTGACTTTCATTTATAACAGTAAAATTTCCCACACGTTTTGTGTATAGACACACCTCAGAGAAATTGCAGGTTCAGTCCAGACCATCAAAACAAAGAGAGTAAAGTGAATTTTTTGGTTTCCCAGTGCATGTAAAAGTTATGTTTACAATATGTTGTAGTCTATTAAGTAGGCAATAGCATTATTTTTTTGTATATATGTGTGTGTATGTATATATATGTGTGTATATGTGTGTGTGTATATATATATATATATATATACACACACACATACATACCTAAAGAGTACTTATAAAAAATATATATATATATACATATATATATGTATACACACACACATACATACCTAAAGAGTACTTATAAAAAATGGTGACCATTATCTGAGCTTTCAGTGAGTTAGTAATCTTTTTGCTGGTGAAGAGACTTGCCTCAATATTGGTGGCTGCTAACTGATCGGGGTAGTGGTTGTTGAAGGTTGGGTTGGCTATGGCAATTTCCTAAATAAGACAACAGTGAAGTTTGCCACATCTATTGATTCTTCCTTTCATGAACAATTTTTCTGTAGCACGTGATGCTCTTTGATAGCATTTTACCCATAGTAGAACTTCTTTCAAAATTGGAGTCACTATTTTCAAATTGTTGCTGCTTTATCAATGTTTATGTAATATTCTAATGCCTTTGTTGTCATTTCAACAATCTTTACATCTTCACCAGGACTATACTCCATCTTAAGAATGCACTTTTTTGCCTCATCCATAAGAAGCAACTCCTCATCCATTAAAGTTGTATCATGAGATTGCAACAATTCAGTCACATCTTTAGACTCCACTTCTAGTTCTTCTTGCTATTTCTACCATACCTGCCATTACTTCCTCCCTGAAGTCTTGAACTTCTCAACGTCATCCATGAGGGTTGGAATCAACTTCTTTCAAACTCTTGTTAAAGTTGATATTTTGACCCCTCCCATGAATGATGATGAGATGCTTAATGGTATCTAGAATAGAGAATCTTCCTTTTTTTGAAAAAATATTTTAAAATGTTTTTATTTATTAGAAGAGTGAATTTTTCTAGAGGGTTTTCTATTTATTTTACCCAGATCAATCAGGGGAATCATACTCTGTGGCAGCTGTAGCCTTATGAAAAGTATTTCTTAAATAATAAGACTTGAAAGTTGAAATGATTCATTGATCCATGGCTGCAGAACTGGTGTTGTGTTATCTGGTTTGAAAAAAACAATCTTGTTGTGCATCTCCATCAGAGCTCTTGGGTAACTTTCTACATTGTCATTGAGCAGCAGTGTTTTGAAAGAATTTATTTTCTTGAGTAGTAGGTCTCAACAGTGGGCTTAAAATATTCAGTAAACCATGTTGTAAACAGATATGCTGTCATCTAGGCTTTACTATACATTTACTAGAACACAGGCTAACTAGATTTATCATAATTCTTAAGGGCCTTAGAATTTTCAGAATGATAAGTGAACATTGACTTCAATTTAAAGTCACCAGTTGCATTAGCCACTAACAAAACAGCCTGTCCTTTGAAGGGTTAAAGCCAGGCATTCACTTGTCTGTTACAGCTATCAAATCCCCACATGGCATCTTCTTCCAATAAAGGCTATTTTGTTTACATTGTTTAGGGTAGCTACCTTCATTAACTATTTAGCTGGATCTTCTGTATAACTTGATGCAGTTTCTACAGCAGCACTTCCTGTTTGACCTGGCACTTCTGTTATGGAGATTGCTTCTTTCCTTAAACCTCATGAAGCAACCTCTGCTAGCTTCAGACTTTTCTTCTGCAGCTTCCTCACTTCCCTTGCCTTCAAAGAATTGAAGAGAGTTCGTGCCTTGCTCTGGATTAGGCTTTCGCTTACGGGAACGCTGTGGCTGCTTTGGTCTTCTATGTAAACCATTAAAACTTCATATCAGCAGTAAGGTTGTATCATTTGTGTGTTCACTGGGGTAGCACTTTTTATTTCCTGCAAGAACATTTCCTTTGCATTCACAACTTGGCTAATTGTTTGGCACAAGAGGCTTAGCTTTTGGCCTATCTTTGGCTTTTGACATGCCTTCCTTGATAAGCTTAATTACTTCTAACTTTTGATTTAAAGTGAGAGACATGTGACTCACTTGAACACCTAGAGGACATTGTAGGTTATTAATTGGCCTAATTTCAAGATTGTTGTGTCTCAAGGATCAGGGAGGCCCAAGAAGAGAGGGGAGAGATGGGGAATGGCTGGTTGGTGGAATAGTTGGAATGCACACAACATGTATTAACTGTCTGATATGGGTATGGTTCTTGGTCCTCCACATTACAATGGTAACATCAAAGAACCCTGGTCAGAGATCACCATAACAAATATGATAATAATGAAAGCGTTTTAAATATTGTGAGAATTACCAAAATGTGACAGAGACACGAAGTGAGCAAAGGTTGTTGGAAAAGTGGCACTAATAGACTTGCTTGACACAGGGTTGCCATAAACATTAAATTTATAAAAAACACATTGTCTGTACAACACAATAAAGTGTAGTAGAAAAAAAAAGTACACCTGTAGTTAAGTAGTGAGTGATCTTACCTATTATTGTTAATATCTTTATGAAAATGATACTTGGAGGTATGTGCCTTTTGAATGAACAGTGTCCACACCATCCATCTGTTGGCTATCCTTGTTGTGACATTGTATCCAGGCAGAGACGGCATTCCAGAAGTGTGAAACTTTGGGTAGCTCTTTTTTTGGCATTTCCATTTTTGGCATTTTGTACAATATGAAGTAGGTACATACTTGTGTAGTTACTGGTTAATGACCAATAGTACTTTTCTCACTAGATTATGGATTTCACGAGAGAAGATTCTAAAATGGTCTCGTCTGCCCTTGTAACTCCAGACTGTGGTTGGTGTATAGTAGTCCATAGTGAAAACTTAATGAGTTAATAAGTAAATGAATGAATGAGATAGGTAAGTCAAAATTAGTGTGTGCATGAGAGACCATAAGTAGGTGATCATGCTTAGGTGCAGAGAAAACTTGCATTCTTAAGCCAGGATGACCGCCTTTTACAGTGAGAGATGCTCTGGAGTTGGATGCAGTAGACCTTTGATTTTATCAAGGATTGGAGGTCAGTGATTGAAGTAGCAAGACTGGATCTTGGCTGCGTGCAGTCACTCCTTACAGTAAAAGAATAGCTTGTCAGGGTCAAAGTTTCATAGTGGTGAGGTAATTAGCTTAGCAGTTTTACCTTGTGGTAGAATTGAGAGTGCCTTATGGCGGAATATGAATTAAACTAAGGAGAGAAGAATGATCTTATCCTTCACAGAGTGAGTGAATGCTGTATTTAATTTTATTCTGCTGTGCCCTTTCTCAAATCCTTTTACACACACACACACACACACACACACACACACACACACACAATTAATTTAAAAAATAGTTTTGCTCTTTATTATGACCTCTTTTACTTTGCCAGCCGTTTAACATCCTCATGCATGTTTAAAAAAATCCTTGCCACAATTTCCCTCTTGTATTTATAATGAAGTGTTTTCAAGTGGACTCTGGGCTTCTTATGTGGTTTTGTCTATTGATGGATTGATCAATCAACCACCTGACCTACCTATCTATCTGAGAGAAAGAGCGCCCGAGCCAGGGAGAGGGGCAGAGAGAGAGGAAGGGAGAGAGAGAGAGAGAGAGAGAGAGAGAGAGAGAGAGAGAGAGAGAGACAGAGAGAGACAGAGAGAGAGAAAGAAAGAGAGAAAGAGAAAGAGAGGGATGGAGAGAGAATGAATTCCAAGCAGGCTCCATGCTTAGCTTGTCTCCCTCCCCACCCCCACGCTGGATCTCACAAGCCATGAGATCATGACCTGAGTGGAAATCAAGAGTTGGCCACTTAACTAACTGAGCCATCCAAGTGCCCCTTCTGCATGGTATTTTTGATGAATGAAAATGAATGAATGAAATGATCTCATTTCATTTTTGCTTTAATGGCTGCATAGTTGCTTTGGTTTTTTCTTAATTTAGTGACCAAGAGTGATAGCTTCTTCTTCTTCCTCACTTTTACTGTCAGAATATGGAGTATATTATGATATGACTTTTGCATAGTAGTCTTGCTTTGGATATTTCTACCAGTGGTTATTACTGAGAATTTAATATCATATAGTTTCTTCCCATATGTGACATAAAATTACCTCATCTTAGAAGCAGGCACTTTGTGTTTTCTAAGCATCTTATCCTGTTATTTTTCTAAAGTTCCTATATATGTATAATACTAAATGGTCATAAGTAGCAATTGGGCATTACTATTTCAATCAAGACTTTTATATATAGAAAAACCACTCTAATGCATCACTTTGTTACTTGTATCACAAAGAAATAATTAGCCTTCTTCACCAGGTATTTTAGTTCTAGAAGCTAGGGGAAATATAAAAGGTTGCTGGATTTATCCTTGCAGTATCAGTTTGAAACATACTCCTTCACATTTTTTTCATCTTTCCCTAATGTCATTAGCTGACTTTATCCTGTCTGTATTTTTTCTACTACATGTACAAAAATATGGTAACTGCTTCATTTAGTTAAAGTTTTCTTTACCTTTTGAAAAAAAATAGTGACCGCATATGAGAATATTGCTTTCTTCAGAGGACACTTTTCTATATCCCATCATGCAGTGTTTAATCTCCTTCCAGTGGAGGTAATCACTGGCTTTTAGAGCTTAAAAAAAAAAAAAAATCTTAGAGTCAAATCCAGCCACTCACTTTTTTCTAATGAAGAAACTAAGCCACAGAGGTTTTAAATCAAATTACAGAGCTATTTGATGGCACAACTTACACTAGAATAAAGGTCTAGTAATTAGTGTATCTTTCAGTAAACTCCCTTATTATTCCCTAATGTATGTAAGCTGAAATTCTGCAGTCCAAGCTAGTGTTGTGTGTAATAGTTATGAAAATATGCTGGCTAATAATTATTGAATGCTTATATGCCTAATGCTGCGTTATCCACTGTCCATTTGTCATTTCAGTGCTTATGATTATTCTGTAACATTGCTTTATCCCCACTTTATAGATTTATACCCACTTTCCAGATAAGGAAACTGAAACAGTATAGTTAATTTCAGGGCTCCTAATGTGTTTAGTATTTCTGTATATCCTCTGTTTAACCTAAAAGGTAATTGTTGCTTCCTCTTCTGTCATGAATCACATCTTATGGAAAAAATGCTTTTTTAAGCTACATTTATTTACTTTGGAAACATGTAGTATATCATGACATGACTTCTGTGTTTGGCAGCATGACATACTAGTTAGCCTGAAAGGGGGTGGAGACAAGAAGGGAAGAATTGGGAAGTGACGTTGCATTTCCCTAAGCTTGTAACTTCTGAGTAGAAAGGTAGACTCTTTCAAAACTATCCCCTACTCTTGATTTAACAAAGAAATTTCTTTGTTTTGGCCTTGATGGGGAAGAGGCAGGGTGCTTTCCCTGAGAATTTGTAACCATAGTACTGTCATCACTCAGATTTTAGTTCCTTGCATAGTCTAGGAACCAACCATCAAGACAGTAAGTTAACTTAAAATGTGCTCCTGGTTGGAGCGTTTATATCTCTGGATATCTACTAGTAAGCAGATATTTGCTCTGGCATACACCTTCAATTACGGCAATGTATTTGAAGAAGAAAGCCTTGTGAAATGTATACTAAGAATCCAGAAAATAATCCATCAAGAGCAAGATTTAGCAGAGATCTCTGGTGACCAATTTAGATTCCTAGAATTTTCAGACAATGTAATTGTTAGAGACAGTATAAAATGGCAATATTTAAAATTATTACAGAAGCAAAAGACGAATTTGAAAATATGAAAGAAGCACAGATGTAGTTCATAAAAACTAAAGAATTTCAAAAAGAAAAATATAATCTTTGTAGTTAGAAGTCACTGAATGGAATAAATAGCAGATTAGAAACAGCCGAAGACACTATTAGTGAACTTGAAGGTGGATACAAAGAAATTATGCAGAGTGTAGCACTGAGAAGAGAAATGAAAATGTGAGATACAGGTAAATAAATCCAGACACTAGCATGAGGTGATTCTATATATATCTAATAAGATCCTCTGGAAGAGAGACTAGGAGAGAGGCGAATATTTAGAGTTTTTAACCCCCAAAATTGATATAAGATGTGAATCTTCAGTTTTAAGAATGAGAACTCCTGAACAGGAAAAATAAATCTTTAGGTGGATACACTGTCGTGAAATCCCACTGTGCTAAAAACAAACAAATATTTATTTTATTTAAAAAAAAATTTTTTTTTTTCAACGTTTATTTATTTTTTTTTTTGGGACAGAGAGACAGAGCATGAATGAGGGAGGGGCAGAGAGAGAGGGAGACACAGAATCGGAAACAGGCTCCAGGCTCTGAGCCATCAGCCCAGAGCCTGACGCGGGGCTCGAACTCACGGACCGCGAGATCGTGACCTGGCTGAAGTCGGACGCTCAACCAGATCGTGACCTGGCTGAAGTCGGACGCTCAACCGACTGAGCCACCCAGGCGCCCCAAGACAAACAAATATTTAAAAGCAACCCAAGGGAGAAGAAATTAACGACATTATCTGCCAACATTAATGTTAATATTTTAGTTTCCTTTATTTGGTAATGAAGATGTCAAGGATAAAGTAAATTACTTGTTTTTGAACAACTATTCTATTTGAGGCACTGTGCTATCTGAAATTCTGTTCTACTAGGCCCATACAATTTAGTGACCCTCCTCTTTCCAATCAAAATGAGTTACTGAATCTTCTTGTCAGACTATATTCAGAAGTTGGAAGTTCTTCAGTACTTTGGTTCCACCCCTTTCAAATAACAAGGTTTTTTCTTCTAGTTTCTCATACACAGAAATGTCCATATTCCCACACCTGCAGTTATGACACAATAGGACAATCATCGTTAAGTATGTAAGCTTGAAGAGGAGGAGGAGCAGGTTAATTCTTAATAACGCGGATTAGTTTTCCAAGAATGCATGCATTTAGTATGACAACGATATGTAGGAGTGAGACTCTGATTCCTAGTTTTAAAGCTAGAAGCAAATTTAATTTTGTTAATCTTTATGTTAAGAATTAAGTCATAAACTTAGTGACGAAAGTTTATTGTTTTAAATTAAGGCGTCTCTTTCATCTTTTCAGTATGAAACTGAATCTTGTCAAATGTATATTGCCATTGTTGATGTTAAAAAAAAGAAGAGAAGCTGATATGTAGATACATGTTGGTCAGTAAATGCTTGTTGATTTTCTTTTTTGCTGGTATTTATAGCAATGTGGACAGGGAGGGATTGCTGAGATGCAAGTGAGGATGGAACAATGAAAAGTTGTTGCTGTGGAGGACTTCGTGACTTGTTCCTTGTTAATATTTAAAGTTCACTTCTGTCACCTGCTTATCACTGGGCACTACACTTTTGAGATTACTTTTTATTTCTCGCTATTTAATTGGGTGTGGTTCAGTGGTTTTATTTTATATTCTGTTGAAAATATTAAATGACTTTTACACAGATAATTTGGCTTCACCCAGCTCTGGAATGTCACTTTATTTGTTTTTCCATGTAGAAGCAACAAAATCATCATCCTCAACAACAATAACAAAATAATCGTTATCTTTTAAAGTTTGCATCTCCTATTTGCTTATAACTGGGAGCCATTTGCAGTCTTTATCACCTATTGAGTCTTAGATGTACCAAGAAAGCTGGTTAGTTCTATCTTACTTGTCCTTGCCTACCAGGCCACTCCTGTTCAGACTTCTATTTTCTCATGTGATCAGTCTTTCATTTCAGTTTCTTCCTTTATTCTTACCCTGAAAGGATAAATGCTTACCTTTTACTATAAAACAACTATTTGGAAGCTCTTTCATACTTTATTTTATGTAATTTTTTAAGTTTATTTATTTTGAGAAGTGGGGAAGGGTAGAGAGAGAATCCCAAGCAGGCTCCACACTGTAAGCACAGAGCCCAATGTGGGACTCGAACTCAGGAGCCATGAGATCATGACCTGAGCTGAAATCAAGAGTTGGACGCTTAACCAACTGAGCCACCCAGGCGCCCCTGTGTAATGTTTTTTAATAGCTCTGCTAAAATGACTGTCCCTTCAATGCGTATTTTAAAAGAATTTATCTCTTCCCTCTTTCAGAAGACTTTATTGGTTTACTCTCCTGTTATTATTTTTGTGTATCTAGCATGTGTCATGGCTGCTTGAGTGTCCTGAGTGACATTTTGGTTTATTTTATTAAATTAGAGTTCTATATGGCTTCTAACAAAAATTACAGTCCTATGGGCCTCTTTCATCTTCACTGCTTTTTATAGAGGCAGTCATCTTCAACTTATTCTTAAGTATTTACCTCTAAATTTCTTTTTTTTTTAATTTATTTTAAACATTTATTTTTGAGAGAGGGAGGGAGGGAGGGAGAGAGAGAGAGAGAGAGAGAGAGAGAGAGAGAGAGACAGAGCACAAACAGGGGGAGGACAGAGAGAGAGGGAGACACAGAATTGGAAGCAGGCTCCAGGCTCTGAGCTGTCAGCACAGAGCCTGACATGGGGCTTGAACCCACAGAATGCAAGATCATGTCCTGAGCCGAAATCGGATGCTTAACCGACTGAGACACCCAGGCACCCCTACCTCTAAATTTCTAAATAAAATGCTTACATCACAGATTTCTTACCTTCCATGTGTAGATATAATCTACATTAATTCTAAACTTTTTTTTTTTTTTTGAGAGCGAGAGGTAGTGGGGAGAGAGGCAGCGGGAGAGAGGAAGAGAGAGAGTCCTAAGCAGGCTATACTCTTGTCATAGAGTCTGATGTGGGACTCCATCCCACAACCTTGGAATCATGACCTGAGCCCCAAATCAAGAGTTGGATGCTCAACCAAGCCACCCAAACCACCCAAGTGCCCCTACGTACATTCTACTACCACAAACTTAGTGTCTTAAAACAACATAAATTTATTTCCTTTACAGTTCTGTAGTTTAAAAGTCTGAAACGAGGGGCATGTGGGTGGCTCAGTCGGTTAAGGGTCCTACTTCAGCTCAGGTCATGATTTCATGGTTTGTGAGTTCAAGCCCTGTGTCAGGCTCTGTGGTGACAGCTCAGAGACTGGAGCCTGCTTCCCATTCTGTGTCTCCCTCTCTCTCTGCCCCTATCTCCCTCATGCACACTCACTCACTCTTTCTCTCTCTCTCTCAAAAATAAACAAACACTAAAAAAAATTAAAAAGTATGAAATGAGGGGTGCCTGGATGGCTCAGTCGGTTAAGTGTTGGCTCTTGGTTTCGGCTCAGGTCATGATCGCATGGTTTGTGGGTTCGAGCCGGGTGACGGGCTCTGAGCTGGCAGTGTGGAGCTTGGAATTCTCTTTCTTCTCCTCTCCTACTCGCTTGCTGTCCCTCTCTCTCAAAAATAAACATTAAAAAGAAATTTTTTTTTAAAAAGTCTGAAATAAGTCTCATACTAAAATCAAGGTGTCAGCTTGGCTGTGTTCCTATTGCAAGCTTCTCATAATCTGTTTCCTTTTTCCACCTTTCGAAGGTCACCTGTATTCATTGGTCTGTGACCTTCATCCCTCATCTTCAGAGCCAGCAACATCACTGTAACAGTGCCTCTGGTATTATATGTCTTTCTCTGATTCTCCTCTTTTGCCCCTTCCTTTCATTTTTAAGGACTTTGGTGATTATATTGTGTCCACCAGGATAATGGATAATTTCACTATTTCAGATCAGCTGATTAGCAAGCTTAATTCCATCTGCAACCTTAATTCTCCTTTGCCATGTAAGGTAACATACAGTATTCACAAATCTTGGGTTTAGGATGTGGACATCTTTGGAGAGGGTAAGTAGGGGGTAGTGGGGTGGCATTATTGTGCCTACCAAAGAGGCTTTAGCTTTTAGGGCTGACACTCACTGACTGTCTCTCTCTTTAGGCTTTTTTTTTTTCCTCCTAAATAATCCAATTATTAGATGTTTTTTGCTTAAATTTAGATTCATTGTTAACATATTATGACTGTATATGGATGAATTGTAATGTATACTACCAGTAAATAATTTTTACATGTGCAACTTTTATTCTTGGAGTTAATAACTGCCCTATTAAAATTTGGTTAGTGTTCTATGTATTTATTATTCCCCAAAACTCTTACAGAAGCTTGTCTTCTCTCAGTAGTTCAAATACCTTAGTTTTAATTTTTTTTTGATGAATAAAAATGGAATTTTTTCTTTTTTTCTTTTTTTAGTACAACTTACTGTCAAATTGGCTAACGAACTGTGTGTAAAGTGTGCTCTTGGTTTTTGGGGTAAATTCCTGTGGTTCATCGCTTACATACAACACCCAGTGCTCATCCCAACAAGTACCTTCCTCAATGCCCATCACCCATTTTCCCCTCCCCCCCCAACCACCCTCAGTTTGTTCTCTGTATTTAAGAGTCTGTTATGGTTTGCCTCTCTCCAGAGACTCTCTGTTTGTAACTATTTTTTCTCCTTCCCTTTCCCCCTGGTCTTCTGTTAAGTTTCTCAAGATCCACGTATGAGTGAAAACACACGATATCTGTCTTTCTCTGACTGACTTATTTCACTCAGCATAATACATTCCATTTCCATCCACGTTGTTGCAAATGGAATGATTTCATTCTTTCTCATTGCCAAGTAGTATTCCATTGTATCTATGAACCACATCTTCTTTATCCATTCATCAGTTGATGGTGTACTCATTATTCTTTTAGTGTACTTTTTTTTCTCATTTCAATTTCTATTTGTTTCTAATCTAGAGAGCTATCTTGAAGTTGCCTTTTATCATTGTCCTGGGAATTCTCTTTTCTCTTATGTTAGATCCCCTGTTTCTTTGCTCACATATGTGATTCTCTCCTGATTTACTCCCCGTTTTTGGTGGAGCACAATTTCATAGTTATCTTTCCAGCAGACGAAGTAAGCTGTTTTTCAGATCTGGTATGTCTGATGAATCTTTCTTCTGCTTTCATATGTGATTGATAGTTTGGCTGTCTGTAGACTTGTAGGTTGGGAATAATTTTTCTACAGAATTTTAAAAGCATTGCTTTATTGTCTCCTTGTTTTCTACTATTGCTCTTGAGAAGTTTGATGCCATTCTGATTGTATGTTGTATATTTGTATGTCATCTGTTTCTATTTTTATGCATTTGCTTTTTTACCTCAGAGCTTTTAGGAACTTCTCTACAGGTGGTGGGCTTCTCTGGGTATGCTTTTTCATTTGTTGTGATGGATTTATGGTATACCTTTGTAAGTTGACACTTTCGTTCTACCGGTTGGGGAAATCTAGAATTATTTTTTTTGATTATTTTCTCCATTTTGTTCAGTAGTCTTTTTGCAACTTCTGATTTTTAGATATTTGCTTGTTTGTGATGATCCTTTCATTTTATTGTCATTTATGTCCCATTTTCAATCTCTTGGGATTTTTTGTTTTATTATACTGTAAATTTCTTCAACTCTTTTTTTCCAGTTTTTCTATTTAAGGAGAATTAACATCATATTTTTAATTTCTAAGGGCTGTTTTTTTCTTTGAAAATTTTAATGAACATCTTATTTTTGTTGTATCTTCTGTATTCTCTCTGAGGATAGTAATTATTATTATTACTAATAAGAGTTTTGTTTTTGGCTTTGTTGGTTTACCCCAGCTTTCTATTTGTTTTTTAAAATCTCTACCTCTTATAGTGATTTCCACATATCTGATAATCCTTTATATTTAGAATAAATTACTAAATCTGTGTGTGAGGTTGGAGCTTGTTGATGCTGGTGTCATTGTAGGGGGATTGGATGCTACTTATTTTTTGTTGGGGAATAATCAGCTAAGAGTATAATCTGCTTTTTTCTTGGACTGGCCAGTTTCCACTGAGAGAAATGCTTCCATTTCCTTCCTGAAGGTTATAAGTCTGTCACTGAGAGTTCTTAGAGAGTAAAGAAAAAAAAGATCTCATCATCCAGTATATATACTATATATAGATTTTTAGACAATTTCCTCTTTTTAACATGCACCCTTTTCTTTGGTTATATTCCATAGTCCAAAGTCCTTTTGGTTTAACCTCTCCATAGTGAACTGTTAGTCTTGCCAGGATGAGTGTGGGGTAGTTGCATGACTGTATTGTTTAGGGGAAAGGATCTGTGGCTATTAGATGGACTTTCAGCCGCTCATCTTTTAGCTTCATTTGCATTCCTGCCCTCTGAATTGCCTGGTTTCTTTAATTTTTAATTTTTCAGAGGTTACTACAGATGAAGTTGTTTCTTAGTAGAATAGAAAAAAGTGCCATGGGTAATGGAACAAAGTCACATCTTGTTGCTACTTGTTCATCAAATACTCATCTTTCAAAATTTTGATGATAGCTCTTGCCTCTTTGAATAAGCTCTTATTCAGTTACTGTTTTTTTCATTTTTATTTATTTGTGAGTTTAAGGCTCTAAAAAAATTTAACAGTTTTTTAGTGGTGGTTAATAGAGGCAATATAGTTAAACTTATGTGGAGTTTGACTCCTTAAACTTTTACTTAGATATACACACAGATATGTGGGTCATTTTCATTAGTTTATCTTTTAATAGTTACAAGAGTGATCATGAGCTGATTACTGAACTTTGGAGAGTTGGCACTGAGGGTTAAGGTCTCAGGGAGGATGGAAGAATTATGGCAGACAAGAAGTTGGTGGAAAAAGAATTGGTGTTAATGGTGTACCTACCACAGGACTAAGAATATGTGTTACAAGTTGGTATTTTCCAGAAAAGTACTACAAGGAGAAGAAATAACAGTGTATTATATTATATTAACTTCTAATAAAAAATTCAGTATTATTTTTAGATTCTTTCATTGATAGTGTATACAGTGTAAAATTATATTTCACTTGCTGTGTCTTAGGGATTCCCTCTCCTCATCCTCTAGTGGACTATGACTGTAGCATTTGAGTAAATGAATGCGAGAGTGCTCTGTGAAGGGAATATTTCAAATGCTAGATACTGTCATTATCTTTGTGATTGTCCTCTTGACTCCTGTCAGCTCTTCTCTAAATTAAGTTCTGTGTGAAGTTCAGGTAATTTCTGATTTAAATACCTTGAACAGTAACTACAAAACTTTGGCCTCCATATGTAGCAATAGTAAATAGTGGCTCGCCTTTAGCTATGTGATTACTCTGCTACTTAGTTAATGTTGCCTCTATCCAAAGCCATGCTTTTTTAGTTTCAGAGCTTTTGTTCTTTTAGTTTCACCATGGGGAGAATTCCTTTTTACACTTTCAGGAAGCATCATTCATGTAGGACACAATGAATGTGCTCTGTGTCCCTTTCCACCTTCCTAGTGCTTACGTTTGGGCATTTTACAAATTTTGGTTTTGAAGGTAGAGTGGAAAGAAACCAAGGTTATTTTTTAAGACTTTTCTGGGGCACCTAGATGGCTCAGTCCATTGTATGCACTCTTGCTCTGAGCTCAGGTCTTTATCTTAGGGCTGTGAATTCAAGCCACACATTGGGTTCCTTGTGGGCAGGAGCCTACTCAAAAAAAAAAAAAAAAAAAAGACTTCTATTTTAGATGGGGGCCTGGCTGGCTCAGTCAGTTGAGCATACGACTCTTGATCAGGGTCATAAGTTCGAGCCCCATGTTGGGTGTAGAGATTACTTAAATAAATAAACTTAAAAAAAAAAAAAACCCACACCTTTTTTTTTTTTTTTAAAAGAGCAGTTTCAGGTTCATGGCAAAAGTGAGGGGAAGTTAGTTCCCATGTATGTCCTGACCCACACATGCACAACGGCCTCTCCCTATATCAGCACCTCCCACCAGAGTGGTACTTTTGTTACAATGGATATACCTATGTACTCGCATATCATAATCACCAAGTCCATGGTTTTCATTAACAAGATTATTTTTTTCTAGTAGCTTTTCTTCATTGTTGAAGCCCATCAAGAGATGACTGTAATTTATTATTTTAAATCTGAACTTATGGCATTTAAAACAAATTATTTCATAAAAAAGATTTTCTTGAGAAATTATGCATAATGATGTTGTAGTTTTTTTTTTTTATTTTTTTTTCAACGTTTTTATTTACTTTTGGGACAGAGAGAGACAGAGCATGAATGGGGGAGGGGCAGAGAGAGAGGGAGACACAGAATCGGAAACAGGCTCCAGGCTCTGAGCCATCAGCCCAGAGCCTGACGCGGGGCTCGAACTCACGGACCGCGAGATCGTGACCTGGCTGAAGTCGGACGCTTAACCGACTGCGCCACCCAGGCGCCCCAATGTTGTAGTTTTTAAAACAAGCTTTGAAAGATTTGAGAAATGTAATCATAAAAATGTAAACTAAGTTCGTGATAGTCTAAAACAAGATTATATATATATATATATATATATATATATATATATATATATATATATATATATAAGATTCTTACCGGAAGAGGTTCCAGGCAACTTCTTCCGATAAGAGTACTATATAAGTATGCATTAGATATTAACAGAGACCTACCATTTGTCAGGACACCTGGCTGGCTCAGCTAGAAGTGCGTGTGACCCTTGATGTATGGTGGCGAGTTTGAGCCCCATGTTGGGAATAGAGATTCCTTAAATAAATTAATGAACATTAAAAACAACAACAACAACAAAAGACCTACCATTTGTGATTTTTTTTTAATATATGAAATTTATTGTCAAATTGGTTTCCATACAACACCCAGTGCTCATCCCAAAAGATGCCCTCTTCAATGCCCATCACCTACCCTCCCCTCCCTCCCACCCCCATCAACCCTCAGTTTGTTCCCAGTTGTTAAGAGTCTCTTATGCTTTGGCTCTCTCCCACTCTAACCTCTTTTTTTAATTTTTTTCCTTCCCCTCCCCCATGGGTTTCTGTACCATTTGTGATTTAAGATAAGTCCTAAATGTTGTAAACTGTACAAGAAACAGTGATATAAAATAATTTAAAAACAAAGCCATTTTGGCATATTCATATTCTTTTGCTTTTATATCTACCAGGAACTAATTCAATTCTTTTCATTCTGAACACCATCAGCAGCCCTTGAGAGAATCTTTCAGTAGCTCTTGTCTGCTGACCATTATCTAGGTTCTTTATATGTTTTGAAAAATTGGCATAGAATGAAAGTCTCACTGTGGGCACTTGAGGGCTAGAAGAGGATATCATTCCATTTTATATTCCTCTCATCTACCGTAATGATTAGACCTGGGTAAATTATCTACTAATAACTTCCCACAACTGCAATAGATGTTAAATATGTAGGGTAGCTCAGCCTCCTTTCTTACAAGGAGAAATGTGATTTAGGCCTTGTCACTCTCTGACTTGAAACTTGGCAAAACCCTTATTTCTCTGAGTCTTGGTTTTCCCATAGATAAAATGGAAGAGTAATAGTCACCTCAGGATTTTGTTTTGTTTTGTTTTGATGATAAATAAAATAATAAACTAGACTTAGTGTTTGACACTTAGTAAGTGTTCCATGAATGTTAGGTGCTCTGATAACTAGTACTACTGTTACTATTGTTAATACTATGACGATGTTTATATAAATACTTTGGCATCATTTAATTTTCTGAGATACTTCCTTAGCTTTTAGAGTCATAGATTTTGAGAATCTGATAAAAATGTAATAACATTATAGAAGACTGTATAAATACACAACGTTTTAGAGTCCTGCTCTGGGGCTAATTGGTACCACTTGAAATGGAAACATCCGAGGTGGTGAATATTGGAAAATAGCAACCAATCAATACACATTTATATAACAACCACATAGAACTTAGTAAATTAATAGGTCCTTCTGAAGTGAGGGTTCGTATGTAAGAAGGTGTTTAAGATGATGTTTTGTAATTTGCAAATCATGTAGTGTGCTAGTTAAACTGCAGATTCTTGGGCTAAATCTCAGGAAGACACTTGGAAGATTATGGGGCTTCTTGAACATACTTAAGTTGAGATAAAATTTTTCAGAATTATATTTAACATATCTATCACAGAAAATTTATGGTATTCTTAATTGTTCGTACATTGTTCTGCTTAAAAGAGTTTCAGAGATGAATGATAGTTTATAAGTGATCAAAATGTGGAATGTAGAAAAGAAGGGAAATTATGTTGGTAGATGTTCATGAATATAGGCAAAATGAATGTAAAGTCTTCTCTGATGGGATCAAATCGTATTAAACACCTTAGCTCTTTTACTAGTGGGGAACTTTGAGCAAAACTTAACTCCTGCAGTCCAATGTCTCTTAATCTGAAAATGAGGTTAATAAACATTTTTATTATAGGCCTGTTGTGAGGATTAAATAGGATAACATGCATGACACAAAGTAAGTCCTCAGTAAATGTTAGTCGATTAGGATTTGTTGTTATTATCATTTTAGTGATTTGCAATATTGTCAGTTCTTAAGGTTCCTCTGCCTTTTTAATTGTCACCTAGACGTTAGGCCAAAATGAGTGTTTCCCTTTTGAATTAAGTTTTCCCTACCATTTATATCATGGTAATTATTCTCTTCTGTGCTTCAATATCCTTTGTTAAGTAGCACATAGTAGAGATGTTAATATCTACTTTTTTGTTAATTGATACAGAATACCTTTGATTTTTCTTATATGCACATGGTATGTCAGTTTTGCTTTTAAGCTATTGTATTTTAACCCAGGAGCTATTTCCAGCTGTCTTGTTTGTCTCTCCTTATTCTACCTGACCAAGATAGTTTGAGGATCCTGTTTACTCTGAATGTTTCCTGTTTAAATTAAATGTCTCTGTCCAGATGAAATTCAATTTATAAGTTAAATTTGTTTCACAAATAAGTCTCTTACTCTGTATTTTAAAACCAAATATGATATTTTAAAGTTCTTCTGTTTTTTAAGCAAATATTTGTTTAAAATATTTACTCGTATTTCTTGAGCTTGACTAATCAAAAGCTGCCTACATAGGTATAGTTACGAGAGTTCAGACTATTTATTTTAAAATTGCATCCTTTCACCTCCTAAATGCTAAACTATGAAACCTAACACAAATACTGTAAGAACATCTGAGGCAGATAATTAAAGTATAATTAAGTTTAAATGCCTTGGTGAAGGAGTATAAAAATTATTTAAATTCAATCGGCTAGTACATTTGCAGTTTTCTTTTATTAGGTGTGAAATCTAAGAATCCCCTGCCAACTCTTGAGGGCTCAATCCAGAATGTTGAATTGAAGTACTGCAGCACATCATTGGTCAAATGTGCCTCTGGGACCATGGGATCAATAAAAATTTGTGCCAAAGCCCCAGGTATGTGCAGCTGGACCGTGTAAAACTTTATTGCCTGTATAGGAGAATTGGCCTTGCATTTTACAAGGAGCGTTACTGAAACAAGAATTTGCTCATTGTTCCTATGAATCAGAGGTTTTAAATTTTTATTTTTACTTAAATTTTTTTTAATTGTGCCAGGATGATACTTTTTTATTTGTATAAATTAATTTTTATTTAAGGAAAAAACCCCTGCATAGTTAGGAGAATGGTTAGGAGGGAGAAAATTAAGTTTACTCTTACACTGTTGCGGGGGGGGGGGGGCGGGGGATAGGAAGTATAGATATATATGACACTTAAAATTAAATTAAAATGTTAGTATAATAAACAGATAACACAACTGTTTTTCAGTTTAAGGTTGTAATGTTCTTCATCCTGCCAATACTTTATTTCATATTTTCCATAAACTACTTGTAATTTAAGTTTTTTAGTGCAACCTAAATTTCTAGGTAAGTTTAAAAAGAGGTACAGATTTTGCTGGATATTTGGAATACAGTATGTTCAAATTGTTTCCTTCTATAGTCTTATCCGAAATGTTCTACATTCATTAGCTAAATATTAAGACTTTCTTGGTGTAGAATTAAAAGTGCTTTTAGTCCTACTTTTTAGAACATAAATGTATAGATAAAATGACCAAATATAACTGAAATGTTATATTATGATAGTATATTTTAAGATCAAGCATCCTCAAGCTACTCCTATTTATATTTTTTAAAGTTTATTTGAGAGAGAGAGAGAGAGAGAGAGAGAGAACATGAGAGTGTGCGCGTGAGCGTGAGAGGGGCAAAGGGAGCGGGAGAGAATCCCAAGCAGGTTCTGTGCTGTCAGAGCCCGATGTGGGGCTTGGACTCAGGAACCCTGAGATCATGACCTGAGCCAAAATCAAGAGTTGGATGCTTAATTGACCGAGCCACCCAGGTACCCCTACTCCTATATTTTTATATAAGAATTTTTTCATTAATGTTTCTACTCAGGTGACAGTGGAAAAGAGAAGTTGATTCCATTGCTTCAGGGTCCGTCTGACACTAAAGACCTTCATAGTAGCAAATGGCTCAATGAGAGTAGAAAGCCAGAATCTCTCTTAGCTCCAGATTTGATAGCCTTCACAGTCCAAGTTCCACAGTATATGGACTACTGCCATAATTCTGGTGAGTACAAATTTATCATTATTTACTTATTTTGCATTTCCTTTTCCAGTAAGGCTTTTAAAAAGGACTTTTCTTTTAACCAATTTGTGTTCATTGGGATACTCTCTGCGGTTGTGCTCTTTGAAACTTAAGTGTTTTTGTATCATTTTTGATAAATGATGTGTTTGTAAACAATAATGATTTTATTTTATATGAGAAATAATTTCATTTGTAGGTTGTAACAATCTTGGATTCATATCTATTAAATCCAACTGAGTTTCAAAACATACCATATCATGTAATAGGTAGAAAAGAGTAAAAAATTTAAAACATTGGAAAGAAAATATTTTTCCTTGAGGTAGTATCACTTTGTGACCCATCATTTGCCATATTAAAATTGGGGGTTTGGGCCTTATCTCTAGTTTTGCAGAAAGAAAGAGATGTTGATAGTGGAATCAAGAAAAAAAATCTGGGGGCGCCTGGGTGGCACAGTCGGTTAAGCGTCCGACTTCAGCCAGGTCACGATCTCGCGGTCCGTGAGTTCAAGCCCCGCGTCGGGCTCTGGGCTGATGGCTCAGAGCCTGGAGCCTGTTTCCGATTCTGTGTCTCCCTCTCTCTCTGCCCCTCCCCGTTCATGCTCTGTCTCTCTCTGTCCCAAAAATAAATAAAAAATGTTGAAAAAAAAAATTAAAAAAAAAAAAAAAGAAAAAAAATCTGAGGTCAATATACTATTTCTTAGAGTTATATTTTTTTCCTGTAACATTTTGCCTAGAATTGATTTTATTTTATTCAACCCCAGAATATAGCAAAGCCTCTTCTATTGAGAGGAGATACCAGAAGGATCAATGAAGACTAGGATTAAAAAAAGATAAGTAGAGGCCATTATTAGCCATGAATTCGGTTAGTCAGTATGTGGTTAATAAAGCCAAAGTGGTCAAAAAGTTTAGAAATAAAATTGCTATATACAGATTTCTTAAAAAGGGTAAGGGGTGCCAATTAAAAATTAAATGGCTAGTGAGGAAGTGGTTTCAAATAGCTGCCAAAGAGTAGAACTGTCTTAATATTTAACAAGTATTACAACTTACAGAAAATGTTAAGCATTGCTGCCCTGAGTTGAAAGGAGAAACTATGAAAAGATTTGTAATTAACTAACTAGATAGAGTATATGGAGGCAAATATTAGAAGCAGTGCACAAGGACATGAAAAATATTTGAAAGATGAATTTACAGTAGCATTTCCAGCTGAGTGGCATGCACATTAGAAACTGCAAATTAGTATTCAACAGTGAGTCAGAGAATCCTCTGTCCGCATACTTCTGAAGACAGTAGTCCTCAAAAAGAAGTTTCAGCCTGGTGAAAGTTGGTATGGAATCCAAAGGAAAAATGTGAGGATGAGGCCCAACCCCAACTAAGACTGTGCATATGGATAAAAGATTTGACCTATCTTTTAAGGCAGGGACTGATAAACATTTTAATAAAGAGCCAAATAATATTTTAGGCTTTGTGGGCTATATTGTCACTGTTTTGGCTATTGACTTCTGTTGTTATAGCATAATAATAGCTGTACACAAAATGTAAATGAGTGGATAGGAATGTATTTCAATAAAACTTTATTCACACAAACAAGGGGTGGGCCAAATTTAGCCTATGTCATTTACTTCTGTTTTAGGGAAAAGGGATTGGTGGTTAAATAAACATTATGCTTTTTAAAATGCCTATTTAATCATGTTCCTTGAATATGCTGCTTGGTGAACTTTTTAGAATAATTACCCATATAGTAGTTTTTGATAGATTTTGTTCTCAAATCATTACATTATTAAAATGTTATTAAAATGACTGGACCTTTCAGTTAGAATTTTGATGTCTAAGAAGGGGCTAAGCTTATTTAAATCTACCACATATTCTTAAGTTGGAGAGGACCCTCTTGTTTTTTGTTTTGCCATATACACAGAATTGATCAGTTAAGCTTACAATCTGATCTTTCTCATGACAATATTTATATTATTTTTTTTTGTAATTTAAACACATTTCTAGGGTCACAAAAATGTATTTGCATTTCTAACCTTTTATTTAGACCTAATAGTAAACTATGATTTAAAAAATTATACCTCTGATATTTTAGGGTAAAGTTTTATGTTTTTTCTTGCTGTAAGAAGTTTTGCCTAATCTTCGACATTAGTATTATGTTTAGTGATATGTTTTGGCTTTGTGTGTAAAATTTTAATGTGGTTATGTATTTGATGCTTTGAAATTACTTTTTTGGGTATGCTTTAATCCTAAAGTGTAATGTGTTTTTACTTAAACTATTTACATAGTTAAATTAGGGTATTTTTAAATTTAAATTTGTCATCCATCTTGGAACTGCCACCTACATTAATGGTATTTATGATATGGTAATGAGAAGACTTATTTTTTAAAGCTAGTTTTAAAATAGTATTGATTAATCTTTTGTTCCTGTAACAAGATTTAAATTGGAGATGGAGATGTGTCTGTGTATGTATAACTCAGGAGTAGACAAATCTTCAGTAAAGTCTTGAAGGATTGTTAATAAATTATTTCTTCATTTAAAATTTATTTACTTAAGTATCACCCTTTTAGCAAGTACTTTCATGGCCCTTGTATGCAAATTTTGTCTCTCTTAAAAACACAGGTGCAGGTACACACTGGCACACACACATCTTATTTTTCTACTCTTCACTTTTTCTTAGTACTTTTCATAGTTTACCATAATATATATGTTGCTGATTTTTCTTGTTGATTTTTTTCCTGCTCTTAGAATTTATGCTTTATTTAGGTATGAGCTTTTTTCTGTTTTGATTACTATTGTATTCCTAGTGGCTAGAACAATATGTTGCATATAGTTGGCTGTCAACAGATATTTAATGAATGAATGAATGAATGAACAAGTAAGTGATGATTACATTTACCTTTTAGTTTTTGAGGTCGGAGCACCTAAGGGGAATGACACAGAGTCAGAATTAGGTATTAATATTAATTAATACCATAATTAGGTAAAAAAGGACTGAAAGAAATCTTATGGTGTTAGTAAAACTCATTATAAAAGTTTCTTAAAAAAACAGTGTTTCTTAAAGTGTTTCTTAAAAAAAGATTCTAGGTAGTTAAAAAAAGATTCTGGGTAGTTAAATACTTCTAGTTGAATAATTAGAGGGAAGCACAGTAATCCTTGCTGTTTCACAGATTTCCAGGTGAGGTTGTTAATGAACGTTTCCCATAGGTTTATAGAATTTGAGTGAAAAATATTTGAAAATGGAGTCATAAGTATCAGCCAGGTGATGGGAGACAAAATGTGTATTCTGGTGGTATCTGGTGATCATTCTAAGTGGCTTTTGAACATCATGTGTGGAAGACAACTGCCCTTAGCATATGCTCCCGAATTGAAGGTGGGGATTAAAACTAGGGGCCAGCAAATGTTTGGGATATATTATAAAAGTCAGTATGTTGAGCTTCCAACTTCGGCTCAGGTCATGATCTCACAGTTCATGAGTTCGAGCCCCACATTGGGCCCTCAGCTGTCAGCAGAGCCCTCTTCGCACTTCAGATCCTCTGTCCCCCCTCTCTCTCCCCCACCCATGCGCGCGTTCTCTCTCTCTCTCTCTCTCTCTCTCTCTCTGTCTCAAATAAACATTTTAAAAAACGCTAAAAAAATTTAGAAAGTAAGTTTTGAGAGAAGGTTGGTTAGGATAAAGAGGCAGAATTCTTTTTAGTGATGTCTACACCCAATGTGGGGCTCAGACCTACAACCCCAAGATCAACACTATTGCTTTTCTGACTGAGCCAGCCAGGCACCTAGAGAGAGAGAGTGTTTTGACTTAGATTTCAGAATCTGAGGGAATGGACAGCTTTTTAGAAATGGGAATTAGGTATTAATATGACTGAAAGAAATCTAATGGTATTAGTAAAACTCATTATAAAAATAGTTACTTTACAATTTAAAAATAACTTTCATATATATTTTTTTATTTGTTTATAAAACAGGTTTGTTTTCAGCAAAGCAAATGTTATTTGTTTCTTAAGCATGTAGAGACCTAGAAGTTGTCCAAGTGCTTAACAGGTCAGACTGTGAACTTTATCTGGGGCTTCTAACTACTTAACATTTCCCGCCGTCCTAAGCTGTTTATCATTTTGTCTTTTAACCTTAGGGTCCAAATTACTAAACACTGCAGACCTTAGCCCTTAAAAGTCCTTCACTTTGAGGAGCTCCTTCCGTATTTCATACTAAGTAAATGCTGTCAAAAGAGGCATACTTTAATGATGCCACAGCATTTCTTTGTCTTTGAAGCCTCAGCAACTCCCTTTGCATATACCCCCTCACCCCCATTGCTGTCTCTACTTGACTGACTGATTGCAGTGAAGTAAGTGAAGGCTTTTGAGGGAGTCCATTGTGTCAGCCCACATTCTGTATTGTCAGTATTCACAGGAACTTGTTAATGACACTCCATTTTCTTATATTTGTATAGATACTAGGAATCAAGTAGAGGAATAAGATGCTCTGTGGCTCCTTCAGAGGTAGAAACACTTGGTGACCATATTGATGTATGTAAAATATCTTAAGAAGATGGGTTCTAAACATTTTCCCCCTGTCTTTTAAATATAGACTGGCTCTTCTTCATATGCTGTATTTTGCCTGTGGTTTATAGCAGGTTCTGTTTTTTTTTTTTAATTTTTTAATGTTTATTTTTGAGAGAGGGAGAGAGAGGGTGAGCAGGGGAGGGGCAGAGAGAGAGGGAGACACAGGATCTGAAGCAGGCTCCAGGTTCTGAGCTGTCAGCGTGAGCAGGGGAGGGGCAGAGAGAGAGGGAGACACAGGATCTGAAGCAGGCTCCTGGTTCTGAGCTGTCAGCACAGAGCCCCATGTGGGGCTCGAACTCAGGAACCATGAGATCATGACCTGAGCCTAAGTTGGATGCTTAACCAACTGACTGAGCCACCCAGGTGCCCTGCAGTTCTGCTTCTTGAAAAGTTTTGAGTCCTTGTTAATCTTGGTATTAATGTCAGAATAAGTTTTGAGGTGTCTGCTATTTAAGAACATAAAATGATTACAAAGTACTCTATGAATTTAGAATCAAAGGAACTTAGAGGTCTTGCATTTCAATTTCTAAGTCAATGTTAGGACTTGTATGTGGTTCCCTCTCTCTCTGTGCTCTAGGTCTTTTGGCCTTCTTTGAGTGTTTCACTAATGACTGTGCTTTTGGATATTGCTGTCTTTCTTATTTGGGATCCTCACAATTACCCTTACCCTTTTAACCTTATACCTGTTTAATTCTAGCTCAGTCTTAAGATCATAGCTCAACTACTACTTCTGCAAGAAGTCTCCCCTGATACTCCTTTTCCCCATTCCCCACCACCCAATTCAATTAAGTAGCTCTCTTACATTCATTTTTATAGTCCACTGTACTTCTCTTTCATAACACTTAATGACAGTATATATTTACATAGTTGGGTGGTTTGAATGCTATCTTTCTTCACCACTTGACAGTGAGTTACATGAGGACAGAGTTAGTTACTAGTTGCTTATCATTTTGTCTCTAGGAGTTAACATTGCCTGACATAGGGAATGCTTTGAGAAGTCATTTGGTGAATGAATGAAGAAATGAACATTTATGACAGATGGTCAAGTGTATGAGTGTATTTGATAAGTAGTTAATCCGTTAATAAATATTAACAGCCTTCCTCTTTCTCTCCCTATGTTTCTCCCTCCTTTTTCTTCTGCTTATGTACATATCTGTCACTGGAGAGAATATTTACCAGATCTTTCTTTGTTAGGCAGCTCTAATTATTATTAGATCCTCTGTTGAACTGTACCTTCTATTTCTTGGTCTAGTTTTAGTGTTATGACATGAAATAATATACCAGCCTTAAATATACCTGACAAAACTTATTTTTCTTTACTTTATGTCTCACTCTAAGTATTCATCCTCTTTAGTTGTTGGAACTAACCCTATGACCCTACCGTTTCTGTTGAAACCTTAGTCTTTCTTGGCCTCCAGGTGTTAGGAGATGAGTCTCTGTAGGTCTTTTGGATTTTTGCATATCTTGTGAATGGTGACACTGATTGCCCTTTGTTCTGGACTGTCTATTCAAGGATGTTTGTGTAGTCAACAGCCTTGGAAAGATAGATTTAGTGTCCCTCTGCAGCCAGTGGGGAGGGTATGTTAACTGTGCGTTATAAAAGATTTGGTTCTTCAACTCACGGTTCATCTCTTATCCTGCATCGCTCTGCATGTGCAGACTTCAGTCTGGATACATCTTTGGTGTCATCTCTGTGAATCTTGGCAGAGGGAACTGATGCAAATGTGTTGAAAGTTGTGCTGCTTGCTGTGCCATGAATAATAAAATCCTTTATCTTGACGCAGGAGTCTCTTGTCTTCTGCATCATTCATAACTGTGGTAGGGTAAAATCTTAGGCTCACAATTCTTGACACCAGAGCAGTGTGGTTTCTTGTTTCTCCTTGTTGAACCATCTTCGTGTCTCTCTTCAAATATGGTAGCCCTCCTCATCTGCTGAGGATATGTTCCAAGACCGTCCGTGGATGCCTGAAACTGCAGATAATACTGAATCCTATATATACTATGTGTTTACCTATACATAGGTATATGATAAAGTTTAAGTCATGAATTAGGCATAATAGATTAACAACAGTAATAATAAAATAGAGCAATTATGCAATATACTGTAATACAAATTTTACGAACATGGTCTCATTCTCAGAAAATCTTATTGTACTGTACTCATCCTTACGATATAAGATGATAAAATGCCTATGGGATGAAACAAAGTGAGGTGAATGATACAGGCATTGTGATATCAGGCTACTGTTGACATTGTGAGGATATCAGAAGGAGCATCATCTACTTCTGGACTGTGGTTGATCGTGGGTGACTGAAACTATGGAAAGTGAACCTATGGATAAGGGAGGACTACTGTATGTTTCTTTCCTTAATACCTTAGTCATTCCTGAGATTTTGTTACTGGTCCTCTCCTTTAAACTTGTATGTTGTAATCAACACTATTGTTTTTAGCAACCAACCATATGTTATATCTTTTCTTTTGAGATCCAGACTCCAAATTTCAACAATTTCTTGACCATTTCCCTGTGGATATTTTAATGGTGCCTAACACATTTAAAACTAAACTCAATGTAATCCCTCCACCCCATTTCATACTCCATTATTCACTATTTCAATTAATGGTACTATTTTCCCTCTTAATGCTGTAAATTTCAGCACTAGTTCAGTTGTTCCTTCTTTTTCCTCCTGCATATGGTAGATGTTCCATAAAAGCTTTTTTTTTCAAACTTAATAGTCCAGGCTAAACATAATAAATTTATTTTAGTCATTTCCCATATGATTTGTGTTGAGATTCATTGCCACACTGATTACTTCCACTACTTGTTTGAAAATGTCTCTCTTAAAATTTAACACAATCCTCTACATAGCACAAAGTGAAGAGTATATTCCCAGATTGGTGTAGTGAACTTCTGTTTAGTTACTATTTGTTTTGAGTTTATGTGCCACTGGAAACAAGAATTATTCTTCACACAAACTACTTTTAAGACAGTTTTTCATATTTCATGTATCTATATTAGTTTATGAATTTACATGAAGAACTTCACACTTTTTTTCTGTGAAATTTCATATAATTGATTTTGCCCCACCGTTAGTAAAGAAGATACCTTTGACAGTATCTGGTTGACTGTAGTTATTTGTACAAGTAGGATGAACATGCTGTTTTTGCTTTTATATATAAAATGCAAAAAAAAACCAAAAACCGTTTCTTCCTAAGATTAGAAAACTAGAATTACGTGATTATGATGTTATTTTAAAATAATGAAAAACAAGTGTTTGTCCTAAAATGTCATTTAAATATAATAGTTTAAGCCAATGTTCCTATTCCCCAGTGTAATCAGTTTGAGAAATAAACACAAAGTTTTCAACTTTGCTAGGTTGTCCTGTATTAAAAGTTGTATTTTACCCATCAAATGTAAGCAACTTTTGATCACTGTTATTGGAAAAGAAAGTCACAATTACAATTATTGTCTCTGGAAATTGAGTTAAATTGGTGGGTCGTTTCCTTTCTTGATTAAAACATACCAGCAAACACACACAATCTTATTTCACCATTCAAGTTAGTTGGTTAGAATGTGAATTGCTAAGGAGTTTCTAAAATGGAGGCAGTACTTTAGATTGTAAAATTTAATTTATGGGGAATGTTTTTTTGTTCCAAAAAATTCTCCTTATAATATAGAATTAAGTGAATTGCCTTGAAGTTATGTTTTTAGTATTTTTGACAGGACACATGAGTAAGAATGCTTATATATTGTAGCAATTAAAGACAATTCACATTTGTGGTTTGGGCATAAATGTGTAAAAATTATACCCATCTATCTTATTACATTTCCTCTCTCCTCCCCAAGGACTTTACTATGTACTTTATCTGTAATTGTTGCCAGTTTTCTATCATGTTCCCACTGGGCTTCTGGTGCAAAAAATCTTATCCTCTTGATGACAGAGCTTGCCTGAATGATTTCATGCTCCTAGCATTTTTGTTCACGGGAATTAGGGGCAAAATGTAACTACAGCTGAACAGAACGTCTATTTTTGTAATTTTGGAGTTTAGGCCCTGTTATTGGAACTAAATGAAGAGATGCAGGTGTTCTCCAGTCCAAGCCCTTTGGGAGTTTTGATGGTAGATGCTTGAAAAGAAAATGCATGTGTTTCCAGAGTCAAACAGCAGCTGTGAGACAAGGATTTATGTTTTTCTCAGAACTTTGGGATTTCAAAATGTTACATTTAATCACAAGCACAGAAAGGGGAGCAAATGTTAAAGATGTTACGCATAAAAGTAAGTTTACTGATCTCTTTACCATACGAACTAGTTGTGGGAATATAGGAGCAAAGTGATTTTTAATCGTAATATAAACAATTTGTAAAGGATTATGATAGTTACCAGGACACAGCCTTTTGAGAATGTTGCATTTGTGTCGTAGAGAATTTTTTTATCCTACTAATTACTGAGGTTTTTTTTTTCCATGTAGACATACATGTACACACACACAATGAAAGATTTGGTAAAGTATTTGCCAAATGCGTTTTGACCATAAGTATTTTTCGAAAAGTTTAAGTGATATCTTGTAATAGCACAACACAATGTTTTCAGGTAGAAGAAATGTAAATTTCTGTCTCCGATAGTAATCAAGGGAATTTCCAAATATATTTAAAACATATATATATTAGAGCTGATACATATTTCATAGTATTACTGTGTCTAGAAAGTACCCTGTTTTAATCATGTTTTCCTTCAAAACTTAAGGTTTTTTTCTCTTGGGTCTTCTTTCCCACCTTGTTGTCTACATCCAACTGATGACTATTCATTTAAAAATTTTCTTTGCTGTAAACCTGTGTGTGTGCAATTCTGAAGCTGGGAGTGAATCCTTTATTGTGCCTCAGAATCTAACCTTCTCCCTGATTGAAATATTTCCTGGATGCCATGATGCTAGGAGACAGGAACATGCTCAATAGCAGCAGGAAATTACTTTGTTTCTTTGAAAGGTCCCAGATTCTGGAGGCAAGCCAATGGGAGATACCTCTTAAGACTGTTAGTGACCAGTTGTTTCCTTCATTTACAGCACAAGGTCAAAATTTTGCATTTTTTACTGCCTCTATAGT
Source organism: Prionailurus viverrinus (assembly GCF_022837055.1). NCBI lineage: Eukaryota > Metazoa > Chordata > Mammalia > Carnivora > Felidae > Prionailurus > Prionailurus viverrinus. The sequence goes on from NC_062578.1 coordinate 45,654,013, forward strand.
AAAAAAAAGTGGCAAAGTAAAGAAGTAGTAGCTTCATAGTAAATTGCTGTACAAGAGGTGTTTCAGATTGAATGGACTTCAAGCAAATATCACCATTAAATGTGTAATGTTTTGGGGGGTGCCTGGGTGGTTCAGTTCGTTAAGCATCTGACTTAGCTCAGGTCATGACTCGCAGCTTGTGAGTTCGAGCCTCGCGTCATGCTCTGTGCTGACAGCTCAGATCCTGGAGCCTGCTTCAGATTCTGTGTCTCCCTCTCTCTCTGCCCCTGCTCTGTGTGCGCACTCTCTCTCTCTTTCTCAAAATTAAATAAACATTAAAAAAGTTTAAATGTGTAACGTTTTGTTTATATATATATTTTAAAGTTCATTTATTTTGAGAGAGTGAAAAAGTGCGAGCAGGGGAAGGGCAGAGAGAGAGAGGGAGAGAATCCCAAGTAGGCTTCCAGTTCAGCCCTGAGCCTGCACTCAGTCCCACAAACTATGAGATCATGACCTGAGCTGAAATCAAGAGTCAGATGCTCAGCCTACTGAGCCACCCAGGCACCGCCCCTGTTTTGTATATTTTTATATGAATCAAAAAGATAACATTATCATTTTAGTTTATATTTTAGAATATGATATGTTTTCAAAGTGAATTTTTGTTTTTGCATTTCCTATCCAGATTTAAAGTTGGCTGTATGGTAGCTGCCATGTTGGCCAAAAAAGAATAGAAGCCTTAGTAAATCAGTAGGAATTGACTTATGAAACACTTACAAGTGAAATTCACACCAGTGTTTACTACCTGACTCTTCCCTGTTTGTCTCACCCCTTCTAGAACAAGATTGATTCTACAGATAGCTTTTGCATTTCCTCTAGTCAATACAGTATACACAGGAATCATCCTTATGCCATTGCTTTGTTTTGTGAATAAATGATGAAAGTCAGCTATCCATTAATGTATGAGAGTTTAAGCACTTTTTGGGGAGTCTTTTTTTTTTCACCTTCCTCTGACATTAGCCTTTATTCTTCTCCTTTACTTTCTCTCTTCCCAATCAAGAACTCCCTTCTAAGTAGCACTTGGAGCATACATATCACATGACAAACAGTCCTAACTATTTATAGGATTCCTTCCTCATGAGAAACTTGGCATTCCTAAGGGCAGTGATCATGACAAGTACATGATACGTATTTGGTACATACAGGATGGTTCAAAGGCAATGATTTTTTGCCATTTGGGGATAGCCTTATTATCTACAGGCCCACATCATTTTATTGCTAAATTGGTCTTGGATGGTGGTGGCGGGGGTTGGGGTGGATATAGTCTAGCTTCAGCCTGTTAAAGAATAATGGGGAAAAGAAAGTACAGTCATGACCCTTGTATAGATACGAAATAGACAAATGTTAAAGATTACTAGCATCATTATCAATGAAAGAACCAGGTACATGTTACAACCAGATCAAGGAGAATTAAAAAAACCCCCAGACATTTATAGATCAGTAATGCTGCAATAAATTTGGAAATGGACACAAAACCAGCTTCTTCCATAGTGGGGAAGGGCGGTCTATTGAACTTCTACCTGACAGAATTTATTTACATCTATAGTCAATAATTATTTTGCGTTGTTACCAGTTATGTACAAGGTACAGATTTGTAAGAAAGCTCAAAGGCACTGAAATGTGCAGAGTCTCCATAGAATCAGACTCAGATAACCTGGAGGAGTGTACTCAAAACAATGCAAAGCTTTTCATTGAAGCACAAGTTTTTTCCTACAAGCCTTACTAAATTCCAGATGGCTAGGCTATTTTTAGCTGTGGGTGGTTTAAATATAGAGGCAGGTCAAAAGTAATTTTGTGAGGCAGAGATTCAATACATGGAGGGAAAATTAAAGGGAAATAATGCCACCGGCAGAGGGCAGTGATGAAGTAACAGTTTCCTCATGTTCAAAAGTAGTGATAGTTGAATAATTGTGGGCTAATTCTGTAGACTATACTTGAGTTAACTTTTGAAATCTTGTCGTATAAAGGTCTCTTCAGCCAGGTGCTTTGTCAATACCTACAACTTTCTAGAAAAAAAGGCGTTTCGTTTTTAAGTAAATAAAATGTTCTAAACTGATTTTTAAGTAAATAATGTGTTCTAATTTATTAAAAAGCTTCTCTGTGGAAAGTATTCATACAGAAAATATTTGAATATGTACTCTGTGTCAGGTACTGCTTTAGGTATAGGGGTGTGTGTGTGTGTGTGTGTGTGTGTGTGTGTGTATGTGTGTATAAGAAGGAGGAGTTCCCTAACTTCACAGAGGTAACATTCTCGATTATAACATTTAAATTTTATTTGCTAATTTGTTATATTGCATTTTGCTTATGAGAATTAAGTGTTCTATGTAGTGTTATCGAAGCTAGAAGGGGCCTCTTCAAATGTAAAAATTATGTCTTTTGTGATTTTTTTCCACTGACCAAATAGAATTCTGAAATAACGTGAAAGTATTTGTAAGCGTATACTACACAAAGTTGTGCAGAGCTCAATTACAGATAAATAACAAAAACAAAAATAGAAATTCACCACAGCAAAATGTCCAAAGGAGACAAGAGTAAGACACAAATGATAAACACATGAAAACCTTGAAACTAATAACTAAAGAAATAGATATTTAAAAAGGAACACTATTTAACCTGTGAAATTGGTATTTGATAAATTGTAAAACTGAAAACTGAATAATTGATGAGATGAATACTTTCATAAAGGTCTGGAAGGACTGTGAATTGGTACAGATTCTCTGGAAATCAATTTAAAAAAATTTATTAAGGAACTTAACAGTGGTCATTTCTCATAATCCATTTCCAGACTATAAGGGACTAATCCAAAATCCATTTAAAGAATTGTATTTAAAACTTAAGGGTATTCATGTCAGCTTATTTATAATAATCATAGGTCATCTTTGTGGTCCAGTAGTAGGCAAATTATAAAATAGAGTATATCCATAGAACATTTTTTAAATCAGCCAATAGAAAATACATATATCAGAAAGTATTCACAATTAAAAGCTTATAGAAATATAAACCTACATATGATAAATTTAGTTTTAAATATTCCCCCCGATACACATATATACACACACACTCATGTATTATGTTCATAGAAAAATTGCTAAATTTTGTGACTGTCAATGCTTGCTGCTTGATGTGATTCTGAGTCCTTTCTCATTCATATTTGTATTCTTCTATGATAGTTGATGTATTTTTGCAAACATAAATATTTTAAAATACTTATTTTCCAAAGCACTTATTTACAACTGAGTTGTTCATTATTATTGTTTTGCTTAAAGTATGCATTCTTGCACATTAATTTTTATATATAAACTTTAATATTTAAATAAAGTTTAAATTTGAAAGCACCTATGTGCCCTGAAATCCACAGCATATACAGTTAATTTTTTTTTCTTTTTTAACCATTTTTGAGAGTGAGAGAGACAGAACATGAGCGGGGGAGGGGAAGAGAGAGAGGGAGACACAGAATCCGAAGCAGGCTCCAGGCTCCCAGCTGTCAGCACAGGGCCCAACGCAGGGCTCGAACTCACGGACTGCGAGATCATGACCTGAGTTGAAGTTGGACGCTCAACTGGCTGAGCCACCCAGGCGCCCCTACGGTTTAGTTTTAGGTTTTGTGGGGGCTCCTGGGTGGCTCAGTCGCTTAAGCATCTGACTTCAGCTCAGGTCATGATCTCACCCTTGGTAAGTTCGAGTCCTATGTCAGGCTCTGTGCTGACAGCTCAGAGCCTGGAGCCTGCTTTGAATTCTGTGTCTCCCTCTCTCTCTCTGCCCTTTCCCCCGCTCATTCATTTTCTCTCTCTCTCTCTCCCTCCCTCCCTCCCTCCCTCCCTCCCTGCCTCTCTCTCTCTCTCTCTCTCTCTCTCTCTCATAAATAAATAAATTAAAAAAAAGGCCTTGAGGGTTTTAGTGTATATCTGAATAAAATACCAGATTTCAAGACAGTATAATTTGCATTTCTTCTTAGTTTTAGTCTAGTGACTAAAATGTTTAAAATCACTTAATTTTTCCTATAATTTGTTTTCTATTTATAATTAAAATATATTTTTTCTTTAAATATAGTTGAAATTTTATCATTACTCAACTCTCTGGGATAGTACAAAACCAAACCTTCAGTGAGTTTTGATTTAAGTATTTACTTGAAAGTTACCTCCTTAAAATATTTGAATGCATTTTTATGTAAGAACAAAGAATTGTCATGGTTAAAATCCAAAGCCAACTCAGATTTTTTTTTTTTAATGTTTCCTTATTTATTTTGAGAGACATAGAGTACAAACAGTGGCAGGGCAGAGAGTCAGGGAGAGAGAGAATCCTGAGCAGAGCCTGACAAGGGGCTCCAGCTCACAGACTGTGAGATCATGACCTGAGCAGAAATCAAGAGATGGACACTTAACTGACTGAACCACCCAGGCACCCCGAATTTTTTGGTTGTTGTTGTTAAACTCAACAATGAAGTTGAGATATTCTAAACTTTTAATGAAAACTAGTAGTCAGTACTTTAGATAGTACTTTATTGAAAAAATAAATCAGTAAACTTAATACTTAAAATTATTTAAGGTAAAAGTTGACTTAGGAGAATGGAATTGTAAAAAGATATTTTCATTAAAATTTTTTTTGAAAGTTTATTTATTTTGAGAGAGAGCAAGGAGGGGAGGGGCAGAGAAAGAGGGTGAGAGAGAAAATCCTAAGCAGGCTCTGCACTGTCAGCACGGAACTGCATGTAGGCCTTGAACTCACAAACCCTGAAATCGTTACCTGAGCCAAAATCAAGACTTGGACATTTAACCGACTGAGCCACCCAAGCACCCAGTAAAAAGGTGCTTTTAGAGAGACATTTAAAGATATTTACTGACATTTCTGTGACATCAGAAGTTGATAGCAGTGTTGTTTTTTTATTGTTTTTACCCTCATTTCCAAGTATAGCTGACCCTTGAATAATACAGGGGTTAGAGGCACTGATTCCCCACATAGTTGAAAATCCATGTATAACTTTTGACTCCCCCAAAACTTAACTACTAATAATAGCCTGCTTTTCACTGGAAACCTTACTGATAACAGAGAGTTGGTTAACATACATTTTGTGTGTTACATATATTAACTTTTTATAATAAAGTAGGCTAGAGAAAAGAAAATGTTACTAAGATCAAAAGGAGAAGAAAATTCTTTTATGGGTTGTATTTGTCAAAAAAAAATACATATAAATAGATTTGCATAGTACAAACCTGTTGTTCAGGGGTTAACTGTAGTTTTCTTGTTCTTTTTTTTCCCACTTAACATGTTACTTATGATTATTATTTTTGATTAGGATTAATTCTGGACTCCAGTAGCGAGTAGAACATTTTCTTGGAGAGTCTGGATAGGAAGTGACAGGAAAAAGAAAAGTCAGGAATTTCAGTATGCTCCTGATGAGATTTTGGGGTGATGGTGGGGTTTGAGTTTGGAGCTGACAGCTAAGAAAGAATTCTTGAAGATGTCTTTGGTGCAAAAAGGTGATTTTATTAAAGTACAGGTATGGGATCTGTGGGCAGGAACAGCTGCTCTGGGGTTGTGAAGGGTAACTGGTTAGATACCATGGACTTGGGGGAGATAAAGTCAAAAGGGAAGTTTCCAAACTTCTTGCTGAAGACTCAAAGATTACTGAAGGCCTAGCTCTTGTCAAGCTAAGTTGTTTTTCCCTCTGTCACAACGTTAACATTAAGTTATAGGGGGTTCCTAGAGAAATGTTTAACCCTCAAGTACTGGTCAGAGGGCTGAAGGCTATAAGGAAATTTTTATTTATTTATTTATTTATTTATTTATTTATGAAATTTATGAAATTTATTGTCAAATTGGTTTCCATACAATTTTACCTGTCATTTCCTTCTTGCCTTTGTTCCCGACATCACATGGAGGGGAGGGTGATACTGGGGTTCCAGGAAACTGAGTCTGTCTATTGGTTTCTGGAGATTAGGCTATTGAGAAGATTGCCTTTTTCTTATAATTTACTAAGATATTTGTAACCTGATGGAGACTTTATCAGTTTAACCATTTGTTTTCTGTCCTTTCTTGTGTCCTTGAGCAGCCAGGAATGCCTGAGGAATATCACACCTATCCCACCTGGGGGGGAGTGGGGTATACTCCCTTGTGCTTTGCCCTCAGCTTGCCTTTTGCTCCCTCATCACTCCAATATGTGAGCATGAAATTTTATGAGATAATAAGTTATAATTGATGAAAGGCAGGCACAGCTTGGTGAATAATACTCTTTGGGGGAGGAAAGGTAGTGATGGGCCTAAAACTGACAGGGTGATAGGCAGCCACTGAATGGAGAAGGAAGGAAAAATAGACAACGTTAAACTAGAGTTTACTGGGTAGGAGGTTTTTTTTCTTAATTCAGTTTGATATTATTAAATCATTAATTGCCAGTTAACTTTAAAATAAGATTTTAATTACTAATCCTGTGTAAATGCATATATTTTAAGGGAGAGGAACTTTGAAGGTCATTTCTAGTCCATAGAAAAGAATAAAGCAAACATTTTTCAGGTGGTCAGATATCACCAGGGTCAAATAGGTAGTGAGTGGAAGAGATCAGACAGACTGTCTTCTTGTCCTATGTTCTTTTTATTATGTATATTCATTTAAATGGCCCTTTTCAGGTAACTAGTTATCTTCACTCATTCTGCATGTATTTACTTTGTACTGGAACCTTAGGATATGAAGATGAAAAAGACTAATGAACTTATAGTTCATTGAGGGAGATTTATAGATAAAGCATATAATTAAAAGATAGTTTAAACATTGTTATAAAGCAAAGTAGTGTGAATTCACATTGAAGGAAGTCTTTACTTAGACTTGGGAAAAATTTCCTGGAATCAGTCATGTCCAAGATGAGAAGTTAATTATGAGCTAGAGGAGAAATAATGCATTAGGTTTCAGGAAAATGCAACTAAGTTCCCTGGAATGGCAGCTTAGAATGGAACAGGAGGATGATAAGAGTTAATGCCCGATTAGGTTATGAAAGGCCTTGAAAACCATTTTAAAGGTTTTGGACTGAAGGCTAAAGGGAGCAATTGCAACTTTTTAAAGTCATATTTATGCTTTAGAAACCAACTTAGGGAGCAGGCTGGGTGAGGGTAAAAGCCAGGAGGCAGGGAGATCAAGTAGGAGAATGTTGGAATGAAGAAAAGGATAATGCCAATGAAGAGAGTTACATTTTTGAGATTTTAATGTGTTGGAATCAGTAGGAGTTGATAGTTAATTGAAGATGAAGGCTAAGGGAAAGGGCACACAGTAGGCAATCACCCAGTGTTCTACTTTAGAGAGCTGGGTACTCAGTAGGGCACCTTTCACTGAGATGAGGAATGAAGGAACAAAAAGCAGGTTTTATTTAGGGTGATAGAGGCAATTGGTATAATATAAATATTTTGCTAGTTCTTCCTATGTGCTAGGTATTATTCCAAGCATTTTAAGTAGAGCCCTAAGCAGTTTGACTCTAAAAATCATACTCTTAACCATTATATGAAAGAGCAAAGACTATGGAGAAAATCGGACCGACCCTAAATCATTGATTATTCAGTTTATGGCTACTAGCTGCATGCACGACAGTGTTAGAGACTGATAAAAAAGGTATTCACTGGGGCACCTGGGTCCCTCAGTTGGTTAAGTATCTGAGTTTGGCTCAGGTCATGATCTCTTAGTTTGTGGATTTGAGCCCCTTGTTGGGCTCTGTGCTGAGAGCTCAGATCATGGAGACTGCTTTGAATTCTGTGTCTCCCTCTCTGCTCCTCCCCTACTTGTGTGCGCACTCTCTCTCTTTCAGAAATAAACATTAAAAAAAAAAGGTATTCAGTAGAGCTCTATTAAGTTGTATACACATACAGCTAATTCTAAAAACAAGCTCAACTAATGCTGCAACTGATTGGGTGAAAAGTACTATCTGAAAATAGAGGAGAGGCATTAATTTGAATCAAGAATGAAGGATTTAATCATATTAGCAAAGGGTTCTCAAAGAGGGATTGATATTTATGTCTGGAATAATAGACTGCATATGAGTTGAAAATTGTTTAAGCATTACAAGTATTTTAATTGTCCTATCTTTTGTTTTAAATGTTTGGTAATTATTAGTTTAAGTCCCTCTTTTTTTTTTAAATTAAAAAAATTATAATGTTTATTTATTTTTGAGAGAAAAGGTGTGTGTGAATAGAGGAGGGACAGAGAGAGAGTGGGGCACAGAATCCGAAGCAGGCTCCAGGCTCTTAGCTGTCAGCACAAAGCCCGACGTGGGGCTCGAACTCACAACCCGGGAGATCATGACCTGAGCCGAAGTCAGACGCTTAACTGAGTGAGCCGCCCAGGCGCCCCAGTCCCTATTTTTATAGAAGTGTAGATGTGTAATTACTGTTAGAAAGTGTTTAGTACATATTTATGGTAAAGCAATTTTCTTTCTAAATTATTTTAGTATATTCAGGTAACTATAATCAAAACATTGTATTTAAAATGTTTCTATTTTATAATGTGATTGTAAAATAAAAAATATTTGGTGTACTTGTTAGTACTGCTTTTGTTTTCTGAGACAAAGCTTTAAAATTAAAATAAGTATTGGGACCATTAGATTGTATTTAGTTTTTATGTGGTTTAGCTTGGAGTTAATTATTAAGTACAACTTGATTTTTAGCCTTAGAAAAACAAATGCAGACGTTAATAAACCTTTTTTTTTTTTATTATTGGATTCATTGTTAACAAAGCATAGCATAAGTAAGTCTCAGCCTGTGAAAGGGATGACTTAACACAACTGTTGATGCATTTGGAGTGAAACATCTTTATCAAGTTAATACAAGAAGCAGTCATGCCCTACTTGAATTACTCATTTATTATAGCTGAACAGCAGCCTGCATGTGGACTTTGAAATCCTGGGAAAATAAGATGCCTGCATACATCCAAATGTTGAAAGCCTTTACTCCTTAGCAGCTGGAAAATGTTGAGCTCTGTTGTCATCCATTAGGTTTTTGGCCTTCAGGGAGATGTGATCAATTTAATTACTGACCAACTTTATCCATTACTTTTAATGACTATAGCCTCTGAAGTAAGCCTCTGAAGTTTGTAGCTTAAAAGATCGTATTTAGATACTGTGCATTTAAAATTTCTAAAAATTAAACACGTAGACCTAGATGATTATACTTTGCTTATATGTTTGTCACATATACTCAGATTCCTAAAACTACAAACTCATTTATATATATTAATAGTGATTAGTTTATTTACTTTAAATGAAGTCTAAAATGTGTTTGTGTTTAAGAGTAACAAAATACGCTCCACATATTTGCTGTTCTGGGGTAAATTTTATGTATTATATCCTTTGTGTGTAGAATTTTTACATTTTTTCCTAAAATACAGTCTGTGTATTTGAATCACAATTATTTATAAACAAAACTGTTAATAATTATTGTGTTTCTTGATCATCTCCTTTCCACTACCATTTTGATGTCAAGTCCAAAGAGAATTAGGAAATATCATGGAGTGATAGAGCATCGCTAAGAAAAGATGAATGTTATATGAAAAAATGTATCTGTAACTCTCAGGCTGTTACTCATAAATTCCAGGTCTAGCTTGGGAACCCAATCTTTGTGTAAATTACTTGATCTCATGTTCAGTGTTTCGTAATTTATTAAATGATTTGATACCAGGCACTGAATACCTTTGTGTTGACTATCCATTATATAAAGACTCCACTTTAAAGAGGTCACTACTTATGTTACAAACCAAGGGAATTTGCTTATTGTTATTATTTATTACAGTGTTGTTTAAACTGATGAAAGTAAAATTATTATTCTAACAAAGTTGGTGTGTTATGATAGTATCCAACACACGGAAGTACAACTGAGGAAAGCACCATGTGGCTGAGTTGATGGCTCTAAGGCAATATTGAAGATACTATGTTTGACTAGTTTGTATTTTTAAGTCGAATGTTAAAATATTTGTCATGATGAAAAAGTATAATATATTGGGCCACCTAGGTGACTCAGCTTGGCTGACCATCCAATTCTTGATTTCAGCTTCAGTCACGATCCCATGGCTGTGGGATCGAGACCCGCACTGTGCTCCGTGTTGAGCACGGAGCCTGCTTGGGGTTCTTGTTCTCTCTGCCCTTCTCCTCCACTCATGCTTGCTCTCTTGCTCTCTAAAAAAAAAAAAAAAAAAAGTATAAGATATCATTCTCATTGACAAACAATTGATGTTCCTAAACTTAGAGCCATTATGCTGGTGCCATACTGAGAAGAACATGGAGCAATAATAAGCAGTAGAAAAGAGTTATGGAGATATATCAGAAAATAATACATTGTTAATACATACGATAATTATTTAGTTATATAGTAACTTTACAGACTAACAAAATGCTTCTGAGCAATATAACTGGAAAAGAGGTAATAAGAGAAGTATGTTTTGAAATGTGTTATTAAAAAAGTTTAAGTATTAGTTTATGATCAGAAGAGATCTGTTCTGAATTTGAAGGAATGAATCTGAATGGTCATAAATCATGTCAAAATCAAAGCAACAAAACATGTATATAATGTAAATAATTATTAGGATTACAAATGAGTTTATAATTGGTTTACTTGACTTTTTTGTGACTCTCTTAATTATGTTTTTAGGTATTACATCTGTAAATAGCATTTCTGTGCCAGACCAGGTCAGAAACATGAAAAGCACATGTTGTTCTAGTACCTATAAATTTTTAATAAACTTGTAATTGTGTTTGTAACTTTTTTGGGGGTAAGATCTAGCCATTTTTATTGTTATAAATCTAAGAAATGGGTTTTTGGAAAAAACTGTTGTATGGATTGATTAGGTTTTTTTTAATGTTTATTTATATTGAGAGAAAGAGAAAATCCAAGCAGGCTCTGCGCCATCACTGCAGAGCCTGATGTGGGGCTCAAACTCACATACTGTGAGATCAGGACCTGAGCCGAAATCAAGAGTCAGATGCTTAACTGAGCAACCCAGGCACCCTGATTGATTAGGTTTCTAAGACATTATTACTCACCATGTTCATATGAATAGTATGTAAAACCGTGTGCTAATTCATTCTTTTTCCCAAAATGAAAATGCATTTTATTATGATAAATGCTTAATCGAACACAACAGGAAAATATATAGAAGTATTAGCAATCATTTGCAAATGTTAATATTTTGACAAATATCCTTTCAGATAATATTTTATGGTTAGATATATAAATACACAATTCTCCATGAATAATTTTCATACGATATATTCTCTTTACCTGTTTTTTCACTTCCGTGTTTTTGAAAGCCATCCTTCTATGACAGTGAATACAACTTTTCATCCTAATTTTATATGACATGGTAGCATTCTGTTGTATGATTACATATATAATTAATTTCTTGTTGGTAGATAATATGATTGGTGGGTATTTGTATTTTTCTAATGTTGTACTAATATAAAAAAAGGTGATGGGAATAATTTCGTTAACATTCATCTTTGTGAACTTGCCTAACAAATTAAATTATTAAAAGCACATCTTGGTGTGTTATTTTGCACTTGAGAACCATTAAAGTTTATTTTTCAAATACTTAATTAGTGCCAAACAAGTATAACTATAAATTTTAATATGCGAATGGTTAACATTGCAGAAATTCAAATAAATGTTTCTTGCTGTCTTAATACATCTTTGTTTCACAGTAAATTACTCTTTCTGTCCCCCCCCCCTTTTTTTTTTTTTTTGGAACTTTTTGAGATATGCAAGTAGCTGTTGACATGTAAGTTTATTTTTTCCTGGAAGATTTAATGCTTACATCTGACAATTATTTTGCAAATCATTTCTTCAGTTTCATTTGTAGCATCATTTAGGAGAAAGAGATTAGACTTTGGAATCAGGCAAACTTGTTTTCAAATACAGATTTGCTTTTACTATTGTTGTGACTTGGGAAATACACTTAAAACTCCAAGTTTTTCATTTTCCCGTCTGTAAAATTTGTCAAACAGTTTCACTCCCTTATAGGGTTTCTTTTGAAGATTAAAGACAGTGAATGTAAAGAGTTAGCACCTCCTACTTAATTTTACCTCAGCTGTACAAAAACGGATGTTTGGGAAGTACTTAATGCAGTTTGTCAACTGTTTTATTACTAGTGTTTTTTATTTTCGTCAACAGAATGATTCCATATTTAACGTGAATTTATGTTCCAGTTGTTTATTCTGCTACATTTTTAGATTTTTTTCTTAGTCTGTCTCTACATAAAAAAAAATTAAAATTAACATGAGCTAGGTGGTTTGCTTTGCTGTTTTGATACACGATTCTGTAACTACAACCTGCTGATCTAGAAGGAGCATGTGCCACAAAGAGAAGTTTTATTTACAAGATCAGACTTGAATGTAAGTCTTCAAATAACCTTCTTTTGAGTCCTATCTTTTGATATACTTCCCTACAGCTATCTTATTTAAGATCCCATTAAGCAAGTGTGTGTGTGTGTGTGTGTGTGTGTGTGTGTGTGTGTGTGTGTGTGTCTGTGTGTCTGTGTGTGTGTGTGTGTAAAGTTCAGAGTGAGCACAATTATGCAGGGCTCCATCAGTTCATGTGCTCTTGTTTGGGTCATCCCTCTCTTGATTCCAGTTCCCAAATACTACCTGAGTTCCTTTATCTCTGGTTATACCTTAGTGAATAGCACATGGGCCATTAATTTGCTTTGGTTAACAGGTCACTTATTCTAAATTAATTTTATGTCAATTTTGAAAAATAATTTTGTCAGTTACAAAAATCTTAGGTAGAGTGTTGGTTGTGGAATACATACTGTAACAGTATGCAACTGCGACATAGTAACATTGTTGGATACCTTTTGTATCCTAAACAAATGGTGTTTGAAATCTGCTTAAACTTTTCTCAACAGTGAGTAGTAGCTTAAAGTGGTTGCTGTACCAACCAACAAATCAATATGTGACCAACCCTAATACATGTTTGAATAAGAGTACAGTTTCCAGATCATTAATGCTTTGTTTTTTCCAACTTGTAGGTGGTGGTAGTTATGAAGGAGAGTTTACTTGGAGATATGATGGCTCTTCTTTATTCTCTTGCTAGTTCTCCTTTTCCTTCACTTAACTTTTCAAGGGCAATTGCCTGCATGTTTCTAGCACTAGGTTCAAATTTCAACGCTATCATTTATTGGTGTTTGTCATTATGTGCTGTGTACCTCAGGTATTCTAAACTGGGAATTAGGAATATTAATAAATACTAGCCTACTTCATAGGGCTATTTAAAAGTTATATTAATATAGATGTCATTTTTGTCAGCTAAGTTCTGTGTATATAATGAAAATATTAAATGCTTTTATTGGGTACTTACTAGTGTCAGGCACTATTTTAAGGGTGCTGTCTCATTTTATCACAGTAACTCCATTATGGAACATGAACTTTATTATTTTTTTTAAGTTGAAAGTTATAATTGTACATGATCCATTAGAGGTGTTTATGTAAGATGAGGAAGAACTCGAATTTGAAGTTCTTGGCTTTATCTACATACATCTAAAGATTAGTGAGAGAATGTACACTTATGTTTTATGTTTAAATAAAATATCTAAGGTATAGATCTATTCTTACGATTTTCACCTTAACTGATTATATTTTCCCATCAATTAAACTAGCACTCAGAGTTTCAAGTGTGAAAACTACCACTGTGGTTATGTCTCTCTGTAACTCCTTACTTAAATGTCTCTGAGAGGACTCAGTCTAAGAAGGCAGGGTCATCCAGATTTTCTGCTGCACCAAGGCTGCTATCAAGACATCTTTCGGGGGTTTGAAGACAGTGAACTTTCTGTCCATTAGTACACTTGCCTTGCCATTACTTCACACTCTCCAGCCAGATTACTAGGACAATCCCTAGTAACTATTAGTAATTCCCTGTGCTTCAGATTAGCATTTCAGTATTTTGATGCTGAATACCAGTAAAAATTATGACATATGAATAACATGATGAAAAAAGGTCTTAATTTGTTGTTTAAAAGCAGTTGAGAAAGAGAAGAGATAGAGAAAGCATGATTATTTTGCAAAATTGATGCTAGAGACAGTGGGCACGCATTTTTCATATGGTTCAGATTTCCATGTAATTCATACTGCGCTTTAACTTTATAACTAGCCGTATTTTCTCTATAGTGATACCACCATTAAAGGAATTGAGGTGCCATTAAGAATGATGAATGTTTTAAATATTTTAAAGGCTCTTGGATTCTTGAGATCAGTGAATCCAAAAGTGAAATTCTAGTAGTATAAGATCTTGAAGCAGCTACAGAAATCCTGTCTCCTCATAGCCCCCCACGCAATGCAGCTTTACTGTGCTTGTTTCTTTTGTGTGATTACTTAGTGCTGAGTGTGGCTCAGTGCCTGAAAGATTTTCACTAAGTAAAGATATAGTAAAGATCTCTTACTAGTAGGGATCTGCTTTTCCATTTATGCTCATGATCTACTTATTTGTTTGTATTGGTAGTTCTCCATAGCTTCTGAGTAAAATTGGATGTTGCATAATCCTAATTTATTAGAGTAATATCATTTATGACAGATGGTACAGTATAGTGGTCAAAGCATGGGCTTTGAAATCAGACTGGTTCCTGGCTCCATTATGTACTATCTCTATGATCATGGGCAACTTTCTGGACTCTTCAGTACCTTTTGTCTTCTCGTTGATAAGATAGGAATAATAATAGTATCTGTGTCATAGGTTTGTCATGAAGATTATGTGAACTCACCTAAGTAAAGGATTTATTTAGAATAAGATTTGCACATACAAATGTTAGTAGTTATCATTGTAATGACAAAAGTATGCGACTGGAACAAAAAAACCCGAAAAAGTAGTCTTTATTTCGTGGTTAATCTGAAATCACTCTGTTATGAGAGGATATTCAGGTATATGGAAAGAAGGAACATTTTAATGAGGTTCATATTTTCTGTTGGCAAGTATGATTGCTTTAAAAGAAAACCATTTTTGTATAGACTAAAGTATTGATTCTAGTGGCTAGAAGGAGTTATTATGTATCCAGCATTGTATTGTTCCAGTTGGTTCTGTAAAGATAAAATGTCAAATTTGTGCTATCCCTGAACATGCATAGTGCCGATATTTTCCCTGAGTAGCAGGGTTATCTTTAAAAAAAATTTCAGATCATTCACAGGCACATTAGACTCAGCATTTCCAACTTCTTTTCACCATTTTACTTCAAACCTGCACTTTGACCTGTGTTGTTCTGTGTCAGTGAATGGTGGTGTTAGCAGTCCAATCAGAAACCTAGGGATGGTCCTCATTTTCCATCATTCCTGTTGGGGTAGTCACCAAATCCTAAGACTTCTCTATAAAACTTTGCTGTAAGACAAATTTGGCCCTTTCACTTCCTTTTGAAATATTCTTTAATGACTCCCTCACTGCTTTCTGGATAAAGTTCAGACTTCTTAGGAGTATTTACAACTCTAATATCCTATGTAGTGTTTTCGTATGCATGCTGTTCTCTCACTATGTGGAACCATTTTCAGTTCCATGAAATGCTGTTCTCCCTTACCATTTTCATTTGTGTATACAATTTCAATACATAGGAAGCACTCCCTGCTTTTCTCTTCCCCACTCTGTTCCATTGAAGCATTACTTCCATTAAAAATTCATTTGCAAACTTCTTTTACAAGGCAAGTTGGGTGCCCCTCATGTTGGTTTCTTCTCTGCGTTCTGTAACCTTTTATGAATATTTTATTAAAACTCTTATAAAAATTATGACTAATTTTTGTCAGTGTCTTCCGCTAAATTAGGAGCAGCTCAGATACAGGGACTCTTTCTCATTTATCTTGGGTGTGAGCTCAAGAGCCCAAGATCAAAAGTTGAATGCTCTATAGACTGAGCTGGCTGGGTGCCCCTCTTACTTGTCTCTTAATGCTTAATATTTAGGTTTAGGCATATAGGTTGGTGTTCAGTAAAAGTTTTTTCAATACATTTCAGTTACAAAATGATTTTGAATGAGAATCACATCTTTGGTAATGGCCACCTGGTAAATTTATCTTTAATGGGAGATAATGGGAATTGCTAATAGTTATTCTCAAGAGGCAAAAATAAGGAAATGGACTGAAATCCAAGCTTTTGCCCATTTGACATTAGTCATTTTGTTAGTTTCTTTCCCTTATGTATTTACCACTTTGAGAATAACTATTTGTTCTTGTCTGCTCTGTCAAAAGGTGTCTCTTGAGGCGCCCGGCTGGCTCAGGCAGTAGAGCATGCGACTCGATCTCAGGGTCATGAGCTCAAGCCCTGTGATGAGCGTAGAGCCTACTTAAAAAGTGTCTCTCACTTAGTCTACTTAGAGCATCACTATGTTTAATTCTTATTTTATTTTATTAATACATGTTGTTTTTATTATGACTAGAAATGTTCTAGTTTCCCCCCCTATTTGGCATATTCATTGTAATAAATGTGAAGAGGGTTTATTGAGCTGATTTAAGGGCATCTGGCAAATTGGTTGGGAGGACTAGTCCTTGGAAGATATGAAGTCAGGAAACTGGTATTTAGAGGACAAGAGGGCTGAATGGACAGCATGAATATGTTAGGGAGTTTTCTCTGAGACGGGTAAAAGTGTAAGAATCTTAGTACAGAGGTCAGGGCTTTGTGGACAGGAGGTAAAAGTGATAACTAGAGTGCTAGAAAGGCCAATGTAGTAGGGATTATATGTCTTCATTATCGTTTAGGGGTATCTGACTTCAGTGGGAAGATGATGTTGTTTAGGGGAGGCTGGCCTTGGGTAGCTGTGAATTCTCATTACAAGCTGATAGAGCATATAAATAGTGGAGCCCCTGAGCTCTGGTAGTGGATGGGATACAGTTCTGTTTATTGTACTGACACTGTTAGGTTCAAGACTGTTTTTGTCTATGAATAACCTAGTTCAACTCAGTCCATAACCAAAAGCAAGAGACTAATGTTCAGATCTATTTAGTGAATAAATTAAGTAGTTTTCTGTGCCATTGGCGGAACAAATTAAGCTTTCACTGGTTGAGTGCTTATACTTCCACGGTATAGTGTGGGAGGATTATCAGCCAGTCTGTCTTATTGGTTTATTGGCAGCAGAAAACTCTTAAACTGAGTTTTCCCATGGAAGAGGTATCTTACTTGAAATCCCAGAACTTTTACTAAAAAATTTATGAAGTGGGATGACAGTAAATTACTGAAGAATCATCAAAGCAAGTATGTTATTAATTGACAATTTATTGACTTCATCCCCCAAGCCAGTTTAAAGAAAAGGGAGGGAGGGTTAGATTTCAAACTACACTTTGAATGCTGTGTGAGGTCTGTTTGAGATATTATGGTTAGGCTGTGATTAATTAACTCAATTAAACAAGTATTAGTACATGAGTAAAAGAATGGTCTCTTACGGATCTTGTCAAAGAGGTAATAATGGGTTCAGTACTGATAAAATTGTGAATCTGAATCTGGTTAACATTAAAGGGGACACAAAAATTCACCTGTCATCTTTAATCTTTTGATAAAGAGTGGCAATAATTCAGGGTTTTATATGTGTATTCTTTATTTTTTAATATATGTATATGTTTGTAATTTGACTTCAGAGATAATAGGATGACGCTTTAAACTTATCTTTTCATTGTTTTTTAAAATGTTAACTTTTCAGTTTGACTTCTAAAAATTGTTAGAATTACTGTCCTTGGGATTAATAACTTGTGTAGTTATATAATTTTACCAAAAAATTACACATATAAAGACAAAGCTTTTGAAACTTTCCATCTTACTTTAAGTATTCCTTTAGAAAGATATGCTTCCAGTTTATGAGTAAGAAAGTGTAATTCCCTAGCTAGAACTTTGTTTTATTTTTCTCCTTTGAAAGCCTCTGAATGTTGCGATACTGAATCCCTTTTCATCTGCTTCCTAAGTATAATTTCATTTGTTGTTCTTAATTCTTTTTTTAAAAATGTTTATTCATGGGGGGAGGTGCAGAGAGAGGGAGAGAGAATCCCATGCAGGCTTCATGCTGTCAGTGCAGAGCCCAACAATGGGGTCGATTTCACTAATTGTGAGATCATGACCTGAGCTGAAATCAAGAGTCAGATGCTCAACTGACTGAGCCACCCACGTGCCCCTCTTTTTGTTAATTCTGAAAACATTTATATACAATCTCATTGGTTATTAGTCTTACAATTTCCCTTATTGTACCATCTCTTAGATTTTCAGGAGTCCTTGTATATTCCATGATATTTTAACAATTGCTAATGGCCTGAGTTCAGGTCAAATTCTGCTAAGAAGGAAAACTGTTTGCTTCTTATAGTAATCTGGTGGCAGTACAGCTTGAGACTACCATAATTTCAGTTGTCTGCTTGAGAGTTTATTGGACTTCACTGGTAGTGTGAATTCAGGCTGCAAATCTACTTGAATATTAGTTTATCATTCAAATTTCCAAAGATTTGTTTTTGTCTCTCTGACCAATGTACAGCTGAAGTCAAACAAGCAAGCTTTCTGCTCTGTGGCTTTATTTCTTATTTCCCATTACACTGGCAGCTTTGATGTGTCAGCTTTCTGCAAGGCTTTTCTATGCTTAGTCATATAATAATGTCTTAGATATAAAATGTAGGGGCAGAGGTGTAACCAAAATGCAACTGCATGTAGGCAACAGGAGCTGGTATGTGGCCTTGGATCTACTTCATTGGTGGCATAGAATGAGCTTTGTAGTTCATCTTTTGTGGCTAAAAGTGGTAATGACCCCATCTGCTATATTGGTTGCCATATTTATAATCAAGACCTTTTTGATTATGATTTCAGATCTGGCAATAAAACATAGTGTATCTTGTACAGTCATTTAGTGAGACGCTTTTGACCTGAACTTTAGAAAAAGGTCTAGAGAAGCTGAACCATTAAATCATTATATAAGCAGTGGCATCTTTGTCTTATCTGTGAGGTGAGAGTATTGGAAGGCTTCTCTAAAACAAGGATTTGCAATGGGACAAGAATTATTCAACTCATTCTTTTAAAAAAGTTTTGTCATAGGGGCATCTGGGTGGCTCATTTGGTTAAGCGTCTCTTTGTTTCAGCTCAGGTCATAGTCTCACAGATAGTGAGATCAAGCCCCATGTTAGCCTCTGCACTGACAGTGTGGAGCCTACTTGGGATTCTCAGTCTCCCTCTCTCTCTGTCCCTCTCCTCGTTCTTTCTCTTTCTCTCAAAATAAAATTTTGTCATAAATGCAGGTATATGCACCAAGGTTCTGTAAAATCCATAGGTTAGTAGAAAAATATGTGTTTCCTATAGATGTATATATATATTTCTAAACAACTATTGTATTTTGTGTTGGGAAAAATAGGAGACCCTTGGAAAACTTTAATTCACAATTAACGTTTTAAACCTTGACTGTAGTATTCCAATTCAGATATTAATGCCATTGTCTTCCCATTCTAATTTACTGTCTCTTCAAATTAAGCCTTCTTTTTGTGACTTTTCCTACTGGATAGAAGTAATATTTCAATCCATGTACTCAACCAAAAATTTGTGAGTGGAAGACATTTATAAAATAGTTGATGTAGTGGATTATTCAGTTCATGAGCATACTGATATTAAATAAGAATGCTGTGTAATCAGTTGTCATTGTGTGAGTAAACATTAATTGAACACTTAACTAGGAAATACAGTAAGAGAGAGATTGGCAAATTCCATTGATAAAATGCAGCTTCTGTATAGTACTTTCAGTTTAGCTATTCCTAGATCTCCAGACAGAGAACAAACAAATTTGAATTCTAGGGTAAGTAACTTTAGTTCAATATAAGGAAATTCCTTGCTATTGAGAGTAACATATGAAAAATATTCATGAGTATAGTTGAATCTTTTAATTGGAATGGTTCCAATTGTGTTTTATTAAGGGCAAGGGTATCGCCTAGTTATGTCACAATTAGGGCTACAATGATATAGTGTAGTGGTTCTTGACCCTATCAGATCTAATGCTCCTTTCTGTGACAGGTATTTTCTAAGGCTTTTACTATCTCGATAGAAAATTTGTAGTTAATGTACCTTTTTAAGATGATAACCCACAATCATATTAAGGGAGAAAGAAGAGGAAAGTAATTTATATATATATATATATGTATACATATATATAAATATTAATATTTAGAGTGTAACTAGAAAACATGATGAAATGCTCAAGTAAGACATTTAGCCTGCCAGGTGTGTTACATTGGGACATTTGTAAGTCTTGCCTGCCTACATGTTTGATAAATAGGCAGTATGAACACTCAAGTGGAATAATCATGATGATCACATGAGTGATGTGATTTTCTGAAATAGTAAACACCTCTTGGTCAAATTCTCAATGATTCATAAGTTTTCTCCTGTATCGTGTAGTTAAATTTTTGGAATTCTTGGTTTTTTTTTTTTTTTAACTCTAAGAATTAAGTTTAAACCACTCTATTTTTAGAGGTAAAATGAAGTTAGATTATAGGCTTAAGTAATTATAAAGAGATTTTTCATTCACATGAATTCCTGGTAGGATATTTGAGAATTGTGGAAGATACAAGACTGTTCTTTGTTGTATAGGGACTGTTTTGAGCATTGAACAAGTTTTAACATTCTCGGCTGATACCCAGTGTCTGTAGTGTCTTTTAATCATTGTGACCACCAGAAACATTAATTTCCAGAAATGCCCCTAGAGGGTGGTACAGTCCTCATATAGAATCTATTGCCTATAGAACAAATGGTACAGGTTGCAGGCAAGAGTTCCAATATTGGATTTGAATTTAAGTTCTACGTACTGACTTGCTATTGACTTTGTGCTATTGGACAAGTTAGTTAACCTCTCATAACCCCAGTTTCCTTTCTGGAAACCTGGGAAGATAATATCTTACAGAATGAAGTAGATAAAATGTTATAATGTATTTCAGGTACTTGACATGTGCTTCATGTGGGATGGGACTATTGCTTTTTTAATCACCACGTTATTTTCCAGTACTAGTGGCCACTTGATAAATACTTGTTTCCTGAGAGCCTTGATCGCTAACTTGGTTGAAGGTCCCACTCTTGATTTTGGATGGGGCTGAGATCTCAGTTGTAAGAGGGAGCCTCCCGTCACAGTCTGTGCTTAGCTTGGAGCCTGCTTGGGATATATTCTCTCTCTTTCTTTCTCTGTCTCTCTCTCTGTCTCTCTGTCTCTCTCTCTCTCTCTCTCTCCTGCCCTTCTTCCCTGTTTGTGTGTTTTCTCTCTCTGTCAAAAAAAAAAAAAAAAGAAAATACTTGCTTGCTGTTATTAAAAAGTCCTATATGTCATCCTATATTCCAATATTGAAAGTATATGAGGAAGTGATTTGCTTACAATAGGCTCCACAGCTATCATCTGTGTCTTTATTCTTGTGTTGGGGAACTTGTGAATCTTAATTTAGAATGCTGTCTCTGGGATCATGGCCTCTAGTTTCCCAGAGAGCATTAGATTAGCAATAGGTTTCTTAAATTCCACATATGAGTGAAATCTTATGGTATTTGTCTTTCTCTGATTGACTTATTTTGCTTAGCATAATATATTCTGGCTCCATCCACATTGTAAATGGCAAGATTTCATTCTTTTTGATGGCTGAGCACTGGGGGTTGTTTGTAAGGGATGATGATTCACTGAATTCTGCTCCTGAAACCAATATTGCACTATATGTTAACTAACTAAAATTTAAATCAAAAAAATATGATGGTTTACTTTCAATTTTATTTATTTATTTTTATTTTTTTATTTTTTTTCAACGTTTTTTATTTATTTCTGGGACAGAGAGAGACAGAGCATGAACGGGGGAGGGGCAGAGAGAGAGGGAGACACAGAATCGGAAACAGGCTCCAGGCTCCGAGCCATCGGCCCAGAGCCCGACGCGGGGCTCGAACTCACGGACCGCGAGATTGTGACCTGGCTGAAGTCGGACGCTTAACCGACTGCGCCACCCAGGCGCCCCTACTTTCAATTTTAAAGAGACCTGTAGGATAAGGGTCTACCTCTAAGTATGTTAGTTTGCCAGCATCTTAATGTTTTTCCTCTTCATTTATGTTGTTTTGCTAATGTCAGTGTGATAGTGCAGGCTATGGTAAAAGGCTAAGGACCTTGCCTCCTTTGTTAATCCTGATATTTGTTACATAGATTTTTAAAATAAAGCATCAATAATTTCTTACTCTTTTTTAGCTCATTTTCTGCTTCCTGTGATTTTGGCCAACCAAAGTTTATGTATTGTGCTTCCTTAGTAAATAATTTGCTACTTTTGTCCTGTTATTTGACGTGTTTAACTCTTATCCGACTCAATTCAAACTACTTACTAACAGACGAAGATGAAATAGTTACTTGTAATTTTAATGAGACTCATTACTTTGAAAATGTTGGAAGGAACTCCTAGTCTTCCCTTTAAAATTGCTATCCCGGGGCACCTGCGTGGCTTAGTGGGTTGAACTTCCGACTTTGGCTCCGGTCATGATCTCACAGTCTGTGAGTTCGAGCCCCGTGTCGGGCTCTGTGCTGACAGCTCAGAGCCTGGAGCCTGCTTCAGATTCTGTGTCTCCCTCGCTCTCTGCCCCTCCCCTGCTCATGCTCTGTCTTTCTCTCTCTCTTTCTCTGTCAAAAAAAAAAAAAGTCATCCCATTTATTTAAAAGAGGAAACATTTAATCTGTAAATGCTGCTTTGCATTTTATAGAATGGGAGACCTTACAAGTATCGAGGTTTTCCTCAAATAAATGTTTATTAAAATTTTAACTCACATAAATATGATTATCATGAACAAGAGTTTTTAAAGTAGCCACTTTGCTTTGATACTTGCAGTGTGAAAAAGCTAAAATTTTCTCTTCCTTTTATTCTTCAAGGTCACCTTTGGGTCAGATATTACTGCCTTTGCAAATCTGCTTGCCCTAGACCTTTGGTTTAAGAGTTTAAGTTTGGTTTTGAGTCAGTGCTGCAGTCTTTAAAGCTTAAAGAAATGTTTAGCATTCATATGATTTAAGCAATTATCTTCTTTGAACATTGGGTGACTTCTACAGGAAAAGTAGCTATGGTCAGTTGTAGGTTCTCTTCCCAAAATCCGATTCTGTAGCATTCCATAAAATTACTGAAAACCTATCTGATTAAAATTCATATTGGTTCAGATGGTTTTAAGTTGTTTTTAAAACTGAAGATTATTTTATGTACAATCTTAGGAATCAGCTTAAATAAGATAATGACTATATAAGATAATTGCCATGTTTTTTTTACCTGTAAAAAGTTAAAAACTTTTTAATCTACTCTCCGTTTTTACACTTATATCAGATGAACTGTTTTTTTTTTTTCATTTCCAATGCTGAGACTGTGAGTTTTAAATTTGCATTTGAATAGCATTTATAATTTCACTTTACTTGCAAATAACATTTTTTTTTTTTTTTGGTTAGTAGGTTTATAAAGCATTTATTTAACTTCTGCCATATAAAAAATGTGATATGGGATATCGTGAGGATTAAGACTTAGCCATAATACATAATTAATTGTATTCAATCTTATTTCCGTTTGCAACACAAGTAGTTTCTAGACTTCTTGGATTTCTTCTGTGTGTATGCAGGAAAAGAGGTGGGATTTTGTGTCCTTTGAGTTGCTGATCAAAGTGTAAATTCCTAAGTCTCTTTTTGCCTTATGTGTTAACAATTATTGTAGGAAGCCAAACAGGCTGCTTTTAAGTGTTAGAGAACACAATAAAATCAGGGCCTGTTTGCCTGTATCCAAAGACTATGTGCTGCTTTAGTTGTATCATTCTGATAAGAGCCTCAGTTGTTACTTTGGTTGCTTTTGTCTTTATTTATATAACTTCGTTCTTTTCTTAGAGTCATTTGTTATTGAACTGCCCTTTACTAATAGTATATGGCAAAATAATTAGGGTTTTCATGAGGTACTTGAGATCTACCTCACTAAAATATATAGGTGCTCTATTAAAATGTATTCATTGAGTAAGAGAAGATTTAATCATTAGATTTAGGGTTTTACTAGATCATTGTTTTCACTTAATTGCAGGTGCTAATCTTTATGTTGCTCTGGATGTATAAATGTAATTTTGCATGTAAAAAGGCCTCCAGGGGTACCTGGGTGGCTCAGTGGATTAAGTGTCCAACTCTTGATTTCGGTTCAGATCATGATCTTGCTGTTGTTCCTGAGATCCAGCCCTGTGTTGCGCTCTGCTTGGGGGTCGCACGTGCACGCGTTCTCTCCCCCCGCCCCCCCCCCCCCCCCCCGTCTCTAAGTTTAAAAAAAAAAAAAAGGTCTCCAAATCTTCACTTAGGAGAACAGAAGAGGAAGATAAGAGTAAATTTTTAGTTTGAGAAGTGTTCATGAATTTTCATCATATTAGTCTAATGTGAATGACAATAACAGTGTTTGAGTTTTTAATATTAATGACTTTTCTTTTAGATTGGTTTTGCTTCTGAGATTGAAAGCATGAATGATCATTGAATTTTTGAATTGGAAATTTAATATGAATACAGTCCACATGTCTGTGTCAAAGATTCGTATAGTTTGAAGCATAATTTTGCAAAGGCTTAGCTATTGCAAGAGTTCTATGTTGGTTTCTTATCCTGTTCTATTTTATCTGCATTTACAAAGGAATTTGGAGAAATGGGAATGGATTAAAAGAAAGGTAATAATAAGTATTAGTTTGGAATCAAGGACACATGGAAAACACACAGCAATGGTTCTTAAACATTTTTATCTTAATTCCTTGATGGTTCACTTTTATGTATGTTCTCCTCTGCACCCTGTACTGAATCACAAAGGTCATTAATGCATTTTTATCAGAAAACTGTTGTACAGAATCAGAGTATGATTTGCTTTCCTTTTGGAAACTAGTGTAGGGCAGTTAAATGTGACCTGCTCTCATGTCAGTTCCCTGGGCTATACACATTATTTAGTTTGGAGCCCTCACCTTTCCTACCCATTTTTCTGGTAGAGACTGTTGAGGCCTGAAAAATTGATGATCCTTTCCCGGTCCTGATTGACAGTTCTGAGAAAGCTGTAATACCTGGTAGTCAGTAGTTGTCCAGCAAGAGCTTTTAGGCGACTAACTCCAGCCCACAGTAGAATGTAGGTTTCAGGTATCATTCGGATAAATTTCTGTCCATTTTGGTAGTCTAAGAGTGGTTAATGTCCACTGTGAAGCTTCTTCAGGAGATCTGTAACATGGTCAACTAGAGAGTGTAAAGATAGATTCAACCATGGACTATTCCACTTAAAGATATTTGCTTGGAACATAGTTATCCAGAAAGATTTAATAATTGTCATGAGAGCCAAGTATTAGCAATGACAGTGATCATTAACTTGGAGGATGCACAGGTGGTGCATAGGCCTGACCAACTGACCAATTCATAGTCTGTCATTCCTGGTGAACAAAGGAAAAGGTGCAGGTAGATGCATTTAATAGACACTATGCATGTGTCACAAACTGTTCCTTTTATTTCTTTCCCTTTCATATTCACCCTGAATTTCTTAACTCCATGACTGTCCATGCAGTGGTGAGATTTCTTACTTAGTTTATTAACTGTCTCTAAGCCACATAGTTAATAAGTGGCAGAACCAGGAATTGAACCAGTACGTTCATGTCTCCAAGCTCTTTAGTATATCATGCTGATTCAAATTCAGTGTCTGAGGGACTGGAAATGGTTGTAATAGAGAGTTATGTATAATTGTATAAAAGTGTAAATGTATAACTGTAAGCACAATTAAAAATTGATACAGGCTACCAGGTACGTTTGAAGTTATATTGCTATACTCTTCTCCATAAAGTTGTAGTTCTGAATAATCAGTTTGTGTTCTCATTAATGTTGATTTGCTATGATGCAAATTTTTGTCTTTATTTAACTTGCAACCTGCTTTATAGAGTTAGTGATTTATTGAATATCTTGGAAGCAAGTCCTTGACAGGCAGTATTTTAAGGTGAAATTGCTGGGTGAGGATTTTGTTAACCTGACATTTTGTGGTTTCGCCTCATAAAACTGGCAAAGGACTCTCAGCGTGGAATGTTAATGGGGTGAAGTAATGAATGCAGGCTGGGATATAAGCAACCAGACATAAGCAGTCCTATAGTTCATATTCCATGCTTCTTGGGGGAGGTCTTTGTAGACAGTAGCTTTACTAAAAGATAAAAGCAGTAGGATATCTTTTTAAGTCAGCAGTTGATCAAACTCTTTTTCTGAAACTTAGAAGCCAAGCAATGGTATGAACATGGGAAAGTAATTAAAGTTATGCAAGTGCAATCTCTCATGAGAGTTTTCACTTTCTCAGGCTATTGACGTAAATAATTACTGAGTACCTATTTCCTCTAACCAAATACTAGCCTTTTTATTCCATTCAGCTTTTAAGTATTCCTGTTTTACTTGTGTTTCTCAAACTGTCAATATGATGGCCGATTTAGTGTTAGTTGTGCAGATTTTAGACTGTTTTCAGTGGGCATTTTGGAGTAGTTACCTTGGGGCTGTTATGTCAGATTGCACTGTACTAGAATTGTTTTGTAAAAGTTAAAGTACTCTTATCAAAACTTTTTGATCACGTAGGTAATATGTGATCAGATTACTTACAGTGAGTGTATACTTATGTTTTTCACAAAGTGTCAGGTTAACAAAATCCTCACACAGCAATTTCAGCTTAAAATACTGCCTGTCATGGACTTGGTTCCAAAATAGTCAATAAATCACTAACTCTGTAAAGCAGGTTGCAAGTCATATAAAGGCAAAAATTTGCATCAGAGCACAATCTAGATTAATCAGAACACAAGTGAGAAGCCAGAGGGTAGAGAGAAGGCAGCACACTCCAGATAGGATATGAGCAGGGCAGACCTCACTACCAACATGCTGTGGCATGCGGTGTTTATATGTTTGCTCTCCCTCTACTCTTAAAGACTACTAATTGACTCTCTATATTTAACATGTCTTGAGAATTCTACCTATGTTTTATAAGATGCTTGTTTATACACTTTATGAGTTCTACATACATTTCACAAGATATTAATTTGCTGTGTATGGTTGACATTTCTTACGAATTTTATCCATCTGTTTTTTAAATGTTCATTTACTTATTTTGAGAGTGTGTGTGTGTGTAGAAGAGGGACAGAGAGAGAGAGAGAGAAATCTCAAGCAGGCTCCATCCTGTCCACGCAGAGCCCAACAGGCTTGATCTCACGAAGAGATCTTGACCTGAGCAGAAATCAAGAGTCAGAGGCTTAACTGACTGAGCCATGCAGGCGCCCCAAGGTTGGTTGGTTCGTTCTTTCTTTCTTTCTTTCTTTCTTTCTTTCTTTCTTTCTTTCTTTCTTTCTTCTTTTTTTGATTTATAGAATATTCTCAACCAGTACATAAAATGCACCTTGTAGAAATTGTGCTTCAGTCAAGGTTTAATGAGAGAAGCAGAGAAGCACTGGGAAATGTACAAGGATTTATTAAAAAAGATTTCTCCATACTCAGCTGTGGGAGCTGTTTAAACTGTGTAAGTTGTTCCATCTCTGTTTGTGCTGTTTCCTGAAATCAGCAAGGCAGAAAGTCAAGAAGGGAAGACAGACATGAAGTAAGGGAAAGCAAAGACAAATCAGAACCTGTGAGCATTGGTGGAACTTGGTCCCTTACTATTTCCAACTTTGATGATAGAGGTATCGTGTGAGACAATATGGTATCCTTTATCACATAGCTAACAGTGAACAGTGCTCCTAGCCCAGGAGTCAGATGAGTTAAAGGAGGACGTTGTGCCAAAGCTGGAGTTGCTGTGGGACTGGCTGCTACCTGGGCCAACTAAGCAACCAGCAGATAAACTGAAACATGCGTGAGAAGCAGTATTACCTATTGTCATGCTGGCATTTTGAGTGGGAAAAGAATATGGCCGCTACTTCACTTCTTCCTTCCAAGTCTTGCTGAAAACATCTTGGTAGTTAGTACAGGCAAACTTTGAGCTATCTACAGAACAGAATTATAAGAGGTGTACTTCTGGTTTGTAGTCAGGTTGACATTTTTAGATATTCCATTATGTTATATTTGAGATTAAATTTTTCTAAATTGATTCAGCTCCTTTTTAAGTAACAACAAGTAATTACTGAGCACTTACTATGTGCCAAACACCATCCCTGTGCATACAATAGATTACTTAAATGTCAACATGAGGTATATTTACTCTTCTCCCTCTTTTTTTAAAATAGGTGAGAAAACCATGGCACAGAGAGGCTAAGTAACTTACCTGAGGTAGAGGTATAGCTAGTCAGTTATGGATAAAAGAATTCAATCTCAAAGTTGTAGCAGTATTGCTTTTAACCAGATACAAACAGCAAACAAAGGAGGGTCACAGCAATGGGGATGGGTTGGTACAGCTTTCCACCAAGAAAACCAAGTAGTAATTTCTTGGTAATGGAGGGCTTTTGGGGAATGGAAAGGTCCAAAATAAACAACCTTAGTGGAATGGCCCTGATAGGCAGTAGATTACTGCAAATACTTTAATACCATTGCTGTTTTAATTAATAGATGATGTTGCTCCTCAGCTTAGACTTACTGTGCTTATTTTGTCACTTAGAGTTCTCTTTGGCTTATTCTGTGTATGCCTAGGAGTGTAAATACCCTCCTTTGAGAATTCCTGCTCAGGATGGTTTCTAAGATTCCAATTAGTTTGGCTGTTTTGGATTATAGGATTTTTCTTCTTGTGAAGTATGATCTTAACAGTTTTTACATGAAACATATTGAGTGAAATTTTAATTCTGTTGGCAGTTTTTTGAGAGGTCTAGACCCTGTATTTTAGTTAAACTTCATCCACTTCAATAAATATTACTTAAGTTAAGCAGCTACTGTGATTAGAATCTACACTATTTCCCAGCATGTTTTAGTAAAATGAATGACTAATTTTGAAGATACATTTTCTTATTTTTAATTTTATTTTTTTAATTTACAACCAAATTAGTTAGCATATAGTACAACAGTGAGTTCAGGAGTAGATTCCTTAGTGCCCCTTACCCATTTAGCCCATTCCCCCTGCCACAAGCCCTCCAGTAACGCACTGTTTGTTCTCCATATTTAAGAGTCTCTTATGTTTTGTCCCTCTCTCTGTTTTTATATTATTTGCTTCCCTTCCCTTCTGTTTATCTGTTTTGTGTCTTAAAGTCCTCATATGAGTGAAGTGATATGATTTTTGTCTTTCTCTGACTAATTTTGCTTAACTTAATGCCCTCCAGTTCCATCCACGTAGTTGCAAATGGCAAGATTTCATTCTTTTTGATTGCCGAATAATACTCCATTATACACATACATGCACCCACACACCCACACACCCACCCCCCCCCCCACACCCCACATCTTCTTTATCCATTCATCCATCGATGGACATTTGGGCTCGTTCCGCACTTTGGCTGTTGTTGATAGTGCTGCTATAAATATTGGGGTTCATGCGTCCCTTCGAAACAGCACCTGTATCCCTTGAATAAATACCTAGTAGTGCAATTGCTGGGTCCTAGGGTAGTTTTGCTTTTAATTTTTTGAGGAACCTCCATACTGTTTTCCAGAATCGCTGTACCAGCTTGCAAAGGAGTGTTTGATCTATATATATTGTTTGACAAAATCGTCATTGGAAATGCTGATCAAAGTTTTTCATCTACGTTTTTTGCCCTGACGTCAGTATTTGTTAGTGGTTCAAGGAAATCCATGTACTTCAAGAGGGGAAAAACTTGTTAGTTCTTAGCTATAAATAAAATGTATCTTTTTGCAGCATTACTGCCAATTTCAGTTCTGAAGCAACTTACTCCTTCTGAGCCATCAGCTGCATTGGATTCCATTAAACGTAACCACTAAGCATTCCCAGTGATCTTTACCTTCCTGTTCCATGCTGTTGACAGCATTCTTTCTGGGATTTCACTAGATGATGTCTTTCTTATCATCTTGACAGATTCTAAAAGCAGACTACATCATTGAAATTCTAACAGTAAGTATTTACTGGTTACTCTAGGTTATTTCAGTATTTTTCAGAGCAAAATAAGTTTTTGATGGTGGCTTTGTTGACATTTTGGGCCAGATAATTCTTGGTCATGGGGGCAGTCTTGTGCATTTCAGGATGTGTTGCAGCATCTTTAATCTCTATCCACTAGGTACCGGTAGTAGCTTCCAAGTTGTTAAAACCAATGGTGTGCCAAGAAACCAGCAGCTGTTTGAGAACCACATCTTTAACATGCATGTTTTATTCTGTGATGTATATGTTGACCAATAGAGATGCTATTTAGAAGTGTTTGTTTGGGTTTTAGAAAAGAGCTTAAAATATGGGTATATTTGGAGTAGTTATCTTGGGGCTGTTATTTCAGTGTGTGCTGTACTAGAATTGTTTTATATAAGTTAAAATACTTCTTATCAAAACTTTTTGATCATGTGTATAATACTAAACAATAACAGTGTTGTCCTAATTGTCATATTATTTTTGCCATTCATAGAAAATATGAAGTCCTAGTTAGAGGCTAGTGATGGAGTTTGTTTCTGTGTACTTAATCAACTTTCTTATTTGAAGGGTGGGACTTTGGAAGAGAATGGAAAATTTAGGAAGATAATCAAGTACTGAGTAAACAGGGTGAAAGAATAGGATTGCTCTTTCTGAACTTCACTTAAGATACTTGGTTCTTACCCTGGACTCAGGCTCCTGCATTATTCCTCCCCTGTGGTCTTCTCTTCTTTCTTCCCTTACTCCCACCCTCAATCTGAATTAATTGTATGTCCTGAACATTCCCTCCATCTTTTAATATCCAGGTGTTTGTCCCACATATTTTCATTCGTGATTGTCTCCTACCTTCCACATTGTGGGAAAATGGAATGCTGGGTTAAAAAGTAAAGGAGTTAGAAGGAAATCATAGTGGTAGGAGAGGTGATATTCAGAAGTTAATGGATCTTGTCATTGTTTTCCAACAGAATTGAAACCATCAATATCTTTTTTTTTAAGCTACCATGATAATTGTTTTAAGTATCTAAAAGCCATTAGTTAAAAATTTATTCTTTGTTTTGTCCTTGTCTTAAAGAAATTTGGACTAGTTTAGTTCTATATTGACTTATGGTATTAGGTGCTGTTCAGTCTTGAAGAAAATCCATATTGTTTTTGGTAAAGAATGTTCTTTCACTTTTCAGCTTTCATTCACATGTATATTAAAGTGCTCTCCTTCAGATTCCTTAATCATAGATAGTTTTATTGCATATCCATTGAACTTCCTTTAATTTTTTTAGTATCTTTTTCAGAATAAGGATAGATGGTTCTACTAAACTCTTATCTAGTTAATCACAGAGGATAAGACCTATAGAAGAAAAACGTGTGAAGAGTGCTGAAAATTTACTTAACTGTTTGTGTTATGAATTGGTCCTGTTAAGTTCTTACTTCAGGGATCAGCTTTGTTCATTTTAAGCAGTGTGTCTTATCATTGCATTACAAGCTAGTCATTTACTACATTAGCTCCCACAGTGAGTAATAAATGATAATAGAACTGTCAGACTATGTAGCAACATTATTTACAGCCTAATTCTAGCATTTTACAGCTGTAGGGCAGATACGACTCCTCTATGAAGAACTTCTCTGTTTTAATAGACTTATGTTCTCATTAGCACACATGACACTAGGAGTTATATTGAAGTAAACTTTTAAATCTGAGGTGCTGAAAAGTGATACTTTTATCAGCAAATTAAGAATAATTTTAATTTGAAGAGTTGATTATATTAACATAAAACATCTGGGTTATATTTGTGCAGTTTTGTACAAATTAACACAATAAAGTTCTTTATACATTTTGACTTTAGTGGTGTTTGGTGTAGATGAAATTGTAAAATTTAAGGCTGGATGTGAAATTTGAAAGCTGCTACAGAAAAACTTTATTTAAAGTATTTTTTGTGTTTGTGAGGCAGAAGAATACATTGAGTGATCTTATAGTTTATAGGTAGTGGACGGAAGAAATTTTCATTTTTTTGAGCTCACCATTGTAACTATAGAAGGATAACACAGTAATTTAAGGGAAATGAATAATTAACAATATATTTAGTTTAAATTTCACTTTGTTCTAGAATCTCTAGATTCTATATAGATATAGATATATATCTATATAGATATATATGTAGATATATATCTATATAGATATATATCTATTTATATATACTCTCTAATTCCATCCACATAGTTGCAAATGGCAAGATTTCCTTCGTTTTGATTGCTGAGTAATACTTCATTGTGTGTGTGTGTGTGCGTGTATGTATACACACATCTTCTTTATCCATTCATCCATCGATGGACATTTGGGCTCTTTCCGTACTTTGGCTATTGTCGATAGTGCTGCTATAAACATTGGGGTACATGTGTCCCTTAGAAACAGCATACGTGTATTCCTTGGATAAATACCTAGTAGTGCAATTGCTATAGAGATACATCTATCTATGTAGATATGGATCTATATCTATATATTTTGTTAATTTAAAATAATTTTTTTAGGGCAAGAAAAGTTAACATGCTAAAGAGTCTAGGTGAGATCTTTGTTAAGTCATCTTAGAAGAAAGTATGAAATAAGTCATGATAAAATTTCTCTTGTGCTCTATAATTAGGTTATTAAAAAGCAAAATTAGAGTATCTTCTTTTTTCCCAAATCTTTGCTAACATCTTCATTTATGTATTTCTTAGTACATTTTTGCCTCTTTGGGGGAAGGCTAAACAAAACAATGATAAATTAACAATATCAATTAAGTATTTGAAACCTAATTACAAAATCATCTTTTCAGAAGTTTGGGCATCATTGTCATATCATTTTGACAACCCCAGCAACATGATTAGAAAAGAGGTTTTTTTTCTTATCTGTTGTAGAAAATGTTTAATCGGTTCTCAACAGTATAGATAAATCAAGTGGCAAAAATTTGTCCCATCTAATAACCTGATGTGTGAAACTATGCCAATTAAACTCATTGAAAGGCTCATTGGATCATTTAAATAATAGCTTGTGCCTTATCTATTTTCCATTTTATGGCATTTGGTTATTAGAGGAATGACTGGATTTTATATCCAAGATGATTGGATTAAAATATTATTTTTAACAAGTCTTAAGTATTTGCAAGGAAAGAGAAAAATTAGGAATCAGTAAGGCTAAGATTTATAGTTACCATATTAGTCTTTTCATTAAGTGGCCATCTTATGCAAGTAAGGGATCAGGTAACTTTTTTTTCCCCAGTCAGTTCAAGTGTTTTAGGACAAACTAAATTTCTTTGATATATTCTGAGGAGTTCATTTGGCAAATTCTTTGACTGTCCCAAGGGGTTCAGTGTGGAAAGGATGTTTACAAGCACAAAGTGAATGTTACACTTACCCTGTATCCTTAATTTCAGTACTTTATGTACATTGACTTAGGTTATCCTTTAAAATACCCTTAAACGCAAAGCATGGGATTCAAGATAAAATATTTAGATTAAAATGTTTTATTCATTCCTTTCCATATTTCCCATAATAAAGGTTCTTCTGTAAATTTCCTATGAGCTGTAAATTTCCTGAGCTGTCAGCACAGAGCCCAATGAGGGGCTCAAACCCACACACTGTGAGATCATGACCTGTGCCAAAGTGAGATGCTTAACCAACTGAGCCACCCAGGCACCCTTATGGTCTTACATCTTTAAAATTATTGCTTTCTTAGGGTATCAGAGAGACAAAAAATTAATGCCTAGAGATTCTGTTTTTTGGAGAAAGATGTGCAAATAAATAGAGGGTATATTTGTGTGTGTGTTTTAAATTTACTTTTCTAACTTAAGACTTTTATTTAGGGATAATTGTAGATTCACATGCAGTTCTAAGAAATACTAAAGAGATCATATATACTACCCATTTCTCCCAATTATAACATCTTGCAAAACTATAATACAATATCCAATCAGGATATTGGCAATTCACTAATCTTATTTATATTTCTGTCTTTTTATTTATATTCCTGTGTGTGTGCGTGCATTCTATGTAATTTTATCAC
Organism: Prionailurus viverrinus; assembly: GCF_022837055.1. Lineage (NCBI taxonomy): Eukaryota > Metazoa > Chordata > Mammalia > Carnivora > Felidae > Prionailurus > Prionailurus viverrinus. The sequence continues at coordinate 45,687,978 of NC_062578.1, forward strand.
ATGTTTAGATCTATGTATCTACTATCACAGTCAAAATACAGAACAGTTCCGTTACCAAGATTCCTTCTTTTACTGTTTTATAAGTCACACCTACTTCTCTCCTTGCTTTCTCCTTCAGCCCACTCCAGCCCCATGTCTTAACCACTGACAACCACTTACCCACTGTCCATTTCTATAATTTCCTTAAAAAAATGTTACATAAATGGAGTCATGTATGTAGCGTGTAACCTTTTTGGCTCTTTTCATTCAGCATAAGTCTCTGGAGATAAATATTTCTCATCATGTAGCCTTTTGCTCAACATAATATTTTTGAAATTGTGCATGATTTGTGTGTCAGTAGTTGTATTATTTTTTGTTATATAGTATTCCAGTATATGGTTCTGATAGTTTTTCCATTCTATTGTATTTTTTTTAAGTTTTTAATGTTTATTTTTTAGAGAGAGAGACAGAGTGTGAGTGGGGGAGGGCCAGAGAGAGAGGGAGTCACAGAATCTGAAGCAGGCTCCAGGCTCCAAGTTGTCATTACAGAGCCCGATGCGGGGCTTGAACTCACAAACCTGAGCCGAAGTTAGACACTTAACAGACTGAGCCACCCAGGTGCCCCTCCATTCTATTGTTGATGGACATTTGGGTTATTTCCAGTGTAGGGTTATTGGGAGCTGTAAAATTCTTTACAAGCCTTTTGTGGACATATATTTTCATTTCTATTGCATATATATTTAGGAATGGAATCACTAATATAGGATATGTATATGTTTATAACAAAATGCTAAACTTTTTACCCAAGTGGTTGTGTGATTTAAAATACCCACCAACGCTCTGTGAGAGTTACAGTTCTGTCCATGTCTTTGTCCTTGTCAATATTTGGTGTAACCATTTTGATTGTATCTTTTCTAAGCATGAAAAGATATCCCATGCTGATATTAATTTGTTTTTATCTGATGACTAATAATCTTTTCATTTGCTTTTTGGTACTTCATACGTACTTTTGTGAAGTGTCTTTTCAAGTCTTTTGGTTGTTTTATATTGGTACTTTGTCTTACTGAGTTGGTAGGGTTCCATAAGGAACCTATATTCTGAATATAGGTCAGGTATATGTGTGGAGGATTTTTTTCTGTTCCTATTCTGGTTTTGTTTTTATTTTGAAAACAAACAGTGTCTTATAAGGAGCAAAATTTAAAAATCTTGCTGAAGTCACATGTATCAATTTTTCTATGATTAGTGCTTATATTTCAGATTTTTATAGAAATCTTACATAATCTTATATAATTTTTTCTAAAAACTTTATAGTTTAGCATTATTTGTAGGGTGATATATCTTAAATAATTTTTTTGTGAATAGTGTTTGGTTGGGATTAAGGTTTTCAATATTCTTTTTTGCCCTTTTGTTTATTCAGTTGCTAAGCACTGTCGAAAAGTCTTTCTTTTCCTCATCGAATTGCATTGGCACTTTGTCAAAACTCAATTGACGGCATATTTATGGGTCTGTTTCTGGAATGTCTGTTGTTTCATTAATGTGTATTTATTCATGTGTATGCCAGTGTCCGTGGTCTTACTTGCTGTGTCCTAAATCTTGCCATCAGGTAGTGTGAGTCCTCTAACTTTATCGTTTTTATTTATTTTTTTTTTATTTTTTTTTCAACGTTTATTTATTTTTGGGACAGAGAGAGACAGAGCATGAAAGGGGGAGGGGCAGAGAGAGAGAGGGAGACACAGAATCGGAAACAGGCTCCAGGCTCTGGGCCATCAGCCCAGAGCCTGACGCGGGACTCGAACTCACGGACCGCGAGATCGTGACCTGGCTGAAGTCGGACGCTTAACCAACTGCGCCACCCAGGCGCCCCATAACTTTATCGTTTTTAAAAATTATTTAAGTTTTTTGTTTGCCATGTAAATTTTAGAATCAACTTGTCAATTTCTATTTAAAGTCCTGTTAGAATTTTGATTGGGATTTCCTTGAATTTGTGTTTAAGCTTGGGGGAAAACTGACATCTTAACAATACTGAGTCTTTGAAATCCTGAACATGGTAAATGTCTCCATTTATTTCAGTCTGCTTTAGTAGTTCTCAGTAAGTTATTTACTTAGTTCTTGCCTACTGCATTTTATTTTCTTCTTTTCTTAATCATTCATCTCATCTGTTAGAGCACCTACAGAATATTTTTCTGCTAGCATATATTTATGTTTCTTTTTTTTTTTTTAATTGTTTACTTTTGTGTGTGTGAGAGAGAGAGAGAGGGGGAGGGACAGAGAAAGGGGAACAGAGGAGCCAAAGTGGGCTGTTAACAGCAGAGGGCCGGATGTGGGGCTTGAACTCATGAACCACAAGATCATGATGTAAGCCGAAGTCAGTCACTTAACAGCTTAACTTATTGAGCCACTCAGGGGCCCCTATGTTTCAAATTTATATAATTATAATTAGTGAGAAAAAGAGTTACAATAATCAATAGTTTTGAAGAAATCTGATTATGTATTAAGGATTACCTATTTTATGCACTTTATATTTAAGCTTTTGATTTTCCTTTGAGTGAGTTCACTTTCAGAGCTAGTTATATGAAAATAGTAATATACCAAATTATTTTGATACATTATGATGTTTGTAGTATCTCATTGAAAATTATTTTGAAATCCAGTGTCTCATGGTAGTGACTTTGGAAACCTTTATATGTTGCAGAATTCATTTGCTTCTGAAGCACAGGCATAAACATCACTTTGTAATAATTGAGGGAGATTGTTACCATGACATTTTAATACTTGTGATTAATAATGAGAATGAAAGGAAGGGATATTATCCTACTCTGTCTGTGCTAGCTCAATGATTATTCCTTTTTTCTCTCCTTTTTTTTCTTTTATTTTTTTAAGATTTTATTTTTAAGTAATCTCCATACCCAACGTGGGCCTTGAAGTTACAACCCCAAGATCAAGAGTCACATGCTCTACCAAATGAGCCAGCCAGGTGCTCTTTATTATTTTGAAACAGACATAAAAATAGAGAATAATGTAATGAATATCTCAGCTTTATTTATTTATTTATTTATTTTTTAAATTTTAAATTTTTTTTTTCTTTTTCTTTTTTTTTTTTCTTTTTTTTTCCTTCAACGTTTATTTTTATTTTTGGGACAGAGAGAGACAGAGCATGAACGGGGGAGGGGCAGAGAGAGAGGGAGACACAGAATCGGAAACAGGCTCCAGGCTCTGAGCCATCAGCCCAGAGCCTGACGCGGGGCTCGAACTCACGGACCGCAAGATCGTGACCTGGCTGAAGTCGGACGCTTAACCGACTGCGCCACCCAGGCGCCCCTGAATATCTCAGCTTTAAAAAACATCATTACAAATATATTTTGAGACTCCCATTTTTTCTTCCCTAGTCCTGTCCTTCTCTCTTTACCATGTTAGCATTGGCCGCTGTTCTGAAGTTAGCAGTCATTATTCCTGTGCCTGTGCCTGTCTTTATGCTTTTAGTATATATGTATGTATGATTTAAAAATTATTGAAGTTTCATATTGTTTTACATGTCTTGATTTCTTTGCTATTTTTACTTTTTCTATTCGATGTTAAGTTTTTATTCTTAGAACTCTTGGTCATTTTTATAGTAATCTCTTTTGTGAACAAACTGCAGTTTACTCTCTCCCATGGTTCTCATATCTGATCATAACCATCTGATGCCATGTTTCTTATACTAGCAGACAGTTGTCAGGGATAGGACAAACTCCTGAATGACAACACTCCTGAGTGACAACATTGCACAGAGTTAACCTTGCTCTTTTTGATGGATAGCACCAATAAGCAGATTGTTATAGGTGTTGTCCAGGTATCCCCAGAACTTGAACCAGGTGTCAGCAGTCAGGATATGGTCAGTAGGATACTCTCCTTCGACTTTGCTTTTTAAATATTTATTTATTTTTGAGAGAGAGAGAGAGAGAGAGAGAGAGAGCGAGCAGAGAGTTGCAGAGAGAGAAGGGGACAGAGAATCCCAGTTTCTGCTGTCAGCACAGAGCCTGATGCGGGGCTTGAACTCATGAACTGTGAGATCATGACCTGAGCTGAAATCAAAAGTCGGACACTTAACTGACTGAGCCACCCAGGTGCCCCTCTCCTTTGAATTTTATAGGGATCTGTAGGTTGTTTAGGTCTTTGTCATCTCACTTGTCAAAAGGCTTCAGAAGCTACAGATGCTGGCTGGTGGAGCTCTCATCTACCCCTCCTCCAGCGCCCCCCTCCCCCCATCCCCGTCCCCCTGCTATTCCTGGGGACAGGGACTGGATGTATTGTACCTGGGGGTCGATCTCTACTTAGTGAAGCTCATATGCATCTGGAGCCTCCATCTTGAACTTCCTGCCATTCTTGCCTGTCAGGAAGTCAGTCTCTGAGTTGACCTAGAGGGTGCCAGGAATAGCCAGGGTTGTGATATTCTTTGGCGATGCAATGAAAGTGTGGATCTTAGGATTCACATTGTTTTGGCCAGTGAAGTTTCTGTTGTAGGAGGTTGTAATTGTGATTTTTCTCATGTTGATGTCCTTTTTGTTCTACTGGTCAGTGGCACATTGGCTAGGGAATTCCACCCACATCCTGTAGGATCTGTGCATAACTATTCCACTTAGTGATGTAGGTCGGCTTGGATATCAGTGCAATGATTAAGCGAGATGTACTCTTGAACCTGTGAGCCAGCACTGGCCGAGATGGCTTGGCCTCATCTACTGAACACTTCATTTCCTTGTACTTGAGTTGGTGCAGCTGCCAATCAGACCCACTGGATGTGCAGAGGATATTCTTCCTTCTCTGCCACAGTAGCTCCTGCCACAGAGTGGGCCAGATCAGGGTAAAGGGTGAATTGGTGTACTGCTTCAGCTTGTTGAGGTTAATTTTAGTCAGTTGGTTATAATGACAGCCAGGGTCAGGTGCCAAGAGTACTTGGATTTTATATGTAAGACTGGACATGTCTCCTTGCCCTGCCTAATTCAGGTATTTCTTAATTTTATGCTTGTAAGAGAACACTGAGGGCCCCAATTTGTGCCCATTTTCAGATTGTCATCATGTCAGGATAGGAGATGGAGTCTACACCACACCTATGCCACTGAACTGTTGTACCTATGCCACCTTTCACTGCAAGAATGCCTTCCGTTTTAGGATCACATCTGTGGGTGAGGTCTAGCTGGAGACCATCCTGATAAACTTCGCACCAGTCATTTGGGGGAACATCAACTTCCAGGGAGTCCCAAACTTGCCATTCACAGTTTCAAATTCCCAGTGCCGATACAGATGTTCCACAGGCCACCTCTATTGGGAGTGTGGGAATAAATGCCAATCAGAAGAATCCAGGGTGTGCATAGTTCTCCAAGATGATGTGGTGAATGATTCCAGATCCAGGCCTCCTGAAGCCCATGCTATTCTTGGAACCCTGTAGTTGCCAGAAATTTATACATTTCCTGTCTTTGGTGTGGTATTGAGAAGATTGAAAAAAGGTCTGAAAAAAAACCAAAGATATTTTCTCCCGACTCAATTTTTAAGCCCTGAATAACTCATGAAGACAGAACCAAGCTCTTGATACATTTTCTTCAACACAGTTAATAGACATTGCATTTACATCAGTTTGGCGAATGCTAGAGGAAAGAATATGGATGGGAAAATATCTATCCAGTGTTGGTGCTGAGCACCCAGCTTTCGCCTACATGACCCTGTGGACATCATTTCCTGAAGCACTTGAAAAGCGGGTGCACGTGCTTCATGGAAGCCTTGCTCTGTGACGATTGCTACTCCATGTATACACACTATCGTCAGCCCCAGACATGGAACTTGTTGTGCGAAAGCATCAAGATATCTGGCTGGATTTGGAGCCAAATTCTCCTGCTACCACCTCTTCCTCAGCATCCAGGTCAGTGGCTGCCAGGACTTTCTGTAAGAGCTGGTGCTGCTCCTTTCTTGTAGAAGATGCCAACTCTTCGTCCTCCATGCCAGCAAACTTAGTGATCACCTTAAAGCTATAACCCTGAACTACCAAGAACCTTTGCCACTTGGTTGAGTAAGCCATTTCATGTGTGTTTTGGGACACCAATGAGTAGAGGAAGGCATTGTACTTCTCTGCAACCATCCCTTTTGTGGCTTGGAGCACTTGCTCCAGCTTCTGGGTCTCCTGTCACCAGGAGCCATCATGAGATGAGATCTGAAGGAGAACATTTGCTTCTGGTAGATCAAATGATGTGTAGCCTGTTGATTTGGGGGTTATGCTTGAAGTTCTGGAGTCTGTATCCCTCTTTCCCAGGGATAGTACCCTGAGCCAGGTCTTGATCAAGTAGTCATAGTGGATGGTGGAATGGCATGGCCACTTTGGGCACCCAATGCTGATGAACTGTGCCGTGACATCCTGCATGGCTCTGTAATTGGGCCACAGCTACAGATGTATCTTAGCCCACTCCATCTCCTGATTGGCTACAGTCACCCAGGTTATTATACCCAATCTTTTAAAGAGGATCAGGGACTAATTCACTTACTTGTGAACAATGTTCTTCTATAATAGGTCAGTGTGGATGAACTCATACTGTCTCATCTTGGCCCATTGGCACAATATTGCTGCTATGTGGCATTGCTGCACACCAAGGATTTCTGCAGCTGGGTCACTAATAGGCTGGAAGGTATCGTTTTGTAGACAAGAGTAGGTTGCATTCTACAAACACTTTTATTTTACTTAAAAATTTTTTTTAAGTTTGTTTTTGAGACAGTGAGAGCAAAGGGAGGAGGGGCAGAGAGAAAGGGAGAGAGGTAATACCAAGCAGGCTGTATGCTGTCAGTGCAGAACCTGATGCAGGGCTCAGTCTCACAGATCATGAGATCATGACCTGAGCTGAAACAAGAGTCGGATGCTCAACTGACTGAGCCAGCCACCAAAGCACCCTTTAAATACTTTATTTTAAAAAATAAGTTTTCAAGTTCCATGAAAATCTGTATTTGAGTTTTATTACTTTTTTATGTTTAATCTCTTCACCCAGCATGGGGCTCAAACTCACAACACTTAATTGACTCTGCCAGCCAGGGGCCTCTGTATTTATATCTTAATTAAAACTTGATTAAACTTACCTGTATTTTATCTTGTGTATATGTTTGTGTGTGTTTGGGTGTGTCTTTTATCATACCCTATACATACAATTTTAATATTTTTTATTTCTTATTTTTTAATTTATTGGCTAGGACTTTTACCGCTAAAAGTGGCAATTGTCAGCTCCTTCTGTTTCTTGATGATAAAAGTCCTAATGTTACCCCATTGAGTGTGATATTTTATTACATTAGGTATGGTGTGATGGTAAGTATATATTTGGTAGATACCTTAATCAGGTTGAGGAAGTTTCATTATTAAACTATACATGCAGTCCTGCAACAAACCCATTTTAGTCATGATTTATTTTTATGTAACTAAACGATCATGGAATAGTGTATGTCAAAATTTGTGAGAGATAGTTAAAGCAGTGCTTAAAAAGTAATTTATACCTTTATGTAAGTCATAATATATATTACATATATTATGTAAGTCATCATGAAGAATGCAAATCATATATATATATATATTTTTTTTTTTTTCCCCCTTGTATTTTCCTTAGTCAACTTGCTGTGTAATTTTTTTTCTTGGTTTGGTGTCAGGGTTTGGTAGCCCTATATAATACATTGGTAAAACGTTTTTTTTTTTTTTTTTAAATTCTCTGAAAGAGTTTGTAAAAGATTAGAAAGATCTTTAAAAGTTTTATGGAATTTTTCTTAGAACTATTTGGTCCTGTCCCTTCCTACATATTTCTTCCCACCCTCCTTCCTCCTCTTCCTCCTTTATTTAAAAAAATCTTTTGTTTTCTTTGTGCTTTTTTCTTTCCACCACTGCAGCCTCATCTTCCTCACTCCCTCTCCCCACCTCTTTTAATATTTTTAAACTACTGTTTCAATTCCTCTGATAGGTGTAGGATATTCATATTTCCTGTTGACTTAGTTTTGCCGATTTTATTTTTTCTAGGATGCTATATTGAGAGCTTGCCTTACTCATTATTTCAAACTTGAATAATAGTTTATCTGGGTATAAAATTCTGCTTTGATTGTTATTTCCTTTTTTTGAGAAGTCTGCTGTTTGTCATTTCGTTTTAGGTAATATGTCTATTCCCTCTACTTGATTTTATATCTGTTTGTTTACAGTTATTTTATGTAGTTTAACCCTTATTTACTCAGTTGTGGTTTTCATTTTATTTATTCCTACCTGGGAATCATTTTGCTCTCTGAAAATGAGAATTTGTGTCTTTTCATCAATTCTCAGAAAATTTCAACTGTTGTGTCCTCAGGTATTGTTCTCCACTTTTCTCTTCTTCTGAAACTCTGATAAAACATATGTTGGATACTATCATTGCATCATTCTTGTATGTGTATCCCTCTTTCATATTTTAATCTTTCTCTTTTTGTGTTACATTTTGAGTGATTTCTTCAGGTTCACTAATTCTTGTATAATTTGATATTTAGCCTATCTACTGTGTTTATAATTTCATTGAATATATTTTAAAATTCATTTTGAACCTCTTTAAGCACTCTATTCTTTTTTTTTTATTGTATTTAATCTTAAGTTTTATATTCCACCTTTTAGTTATTTAATTCAAACATTCTTTTATAATCTACAATTAATAATGTGGTTATTTAAAGTTTTGTCAGATCTGTTTCTGCTGTTGTATTCTTTTCATAGATCATGATGGCCTATTTCCTCATATTTTTACAAGTTTGAATTCTTAACACGTTGGACAGTACATTATCTAAATGAGTTTTTTTAGTCTATGGATATGTTTAACAATTATTCTTTTTGTTCTTTTATACCAGGTGCCAAATTTTTCTAAATCTACTCCTTTTTATTGTCTTTGTCCTTTTCTGATAATGCAAATAATGTAAAATTGATCTGCTGATTCACTGGGTTTTAAAAAAAAAACTGTCAGATCTTATTTTGTAGTCTGTGTTTACTAATTGTGTTGAAGTCCTTTTGTAACATACTTAACTTATAGGAATTTTCTTCTAATTCCTTTTTATCATTTAAAAAAAGAAATTAGACATACTAAAAGGTGTAACAATTTATTTTACAAGAACACCCATAGCAAACATGACAAAGCAGAGGTTTAGAAAGGAATTGCATTCTGGAGTTTGCTTTTCTTCATTGGGAATCCTGAGACCACCATATGAACAGTTTTGAGCTAGAATATGAGAAACCATGGTGATGAGAGCTGAGATGCCCTACCCCATAAGCAGTCAGTATCCAGCTTGCCTGGCACCTGACTACACACATCACAGTCAGCCTCAGCTGAGATCAACCAGGGCTACCAGAAAGACTTTCCAGGTGGGGATCCCTGAAATGGATGATCTAACAAGCTAAGTAAATGATAGTTGTTTGAAGCCTTTGAATTTTGGAATGGTATGTTACATAGCAAAAACGAGCTGTTAAAGGTATCATGATATATGTATTCTTTCTCCACCTTTATTTTCTTATTCAGCTTATGCTACATACCTCATAGCTATTTAACTGTGGTTCATTCATTTTCGTTCTTTATATTATTCCATTATATGACTGTACTGCAGTGTTTTTATTTTTTTCTTAGTAATTATTTAAATTAACATTTTTAAAAATTATGAATAATCCTTTCACGAGCATTTTTGTACATGTCTCCTTATACACGTGTGCAAGAATTTCAGTGTTTTAAGTTTCAGATCTAAGTTTAAAAAAGTTAAAAGTTAGGGGGTACCTGGGTGGCTCATTTGGTTAAGTCTCTGACTCGGCTTAGGTCATCATCTCACGGTTGGTGAGGTAAAGCCCCACAATTAGCTCTGTGCTGACAGCTCAGGGCCTGGAACCTGCTTTAGATTCTGTGTCTCCCTCTCTCTCTGCCTTTCCCCAGTTCAGGCGGTCTCTCCCTTGCCCCCTCTTTCTTTCAAAGAATAAATAAACATTAAAAAATTATAAGTTAGGAAGTATTGTTCAGACCATGATATAACTTGCCCTGTTCATTTCAGCAAGTTTGGATTTACTGAACTGGTACTATTAATTATACCAGACAGTCTTCATTTTATTGTTATAATCTGCTTGTCTAGGGTGAAACTTAAACTCTGCTGAGGTGCATGTCATAAGGTTTCTTTTTTTTTGTTACTAAGATTAATCTTATGGCCTTATGTGGGTTTTTTTGGGTTTATTCGATATAATTAATAAATAAACAACCTTACGGTTTTTTAGTTGCTAACAAAATAAATTTTTTAGCCCATGTTTAGCACACCACAATTCTGATCATAGATGAAATCAAGATTGCTAAGTAGAAGGATGATGAAAATAAACTTTTTCAGATGACATGCAAAGTTATTTGTTTTACCTCTGCAATGCTTAAACACCATGGACATAAATTAGATGATGCTATTTCCCCATGGAACCATTTAAAACAACCCTCTTTTCTGAAAGTCAGATAAGGTGATTTTGATCAGAGAACTAGTCTTTGCATTAACATTTTAAAATTTGCATTAAATGATGTAAAGAATGGCCATATTATTTTATCTTCATGAAATACGAAAGTACAATCATCATGATCCATTACTTAGAGCAAGGAAGCTATTACAAAATGACTTTATTTTTCAGTTTCTCATAGACCATTTTGTTTTTAAGTATAAATTATTTGTACTTCTTCCACAGTTTTAATGGCAGCACATTAATATGTACTTGAAATATTTTGAAATATAAAATTAAACTTGAGTGCTTTTTTCATAGCATGAAAGCATTCTGCCAAGTGCCATCTTTGAATGTTATTTTGAGAAAATTTGCAACTCTCAGATGTTCGCCAGTTTTTCATACTTAAAATAGATTATTTTCTGTCTCATGAAAAGAATAGTTTATTTCTAAGGAATGTGGGACACTTTTCATATTTAAAAATACCATGCTTTTTCTTCCTCTTTCTATTTACATTGATAATTGCTTATTGGGGGTGCAACTCAGTATCTGTTGCAAATGTATCTTACAGAGAATCTAGAATCAATAATAGAGAAAATCCAGAACAATACGTATTATACGATCAGAATTGTAGATAAAATACAGAATCCCTCATTAAAGTCTCCCAAGAATATACAACAGGATATTAACATTTGTTATTTCTGGTAACTAGGGGTTTTGAGTTCTTTTTTATATTCTCTATATTGTTTTAATATATTGTAGTATGCATGTATTTTTTTATACTGCTTGTGTTTCACAAATTTTGTTGAAGTGATAAAGACACAAAAATATCTGCTACTTGTAGAACGTATAAGTGGCAAGGACAAGTAATCACACAGATAAATATAAAATTGAAATTGCAATAGTATCATAGAGGAAAGAATCATAATATTAGGAGAGATTATACAGTAGGAAGACTTGACCTGGTTTGGAAAATTGGGGTAAGCTTTCTTGAAGAAGTGAGGTAATAAGTGTAGATATCAAGGAGTTAGTATAGGCATTATGGAGGTGGAGAGGATCACTTTTCTGACAGAATGTTATGTGAGAGGGTAATATGGTGACTAGAAGGAACTGAAGGAGTGGAGAGAGCAAGTGGGAAAATAGTGCAGATGAAACTGGAGAGAAAGGTAGGGGCCACACTCTGCTGAGACTTTAGTGCCTTGAAAGGAGTCATGTTTTCATCCATTACAGCAATACTAAGCCATAGAAAGGCTCAATTATGGCGGTGTTGACAGTATCACATTATATTTTGAAAAGGTCATTTTGGCTGTAGTGTGAAGAAATGGCATGATCAGTACATGTTGGCATGAGAGTGAGTGTTGATGGACTATTACAGAGGCGATGGTGGTAGTTCCTATAAGAAATAAGTAGTTTGATCTTAGCAGGGAGGCTGGATATGGAGAGGTGTAGAAAATTTGAGGATTATTTAGGATGTAGAATTCTCAGTATTTAGTGATGATGTATTGCAGCCATGAAGAGAGAGATATTACAGATAACATCTGGGTTTCTGACTTGCATGGTAGATGCAATTAAAAATAATAAAGCTAATAACAAATTTAAAATAGTTTTCTAGAGAGGTTAGCAACTAAAATGAAGTCACTTGGAGAGTTTCTCAAACTGAAATTATTTATGGTGGTAGAAGGGGAGTGGATCAGCAGATTGTAATATGAATCTCTTTTCAAGAATTATCTTGAAATTAATTTTTGTTATATAGTAGTGATGTTCATGTTTAAATTGATACAATTTTAAATTAGTTTTTTAAATTATAAAATATTTCAGTATTATTGGAAAAAAGAACTGTAATGGTAAATATGAAGTAAAAAGTAGAAAATACCCTTCTCAGTTTTTCCCAGGAAGAGTTTTGCTATTTTTAATAATTTATTCTGTTTGGAAACTAGATTCTTGATTTGAAAATACTATTCTCAAATAAGGCTATTTGTCAGCTAATCAATTCCTAAATGTTTTTCGGTCTTGTTTATTCTAACGTTTATTTTTTTAGTATTTGTAGCCTTTTGTTAAATTTCTGTCTCATTAATCCCTTTCACTTATTTATCCATCTTCCCACACAGATTCTTATCAGATACCTCCTTTGCTTCAAAATCATTTGTGGATTCCTCGTATAGCCCACAAGATTTGAGTTTAAGCTTAATTAAGAAAGGCATCACCTGTTTACTTTCAAATACTTGACCATTTTATATGCATTTCTTTTCTTCTTCCTGAACCGTGTGCGTGTGTGTGTGCGTATTACTGCTTCGTTATCTTCAAGTGTGCTTACCTTCCTTCCTGGAATCTCTTTTTAATATGGAAAATACTGACAGCTTTCTAGACCCAGATCAAACATACTCTCTCTTAAAATATGACCACCTCCAGGGCGCCTGGGTGGCTCTGTCTGTTAAGCATCCGACTTTGGCTCAGGTCATGATCTTGCAGTTTGTGAGTTTAAGCCTTGTGTCAGGGCTCTGTGCTAATAGCTCGGAGCCTGGAGCCTGCTTCAGATTCTGTGTCTCTTTCTTTCTCTGCCCTCCCTTGCTCGCTCTCTCTCTCAAAACAAACATTAAAAAAATAAAAATAAAATCCATGACACTGCCTGTAAGACTTAGCAGTTTGTTGTTGTTGTCAAATTTGTCTAAATTTGCAAATAGCATCATCCTACTTATACCTATACTACGTTATATCATTTGTACTCTGTTTATATTTTGGCTCCCATTAAATGTGAGTTTTCAAGAAAACTGGCACGTGATAGTTATTTAGTAGACCTTTGCTATGAGTCCTGTTATAATGGAGGCAAAGAAAAAGTCATCAAGTATCTTAATATCTAGAGAGAAAAGAGACATATGCATATCTTACTATAAATCAGTGTGGTAGCATTAGAAGAGATGAAAACGTCCTTGAGAGTGTGGAAGAGGGAATGGTCAGGTTCTAATTGGGAAATAGTTCATCTTCACAGAGGAGCTTGGTAGATCTTAATCTCTTTCAATATAAGGTTCTAATCCATCCTACTTGTGTTATATCGTCATATGGATTATTTTTTTCTGCCCACTTCTTGTAGAATCTTAGTATTCCCAAACATTTATCAAGGAAATATGGTAGGGGCTACTAAAATAGGTCCAACTCCATAGTTTAAAACTTTGATTTCCAAGTTGTACCAGTAAATTATAGGCAGTCTTCTTCTTAAGTAACTTTGTTTTCAATAATTTCAAATGTGCAGACCCTGATAAGTTATACTATGCTGTCATCATTCCTGCTACTGGTAGTATATAGGCTTTACACAAACAAAGTGATCTCATCCAGTTCTTTCAGAAGAGTTCCATCACCTTACTTCCAGTCTCACTTGTTTCTGCAGCCTTCCTACTTGGCACAAGGACTCTTGGTTCATAAATAGCTCCATAGAGTTTATTCTTAGAAATGGAGAGTCATCAAAAGAAGCTAATAAAAAGATTGAAAGAAAAACTTCTATTCACCAAGAAAACTTGAGCTTTGGTCAACAAATAAAAGAGACTAAGTTTCTATGTGATTGAAGAAGGATTTTTCTTTTAAGAAATTCCAAGAGACAAATTTGAAAATTTTATGCAATAAGAGCATAGTTTGATTAAATGTTTTTTCTTCCAAATTCCTAGTTCTAATGAATTTACTTAAAAGCGTAAAAACAGACAAAATCTTGTGTTCTTGATAATCGTACATGTATCAGTCCTGGGAGAAAAGACAGGTAAAAACGAAATCAGGTTCATTGACTACTCTAAAGAAAGTTGCATGATGGAAGCTCATATAGTAAAACATTTAATCATGTAAAGTTGAAAGAAATAACCTCAGTACTCAAGTCCTTTGACATTGTGAAGTGGTGGAACTAGGGGTTAAGGGATGATTAATTTCAGGACAAAGAAATGTTGGCTCACTGAGTTTTAAAGGCAGGCTTGCATACAGCGTACCTCAGGTGTAAGTTGAGTGCTCCTTGTGAGAAGATACATTCTTAATATAGCACGCTTCTTCCAGAACAATGCACAGCACTTGCTTGTTAATGTTATCACTTATTGAGAAAAAATAGCACTAGAAGCATTCCTGAATCTATTTCTTGTTATATTTACTTGACCTACGTCTCCCCCAAAGTCTCTCTTTTTTTGAAAGTGATTGAACATATTTCCAATTAAGTCCTGAGTTTCATATCCTTGAGGAAGTCTCATTCATAATTTGTAGCTGTTAAAACAATTATGAAAAAAAGATGAGCTTTGAAGAGTATGCTCTGTTGTTTTATAATATTCTATGATTTCATGTCACTTATTTTTTCCATGCTAAAAATCTTTATTTTAGAATAAAATAGGCATGTTACTTAAAACTGATTAAACATGATAATACTGATTTCCAAAATGATCATATCGATGATTCAGAAAATAACTTACTATATTACCCTTGTTCTGTGAGAAAATGATATTGCACTTAAGTCATTGCAAGTTAGTTTATTTTCTAATTTTACAACACCCAAAACTGCAAAGAATTCTTTTTTAGATGAATAAAAATAGCACCACAAATTGCTTTTTGAGACTTTAGTAGTATTGGGAAACGTTTGGTTAGGTTGAGAAATAAGTTTTAATTTTCATTCTTAATAATCAAAAACTTACAACTTTGGGGGAAAATAATTTTTACGAGCTTGCTACTCCAGGCGTTTTTTTCCTTTTGTATTTCAAAGTCTGTGCTTTCTAAACAATAGAGAAGAGATATCCTAGGATACAAAGAAATACAACTTAAACTAAAATTAGATATTTCATCAGATTCCTGAGACTGGTTTTAATTTTCCATAGATGTTTTTAGTGTGTTCACATGCTAGGAATTTGAATATCTTTAAATATTTATCCTCAAACTGCATAAAAATTTGCCCACATTTAGAAAACATGTCAGAATTGGATTTTTAAATGGAAATTGCCTGTTATAATGTAGGTTATCTTTAAAGTTTTCTTATTTAGGGCAAACATATTGGTCAGAAATCTCTTTATTGAAAGTTGCCTCTATCCAGAATCACAACTTTTTAAAGTATCAAGAATGTTTAATGCAAGCCATGCCAGTAGTCTTTGGAGACAGAAATCCAGTTCTGATTGAGTAGCATCCAGAGTGGATTTTTAACCGAGGCAGAGACAAAGGAAGAAGTATACAACAAAGAAAGAAAATAGCATCTAGTCATGGGAGAAGGGAAATTGGAAAGTGAGTGGTGGAAGAATAGAGAGCCTCTGAAAGACGGCACAGAGTTTATCAGAATTTCCTCTTCATTGGTGTTATTTGTGGGGTAATGTAATTTCCCTAATGCATTTAGGGTGGGGAAAAGGTTAATTAGAACTACACTACTTTAGCTCTAATTGTTGTCTCTGCCTTCAAGCTTCCAAACTTGCTTTGTTATATTCTTTACCTCACTCTCAGAGTGATTTTTTTTCTCTTTACTATAAAAAGGGTCATGTTGTTCCCTGCCCTCTCTATTCACATTGAGAACAGAAAATTCCAACTACTTTCCCTAACTTAAAAATCCCCTACCTACCTCTCTGATATAATCTATGATTCTGCCCCTTCATATTATATTC
The DNA here is from genome assembly GCF_022837055.1 of Prionailurus viverrinus. Classification (NCBI taxonomy): domain Eukaryota; kingdom Metazoa; phylum Chordata; class Mammalia; order Carnivora; family Felidae; genus Prionailurus; species Prionailurus viverrinus. The sequence goes on from NC_062578.1 coordinate 45,704,004, forward strand.
TTACTACACTGTCTTTGTGTCTGCTTAGGGCTGTTGTTTTAGCTGTGCCTTATGTTTGGAATGGTAGTCTTAATGCTTTGCACTTGCCCAGTTCTGTGCTTACATGTCACTTTGATAGAGAGGTCTTCATGACCATTGAGCATTAAGAAGTCATTAAGCTCTTGGCTATTACTATAGTAAATGTCTTTGAATTATCCTTGTCACTATATTTTCTTGGGTGTTTGCTTTTTTGTTTATTTCTCTATAAATTATCGGTAGTGACCAGAATATAGTTGGTACCAGTAAATATTTGTTGGGTGGATAAATGTATGAACTTCCCTCCTAGGGCTAGGTGTGCTACCCACATAGTATCAGTGTATCTGGTCCAAGTGATGCTATTCATAATTTTAAGAAACTTGCTTGCACTATAACTTTTATTATAATGAAAATGAGACCTAATAGTAATAGTGTGAAAGAATTTTCAGATTGATACCTGGAAAACTAGATTTGAATCTTAGCACTTGCAGGTATAACATAAATTAAGCTTAGTCACTGTAATTCTGTGACTGTGTTCTTTAGTAAAGTAACCTTTCATGGGGTTGTTCTGAAGTTTAAATGAAATGGCTTATTTTGGACTTTTTCATGAAGCATTACAGTTTAAGTTTTCTCTTGTTTCCCACAAAAGAAATGAAATATCTTTACCTATTATTTCATCATAAAGCAGTTTTAAAAGGTGAGCTTTAGAAGCATCTGGGTGGATCAGTCAGTTAAGCATCTGACTCTTGATCTCAGCTCAGGTCTTGATCTCAGGGCTGTTAGTTCAGGCCCCACATTGGGCTTTGTTCTGGGTGTGAAGCCTACTTTTAAAAAGAAAAAAAAGGTGAGCTTTAGTTTTATAATTGTACTACATGTATTATACAAATACGTAAGTTAAAATTAAATTCCATACAGAATCTCGAGCATTCCTGGAGTATTTTATAAATTGCAAGCTGGTTTATTTAATAATTTCTTGGACTTTTCTCCAGTTCTTTAATTTCTGCATCTTTTCCTTTCCTTTCTGTCATAACCAGCCAATTTTTTTGATTGGTTATTCATGTAATTTGTATCTAGTTTCTTTATGCTCCCTACAGTATTTGTTATGGAAAATGTAAATAATTAGCTAGAATCATGGATATATTATTCATCATTTGAAGGCTTTGGAAGAATAAAGTCCATTCAGCTTTTCTAAGTTATTTTTTTCTGTGTAAAAATATTGTGTTTAATCACACCGATCAATGCATGAACACACTTTGCACTTTTCTGCATCCATACTTTCAGTCATGTATTATTAAATTGCCCAGAATGACCTTTATTCCTCTTTCTTAACTATTCAAATCTATCTCTCCATATTCAGTTAATATCTACCTTCTCTCTAGTGAGTTTCCCAACCTGCTGTATCTAAAATGATTGACTGTTTTTAAAAATCTGTGTCACCTCTTGTTGTAGTTCATCATATTTTACCCTTTTTAATACCATATTTTGTGTTTTTAAGTCATTGGTAATTAATCACTTTATTTTTCCTACTATACTATTTTGTAGTTTTTAACAGTTAGGTTTTTTGTTAAGGGATTGTATGTTTCTATTTAGATTTCAAGCTCTTTGAGATCTCTTTACGTAGTGTCTGCTGTATCATCTTTATTCATTTTATGTGCTTAATAAAAGGTTTTTGTTTTTGTTTTTGTTTTACTCATTAAACAGCCATTCCTTTTGCCCCCAAAGGAAATAGTTGTATATTTTATGAGTGGCAGTATTGTGAAATGGTTAAGTGGCAGAGCTATTCTAGGCATATTGCTTAAGTTTGAGTCCCAGCTTTACCACTTGTGAGTTGTAGGTCCTTGAGAAGGTCACCCCACCACTCTTTACCCCAATTTTCTCATCTTTAGTGAAGAAAATAATTTATTTTAGGGTTGTTGTGTGGATTAACTGAGAAAATAGATGTAAAATGTTTAACACATTATTTGGGACATAGTTACCGCTCAGTATATACTATCCTCATTAATATTTTAATGGATATTTTATGGCATAGTGGAAAGAGGCTGAAGTCAGTCCTTGCTGAATCATTGTGACCTGGGGATTATTTTATTTTTTTTTTTCGGATTAAATTTTACTTTATTTATAAACACACACACATGTATATATATAGAGAGAGAGGGAGAGAGAGAGGACACGCGTGTGACAGGGCACGAGAGTTGAGAGAAGGCACGCATGAGCGTAAGATCTTGGTTTGCAAGCATAATTCCTTCTGGAAACATGCTTGTAATCCAGAGCACTTGTATATCAAAGCAAATTTCCCCATAAGAAGTAATGGAAACTCAGATGATTCGTTCCACAACCCAAAAATATTCATATAAAAATGATTACAATACTGTAATAGAACACAGAATAATAAAGAAAATACAAAATATAAACAAAAATAAACAAATCAATCCCCACTTAGCTTTGAAAACCTTTGCGGCTGTGACAAGACAGAGGAGGTTATTGTGTAGGACGACTTTCAGTATCACTAATGGAATCACTGCTATCTATTGGCTCAGTGGAATCTTTCTTTTCGTGCAAGTTTAACAAGGAACCTGTCCAGTGACACTTGCTTTTGCCTCTTTTTGAGGATTTCACGGAAATGTGACATTGCATTGTCCTTAAACAGATTCATCGCTTGCACTGCTATAGCCTTATTCAGGTGGTGCTTTTCTGCAAAGTTTTGCATTGTTTCCCATATTTTACACATTTCCCATAATCTTATTTGAAGTGAGGGATTTCTCCGCCTTTTTCTTTTCCTCCTCTGCAGGTGAGATGCAGATGTAGACTTCTTATAAAATCTTGCAATTTCGGCCACTCACATACATCGTTTGCACTTCTCAATGATTTCCTTCTCAACTTCCATCATAATCATCTCCTCCTTCTTACTGCCTTTCTTGTCAACCTTTTCTGCGTGGGGACCATTGTATACACTTGCACAGGTGTTGACTATAGTACAGTAATAATAAACTCTTGTACTGTATTTACTGTAACCGGCCATGAGGCAGCAGAGGAAAGGGTCTATATCTGTAGGCAGCCTGACCTAGAATGAAGCAAAGCATTCCTAAGCTTACTCTTGTATGGAAAAGCAAAGGACTATCCATAGGTCCTTTGAAGTGACAAAAAATACACTAGTGCCAGTTGTGGGCACCTTCCAACGTTCTGAAAAATCCCTGATTTCTGCCAAACACTGTGGCCTGAGACTGAGCATCTGAGCATGGGAGACCATCACCCACAATCCCACAGTGAGAGGGAGGAAGAGAAAGGGAGAGAACCATTGGCCCAGTTGTGATCATGTGACATTCGGCCTCATGTACTACTCGCATTGCAAGACATTACTTGTTTATGAAGTTAAAATTTATCAGACATATTTGCTTATTTTGCAGAACACTCATAGAGTAAGTTACTCGCAATCTAAGGTTTTACTGTATATCATAAATATGTAAGTACGAAGCACGTGTATGAAGTCATAGAACAATTCTCTCTAGCAACTGTTTATTTTGAATTGCTGTTAAATTTCTGGAAGCAGACTACTGCTTTTCTCTTTCCCTCACTCCCTCCCATTTATCCGTCTGTTCATCCATCCTTTCGTCCATCCATCTGTCTAAAAGGGACTTAATGCAACTGAAGGAAGGAAGTATTATTACTTCCAGCAGTTGGTTTAGTGTCTTTAGAACCTCAACTGTGAGAAAGCCTAATGTGCTCTTCTAAGACTCCAGTACATTCAGAGGGTGAGTATGTATACAGAAATAAGTAAAAGTGTTAATCTGGGAAACAGATTTTGAAAGTATGAATATGGGTTTTCATAATATGGACTGTTACCATCTGTTACGTCTGTATCAGTGTCCCACATAAGAACACTACTTACAAAGAAGAGTGATTTATGCATGATGGTAGTTTATTCGTGGAGTATAAATTAGTAATTTTATTTACAGCATAAAGATAGTTGCTCAGAGCTCTTTTTCATGTAAATTATTGTGACTATATGAAAAGAATGTTGAAAACCAAAGGTTAATTGTAGACAAATTTAAATTCATAACCTTTTTCTACTACCAACAATAAAAACCTCCTCAAATTGTTAATGTTTTGCTTTTCCTCTTAGATCAGAAGATGTTGCAGTCGTATCCACCCTTTTGGTCAGAGAGTCTCACCACAGGTCACATCTGAGGAGTGATGGTAGTGGTCTGTCCCGCCAGGTGTAAGAGGGTATTAGCACCATCTTGTGGTGCCTATTGTTCCCTGCCGTTTAGTTTTATTTAGTGCCTGTCATTACACAAATCTTGATCACCAGAAAAGGAAAAGTAAGGAAGACTTCAGTTTGTTAGTTATATTTCCAAAACATATTCACATTCTGATGATTGGACACTTTTTACTATTGAATCCTTAACATTTACGTAACATTTTTAATTTCAGATTTTTGCCTGTTTTGGTAATAATTGATTTAAATGCTTCAAAATCTTAGTTATGTACACCAAGATAGCTTTAGAAGTGTGGGAGTAATACTTAAGACCACTCTGGTAGATATTACTTTGTTTTTCTCTGAATTATATAAGATTAAAATAAGTCCTGTCAGATTGGGGCACCTGGGTGGCTCAGTCGACTGAGCGTCCAGCAGTTTCGACTTAAGTCGTGATTCTGGGGTCATGGGATTGAGCCCCATGTCAAGCTCTGTGCTGAGCATGGAGCCTGCTTAAGATTCTGTCTTTCTCTGTCTTTCTCTTTCTCTCCCTCTCTCTCACTCTGCCCGCCCAACTTGTGTTCTCTCTCTCTCTCTCTCTCTCATAAAAAATAAATTAATGTAAAAAAAGAATCAGAAGGAAGGATCTCCCTCAAGAGAAAGGAATTTTCCACAGTGATGTGGATAATGATGAAATAATCAGCAGTCTATAGAAATCAAAACCAATGTCTCTGAAAGGAAGGGGTAACCTATTGAAGACAACCTTTTTGTTTGTTTTAATTTTTTTTAAGTTTATTATTTTGAGAGAGCTAGAGACAGCACAGGTAGGGTAGGAGCAGAGGGAGGGGGTGAGCGAGAATCCCAAGCAAGCTTCATGCTACCAGCACAGACCCCAATGCGTGGCTCAAACCCGCAAACCATAAAATCATGACCTGAGCCAAAACCCAAGAGTCAGACTCTGAACCAACTGAGCCTCCAAGGCGCCCCTTGAAGACAACCTTTTGAAACTGAGTTAAGTTTACATACCAAAATTGACTCCCACTGTCAGTCAATTTGCTTCTGTCAGTGGTACCACAAATTCTCTTAATTTTCCAAGTTACATAATAGACTATCTATATCACCTTTTGCTTTTGTAGATCATAACCAAGTAGGCATAAATTCATAAAAAAGTCTAATTAGAAAATGGTATAAATCTTCATTCTGAAATTATGCCCTTCCTTTTTTTAAGATGGTAACATACCCATGTTGGTTAGATGAAAGTAATCACAAATAATGAGGTTTTTAAAAAATTCCTCGATAAAAAATGTTGGTGTAAAAAAATAAAGTTACATTAATTAAAGAGTCAGCATTGTCTTAGATATAATCTTAGATATAATATCTTCAAGTTTATGACATAATGTTTAAAAAAACCAGTGGTTTTCCTTTGTAATCAACTAATACTAATACATGGGTTTGGTTACCTTCCAATTCTTATGTTTTCTGTACTCTTATTCCAGACAATAGTGTTTATGCCCAAAGGCTTTATTTGGAGGAGACTGTACTGGGATTAATTTACTAGCTATAGGAAACTTGATCAAGTTACCACCTCTCCCTGATCCTCAGATTCCTCATCTGTAAAATAAAGAGGAGAATAGCTGGCATATGGTAATAGCCTAGCAAACAGTGGCTATTAACCTGGTATTATCACCAGAAGAGGACTTCAGAATGGTCTTACCAAACAGTGTTACTGAACAATCTGTTAGATACTTACTATAATCTTAAGGAACTGTTAGGTATTCAGTGCCCTTCATATGAAGGCTGCAGAGCCATACATACCTCTTGTATATAGTCTTATATGAAGGGTTGGCAACCTTTTTCTAAATGGTTTCTAAATAGTTTCGGTTTTACAGACCATAGGTATCTATTTCACTTACTCTACTGTTGTAGCAGGAAACCAGCAATAGACAATATGTAAATGAATGAATATAGCTATGTTCCAATAAAAATTTATAGACACTGAAATTTGATTTTAATCTTTACTTAATACAATATCATTTTTTTGATCGTTTCAACTGTTTTAAGATGTAAAAACCTTTCTTGGCTTGTGATCTGTATAAACACAGATAGTTTGATTTTGGCTTGCAGGCTGTAGTTTACTGACTCCTTTCTTAGAGTCAAAACATGTGAGAGCAGTATAGCAGACAGTCTCCATAGTAGAGCATCAGAGATAGTATCTCCCATAAATGAGGGATATCAGGGTTGTACTTCTGGTGCAGCTATAAAGCACTCTGATCTTAATTAAGATAGCTTTTGGAGAATACTATCCAGGATTCCTTGGGTTATTAGATAAATTAGTTACCCCCACCCCCTCACTGGGTGCCTAATGTACAGAATTATCCTACTCAGATATTAGCAGCTAGGGGCAGAGTAGTTCTTTGTCAGCTATCGTAAAGACATACACAAATGGAAAAGAAAGTGTGCTATTTGGTATGGTTTCCTAAATTAGATGTATACACCAGAAACCATTGTCCTCAAGGACCTGTTGTAAAGGCATATTTGATTGAGATACATCACTATCATGTATCATTTTGACCCTACTAGATTTTCATTTCTTGAATGTGCCTATCATATCACTGTATACCCTAACCCATCGGATGCTGAATATTTTTCCCCTTATGTTTATCTTTTGGAAGACCATTTTGTATGACTGGATACCTTAGGCAAATAATTCAACACATTTTTGGTGCTAGTAAATGACATTCTTAGTACTAGGATCTCTAAAACCAGAATTATTCTTAGTTTGTCATCCAATTTCATCACTAAGGTATGATAATGATGATGGTGATGATTGCAGCCGCTATCACTTTGTAATTTCTATTATGTAACAGATATAAACATTGTCTTCATAACAACCCTATGAATTATGTGTTGTTAGTCTCATTTCACTTAAGAAATCTACAGTTAAGTGATGTGGTCAGGGATATGTACAGCTAGTGTCAGTGCCGGAGTCAGTCATATACCTTTGACTCCAAAACTTTCTGCCCTCTTGTGTTTCCATTAACTTTGTACATGTTTAGGGCATTGCTCTATTTTTATTTAATTCAGTGTCTCTAGTAAATAAATATTGGTGAAGGCAGTGATTCTGTTTTAATTTGTCTTTGTACCTTTAGTTCCTATTCTAGTTGATGCCTAGTCAATGTTTATCGAATTACTGAGTGATTAACTGAGGACAGATTCAATATGATGGTGAAATAAGGGAAGAATGGCCTTATGTAAATTAGGAAGTCTCCATTGTTAGTGTAGTATGAGTAAGTAGGGGCAATTACTGTAAAGTGGGTCTTGCCTATAACTCAGGGGTTCTAGTGGCATCATATAGGACTGTTGTCTTTGGAGACTATCTCTATTGTCAAATAATATTAAGTATATAAAGTTACTGTTTCAGTGAGTTGTTTTAATCATATGATTTTGGCACTAGAATAGTGCCAGGTATACATGAATGTTTTCTCTTCCTCTCTGTTTCTCTCTCTCACTGCATTTATGTCTACACACACACACATATATGTATATGTGTGTATTATTTGGGATTGCAATTAATTTGAAGTTAATAGATTGTAATTATTAAAATGAGAAACTCACTGAAACTTTATTAGAAGCCCCATGTATAGTATCACACACAAAGGTGAGTGTGTATGTGTGTGGCTCTAAAGGCATTCTGTGGAATGAGTACTTCTCCCATAGTGCCATACCTGTATTCCCTAAAATCCTTGCATTCGGCACATAAAATGATAGGGCTTATAGGGAAAATAGGGTTAGAAGCAATTACCTCTCAAAACATATGGAACTGTATAAGCAGAGTGAGGAAAACAGTAACAAAATTAGCACAGTTAAATCTTTGGCAATTGTAATCAGCATCCATGTTAGGATAGCCTTAAATTCTGAGGCTCATGATTTATTTGGATGCAGACCTTTGAGGAAATTTTCTTTTAGAAATGAACAGTTTCATCAAAATTAAAAAATATGAACCAATGTATAGACTTTCTCAACTTTTTAAAACCCATAAATGGGGGGGGGGCACCTGGGTGGCTCAGTTAATTAACCGTCTGACTCTTGGTTTTGGCTCATATCATAATCTCACAGATTATGCCTGCGATTGAGCCTGGCATTGGGCTCTGCACTGGGCGTGGAGCCTACTTAAGATTCTCTCTGACCCTCTGTCTCACTCTCAATAGAGTAGAATAGAATAGAATAGAATAGAATAAGTAAATGTCTTAGCATCTTCTTTGTCTACAGTCCTATCTTCTTCAGATAGCTCAACATATGGAAGGTGCAGTGATTCTTGAAGCCCCTGAGGCAGTCACTGCTTACATGAAAGGAAAGTGCTGTGTTTCGATGGGATTATCATTTATTCCCCTTAAGATCATCATATATTGTAAAAAGCTTTCTCTTTAGTTGTGAGAAAGTGGAAAGCTTCAAATTGTGCTGAGAAAAACTCTTTCTGAATCAATACAAACTTTTGGTTATACATCATTGCCCTACTTAACCAGTCACAACTGAACTAGTATTGCTTTAAAGAAATGTAAACTGTAGTGTAAAAGGCTGTTTAAGCTTTTAGGTCAAAATAAGTAGATATTGACTTAGACTTTTTGTGAATCCAAAATGGGAAGAATTTTACCTGTTTGTTTTTGTTTTTTTAATTTTTTTTAATGTTTATTTACTTTTGAGAGAGAGAGTGAGACAGAGCGTGAGTGGGGGAGGGCCAGAGAGAGGGAGACACAGAATCGGAAGCAGGCTCCAGGCTCTGAGCTGTCAGCGCAGAGCCCGATGTGGGACTTGAAACACGAACCATGAGAACACGACCTGAGCCGAAGTCGGATGCCAAACTGACTGAGCCACCCAGGCGCCCCCTATCTGTTTTGTTTTTAATCTTTATTTATATAAGTTTATATATATATAAACTTATATATATATATTATATAAGTAATAAACATCTAGTCATGGTGTATGGCATAGTGTTAGACCCTGGAAAATAATGGGAATAGAGATACAGTTAAAAAAGACTTAGGAAATAGAAACTAAAAGAGGTTCCAGCAAAATGTAATTGCATGTGGAGGAAGTAATAAGATTTAGAACTGAAAGGGAATGCGGAGAATATGATATTTACTTGAATTACTTATTTTATAAAAATCCATTAGTGGTTACTAGAAATGGATGATAGAAGAGGGAGAAGTTACTTGAGAGGTGTTACAGAAAAAAAGTTACAAGTGCAGGGCTTTGTAGTCCTACAGATTTTGTTTTGAACCTTACGTTCTGAGCTTATTAGCTTTGATGATTTTAGTCATGTAGCTTCATTTTTCTAGGGCTCAATTTTAACATCTATAAAATGAGTTTAATGTATAACCTACTTCTTTGGGTTGTGTTGAAGTAAATGAGATAAAGCCTAAGTGTTTAGAGTAGTGCCTAGCACATGAAAAGTGCTGTTATTTTTTTTTTTAATTTTATTTTTTTAAATTTATATCCAAATCAGTTAGCATATAGTGCAACAATTTCAGGAGTAGATTTCCTTAATGCGAAATTAGTCAAAAGTGCTGTTACTTTTATTTTGCAACTTGGAAGATCATATGAACCCCAGTTTGATTACCTTTTTTTGTATTCAGATACAGTGGTAAGGACAACAGCTGTTTAAGGTGAGATCATTATTGTGCCAGAAAGTCTTTTCGACATTAGAAAAATACATAGTCATGTTGACTAACTTCATTGTAATTTTAAGAACCTCCTAAAAGCAGGTTCTTTTTTTATTAAAAAAAATTTTTTTTTCAACGTTTATTTATTTTTGGGACAGAGAGAGACAGAGCATGAAAAAAATTTTTTTTTTCAACGTTTATTTATTTTTGGGACAGAGAGAGACAGAGCATGAACGGGGGAGGGGCAGAGAGAGAGGGAGACACAGAATCGGAAACAGGCTCCAGGCTCTGAGCCATCAGCCCAGAGCCTGACGCGGGGCTCGAACTCACGGACTGCGAGATCGTGACCTGGCTGAAGTCGGACGCTTAACCGACTGCGCCACCCAGGCGCCCCATGGTTCTTAGTGCTTCTTGGCAATCTTCCCTCTCTCCCTAGTTCACTTACCCTCTGCACTCCAAAGCTTGCTATTGGAAGTGGTTACTTTGGAGCAGAGCATAGATCTGCAGAATCACAGTATGCATTTTGATGAAATTTTCCAGGTAATTCTTATGCTTGCTAATATGTGAGAAGCACTTACCTTAAACCATTGTTTCTCACTCTCCAAACCCTCTCCTCACCCCCAACTCTTTGCTTCTTTGAACCCATTTTATGGATGATAACTTTGCTTCCTACTTTCTGAAAAGAGTGTAGCTATGAGCAGAGACTCGCAGGCCTTCACACAACCAGGTTTATTTTTCTTTAATATCTATAATTAGTACTCTGTACTCTTCCTTCTTGTTACTGTAAAAGAAATATCTGTGCTCTCATGTAAAGCTTGTTCACTATCCCACCACTTCTCCCTACCCAAGGATCTCACTCCAGCAAATCTGTACTCATTCCGTTGTATCATTCAGTTTTCCCTTTCTGCTGGATCAGTCTCTCTACTGTAGAAGTATGCTAGGTTTTTTTCCTCCCATCTCAAAAAAAATGAAACACAAATTTCTTTGAATCTCATCCCTCACCAGCTACCACTGCATTTGTTTTTTGCCATCTTAGCAGTAAAACTTCTCCAAAAAATTGTCTATCCCCACTGTCTCCATTTCTTCTCCTGTTTCTGAATTTACTCCATTCAGTCTTTTGCTCCCTCCATTCCATTAAAACTGCTCTTCCAAGTTACTAGTGATCTGTTAGGTTTCACTTGGCAGTTCAGAGTTTTCATTTTATCTAACGTGACAGCAGTATTTAACAAAGTTAGTCACTGTCTTTTGAAATACTTGCTTCCATTTGCTTCTTTTCTTGGTTTCATTTTTATTTCTCTGAGTGCTTCTTAGCCATATTGTGTGGTTTCTCTTCATTTCCCATTCAAAATGTATGATCTTTTTGGCCTGGCTTCTTTTACTTAGCTTATTGGTTTCAAGGTTAATCCATATTGTAGCATAAAGTAGCACTTCATTCTTTTTTTGTGGCCAAATAATATTCCTTTGTTTGTATATGCCATAATATGTTTATCTATTCATTCATTATGGACATTTGAATTGTTTCCACCATCTGGCAATTGTGAATAGTGCTGAGATGAATGTGTGCATGCATATACTGTATATACGTACGTAATATGTATATACATATATTGGAGCACATGTTTTCAATTATTTTTGGAGTAAACTTAGGAGTGGAATTCCTGGGTCTACGTTTAACTTTTTGAAGAACCTCCTAATTGTTGCCGAAACAGCTGAACCATTTTGTATTTCCACCAGCAATGTACTAGGGTTTCTATTTTTCTACATCCTTGCCAACTTTTGTTATTTCCTGTTTTTCTTTCTTTCTTTTTTTTTTTTATTATGGCCATTCTAGTGGGTATGAAGTGGTACTTATTTGTGGTTTTGATTTGCATTTCCCATGATTAATGATGTTGAATAACTTTTCATGTGTTTATTGGCCATTTGTATGCCCATTTCCCTTCCTTCTCTGTTGAAGGAGACCCTCTGAAGATCTATGGAATCCTCTCCCTGTGCAGCTCTCTCCCCTATAGTACTCTCTTGAGAACTGGAACCACTCTGATCTTCCTGTTCTCTCAGCTCTGTCTCCTCTAACTGGGAAGAGTGCTGGGCTTTATTTGGTTCCTCTCTCTGCACCATATCCTGGAAGTTGTCTCAAGGACAGTTGTAGGGCTAACCTCATTTGTTTTTCATATGTCAGGGTCACAGTCCTTTGTGCCTGATTTCCATTGTCTTGCATACCTTTGTTTCGTGTATATTTTCTCAGTATTTTTGTTGTTTCACATAGGAGGGTAAATCTGGACTTGTTACTCTATCTTGGCCTGACATGGATCTCTTTCATCTTTAAACTGGAGAAAAAGAGGCTCAGAGTGTGCCAAATTCATATGAACTCTGCTAAGATCCCTGTGAAGAATTCATGTCATCTTTCCATGTACCATCAGCATCTGGGATGTTAAACATTTGTGCTTTGGCACTCTACTACTGGCTGGACTTGGCAGACTCTGGGGGGTTGGGAGGATAGATGTGTAATCAATTGGTTTACTATGTCCGGGGTTGTGAACATTGATTATGATTCACCTGGGAGTGGAGAACTTTCTAAATGAAATTTGAATCTCTTCTAAGACTACTGGCAAGAGCTAAAAAATTCTCAATAATGAAAATCACATGTTTTAAAAGAAATGGACCGAGGAATACTTACTTCGTTTTAGTGATGTTGCATTTTCTTTTTATTTGTAATGGAAATATCTTTTTTTTCCACAAATATTAAGAGACTTTGTGAGACAAACTTTTTTTTTTTTAATTAAGGAGCTTTGAATATTAGGAAAGACATAAGACTCACATTTGTTCAAAACTACATTTATGTAAGAGCATGTCCTTATTATTAGTAATACACACCAACCTATTTAGAGGTAAATGGGCAACACACATTCATTGTACTCTCAAACAGATCAGTAAAAGATTCTGTGCGTGTGTGTACACACGTGCACGCGTGTGCATGTGCGCACACACACACACCTATGTATGTGTAAGGAAATAGGATCCAAATTCAGACAGTTGGTAAATTTGGTTGAAAGATATTGTGGAATTTCTTGTACTATTCTTGCAACACTGAAACTTGAAATTATATTAAGCTAAAATTTGATCATATTTAGAAATTCATAATATCATGACCAGTGACTGACTCCTAGGTGTGAAGTATGACATTTGTTTTGGCCTGTTCAGCTTCTGTTTTCCTCTTATCTGATAATAGCTCTAAGCTATGACTCAAGTGGGATTGATTTCACAGGACTAGGTACTTCAAACACCTACGTTGTTTCTGATTTGACATGATTGGTGTGGTTATGATCATAAGAACCAGCCTAGTCTAAGGAGATTTATATATAAGACTTGTATTGAAATTACTGGGAAAGAGAAACTACCATTGTGTTCTCAAGTGAGAAGGTTATACTCCCGAACCTTAGTGTTGGCATTTGCCACTGTTCATAAGAGTTTACCTGAGAGCAGTGAAACAAATTTAGAAGAAAGAGAACCGACAGAAATAAAACCTTAGTAAGAAGACTGTTGTTATATACATAAAACCAAATGATTTTAAAAGCTTGATTTGAACAGTATTTGGTGCTTTGGGCCATTCTCTTGAAAGTACTGAAGAAAAAGAAATCTTGATCGTTTTGTGTCCTGATTCTATCCTTCTGACCATTTTTTAATTTCTTTTTTTATATTTCTCCTTCTTTTGATGTTCTGTTCATAACCATCTCATTTCCTTGATGAACATTGTCTCTAAGTTATTCTTTCTCTGGCCATAGTTTTAGCTATATTTATATGTGCACGTATTACTGTCATTGTCATATTGTATCATACTGAAATTCATGTCTGTTTTTATTTTACATTATGAGTATAATTTGATTAATATAAGCTCCTTCCTTTACTATAACTCAATTATAGGTCTAGCCCCAGGAGTCCACAAAAACATACTAGCCTTTATATTTTGACTACTAATAAATATCTTTACCTTGGTGTCCCATAGACATCCATGTTTCCTACTTCCCAATTGCTGTCTTCATCCTTTCCTTCAAGCCCATTTTTTATTTTAGTCCATTTCATCAATAATTAAACGACTATTCTTTGACTCTGGTAATTCTTATCAATAACTTATATCTGTTTAGTTATAACATACTATTTTACCTCTCAAATAAGGTATTTGTATTTGACTTTTACTGTCTCAGATTATGCCTTTGTGGCTTCTGTCCTGAATTTGTGATTAATTGTAAAAGTAGTTTGCAAATAATGTTGTTTACCCATTTTGCCTCTGACCCCTCATAGTCCATGCTCCATTCATTTTGATGTTTCTGAAATGCACATTTGAAATTTCATTTCCTCCAGCTTTGAAAGTAGGCAGTGTTACTTAACACCCTCAGAATTAAAACACGATCTCCTTAAATGGGCTTTCATGACCTGCTCATATGTTCTACATTTCCTTAGTTCCAGCTTTTTAAAGCTACTTGGATGTTCTTAAATATTTTTAATCCATGTTTTTAACAAGTTCATCTCTGTTCCCCAAATGTCCTTTTTTGCTTATTGTCCAGTTGGCAGAATCCTACTTCTTTAGAACTCTACTCATAAATCACTTGTCCTGTGTAGCGTTTCCTCTTATTCTGAAGCATGTATTCTTACTTTTCACACAGTTCTAAAACTGTTAATTTCCCGCCCTTTTGTAATTGTTTATTATTCTCCTCCTTTCCCACCCCATCTTCACAAGACTACTGGACATCTTGAGAATGCTGTTTTTTCTACTTACCTTTGCACTTTGAGAACCTTGCACAATCTGTTGTACATATTAGCTCTGTAAATGGTGGCTAAAGAATGGAAGAAAGGGAGGGAGGGTTGGCGAGAGGGGGTTATGTTAAATGATATACATGTAGTAAAATTAAATAGTCATTGATTTAAATAGGCAAATTAAGATCAGCTTAAGATACCTGGTTTCAGTCACATGCATATTCTTCAGGCAGGGAAATATAGAACACCTTGAATGATAATCTCCCTAAAATATATGTGATTTCAGAGGAGAGCATGTGATTCCCCCAGGAGAACTTTTGGCAGAAACAACAAAAAGAATAGTGTCTTGAATTCCTCAAAAAGCAAAGCCTTAGAGAAAGGCTAATGTGCTTCTATTATTGGGGATCATAGTCCCCAGGTTAAGGTTATAAATCAGGAAAGGAGGGAGAACTACATGGGAATTATGTAGTTGTCTATACTACTTTCCAGGACAGTTCTTTCTGGAAAAGACTTTTTCCAGGCTGCCATATTCCACTGATAAAGGTTCTACTCCTCAGGGTACTATCTTTGTTGCTCTCCCAGCTGGTGCATGTATTTGTGGGCATGGAGTGAGGAGGTACCACATTCCAAATCTTAGATGTCAGCCAGGGTGACGGGAGAGGTAGTCCAGAGGTAAGGAAGGGATGGGCACAAGTCTAGATTCTGTCAGTTTACCTTGTATGGAGTTGGTAAGAACCCATGTAGGTCTGGTCACCCCTGGAACTGCTGGAATAAAAGTCAGTTTGGGCTCACGTGGAGAATTAGAAGTTATCTAAGGTGGTAGAGATTAAAATATAATAGCTGTCTATTAAAATGGACATAGGAAAAGACTTGTTATAACATATTAGAAAATATATATAGAATGTGATGCCAGTTATGATTTTAGAGGCTTTACTTTTTCTTGGCTACCAGCTTTATGTGACTACAGTGTAGATATCTTGAAACAGCTGGGGTTTAAATCCTCAAATATTAGATGTCTCATTTACACCAAAATGTTAATACTGATTAAAATTTTTTTCTTCTTTCTACTCTGTTGACTATAAAATATCTCCCAACTATCTTATATGATTTATATAATCACAAAAATCGTGCCACATTGGAATATTGGAACCAGGCCAGAAAACAGATCTGTTTGTTATCAGTAATCCAACTGTGTCTTACATTAAATAGTATTTGGAGTATAGTTTGAAGTATATTTTCAAATATTTGCTTCTGGGTGAAGTTAAGTTATATTTTATAATAAGTGCCTGAAAGATTAAAGATAAATGTGATAATGTGCCATATATTCATTCATTAAATTCAGTATTTTCTATGTGCCAGACATTGTGCTTGGCATTGGATGTATGTGAACAGTAGAGATGGTCTCTGATCTCATGAGATTACATTCCATCTGAGAAGGTAGATAATGAGTAAACAAAAACTTACGTGGTCATAAATGTTAAATAGTAAGAAACAGTGAAAACTGTGATGAATAATAGCCTGGGAAAACCTAATTTGATAGGTTGTTCTTGGAGAGGCCTCCATAGTGTTAACAGAAAGGTGACTGAGGGACTGTAAACAATGTGTTTTGTTCAAGAGCAGCTGGCATATACTCACCATGGGGACAGTGCCAGAGATGAGATTGCAGATGTGAGAGATTAGACATGGCTTGTTGTCGTTTATGTTTAATGCAGAGGGGGTTGGGAAGGCAGTTTTCTGCAGAGAAATAACAAAATCTGCTTTATCACCTAAACACTTGAAATCTGTAGCCTTTTAGATATGATTTTAAGTTGTTTTAAAAATAATTAAATCTTCACAAAGTGGAATGGAAGGTTAAAAGAAATCTAGAAAGCACAAGAAAAATTGACCCATCACCCAGCCACAAGCCATTTAAATACTTTTA
The DNA here is from genome assembly GCF_022837055.1 of Prionailurus viverrinus. Lineage (NCBI taxonomy): Eukaryota > Metazoa > Chordata > Mammalia > Carnivora > Felidae > Prionailurus > Prionailurus viverrinus. Next base: position 45,720,544 of record NC_062578.1, read on the forward strand.
CATATATTCTTCTAGTTTTATCCCGATTTATTTTACCTTTTATTGAATTGCCTTTAAAATTTCTATATGCTATGGGGCGCCTGGGTGGCTCAGTCGGTTAAGCGTCCAACTTCGGCTCAGGTCACGATCTCGCGGTCCGTGAGTTCGAGCCCCGCGTCGGGCTCTGGGCTGATGGCTCAGAGCCTGGAGCCTGCTTCCGGTTCTGTGTCTCCCTCTCTCTCTGCCCCTCCCCCATTCATGCTCTGTCTCTCTCTGTCTCAAAAATAAATAAACGTTAAAAAAAAAATTAAAATTTCTATATGCTATAAGAATGTTTCCATTATCACAGGGTTTGTAACTATTATTTTAAAGATTAATGCTGTGTACTATTTTGTCACTTGAATACATCACACTTTGCTTTACCATTTGTTATTTTTGGAGATTTAGATTGTGTCAAATATTTTCTATTATAAATATATATGAAATTCTCAATATTAACCAATTTTTGTATTTCCTTAGCATAGATTTCTAGAAATGGAATTTATTAGTTAAAAGGTATTAAGTTTTTATTACTAAATTCATATGCAAAACTATAAACTACTACCAACAATATGTTACCAGGGGTTGGGAAACTTTTTCTTAAGGGGCCAGATAGCACATGTTTTAGGCTTGTAGGCCGTGTAACGTCTCTAGGAGCTACTTAGTTCTCCTGTTTTAGTACAAAAGCAGCCAAAGACAATATGTAAATAAATGGGCATGGCTGTGTTCCAAAATATACATTTTACAGAAATATATCCTAATTTGTCGACTGAAGCCTGAACTATCAATTATACCATATTCTTGCTACTATTTGGATTTAACCTTTTATTGTATGTCTAGAAGTTTTTGAATTAAATTTATTTGACCAATTTTTGCTCATTTCTTGTGTTTCAAAATAATAAGGTAGCCTGAAATTAATGTGCTTTATAATTGTGATTTTTTTTTTAACGTTTATTTATTTTTGAGACAGAGAGAGACAGAGCATGAACGGGGGAGGGCAGAGAGAGAGGGAGACACAGAATTAGAAGCAGGCTCCAGGCTCTGAGCCATCAGTCCAGAGCCCGACGCGGGGCTCGAACTCACAGACCGTGAGATCGTGACCTGAGCTGAAGTCGGAGGCTTAACCGACTGAGGCACCCAGTCGCCCCAAATTGTGATTGGTTTTAATAGCTATAGCAGTAATTCATTAATTTTCCTTCTATTCTATATTTTTATACTTGTTCCATATTAATCTTTGTTGTTTCAGAAGACTCTAATCCAATTTAGACTACCTAAATGGTAATGACTTCTATATATCCTTTTAATAGTTGCAGGGATAGATTTGATTTAATACTGGAATGCTGTTCAGAAACCAGAACTCTAATTTTGTTACTAATCCTCACAACTCGGTAAGGTTTGTAACCTTAAGAACTCTGTATAAGGCTTACTGTTCCCTGCTCTTTAAATTTACATGTATCTTAAAAGTGTTTTATGCCTGTGTTACAGATGTAAAAACTGGAATTATGGTCAGGTAGAATAAAGTATTGGCATGTTTCAGAGACTTGCTGTTCTTTATGGTGTTATGTGTGATGTAAGTAGAATAAGATTCTAAATAACCATCAAGTGCTCTAGAAGTATTTTTTGGAAAATAGTGAGTAGGCTAAGTTAAACATGCAGATTTATTTATTTTTTTGCCTCAGCCATCAGGTCTCTGCCTCACACACCAAAACAAGCCAAATTAGAGGAACAATCATTTTAGTCTCAGGTTACTTTGTGAAAACAAACACTGGGAGTTTTTATTTGGTTGGTTTTGATATATACAGGAAAATAATTTACTAAAAATGTTTTGGTTTATTGTTGGGACTTGGTGATCCCAAGGTTCTTGTATTTAAAAAGCAGCTTGAGTTTTTGAGGAATTGGAAAAATAGCTTGGCTGGAAAAGGATGACTGCTGGAATGGAGGGCGTATCTTGGACTTAGAACAACTAGAAATTTATTGTGTGATTTATGTGATGAGATTTTAGATGAAATGAGAAGTAATGTTGTTAAGTACCAGAAAATACATGCTTATCTGGTCTTGATCAATAAAGCATTGCTTTTAATTTCTAAGTTAAGATTTATTATTATTAATAAAAATTTTAGTATTTGTGGATTTGATAATTAAATCAAAATGTACATTTTGTTTTCATAGCTAGTCTGTTGAGTACTATCATGATTTCAAGAGTCCTTTCCAACCTTTACTAGTACATGGAATTTAAAAATGACAGACGCCATCTAATGTGGATGACTCAAGATTCTTCTTCCAATTTGTTTTAAGAATCATAACAACAAACATTCTTTAAGCTTCTTGCTAGAATCTATACCAAAAAATACAAGAATATGGTCCTTCATTCTGTGTGTTTAACATTTAAGCCAGATATCGATAACTTTATATAATCAGCAAAATTAAAATGCTAAATCAGTATAATATATATTCAGCATTTAGAATTAAGCATGATCAGAGATGACCTGTATTGGCTTTAAATTATGAAACCAAACTAATACTCTTTTATTCCAAGTTATTATACATCAATTCATATTTTATGCATAATTAATTAAAAAGATAATTGTATCATGTTGTTTATGCTGTCTTTTTTTTATTAATATGAAATTTATTGTCAAATTGGTATCCATACAACACCCAGTGCTCATCCCAATAGGTGCCCTCCTCAATGCCCATCACCCCCTTTCTCCTCCCTCCTGCCCCCCCATCAACCCTCAGTTTATTCTCAGTTTTTAGGAGTCTCTTATGGTTTGCCTCCCTCCCTCTCTGTAACTTTTTTTTCCCCCTTCCCCTCCCCCATGGTCTTCTGTTAAGTTTCTGAAGATCCACATAAGAGTAAAAACATATGGTTATCTGTCTTTCTCTGTATGACTTATTTCACTTAGCATAATACTCTCCAGTTCCATCCACGTTGCTACAAAAGGCCATATTTAATTCTTTCTCATTGCCAAGTAGTATTCCACTGTATATATAAACCAAAACTTCTTTATCCATTCATCAGTTGAAGGACATTAGGGCTCTTTCCATAGTTTGGCTGTTGTTGAAAGTGCTGCTATAAACATTGGGTACAAGTGCCCCTATGCATCAGCACTCCTGTATCCCTTGGGTAAATTCCTAGCAGTGCTATTGCTGGGTCATAGGGTAGATGTATTTTTAATTTTTTGAGGAACCCCCACACTGTTTCCAGAGCAGCTGCACCAATTTGCATTCCCACCAACAGTGCAAGAGGGCTCCCGTTTCTCCACATCCTCTCCAGCATCTGTAGTTTCCTGATTTGTTCATTTTAGCCACTCTGACTATATTTCCCTGATGATGAGTGACGTTGAACATCTTTTCATGTGCCTGTTGGCCATCTGGATGTCTTCTTTAGAGGAGTGTCTGTTCATGTCCTGCCTTGTTTATACTGTCTTTACAATGCTCATAGCCTCAAGTTATTTACTGTACGCTAATACAATTAAGATATATGATGGAGGTTTGCGTCTGTTTATAAAAGAGATGAAGAAATACTTGAATTGATAAAACTATTCATAATATTGGACAGCAGAAAATACTTTATTGAGGTAATAAGTGAATTGAGAAGTTTTATAGTTATATCTTGGTTTATAATGTATAGTTTGATTATATTGTCTTCTAAGACAGTTTAAAGTGAAGAATTGGTTTGAAAAGTTATTGTTATAGGATTGTAGATTTGTTCAAAATGATTGGTGTGGGATCACTGATGGAGATTTTGAATAATGAAAATCCTGAATAAAGAATATTGACAAATTGTGGATAAATAAGAGACTTTTATGACATCTGGTAATTTTCTAAATGGTTTTTTACTTGTGGTGAATCAAATTAGGCTTCTGTTTCTTATATGAACCAAAGCTTTCATTGAAATTCAAAAATGGTCAGGAATAATGCTGGTGTAGTTTCTTGGTTTTAGAATATAAATAATTATTACTAAATCGTGAAGTTGTATGTTTCTTTTTCCTTGATTTGTATGTAGCATGGTTCCTAGAATTGCCTGTCTTTTCCAGAGTATACTACTTGTGTATTGTCCCCCATACGTTCAGAGATACTACTATTTTATGTTTCAGTAAGCATGTCTATTATATATTTTGTTTAATCATACATATACATATGTTTAATACCTGAAATTTCTGTGCAGTATACCTGTTATTTCACTTTATTTTTAAAAAATGGTTATTTATTTATTTTGAGAGAGAGAGTGAGAGAGAGAGTGTGTGTTCTTGTGAGCTGGGGAGGAGCAGAGAAAGAGGGAGGGAAAGAATCCCAAACAGACTCCAGGCTGTCAGCACAGAGTTTGATCTCACGAACCATGAGATCATGACCTGAGCCAAAATCGAGAATTGGATGCTTAACTGACTGAGTCATCTAGTCCTCCTATTTTATTTTTTAAGCTTTTATGTTAATCACTTGGTGCTCATCACAACAAGTGAACTCCTTAATCCCCATCACTTATTTCCCCCACCCACTTCCCCTCTGGTAACCGTCAGTTTGTCTTTTATAGTTAAGAGTCTGTTTCTTGGTTTGGCTCTCCCTTTTGCCCTTTGTACCTTCGTTTTGTTTCCTAAATTCCACATGTGAATGAAATCATATGGTATGTGTTTTTCTCTGGCTCACTTATTTCACTTCAGCATTATACAGTCTAGCTCCATCTGTATCATTGCAAACAGCAATATTTCATTCTTTTTTATGGCTCCGTAATATTCCGCTGTGTGTGTGTGTGTGTGTGTGTGTGCGCGCGCGCACGCGCGTGTGTGCACACGTGCACGTGTGTGTGTGTGATGCATGCATGCATCTTTTTCCATTCATCAACTGATGGAAGCTTGGGCTGTTTGCATATCTTGGCTGTTGTAAATAATGCTTCTATAAACATTGGGATACATGTATCCCTTTGAATTAGTGGTTTTGTATTCTTTGGGTAAGTAGTCAGTAGTACAGTTGCTGGATTGTAGGGTGGTTCTATGTTTGACCATTTGAGGAACCTCCATACTATTTTCCAGAATGACTGCAACAGTTTGCATTCCCACCAACAGCGCATGAGGGTTCCTTTCACTCTACATCTTTGCCAATAGCTGTTGTTTCTTGTGTTATTGGTCTTACCCATTCTGACAGGTGTGAGGTGATATCTCATTGTAGCCTTGATTTGCATTTCCCTGATGATAAGTGATAATGGACATCTTTTTATGTGTTCGCCATCAGAAAGTCTTCTTTGGAGAAATGTCTGCTCATGTCTTTTGCCTATTTTTTAACTGAGTTATTATTTTTTGGAGGGTGTTGAGCTTGATATGTTCTCTATGGGTTTTGTATACTAATTCTTTATCAGATATGTCATTTGCAAATATCTTCTCCATTCTGAAGGTTGCCTTTTAGTTTTGTTGATTGCTTCCTTTGATGTGATTTTTTCTTTTATTTTGACATAGTCCCAATAGTTTTTTTTGCTTTTATTTCCCTTGCTTCAGGAGACCTATCTAGAAAATGTTCCTACAGGAACAGAGAAATTACTGCCTGTGCTTGCTTGTAGGATTTTGATGGTTTCTTGTCTCACATTTAGATTTTGACTCCATTTTGAATTTATTTTTGTGTATGGTGTAAGAAAGTGGTCCAGCTTCATTCTTTTGCATATTGGTTTCCAGTTTTCCTAACACCATTTGTTAAAAAGACTGTCTTTTTTCCTATTGGATATTCTTTCCTGTTTTGTCAAAGACTAACTTGACCATATAGTTCTTGGTTTATGTCTGGATTTTCTATTCTGTTCCATTGATCTTTTTGTGTAGGTATCTTTTTGTGCCATTACCCATACTGTTTTTATTGTTACAGCTTTGTAATATAACTTGAAAGTGGGAATTGTGATGCCTCCACATTTGCTTTTCTCTTTGAAGATTGCTTTGGCTATTCAGGGTCTTTTGTGGTTCCATACAAATTTCAGGATTATTCTTGTTCTGTGAAAAATGCTTTGGTATTTTTACAGGGATTGCATTAAATGTGTAGATTGCCTTGGGCAGTGTGAACATTTTAACAAAATTTGTTCTCCTAATCCATGAACATGGAATGTCTTTCCATTTCTTTGTGTTCAGTTTCATCCTTGTTTGGTGTGTGTAGCTTTCAGAGCACAGGTCTTTCACCTCTTTGGTTAAGTTGATTCCTAGGTAGTTTATTGTTTTTGGTGCAATTGTAAATGGGATTATTTTCTTAATTTTACTTTCTGCTGCTTCATTATTAGTATAGGAATGCAACAGATACCTGTATGTTGATTTTGTATCCTGTGACTTTATTGAATTCATTTATCAGTTCTAGTAGTTTTTATGGTGGACTCTTTTGGGTTTTCTACACATAGTATCATGTCATCTGTAAGTAGTGAAAGTTTGACTTCTACTTTGCTGATTTTGATGCTTTGTATTTCTTTTTGTTGTCTGATTGCTGTGGCTATGACTTCCAGTACTATGTAGAATAAAAGCGGTGAGAGTGGACATCCTTGTTTTGTTTCTGACCTTAGGGGAGAGGCTCTCAGTTTTTCCCCACTGAGGATGATGTCATCTGTGGGTTTTCCATATACGGCCTTTATTATGTTGAAGTATGTTCCCTCTAAAGAAGGTTTTTATCATGAATCGATGTTGTACTTTTTTGCTTGCTTTTTCTGCATCTGTTGAAATAATCTTATATGGTTCTTGTCCTGTCTTTTATTGATGTGATGTATTACATTGATTGCTTTGCAAATATTGAACCACCTTTGTCCCCCAGGAATAAATCCCATTTGATTGTGGTGGATGATTTTTTTAAAGTATTGTTGGATTCATTTTGCTAGTGTTTTGTTGAGGATTTGGGGGAAATTTCAGAGAAATTGGCCTGTAGTTCTCTTTTTTTGTGGTGTCTTTATCTGGTTTTTCCAGTGTATCAGGGTAAGCTGGCCTCATAGAATGAATTTGTAAGTTTTCCTTCCTTTTCTATTTTTGCAAAATGCTTTTTTCGCTTTATACTATTTGCCATTATTTGTTATTATATGTATGTGTACTTACATATAAGTAAGCACATAATTTAATATCTGAATGGTGTTCCATTAAAGAAATGACCATACTTTGTAGATGTTGATGTCATTTACATATTTATTATTGTAGAGACTATTAGAAATGAACATCTTTGTGCATATATTTTTAAGAATATTTACAAGTGTTACTGTAGGATTCCAAAAGCTGAAATTGCTGGGTCAGTATGTACATTTAAAATTTTGATGGGTAATAAATTACAAAATGGCCTTCAAAATGCCTGTGGCAATTTCCTTTTTTTTTTTTTAAGCATACATGAAAGTGCTTTATCTTCCATGGCCTTATCTGTAATAGAATTTCATTCACTAAAGGTTTTGTTAATCTATCATTGGAAAATTATTTTTGGGGGGAGTTTTACCTTGCATTTCTTTGCTGTTAGTGATGTTGAGCATTAGTGAAGCCTGCTTGTAGTTATTCTGTGATTTGTCTATTTATGTTTTTGGCCTATTTTTTCTGTTCGGTTGTATAGCATTTTTTTTTTAATTTTAGGATGTTTTCCTGTATCATGAATATTATCTGTGTTATGTATTTTTCTAGTATTTTCTTGTGGTTTGATTTTTGCCTTCAATTTTGTTTATAGTTCATCATTTGGAAGTTCTAAGCTTTTCATTGTGATAGTGGTCTATAATTATCTTTATGGTTTTAGACTTTTATGTCTTGCACATGAAAACTTTGAAACATCACAAAGTAATAATTGCTGACACAGTTTGAGATGAAAATTTCATTTGTGCATTCTTTGCTAATTGAGAAGATACATGAATCAGATAGAAGGAGACCAATTATTAACTTAATGTCTGATAATATTGATTAACATTTGATCTGGAGAGAATGAAAAACAACAGTAGGAAAAATAAACACACACACACAGTCTTGATGAAATCCAATTCTTACACCTTCTCTGTGCCTGAATTGGACTGAAGAAAAACATGAAACCACAATGAGTTGACTCACTCTGAATTTATGACCAAGGGACACAATGGCTCCTTAATGCTGTAAAGCGATAAAACGTGTCACAATTTCACACATTAGGCAGTTTCCTAAAATACTCATAATCTTCCCTGCCATCCTTAACTGAAATGAGCTCTATATTCTCAGTGTTATACTTGGCTAAAGAATGGTAAAATCAGTGGTGGTAGAAAGTCTGAATGGTGAAGGCTAATTTGAATCAAAGGATGCACAAAATTTGGATAGATGGAAAGAAGAAAGTACGTATGGACATAAATAAGTGCTTAATAAGTATTTTTATATGATATGAATTGGACTTATCAGTAAAACTGGTACGTTTAGAGGACAGTAATGGACTCTACAATAAACTGGAAAATAAGACAAATGTATTGTTACACTATTTTACTTCCAGTTACCACCATCCTGTTCTTTCTGCTCTGTGGGCATGTATTTTAGTTCTTTGTGCAATTCGAACCCCCCATAGCATTGTTGTTACTCCTACTTTAAGTAGTCATAAGTGTTTTAAAAGAGATTTAAAGATATATATACATATGTATATGTACGTATATATGTGTAAGTATATATATGTGTGTATATATGTATGTGTATGTATATATATGTACATATATACATGTATATGTATGTATATAGCATATTTTTTAAGAGGTCCTCTTTGTTTACCAACATACTTAGTCTTTCTGGTGTTTTTCATTCCTTTTCTATAATCGAAATTCCATCTTGTACAAGTTCCTTTGACTCTAAAGCACTTCTCATATTTTCCAGTAGCTCAAGTCTTTGGGAGGCAAAGTGTTTTTGTTTTGTTTTGGCTTCATTTTTAAAGCATATTTTCAGCAGATATATCAATCTAGGTTGTCTTTTCTTGTTTTAGCACTTTAAAGATACCATTCCATTATTTTTGCATCACCATTATTTCTGAGGAGTTGTCCTTATCATGATTCCCTTATATGTATTGTGGGGTTTTTTTTCTGAGTGATTTAAAATTTTTTTCTGTTTTGGATTTCCTGCAGTTTGATTGTGATGCATCTAGATCTGTTTTTCTTTTTAATCATTCTTTTTGAGAATAATTCTTTTTGTATTTCTTTTTAATTATTCTTTAATTATTCTTTTAAAAATTCTTATTTTTTTTAATCTGTCAGTTGGTATTGTTTATCAGTTTTGAAAAATTCAAATAATTTTTCACCTCCTTTCTCTTTAGTTCATGCACACTGTCTACCTTTTTCACTATATTCTTTAACATATTTATCAGAGTTGTTTTAAAGTTGTTGATAATTCCAATATTTTTGGCACCTTTTGAACTTATGCTAATAACTATTTTCTTTTTTGGTAAAAAAAAGAATTATGTGTTTTCATAATTTTTCTAATGGATGTTCAATGTTGTGTATAAAAAGAATAATAAAAGTACGTATGACAGAAAAACGTTTATGCCCATAAAAGAACATGCCTCTTCTTTTGTCATGTAAAAGGTGTAGTTGAATTGGATCTAGTTTTGGCTTTCTTTTTTTCCCTCTCTTTCACTTTATTTTTAAATTTTTATTACTGAAGTCTAGTTGACGTACATTGTTATATTAGTTACAGGTGCACAATATAGTGATTCAACAATTGCATACATTATGCAGTGCTTACCATGTTTAGTGTAGTTACCGTCTATTGCCATATAACATTACTAAGATAATATTGACTATATTCTTAATGCTATATGTTCTTTGCTTTCTAGTCTGCAGTTGTGCTGGGTCTGGTTCTTGATTTATTTGTATTAAGTTCACCATAGGCTTCACAGTTCTTGAGAATAGCATTGGAATCTTTATTTCAGTATGGTTTGTGATTTTCTCTTAGTTCTCCTTGCCTGTACTGAGACCTAAGATGCCTTGTTCACTTGTCTGTATCGCGGGATCTGTCTTATTCCCTCTTTCTTTCTTCCAGTCACAGATAGCCCTGTTTGGTGCTCACTGAAAAGTTGAGAATGACTGTGGGATTTCTTTCATTTCTCCTTGGGCTCAGACATCATCAGCCTCCACATGCCTGTGTGTTAGAAGGGTCTTCCTCATTTCTCCAGGCCAGTCCCCTGCCACTCTCCTGGGTATTTGGTGGAGGTGTGTTGAAAAGAAATGGCACTCCTCTTGTGTCTAGAGTTCTCAGGGATTCTAAATTGTCATGCTAGTCCCCATACTTGTGTTTAAACATTTGTTGAAAGTTCTTTTGTTTTTTTCTTAACAACTTGTTTTTCTTCCTACTGCTATGCCAAGAATAAAACCTACCATTCATTCCTTCCTGCCTACGAAGGGCCTTTCACATTTATGATTTTTGTTCATTAGGTTTCTTTGCAAATTCTGCTGTCTGATGAAGGTTGAAAAGCTTTGATATGTTGGTTACATGGCTTGTTATTGTTACGATGGATAGAGTTCTCCTGTGATTTTCCAAATCCTATGGGAAGACATGGTAATTGTTAATTAAGTAACATGAGCTACCATATGCACATACCTAAAAGGCTTATTCCATTATACTAAACCTGACAATTACCTTGGATAAATTTGCCACTAGTTGGCGGCTCATCCCTGCTCTGTCATTTCTTAGCCTCTGATTACTTTATCTTCTCTTTATTCTCCACCCATATTTTTGATTCTTTGTTTACAGGCCAAAATTCTTGAAATTATTCTTAAAAATAAGAGTAGCTATTAATTTCTTAAGAACTACACAAATCTAAAAAGTCCATACTTTACTATAGCTGCGTAATAGAAAAATAGTGAGTTTTAGCCACTGAAACTTAGATGAAGATGAGTATGTCTTTTGTCTCATTCATTAGTTTAAGATAAAATGCAGGGTACTTGTCACTTTTTAGAACTTGATATTTTACAGGGTCATCTCATTGGTTGACATAGTTTCTATAGGTGGTAAGAAGCATATATATTTAAATGCTGTGCACCTTTGGTTTCTCACTCTTATTTCATTCTCATTCTACAGCTTAGGATGTAACTGAAAATGATGGTGGTGGCTTCGTTTAACTAATTTGTGAAGCCAGAGTGGAATGTGGATAAATGAGCCATTTTGGCAACGAGCAGAGAAATAAAGCACACTTTTCTCATTAGTTGTTTTCCAGGCTAAAATTAAACAGAGTAGTATATTGCCAAATTTAATGATTTATGGGGGATCTGTTCTAAGTAAATTCAGTATCAGACTAGTTGTCTACACACTTACATGTCAGAACTTGTGTGTTATTTTTAAAGGCTCTGTCTTGTAAATTGAGTTTAATATGAAAATATCCTTTTAAATTTAAAAGAACATTATCTCTATAATTTCAACTAAATTGATAGATTATTCTCTTTTATCACCCATTTAACATTCCCATAGTTCCAGCCTGTGTGTCATTTAGTTATCTCTGATTTAATGTAATCACATGACTTTTATGAACATTATTTGGTGAAATAGTTTTTAACTTCTTCATTATAATAAAATAAAACCTTCAAGATTAGTTTTCACATGAAAATATTTATTGCATTGGTTTTCCTCCTCCTCTCTCTAAAATCTTGATGAAAAAGGAATTCTAACTTACTGAGAAAGTTTTAAAAAATTTTACTTAACACATTTACTTTTCAATACATAGGAAAAGATTTTTAAATAACTTGCCCAATATGGAGAATGTCTGCAGTTTTTGAATTTACTTTTACCTTTTGTAGTTAGCATAGTATTAAATTTATAAACTGCTTTATATAGGGCGTTGGGGTATACTTTTCATAATTTCAAAAAAAAAAGTTTGTGCCTTGTACTTCAGATGCATAATATTAGGGAGAGAAAAATTATCCTGATAGATTCTTTTTATTTTTTTATTTTTTTTTAAATTTTCTTTTACTTCTTCTTTTTTTTTAATGTTTATTTATTTTTGAAGGAGAGAGAGACAGAGCATGAGCAGAGGAGGAGCAGAGAGAGAGAGAGAGACACAGAATCCGAAGCCGGCTCCAGGCTCTGAGCTGTCGGCACAGAGCCCGATGTGGGGCTCGAACTCACAAGCTGTGAGATCATGACCTGAGCTGAAGTCAGACACTTAACCGACTGAGCCACCCAGGCGCCCCACGATACATTCTTTTTAAAAAAATACATGTAATTTTAAATTTTCTTCCTTTATATTCTTATAAATGTAACACTTTCTACCTAGAAAAGAATACATGTTATGTATATATAAATTTGAGGTAAAATCATGTAATGAATACCATAGATTGTTTTGCTAAGAAGTTGTCAATTTATTTGTGTTTAAAAAAACTTTTTTAAATGTCTATGTATTTTTGAAGGAAAGAGAGAGAGAGAGAGAGAGCGAGCAAGCACGAGTTAGCCGGGGAGGGGCAAAGAGAGGGAGACAAATCCGAAGCAGGCTCCAGGCTCTTAGCTGTCAGCACAGAGCCCCACATGGGGTTCAAACTCACTAACTGTGAGATCATGACCTGAGCCAAAGTCAGATACTTAACTGTCTGAGCCTCCCAGGGGCACCAATTTGTTTGTGTTTTTATTCCCCAGGTGATCATTCTTGTTGTTTGGAATATTTTTAATCTTCTTTTCCCTTCAGTGTTGGCACCTTCTTTCCAATTTGCTTAATTAAATGTGTTTATTTTCATTTTTTTAAGTTTTTATTTAATTTCCAGCTAACATACAGTGTAATATTGGTTTAAGGTGTACACTTTAGTGTTTCAACACTTCCATACAACACCTGGTGCTCATGACAAGTGCACTCCTTATTCCTGATCACTTATATCACCCATCCCCCACCCACCTCTGGTGGCCATCAGTTCTGTATAGTTAAGAGTCTGTTTCTTGGCTTGTCTCTCTCTCTCTCTCTCTCTCTCTCTCTCTCTCTCTCTCTCTCTTTTCCTATGCTTGTTTGTTTTGCTTCTTAAATTTCTTATGTGAGTGAAATCGTATGGTATTTGTCTTTCTCTGATGTGTTTCTCTTAGCATAATGCTCTCTAGCTGCACCTGTGTCATTGCAAATGGTAAGATTTCATTCCTTTTATGGCTGAGTAATATTGCATTATATATGTATATACCACATCTTCTATATCCATTTATCAGTCCATGGACACTTGGGTTGTTTCCGTAATTTGGCTATTGTAGATAGCATCAGGGTGCATCTATCCCTCCGAATTAGTATTTTTGTATTCTTAGGGTAAATACCTAGTGTAATTGCTGGATTGTAGGGTACTTCTATTCAAAAATTTTTTTTTAATGTTTATTTAATTTTGAGCGAGAGAGAGAGAGAGAGAGAGAGAGAGAGTGAGCGAGCAGAAGAGGGGCAGAGAGAGAGAAGATGCAGAATCTGAATACACTCCAGGCTCCAAGCTGTCAGCACAGAGCCTGATGTGGGGCTGCATCTCACCAACTGCAAGATAATGACTTGAGCTGAAGTCAGACTCTTAACTGACTGAGCCACTCAGGCACCCTGTTGCTTGGTACTTCTATTTTTAACTTTTTAAGGAACTTCCATACTGTTTTCCAGAGTGCCTGCACCAGTTTACATTTCCACCAGTAGTGCAAGAGGATTTCTCTTTCTCCATATCCTTGCCAACACCTGTTATTTCTTGTGTTGTTGATTTTAGTCATTCTGACAAGCGTGAGGTGATATCTCATTGTAGTCTTAAATTAAATTTTGTTTTAATTATACATTTTGGTTTTCTTGGGCTTCTTCTTGGGTTTTAGGCTTAACTATCTTTCATCAATTCTGTAAAATTCTCAGGCATCATCTTTTTAACAATATTGCCTCTTCCCCACTTTTTAATATCTCCACATGGAATCTGATTAGACATATATTTCGTCTTCTTAAGTCCTCATATCTCTTCACCTCATTTTAATAATCTTTCATTTTTGTCTTTCAGATGCATTCTAATGATTTCAGGTACTTCTTCCACTTCACTGTTTTTCTCTTCAACTATATCTAATCGGCTGTTGAACCTGCCTAATGAGTTTTTTACATCAACAATTAAATATGTCACTTTCATACTTTCCATTTTTTCTTTAAATATGTTCTTTCCTGATACTCTGTATGATACCATACTTTTGCATCTTAAACATTTTATACACAGGTGCTTTTTTTTCTATATTCTAATATCTCTAGTGCTTGAAAGTCTAAATTAGTTGTTTGTTGATTTTTCTGACTCTGTCTCACAGAGTCAGTTGTGATTTTTTGTTAAGAAAACCATTCCCAGATCGTAATTTGTGGCAGTTATATGACAGTGAATTGGAGACTTTTCAGACAGAATACTTGATTCTGTTAATGGCTAATTAATCGCTAGAGGGACATTTCTCAGCAAGAAAATCTAAGGCTCATCAACCTCTTTTTTCTCTTGACCCCAGTTTGAGAATCCCATTTATATCCTCCCTCATGGCAACTGCTTTTTTTTTTTTTAATGTTCCCTTTTCAAGAGGTAACACATCTCAGATCTTTTCAATAATTGTTTTGGTGTTTCCATATATTTTAGTTTTATTTTGTTTATTTTATTTTTGTTTATTTATTTTACATTTATTCATTTTTGAGAGACAGAGAGCACAAGCAGGGGAGGGGCAGAGAGAGAGAGAGACACACACACACATAGAGACATAGAGACATAGAATCCGAAGCAGGCTCCAGGCTCTGAGCTGTCAGCACAGAGCCCGACCAGGGGCTTAAATTCACAAACCGTGAGATCATGACCTGAGCCGAAGTCAGACGCCCAACTGACTGAGCCACCCAGGCGCCCATCCATATTTTTTAAATAACATAACTTTTCTTGCTCTTTCTTGATTGTTTACTTAAGAGTATAATTTATTGATGCCTTATAGTTGAAAATTATATTTGGCCAACTTTCACTCTCTCCTCCTATCATACTCTCAATATTGTTATATCAAGTTTGATTAATTAATGCATCTGGGTTTTTTTAGAATTTACATACTTCTATCTATAAATATAATTCGTGGTACACTTTATTATATACTGACTTTCCTTTATAACATTTGTTTTCCCTGTATTTAATACTGTGTTTTATTGTTACTACATTTTCCATGTACCTGTTACTACTTCACTGTTGTCATTTTGGGGATTCCTGTCACTTTTCTCCTGGATCCCATATTTTTCTTTATTGTCGCAAGTGCTGTGTGTCTGTGTGTGGAACACATTTCTTTATTGTTAAGCATATATTATTTGTGGTGTCTTTAATATTTATATGATTTTAATTATAAAACAAATTACAGTGGCCTTATGTGATAGGAAATAGTCCATATAATTCAAATCTAACTAATTTCATTTCTTTATTTGGAATTTAGAAACGTCTTTTAACTTTTAAGATTGAATGATATATTCTTGAATTTAAATATTCTTGAATTCTTGAATTAAAATTTTAAAACTCTATTGAAATGTATACAGTTAATTTCTTTAAAAGGTTTTAATAAACAATTTTTATGCATTGTATTACAGGAAAAATACATACATTAAATTATATTTTCTATTTGACTTCATTTATGACTTACCTTTTGCAATCATTTTGTATTTAGTTTCACATCATCATTCCTTCCTGATGTGTATTTAAACAAGTTATTGCTCAGCAGCACATGCATTTGTACATGGAAGTGGATGGAATTGCTGTGGTCTCAGAATGCTGCTTTGGAATCTACACTGATTCTGGGTCCCTGGGAGAACACCTGGCAATTATTTTTGCTTGTTTGAAAATTCTGTGTAAAAGTTTTATTTAAAAAAAAATTTTTTTAAACATTTGCTTTTTTTTTTTTAACATTTATTTATTTTTGAGAGAGAGAGAAAGAGAGAGAGAGCGGGCATGAGTGGGGGGGGGGTGGGGCAGAGGAGAGGGAGGCACAGAATCCAAAGCAACTCCAGGCTCTGAGCTGGAGCCCGACATGGGGCTCAAACCCACAAACTGTGATGACATGACATGAGCCGAAGTCGGATGCTCAATTGACTGAGGCACTCAGACGCCCCTGTGTAAATGTTTAAAAAGGAAGGATATTTCTCTTGCGTGCTCTCCTCCATCATTCTATCTCTGTGTCTGTGTGGCTCACTTTTCATAGACCTTGGTAATAATAGTTACTGTGTGGTTTAGATAACCTGCAAAATTATAGAACAAGTTGCACCTAAGTTGAGAACTCATGTATCACGTACTATGACTGTTTACCCCTACCATGTGGCAATTACTTTTCTAGATACTGGAGTGTAGTTGAGAGCAAAAGTGACAAATACTCCTTACTTGATATTCCATGTATTTCAGTGGAGCTAATAATATTTTACCAAAAACTGCATTTGCAAATACAAAAATGTATTTATGGATGCACATAATCTGCACATAAGAATGGGGTGTTATACTTTAGTTAAATCCGTGTGTTTCTTTTTATCAGAGAGAGACTAAAATACTTGAGTATTTTAGTAAAATACTTGACTAGGATGGAATTGCAACTTGTTACACTTCAGCTTTGTGTTTTATGTCAGAATGTCAGCCTGTGTTTCATCTAGGCAGATCTCTCTCTTGCTTCTGAACGTTTAACTTTGTAACTTGCAGTGATTTATTGAGTGGTTATAATAATCCTTACTTTAACATCATGAATTAAATTTGTGATATAAACAAAAAGGGAGATAATATTCTGTTCTCATGACCAATATAGAAATTGCTCTTTGCTAAAAAATAAAGCTTCTTCTTATTAAAGACAGATTCACTTTTAATGAGATACAATTCATATTCCATAAAAATCACTATGTTAAAGTACATAATTTAGTGGTTTTTAGTATATTTGCAAAGTTTTGCAACAATCACCATTTTCTAATTCTGGAACATTTTCATCACTCCCCAAAGAAACACATATCTATTAGCAGTTCTTTTCCATTCTTTCCTCCTCCTAGGCACTGGCATACACAAATTACCTTTTTTCTCTATGGTTTTGCCTGTTTTAGCCATTTCATGTAAGTAGAATCCTACAGTATGTGGTTTTCTGTGACTGACTTCTTAGCACGTTTTCAAGGTAGTGTAGCATGAATCAGTACTTTATTCCTTGTGCAAAAATAATTTTCCATTATATGGCTATATGACATTTTGTATATCCATTTAGCAATTCATGGACATTTGTGTCATTCCCACTTTTTAGCTATTATGATTACTGTTTTGGAAATTTAGCTACAAATTTTTGAGTGAACATATGATTTTAGTTCTCTTTGTACATACGCAGGAATAAAATTGTTAGGTCATATTGTGACGGTATATTTGTTTCCTGAGGAAATGCCAAAGTGTTTTTGAATGTATTTGCACCATTTTATGTTCCAACCAGCGGTATATGACGTCTTGAATCCTCCACATCTTTGTGTGCACCTGTTAATTTTGTTAGCTTATCCTACTTGGTGTGAAGTGATATAAAGCTTATTATTTTTATGAGGAATTAAAATAATTTTAAAATCTTGATTTTTAGGTGCTGTACTCCTTTGTAGTGTACAAGGACTAGCAGTTAATATTGACCCAGTCTTATATACCTGGCTCATTTATCAGCCTCAGAAACGAACCAGTAGACATATGCAGCAGGTGAGAAATTTTTGTAATTTATTCTCTTAATGAATAAATCGTTTTCTGTTTTCTCAGTCATTTGTTAAAGGTCTATATTGTCTGTATTGATTTTTTTTTAATTCCTCTGTCTTCCACTCTTCCCCTTTCAAGCAGTTTTACTCCTTCACTTCTAGACTGGAAACTCCAGCTCAAAGTGGAGTTTATTGATTACTGAGGTGGATTTCTATGCAATTGCTTATAAAGCAGATACGTTAGAGAATAGTTCAGGTAGTCCTGCTTTAGTGGCCTGTTTTCTCTCATAGTGCCTAGATGTTTGTTCTGAGTGTCTGATACATAAGAATTGCATATTAATAGCTTTAATTTTCATTATCACCGTATTTCTTCTACATCTTTAGGTTTATTCAACAAGCATTCATTGGGTGCCCAACCCTTGGATTGGGATGGTTGGTGCAAAAGAGTTGGGATATGCACTTATTTAAAAGAGTATAAATTACAAAGTATAAAACAGCTAATTGTATTTTCTGAAATGCTTAAATATATTTTCTGTGTTATGATTCTTAAATGTAATTCTGACAGAGTTTATTCCCATTTTAAAGATGAAGAAATTGATGCTAATTGAGATTTATTTCCCTATTGTCACACATAGTAAATGGCAGAACTAAATATTTTTTCAGGCCAAATTTATGCTATATTGCATTTTCCCATTAGACTTCATTGTAATTTTGTAATATTCTAATTGGAATAGCTTTTTATCTTTTTTTTTTAAATATGGAACACTTCATGAATTTGCCTGTTATCCTTGTGCAAGGACCATTCTACTCTCTGTATTGTTCCAGTTTTAGTATATGTGCTGCCAAAGTGAGCACTGTCCCTTTTTTTTCAAACTTAAAACCAGTTGATAGAAAAATACACAATTTTATAATTACACAATACAACAACAAAAAATTACCTGAATAGTACAATCCATGGCTCAAGGAGCATCTTTTTTGTTTTTAGTGTTTATTTATTTTTGAGAGAGAGAGAGAGAGAGAGAGAGAGAGAGAGAGAGAGTGAGCGAGCAGGAGAGGGGCAGAGAGAGAGGGGAAAAGAGAGAGAATCCCAAGCAGGGTCTGTGCTGTCAGCACAGAGCCGGATGTGGGGATCAAACCCACTAGCTGTGAGAGTAACCAGAGGTTGGGTGGGGGGTGATTAACTTGATAAAAAAGTGACCTTTAGTGGTTTTATCATAGAGCCAAGTATAAGAGACTGTTAAGAATTGGCACCCAGTTCATAAAAGATTTTTTTTTTTTGTAATGCGAAGTGTTTGAGACTTTATCCTGAAGGGTAAAGAGAAACTATAGGAAACTGATATAAATAAATTTGAGAAACATCTGGGTGGCTCAGTCAGTTAAGCATCTGACTCTTGATTTCATCTTAGATCATGATATCACAGTTCATGAAATTGAACTCCACATCGAGCTCTGTGCTGACAACACGGAGCCTGCTTGGGATTCTCTCTCCCCCTCTCTCTGCCCCTCCCCAGCTCATTCTCTCTCTGCCTTTCTCTCTCTGAAAAATAAAGAAACATTAGAAAAAAAGAGTTTTGAATTTTAGAAAGTTTCCTCTAACAGAATGTTGAATTAAACTAAAGAAGAAATACAGAGGTAATAAAAATTACTACACAATTCTTAGTATTAGACACTCAGAACAAACATCTAGGCACTATGAGGGAAAATAGGCAAGTAAAATAGAACTGTCTAAGCTAGCCTCTAATGTATCTGGTTTAACCAGCAATTGCATAGAAATTCACCTCAATAGTCAATGAAACTAATGTCAGGGAGAATGTGAGAAATATTTTAATTGTAAATTCTTTTTGCGATACAGTTGACATATTAGTTTTCAGGTGATGATTGTTGATGATAGTTACTGGTAATGATTTGATATTTGTATATACTGTGAAATTATCACCATAAGTTTGGCTAACATCCATCACAACACACAGTTGCAAATTTTTTTCCTTGTTATGAGAACTTTCAAGATTACTCTTTTAGCAACTTTTAAATACACAATATGGTACTATTAACTATAGTCACATTGTTGTACATTACATCTCATGACCTATTTCTTTCATAAGTGGAAGTTTGTACCTTTTGATCCCTGTCACTCATTCATCCCCACTGCCCCCATGAGTTTTTTGTTGTTGTTGTTTGTTTGTTTGTTTTAGATACCACATAATATAAGTGAAATCATATGGTATTTTTCTTTCTCTTAATTATTTCACTTAGCCTAATTGCCTTATTAGGTCCATCCATGTTGTCACAAATGACAAGACGTCCGTCTTTTTTATGACTGAATAACATCCCATTGTAAATTCTTCGTTGGTTACTTTATAAGTGATGGTAATTAGGTCCAGTTCACTAGAGCTATACCTGAAGGTCAGATAATGTTCTAGCAACTGAGGTAAATTAAAAATTCATTTGATTGATACCAAGCACCTTTATTTATTTTTAATTTTTTTTAATGTTTATTTTTGAGAGAGAGAGAGAGAGAGAGAGACAGAGCATGAGTGGGGAAGGGGCAGAGCTAGATGGAGACATAGAATATGAAGCAGGCTCTAGGCTCCAGAGCTGTCAGCACAGAGCCTGATGCAGGGCTCCAACTCACAAACTGTGAGATCGTGACCAGAACTGAAGTCGGATGCTAAACTGACTGAGCCACCCAGGCACTCCAGATACCAAGCACCTTAAGATTTTCATATAATTTTATTTTGATTATACTGTTTCATAACAGTTTGAAATAAAATATAAATATATATTTAAAAATATGTTTTTGAAAGTTCAAAAATACTAGTTTTATTTAAAAGAAAAACTAATAAATACCCATAATCCTATTCATTCAGAGTTATGAAGATTATTGGTATAAATATGTTCATAGCTAAATCTTTATGTTTTTCTTTAAGTATTCACTTAGAATATATTTTGGGGAAGTAATTTGTGTTTAAAGCCATGTATATCAGCATATTTTGAAACCTTTGTTATATTGTCACATAGCTTCCAGAATTACAGTTTACATTTTCGCTAGTACTTCATAGTATTAATACTTTACTACAATTCATCATATTCTTAGCTACTATTTTAGTCTTACATTTTTTTTAACATAGGAAATTAAAAGAATAGTGTAATTGATCCCTATGACCTTATCAGCTAGGTTTAATAATTACCAACTCATGGTTACTCATCTTCACTTTTAAAACTCTGTTGGGTGAAAAAATGCCAATATTTAGTAGTGAGGAAAATAGAGAAAATGGATAAACTCACATAGTAATGTTATGAGTGAAAATTGATGAATTGGCAGTATCTAGTAAATTGAAAATAAACATAGCCTGTAACCCCCAAATTGCACTTTTGGATAAAACTGTGGTCTTAACAAAAGATCCTAAGGACCCTGAAGCGTTGTGTATAAGCCTGTTCTTGCAGTATTCATTGCAGTAGTACAAGACTGGAGACAACCTGAATGACCGTCTCTAAGGAAGTGGATAAATAAAACAAACATATTCACACAATATGATAATTTATTAGTAGAAATTATACAATAGGTCTTAATATGGATGTCTCAAAATTGTATTTAATGCAAAAACCAAATTTCAAAGGAAATCTGCAATATGAAAGCATTAATGTATATTTCTCCAAAACTACCCAAATAAATAAATAAATAAATAAGTAAATGGTGTATACATATGAGTGGGTGTGAATAGGGATAGGTGTAAAACATTTCAAGGTTTATATGAGGATCATAATAGTGGTTGATTCTGGGAGGAATGGGTAGTTGGTTCACAATTGGAGGGTATTTTAGCTTTACCTGCAATATTTTGCTCGTCTCTAAAAAACAAGGAAATATAAAAATTTTAACAGACAGTAATTATTGGATATAATGGAATGTGTATGTTATCTTATTCTTTATAATTTCCTGGGTGTTTTTTTTATATTTATTAAATTAATAGGGAGAATTTTACAGGAACAACAACAGAAGACTTTAGGTATTTTCGGATCATGGAATATTGATGCTGCAAGGGTAGGATAAATCTGGGGCTGGGATACAACTAATATTTGAGGAAATATCCAGTACCAAAAGGTAGAAGAATATTAGTAGAACAATGGGAGTTTGCTAAAAATAGTTTATTCTGATATTTTGAAATATTAAAATACTGGATACTCTGTATCCAGTATCTCTTCTTGCCTGACATATGGTGCGTACATTAGCAATCATTCAGGAAATATTTATGGAGGGTCTTTTGGATATCATTGTAGATATTTGGAATACAGTTGCATAGAGGACATATCAGAGTCTTGCTGTCTTGTTAGGAAGGGTTTTTCTTAGGGCTTTTAATGTCTCTTTGCCTATGTGAAAATGACCCAGTTTGAGTCACCCAAAAGAATGATTTTTTTGTTTGTTGTTGGATATTACCAATATTATGGCTTTCATGAATCTCATCTTTCAGCTATTTTAGCTTGAATTAAATATCACCCTATGCTTAACATAATTTTTCTCTAATATATTAATTTGAATCTGAACATGGGTGTAATTTTTTGGAATACTTAGTCATATTCCAGGTTTATAAATGATGGCCAAGATATTCAAGGGATTATGGAATCAGTAAATACTACCACCTAAAAGGAACCCCCATATTTTATAGTTGAGTAATTTTAAATGCATCAAAACTTAAGGGTATGTTGAACTTTTCTCATCTTGGTCTTAAGATACTATTTCCTAATTAGGTTTGTACACATATTATCAGTTTTACTAAATAATATGAAAGCAGCTACTGTACATTGTAATGTTTCCCACAATATATTTATCTTTCCATTTTCTCATTTTCACCTTTCTTGTCCTTTTACTTAGCTTAAGTAGCAACTTTTAAAATAATTTGCCTTTTCCCTATATTTCATAACTTGATTGATTGTAATATATAGATAATGTACTTGTGTTCTGGTTGGAATATTTACTCACATTCAAAGTAATATTAAATAAGTAATATAGGTTGGGTGAGACATAAAGTTGGATCTTTTAAAAGTATGATTGTTGTGCTGTTGAGAGTAACACTGAACTCCACTGCAGCTTGACCAGCCCCTCCAGATTTACCGTCTGATGCAGCTGTATTACAGTTATCATCTGTTGTTTCCCAAGCTGCAATTTCCTTCTCAATTTGTGGCTAAAACCCAACATTGGATGATTGTTTTCCACCCAGTTCAACATTGATCTTTGATCCTGCAGCAAACTTAAAAAATACCTTTTTTTTCTTTTTTGCCAAAAATCTGACAAGATTGTATTGGGCGTCATCAGCAGTAACATCAGACTTTATTTCACTGAATAAAGATGAAACAGCTGCTTTATTGTCCAATTCAGCACTCATGCATTCAATATAGGATCATAATGTTTTCCAGCTTTCTCTAGCTACAGATACTTTTCTGTGTTTTCTAAATATGCTGTGGGTATCACTTTGTCAGATAAAACGTAGAAATTTTCAGCAATTCTTTATTAAGTTGAACTGTAACATATAATTAATCACTTTATAGATATCCTAAAAATATTTGATGAGGGTAACCTTTTTCCCCTACTAATTGTAATTCTCAAAGTTGATTATAGTTTTGATTTGCCTTTGACATATTATCTTTATGCTTTTTACCGAAATTTATTATAACTTCCATTTATTTCCAAGCTATCTTATTTTTTCACATAGAATTGTAATTTTACATTGAAATTGTTAAGTGTCCCTGTGTGATTTTGTGTGTATAAGAGAGACAGATATGAAAAGAGAGGGAGGAACTGAGGGAGGGACACATTGATTGATTTAAAATAGCAAAGCTTCAACACCAGTTATGAAGGACTTTCCTCAGTGTTACCATGTTTAACCTTCACTGCTTCAGAAATAGCAAATAATTTCAGTGTGTTTTTTTGCCTCTCTCCAGCAGCCTGTGGTAGCTGTTCCTCTTGTTGTGCCAATTAGCAGAAGGAAAGAGGATGAGGTGTCAGTTGGAAGTGCACCCCTGGCAAAGCAACAGTCCTATCAGGCCTCTGAATATGCCAGCAGCCCTATAAAAACAAAAACAATAACAGGTATGTGTCACAAATTCTAAAAGGTCTGTGATTTTACCCTATCTCTGAGCTAATAAGATAACAAGTTATCTGGGCCACAGTTTCATGAATTCTGGACATGAGACTCCTAGAATGGAGACAGAAGACTATTATCTTACAGTATTAGCAGTAACTAGAGTATTACCTTTTTCTTGTGTTACTGTCCTAAGTCTAATTACCACAGGGTGGCACCAAGAAGTTCAGATGATACCTATATTCAATGGATTATGTTACAGAAGAGGAACCCTCAATTTAGGGAACCTGCATCTTTTATAATGGGTAGAAAGCATGTCTGCCATTTTCTCTAGAGGGAAACACTATTTGTATCTTGCAAGGGTGTAAGCAAACTTGCCCTTTGCTCAAAAGGACAGTATCTCTGCCTTTTGAGGCTGAATGCTATGCAAATATCCTTGAAAGGACATTTGGGAACAAAGGCACTCACTGCTTCCACTTTCAAGACATTCAAAAACACTAGAGACCAATAGAGAATTGTCTCCTGATAGTATGTTCTTTCTTAAAGTGAATTCTTGCAAAACACAATATATCTCAATTTTCTACCTCTCCCTTCTTTCATTTTCTCAGCTAGATCATCTATGCAAATACAGAACATAAATATTCTTCCATAAGACAATTGTAGATTTCCATTTGTGTAACAAAACACTTTATCATTGCATTTATAATTTATATTAAATTACATGACACAGACTATATATGAACTATGATCATAGATTGTTTATGTATCTTCCTTCTTGAATGCCCACCATTTTTACTTCTCTGGAAACCTTGGTGATAGTGCTGTCTTGAGAATGCTGTGTGGTAACCATTTTCTTTGCTTAGAATTAAGTTTCAAAAGTTTCTGTTCTATTTTTAATTAGAGTACACTGTTCCTGTTTGAGTTTTAATTTAAAAAATGTTTTATGAGGGGTCCCTGGGTGGCTCGGTTGATTGTTTTTGATTTCAGCTGAGATCATGATCTCATGATTCGTGAGATCGAGCCCTGTGTTTGGCTCTTTGATGGTAGCATGGAGCCTATGGGATTCTTTCTTTCCCTCTCTCTCTGCCCGTCCTCCGCTTGTGTGTGTGTGCTTTCTTGAAAAAAGTTCTATGATCCTTTGTATCCACTTCTAAATGAAGTTACCACTGTTTCACTTATTATTTATATTGCATCATAAACTGTAATGAATTTGGTAAATGAATTCATAGCCTTTTACACGTCTTCTTTTTACTCTTACTATCTTAACCTTTAAATTGTATAGTTCAGTTAGTGTTAAGTATATTCACATCATTATGAAATGCACATTTTAATTTTTCAACTGGATTTTACAGTGGAGAAATGTGAGAATTAACTTATTATGCCTGAATTCTTGTTAAAATGAGTTTTTATTTTTGTAGTTTCAGCCTAAGTTAGTCTTGGTCTTAAGTTCATTCCCAATGCTGATGTAGTATTTTTTGCACATGAAGGCCAACAAAGCTTGGTGATCCTGCACTGGGCTTGATTTCACATTGTGATTATTCAACAGGAAGCAGACATCTTCCCCCTCCAGTCTCAATTAACCAGTATTAAATAGTTGGCTACAGGGAGAACATATGTTTGATGGTTGGAAATGTGTTGACAGCAGAACAATACTATTTCAGTGCTATAGGCACATAGGGCAGGCCAAGCCAGGATAAAAGTATGTCTCACATGAAGACAATACATTATCACAAAAATCTAAATAATATTCTAGAGAATCTATTTTGAAAACTAGGAACCCCCTAAAAGGTATGACATGTGTTTATCCTATGTTTTGGAAATGTTATGAAAATTAATTTGGAACTGTTGATGACAATGTCTGTAAGGGAAACGAAAAATTGAAAACGCAGGATGCTCCATAAGTGATAGCTTTTAAAAAAATACTAGCTATTTTTATCTTACATGTTTATATATTACTTCTCCAGTTCAAAGTACTATAAGTGCACTGTTAAAATAATAGAAGGTCTTTTAATTTGACTTCTTGAATACCACCAAGATAATAAGACATTAAGACATCTGTTAATTAATGACGTAAATTTTAGTAGATCATGCCACAATTTATAAGTATGGACCTTTAGCTTCTGACCATGATGGTATAACAGGGACTAGATTTATATTTCTGCTATAAATAAGAAACTTTTCTAAATACGTGGGAGAAAAAAAAGGTTTCTAGACATTAGAGAATATGCAGTACAGAACTGTGATTCATCGTAAAAGAGAAACAAAATAGTCAAGCCCTAGAATTGCCCTGGCTTTCTTGCTAACGGCATGCTCCAGACCGTAGAGCAGGGTGCAATATATTAAGCTGAGCTCAGCTGTCTTGCTGAATCGAAGTTTAGGGAGGTAGAGTGACTGAAGCATTAGGAGGTGGAGATGACTGCAAATCATGGAATACAATTCTAGAGAGAGAGAAAGTAGTGTTCTCATTGAATATTTGCTAAATAAATAGTAAGACATGCATGCATTGGATGAGACTCTACACAGTTGGGTGAAAGATGACCAAGGAACTGTGGTCTGAATGAGAGCTCACACAGGGCTAGAAGGCATTCAGGTCCTACTGTCCATAAAATGCAATCCCACTGATTATTCAGGACATTCAATAGGGATTCCAGAAAAGCCATGCCTCCATAGTGTTCATAGTGGACATAAAGTATCAAAAATATGAAGGCTACCCTCGACTCACTTTAAACAGTTTAAAAAAGGCTCTGAAGCAACAAAAACAGTGAATAAGTGCTGGCAAAATGAAGCCCAACACTATTATGAGGAACATAAGAAGATCCAGACATGTAACAAGTTAAAATCACAGTGTAACATATTCAATCAAAAGCCAAAGGAGATGCAAAGAAGTAGGAAACTTTGACCAGAAAAAGAAGCCAATATAAATAAAGAGATGGCATAGATGATGGAATTAGTAGGTATATTAAAAAAAAAAAAGAGGTTAGAGTGGGAGAGAGCCAAAGCATAAGAGACTGTTAAAAACTGAGAACAAACTGAGGGTTGATGGGGGGTGGGAGGGAGGAGAGGGTGGGTGATGGGTATTGAGGAGGGCACCTTTTGGGATGAGCAC
This sequence comes from Prionailurus viverrinus, assembly GCF_022837055.1. NCBI lineage: Eukaryota > Metazoa > Chordata > Mammalia > Carnivora > Felidae > Prionailurus > Prionailurus viverrinus. Next base: position 45,747,301 of record NC_062578.1, read on the forward strand.
TGGGTGTTGTATGGAAACCAATTTGACAATAAATTTCATATATTAAAAAAAAAAACAGAAAAAAAATACTTGTACATTCAAACACGTATTGTAACTATGTTAAAGTATTTAAGGAGAGATGAGTACATTTTGTAGGGAAATGGAAGATATAATAAAGAATCAAGCCCAGCTCTAGAGTTGAAAAATATATGTGAATGGAGAAACTGGGTAGAATTAGCAATAGAGTATACATTACTGAAAAAGAAATCAACCTTGAAGACATAGCAATAGAAACTTGCCAAAATGAAGCCAAATGAAGAGCATAAAATGGAAAAAAAAAGTGTTCAGAACTTTAGTTGATGGGGGATGATAATTTGGATAGAGTAGGTCTCACTGAAAGTTTGACCACATACTTGAAGCAGGTAAAGGTAAAGGAGGGAGCCATGCATGTGTCTTTAGAAAAAATCATACAGGATTGTATATGTATCTTGGAATAAATTATCCAATCTAACCCCTTCACTTTATAATTATGGAGATTGATTAATAAAGAGGTCAGGCAGCTTATCCAAGGTTAAAAATGGTTTAGTGAGATTTTTTCCAGATTATGTATTTAATTGCCACCTCCCCCCCCCCCCACCTCTCCTCTGGTAACTGTCAGTTTTCTATAGTTAAGAGTCTATTTCTTGGGGGTTTTTTTGCTCATTTATTTTGTTTTCTAGATTTCACATATGAGTGAAATCATATGGTATATGTCTTTCTTTGATTTATTTTGCCTAGCATTATACTCTATACCTCCATCCATGTCACTGCAAATGGCAAGATTTCATTCTTTTTGATGGCTGAGTAATATTCCTCTGTGTGTGTGTGTGTGTGTGTGTGTGTGTGTGTGTGTGTGTGTGTATACACATATATACACATACCTCATCTTTATTCATCAGTGGATGGAATAGGTGATGGGGATTAAGGAGAGGACTTGCTGTGATAAGCACCTGGTGTTTCATGGAAGTACTGAATCACTGTATTACCATCTGAAACAAATATTACACTCTATGTTAACTGGAATTTAAATAAAAACTTAAAATAAATCTCAATATGAATATTTGTATTGCTTCTTGATTTATAAAGGAAGAATAATAGGTTAAACTATTTAATCCTTTTTGAAAACTCTTTCTAGGTTTGATCACTGTTTTACTCTGTGCTTCACATTCCAGTTGGGAAATTTTTTTCCAGTGCTGTGTGAAGTGCTTTGATGAAGCTATTTAGCAGATTATGGAAAATAACACTTGAAAAGTATGTAGCACCCTGGTGACTTTCAGTAGCTAGCATATTTTTTCAGTGTATTAATGAACCTGTAGGAAATTCACACACACTCTCTCTTTCTTTCTCTTTCTCTCTCTCTCTCTCTCTCTCTCTCTCATTCACTCACTCACTCACTCACTCACACACACACATAAAGTTCCAGATTATCGTAGTCATTCTGTGAATATTAGTTTCCTTCTTTCATTTCTTAGAGGCAAAAGAAGCCCTAAAAATCAAGTCTGTGCAAATTTAGTCATCTACTCTTTTACCTCTAATACGCAATATATAACTGGCTAACTTCAGGGCATTCTTTTTGTCAAGAGATTACTCTAAATTTTCAGCCCAGTCCCATAGGATGAAAATAGTGAAGAATTTTACATCAGAGCTACCAATAAGGATATGATGGGAAACACCTATACCTCTGTGATGAGCATGGAAGATTCTGCCACTCTTTAATTGGGTGTTAATTCAGTGTTAAGTTCCTGGATGACACTCAGAAGTGAAGTGCTATTGCTGACATATTTTTTCTTTCTTAATACATATTTTTAAGTATATCTCACAACCATTGGTGTGTTTCAAAAAATAAAAAATTTATGATGTTTCAGATGTTTACATTTTTTGTCAGGAATATGGAAGTTTAATCTTATTTAGTTCTCAAAGAGAATTAAATATGAAAATCGTGAAATTTTAAAAACACTTTGTGTATATTACAAATCGAGAAAAACTGCAGAATTTTTTTGAGAATGTTTGACAGGGAACTTAGGTTATCAGGTAAAATATCCCTAATTACATTTTTTTCTGACCTCATTTCAAAATACAGTATGTTTATTTAATTGCTTTTTTAAGTTTATTTATTTATTTTGAGAGAGAGAGAACAGGGGAGGGGCAGAGAGAGAGAGAGGGAGAGAGAGAGAATCCCAAGCAGGCTCCACGGTGTCAGCACAGAGCCTGACACAGGCTCGAACCCACGAACTATGAGATCATGACCTGAGCTGAAACCAAGAGCTGGATGCTTAACTGACTGAACCACCCAGGTGCCCCTGAAAATATAGTATTTTTAAACTAAGCAAGGGTTAAACAATGTAGTTATAATAATTAAGGTTGAGTTACTTTTGGCTGAAAATATCAGAAAACTCTCGGTAACAGTAGTTTAAACAAGATTGAGTTTTGTCTGTCATGTGAAAGCTTAACGGTAGACATCGCAAGGTGTTAAGGCTCTCCAGGGTCAGGTACATTTTTATTCCATTACGGGTGGCCTTTGTTACCAGACTTGACTAACTGTCCACAATGGATGCTTCAACAGTGTATCGTATCTGCATTTTAGTGAGCAGAAATGAGAAACAATAAGTTGCCTTACCTCTTTGAAAAGTATACAGATGTTCTACACTTCAATTTTGCTACTATACTCTTGGCCAGAAACTACTCGTGTGATCATATCTAGAACTGTATAGGGTCTCAGGAGTGTAGTCTGTACTTTTAAAGGCCCATATGCATGACCAAAACACTGGGCTCTAACTAAAAAAAAAAAAGAGAATAGATACTGCAGGTTATTTAGCAGCCTCTGCCACAGAACTTAAAATGGAATACCATAAGCTGGAGCTTTGGGAGAAAGTAGAAAATATTTTCCTTTAAATGAGAGTATCAGAAGACAGTGTCAGTGAAAGTGTTGTCATGTCTGAGATGTTGCTTAGATTTTTCACAGTGAATGATAGAGGCTTATGAGTCATTGACATATGGATCATACACAATCAAAACCACAGAGTGTATCATCTCCCGGGGAAAGCATACACAGAAAAATGAGAAAAAAAGCCCCAAATTAAATTCTGAGCAACTATTTCTTTAAAGATTAAGGAGAATGAGCCAATGGAGAGATTGAGAAGCATTACTCTGAGAAGTAGGCAGTAAAGGTGTATGCATATGCATGTATACCTGTGTACATATGACATATATATGACATAACTGAACAGCACTTCAAGATGAGGGTGGGCAACTGCCTGGTACGCAGTAGACTCATCAAGAACAAAGAGGCAGAAAAATTTCACGTGGCCTGAGGAGCTTCACTTATTTGGAAATGGATGGGATTTGAAACAGCCACTGTGTACCCCACTCTGTCAAGAAATTTGAGTATACAGACACTGGTTATGTCTTGGGTTGTGGTCTCCTGGTTCGTGGGTTTGGGCCCCACATCCAGCTCACAGCTGTCAGCAAAGTCACCTTTGCATCCTTGATCCCCCCTCTCTCTGCCCCTCCCCTGCTTGTGCTTACTCTTTCTTTGTCTCTCAAAAAATATATAAAATTTTTTAAAAAATTTTTTAAAAAGTTAAAAATTTTTTTTTTAAATCATTTTGTCCACAGGCAATGTAACTTGTAGGATGGCTTTAAATGGTGGGATTTCCAAGTTTTGCTAGTAAAAATTGCTCCTGAAGGCACTGATGTATTTTGGATTCTAATTTTAAGAACTGTGCATTGTAAATAAATACAATATAGTTATTCATCTAAAAGTGTTTAAGTCCTTAATTTGATTAAACTTGAATGTTCAGTAGGTATGTTCCTAGTTATAGGGTGAAGTTAGTATTAATGTATGCAAAATAAATTTTTTGTGGACTTATGTATATTAGAAGTTGCTCACTTTAATCATGTAGTTTAGCATAAAATTCCATTCCTTTGTGATTAATTAGGTATTTAATTTCATTGGAAAATATTAAAGCATTGGAAAACATTGCATAATATACAATTGATTTTATTCTCTCAGGGATAAAATGTGGTTTAAAGTATATTTTCCCCTTTTGGAATAGAATAAGGTTTAGAATAAAATGAAGTATATCTAATGAAGTACATCAAAAAAAAAATTGGAAAAACGATCCAGAAAGTAATCAGAGAACTTAAGGAAAATATACATTTACTAAATTGCCTTATTCCATTTGTATTTTGAAGAACCATTATTTTTTATTTCTAAATCTAGAATTTATGAGGTAAAGCATTAACGGTCTGTAGAACTTGACATAAAATTGATTATTTGAATTATATGTTTATTTCTAAGCTTATCTTCCTAAAGAATTTCAACAGATGCCATATTATAATGTTATATCAGCCATAATAGTCTAGATGGTTGTAGCTATGGAGTATTTTTAACATTTTGTTTTTTTAATGTTTCATAACATATCTATGCATCATTTGATGATCTTCTTTTATAGACATATCTGGTAATTACACTACTCACTTGGTACTACAACATACCTGAATTTCTTGCATTGCTAGTTTTGATATGAGGACTCCTCAAGTAAATCATCAGTTCATAAAAAAATGTAATTTATATTTTTTTAGTGTGTCTCTTGGTGTGTGCGGCAGAATGTTTTATAGTTAGTGTTTGTTCATTAATTCCAAAAACGTGTTGATTTTTTTAAGCATAATAGGTTTATTGATTTTTTAAAAAAAATATATTACAATTTATGTAGCATGCACATAATTCTTTCCCTCTTGGAACTTTGATTCTTGAAAAGTATATGTAATTATTATTCATATTTGTACCTTCTTGGCTTATTTTTAATTTCTCTAGGTCTTGTATAGCAGACCACTTATTTAGGTATGATTTCTTTTAATATGTCCAATTTTACTCTCATTTTTTACTTTGAAAGTAGAATATAAACTGTTCTAAATTTTCTCAATGGAGATGACTTTAGGAGGTAAAGTATTTTAATGTTGAGAAATTATTTTTAATTTCTACATTCTATTGGAATTATTTTATTTAGACTACAAAGGAGAAAAAAACCCAGAAAAGCACTGTTTTTGGTTTCCATGAACACATCTGAAGCAGGCTCATATTTTGTTAAAAGCATTACTAAACAGTAAGTGATTAAATTAAAACAAGTACAGAGAACACAGCCTGGTTGCAAATAGTTCATCTTTACTAGCCTTCACTTTTTTTCTTAGTGCATCCCTATTTGGCAAAAATCTTTGGGCAAGCATCTGGAGTGTACCATTTATTGATATATACATTAAATATGTGTATCACTATACTAGTATACTATAAAACACAAAAGATAATTTCATTAACATTTAAATGTTTTTATTCTGATAGAGTTTTAATATATCAATAATATATCAATATATCAGTAATATTTCAGTGAGACTAATATTGTGCTTCACTTCTTAAAATAAAATTTAATACTGTGTTGTAAAAACTTAAGGCTTAGTTCTTAATTCAGCTTATTTTAATAGTTGATTTTAGTGGCTGACATCATTGAAAAGCCACCTCACTGAGATACATTATATCCTAGAGGGAAAAGACCATCATTAGTGCACTGAGGACACTTATTTTTTCAGTCCTACCCATTTTGTCAAAGGCCTTTGTTGAAATAAGGGTGGTAGATTTCCATCTTCCTTATATCAATAACACAGTCTTCCAACTTAATGGGGAAGTGTTGCCTTTTTCTTTTAAATAAATTAGTGATATCTTTAATCCATAGGTTTAGATATGTCTGTTATATAGGAATCTTTTGAAAATGTATATACAAATTATGAGGATTAGTTAAAGGTAGAGAACAAAATTTAGAAATCTGATGAACTTTGTGTATGTAGGTAATATGCCACAATTAATTTAAAGTCAATGAAAGATTGAAGGGCCCGTGCCAATTTCTTCTTGTTATTGAATGTCTAATTTTCCTCCAGTACATTTAGCATTTTGTTATCTGTAGCCTTCTGACATAGGGATGGACCTCAATGTAATCCTAATTTACTAAATATTAACAAACTATGTGTCTTTCTCATTTTTAGATAAAAGTAAATATGAACAGACATTCTCATATTTTTCCCCAGAGCTCAATGGATGGTCTTACAGTTTTGCACACTACATTATTGGAGCTCACTGCTATATTAGGATGTTGTTACATGTAAGTTTAGGGTTATCTGAAGGAAGTTCCTTATAAGGCTCAGGTGGGAGAGTGCCAAGGAGCCTAGTTAAACTGGGAAAAGTATTGACTAACGTAGTTGAAGAAATCTTCTGGAATTGGAGATAAAATCAATAGCATCTCCAAATATGCAAGTTCAGGCAGTGTCATAGAGACAATGACCAGTGGATATGATAATGGAAGGAGTGAGAGCCAATTAAGGAAGGTAGGCAGTAAGGTTGGATAGTTCTTGAAGAAGTAAGGTTGTGAAATGGGGAAGTAAGCTCCATGATATGCTTGGGCATTTTGGATGTAGGCTGTGTAATGATATTGTGAGGGCTGGGCAGGTACACCTATTAAGAATTGCCTGGTTTTCCTCTTAATAGATAGGTGACTCTTTTAATAGGGAAGAACACATTTTTAAATTAGGATTCTGGTTGTAAGAGACTGAAACTTTTAAAATTTATTTTAAATTTTAAAAAGCAGGAATATTTTGTTGATTCGCATAACCAAAATGGTAAGAAAAGCAAAGATCTTTCCTTTGGAGTGACTTCAAAACAGAGACTCCATACCATCAGGATTCTGCCTTTTTTGTTGGTTTAACTTTTTTTTTTTTACTGGACATAGGTTTCTTGGCTTAGCAGTGTACATGGCTGTGGTTCCTGTGGACTCACATACTTAATTCTCTGTGATCAAAGAGAAAGATCTGGTCGAGTATCTGTTGAAAACCTACCTGAGGAGGATTTTGTTTGGCCTCTCTTACTTAGATCATGTGCATACATCTTAATCACTGTGGCCCGGGAGGTTAGGTACTATGATTGGCCCAGTCGCAGCCCAAGTTAGGTCATATATCCTTTTCTGTGTTTAGGAGCATGAGATGTTACACCAGAAGATGGAAGAGTAGCAAAACATGGCTCCTGGGAATAATTTGTGAGGCAGGCAGGCATTCTAGTTTATGTCCACTAATTTTTCATTTTCCAATTAGTCACAACAGGTTTAAAACACAAAATGTTGATTATATAACACTTAGACTAAATCACATTCACAGATTTGTGTTTTGATAGGATGAGGTAAATGGTTTATGAAGGTATTGCACATATGAATTAGGAGCCCAGGAGAAAATCTAAACTTGAAAGCTACAGGATGCATAAGACAGATGGCTGCCTACAGCAGGTTTCATGTTTCTTTATCTAGAGTTTATTCATTTGGGGTAAAGGAATTAGGAAGTGTTTTTGATGTTCTACTTCAGACAGTTTATTAATTTTACAACTTTGTTTCATTATAAAGAACTTTTTCTAGTGATTCATTAATTTGAGCCATCATAAGATTTCAAAAGTATGTCAGTTAATTTTGAAGTTCTTTGAGAAAACGTTGTGATGTTAATAAGTACATTGAAAGGTTTTTGAATACAGAGTTCTTTGGAAATAAGTTATTTTAGTTTTTACATGAACTGGCAGGAATTCAGCTAAAATTCAACCAAATTGTTTTGTATGCAGTCTTCCTCCCCCCCCCCCTTTTTTTAGCAGTCAGAACAAGATTATAGTTTCCAGATGAAATTCTGAATGTCACATGGTGATGACATATATTTTCCTGGTTGGCTCAGCATGAGATGCAATTTTGCATGCCATGTCACGCTGACTGCAGAATCCAAAAGCCATTATTTCCCAAGGGGCTTTCAAGAGTGATAGTATCGAATGTAGTTTGTATTTTGATGAAAAGTCTCAGGCATTATTGCAGTTTCTATGGCAAGTTGCTTAAAGCTTTATATACTCTCTAAACTCTAGAAATTTAAAAATAGTCTTACTATGTAAAAATCACTTTTTCTTCAAGTTATTTAAATTTATGTTGCCAAATTAAGTTGCCAAAAATAATGATCAGTGTAAGATACGGATCAAGTTAAGAAGGTATGGTGGAAAAACTAGTAGATTAGAGACCAAAAAAATTTACCTTTTGATCCTATTCCTACTCCCATGTCAAGCTAACCTCATACACCTGGATTTTCTTCATTTAGAATATGGTAATAAGTATACAAACAAAAGCTCACAGATTTAAGTATTATTATAAGACTTAAATAAAGTGGCACCTGGGTGCTCAGTTGGTTAAGTGTTGGACTCTAGATTTTAGCTCAGGTCATGATCTCATGGTTTGTGAGTTTAAGCCCCGCATCAGGCTCTGCTCTGACAGCACGGAGCCTGCTTGGGATTCTCTGTCTCCCTCTCCCTGTCCTTCCCCTGCCTGTGTTCTTTTTCTTCTTCTCTCTTCAAAAATAAATTTAAAAAGTAGACATTTTAGAGGAACCTGGGTGGCTCAGTTGGTCAAGTGTTTGACTTTAGCTCAGGTCATGATCTCGCGGTCCATGGGTTCAAGCCCTGCATTGGGCTCTGTGCTGACAGCTGAGAGCCTGGAGCCTGCTTCAGATTCTGTCTCCCTCTATCCCTGCCCCTCCCCCACTCACGCTCTGTCTCTCTCTTTTCTCAAAAATAGATAATAAAACATTTAAAAAAATTTTTTAAATGAACATTTTTTTAAAAGGAAGGTATGTGGAAGTTCTAGAAAATGATAACACATTCAGATAGAAAGTAAATTTGACATTTTTTTATGTTTATATTTTAAAAGGAAAGGTATAAGCTCTAAGCAAAGTGAAGCTTATTGTTTTATCTAGTTCCTTCCAGGGTAATTTTATATTTTCTTTTCTCTGTTTGATATTAATCATCTTAAAGTTGCGTTAAAGGCCAGTATTTCCATTCATGTTTATATAATAACACTTCTTTCACACTGATGATCTATGCTACATTTGTCTTGACTGAGTTGTTTTGTTATACCAGTCTCCCCTCCCTCCCTCCCTCCCTCCCTCCCTTCCTCCCTTCCTTCCTGTCTCACATCCAGTTGTCTACATTTCTGTTTAGGTATCTTACAGGCCACTCAACCACTCAAGCCTAATGTGTCAGATCTGTACAACTATGCACCCCACCCCACCACCACCATTGACCATGTTATTCAAGGATGAAACTTTGAATTCAGTGGCTTTTTTCCCCTGTCCATTCTGTTCATATGCTGCATCCCAAATCAGAGCCACATAATTTCTTGTACAGAATAATGTAAGGATGTCCTAAATAGTTTTGCTTGTGTCATTTCCAAATTATCTCATCATCTGTTCTCAGTTACCCTAATCCATTGTCCAGATGACAGCAAGAATCATCCTATTACAAATCTAAATTGGATGATTTTATTCCCTGCTTAAAACACTTCAGTAACTTCTTATTGCATTTGAGATAAAAATCCAAACTCCTTACCATGGCCTACAAAGTTTGACCTGATTTAGCCTCTGTCCTGTTCTTCCATTCATCATTTGTCATTTTTTTTTCTTACAATGATCCTCTTTCTTCAAACACTCCATGCTTTTTCTTGCCTGGTATCTTTTGCATGTGCTGTTTCCACTGTTCTCATTGCTCCCGCACCCCCCACGTACACACTAAAACACTCAAAATGGAAGTATTTTTATTTTATGTACAATGAATAGGCATTACAGTAGGTATCTTGGAGGACCCATTCAAGGTGGCTCACATAATCCAATTTAATGAAGCCCATATTCTTCCCATACTGAAGGAGACCCTGGAGGCACATAGTGACACAGTATTTCCACATCAGACCTTGCTGGTTTGTGCAGATGGGGCAGGAATGACAACCCAGGCCAAATTTCCTTGGATGGCCACAGTAGAGCTCCTGGTGACCCATCTTGCTCTCTCAGATGGAACAAGGCAAAAGTTCATTGCTCTTTTTATAGCTATGTACTCTTCATACTCCTAGTCTTAGTTTAAATGTTATGCTTTCAGTAAAGAAACCTCTATTCAGTCTTTCTCAAGTAGATCTGTGCCACTCTGCCAGGATTCCCTACCTTAGCATCTCTTTTCTGCCCTTGTAACACCTACCAGAGTTTTTCATTCTTTCTTTTCTTTCTCTTAGTCTAGAATATGTGTATCAAGAACCATATCTGACTTGTTCACTTTTTAAAAGTTGAGGTATAATTGACATATGTTACATTTATCTCAGGTTTACAGCATAGTGCTACAATACACATGTACACTGTGAAATGGTCACAATTGGGCTAGTTATTATCCATCCCTATACATAGTTACCAAAAATTTTTTCTTGTGATGAAAAATTTTTTAATATTTACTCTCTGAGAGACCATCAAATATGCAATACAGTGTTATTGAATATAGTCACCATACTGTACATTACATCCCCATGACTTATTTCTTTTATGCTGGAAGTATGTACCTTTTCACCCCCTTAACCCATTTCAGACACACCCTTCACCCATTTCGTCCACCCCTTTTCTCTGGAAACCACCAGCCTGTTCTTTGTATCTATGAGTTTGGTTTTTGTTTTGTTTTGTTTTTAAGTTCCACATAGAAATGAGATCATATGGTATTTGTCTTTCTTTGTCTGACTTATCTCACTGTCCTTGCAACCCATCTCTGTTATTACAAATGGCAAGATTTTCATTTTTTATGGCTGAATAATATTTCATTATATGTTTCCATATAATATATATACACACACATGCCTATACATATATAGATACATATATGTGTATATGTGTATTAACCTCATTTTCTTTTTCCATTCATCTATAAGCAGACACTTAGGTTGTTTCTATATCTTGACTAGTGTAAGTAATACTACAGTGAACATGGAGGTGCATATATCTTTTCTAGTTAGTATTTTCATTTTCTTCAGATGAATACACAAAGGTGGAATTGTTAGATCATATAATAGTTCTGTTTTTAATTTTTGAAGGAACTTTCTATACTGTTGTTCATAATGGCTTCACGAATTTACATTTCAACCAGTAGTGCACAAGAATACCCGTTTTTCTGCATCCTCACCAGCACTTGTTATATCTTGTCTTTTTGATAATAGCCTTTCTCACAGGTGTGAAGTAATATATTAGTTTGGTTTTGACTTACATTTCCTTGACAATTAATGATTTTGAGCATCTTTTATGTACCTATGGGCCATCGGTATGCCTTCTTTGGAAAATGTTTATTTAGATCTTCTGACCAATTTTTAATTAGATTTTTTGTTTGTTTTTGCTATTGAGTTGTATGAGTTCTTTACATATTTTGGATATTAACCCCTTGCCAGATAGATGATTTGCAGATAGTTTCTCGTATTCAGTAGTTTGCCTTTTCATTTTGTTGCTGGTTTCCATTGCTGTGCGGAAGCCTTTTAGTTTGATATAGTCCCACTAGTTTATTTTTGCTTATGTTGCCTTTGCTTTTGGTGTCAGATTCAAAAACTGATTGCCAGGATCAATGTCACAGAGCTTACTGCCTGTGCGTTATGGTTCAGGTGTGACATTTTGTTAAGTCCTTAATCCATTTGAGTTAGTTTTTGTGTCTGGTGTAAGATAGGGCTCCAGTTTCATTCTTTCATATATGGCTGTCCAGTTTTCCCAGCACCATTTATTGAATAAACTGTTTTTCCCCAAGACTTATTTACTTTCTTCCCAGAATCTAACACCGATTTCTGGCATTGAGCAGGTATTTAGTAAATAACTATACGACTCAATAAAACCTTTTTCTCTTTTTATTTTTTATTTAGGGGCTTAAATATCACATTCCTCAAACTTTTTTGCTCCCATTTCTTTAATTTATTTGTATTGATGTCCTATACCTTTTGATGTCTGTTCCCAGATTTCCCAGGGATATTTATCAATTATTCAGGAGAAGTAGCATCTTGTGTTTTTTTTTCTTTTTTTAACATATGAAATTTATTGTCAAATTGGTTTCCATACAACACCCAGTGCTCATCCCAAAGGTGCCCTCCTCAATACCCATCACCCACCCTCCCCTCCTTCCCACCCCCCATCAACCCTCAGTTTATTCTCAGTTTTTAACAGTCTCTTATGCTTTGGCTCTCTCCCACTCTAACCTCTTTTTTTTTTTTTTCCTTCCCCTCCCCCATGGGTTTCTGTTAAGTTTCTCAGGATCCACATAAGAGTGAAACCATATGGTATCTGTCTTTCTCTGTATGGCTTATTTCACTTAGCATCACACTCTCCAGTTCCATCCACGTTGCTACAAAAGGCCATATTTCATTCTTTCTCATTGCCACGTAGTATTCCATTGTGTATATAAACCACAATTTCTTTATCCATTCATCAGTTGATGGACATTTAGGCTCTTTCCATAATTTGGCTATTGTTGAGAGTGCTGCTATGAACATTGGGGTACAAGTGCCCCTATGCATTAGTACTCCTGTATCCCTTGGATAAATTCCTAGCAGTGCTATTGCTGGGTCATAGGGTAGGTCTATTTTTAATTTTCTGAGGAACCTCCACACTGCTTTCCAGAGCGGCTGCACCAATTTGCATTCCCGCCAACAGTGCAAGAGGGTTCCTGTTTCTCCACATCCTCTCCAGCATCTATAGTCTCCTGATTTGTTCATTTTGGCCACTCTCACTGGCGTGGTTCTCTGAGTGTGGTTTTGATTTGTATTTCCCTGATAAGGAGCGACGTTGAACATCTTTTCATGTGCCTGTTGGCCATCCGGATGTCTTCTTTAGAGAAGTGTCTATTCATGTTTTCTGCCCATTTCTTCACTGGGTTATTTGCTTTTTGGGTGTGGAGTTTGGTGAGCTCTTTATAGATTTTGGATACTAGCCCTTTGTCCGATATGTCATTTGCAAATATCTTTTCCCATTCTATTGGTTGCCTTTTAGTTTTGTTGGTTGTTTCCTTTGCTGTGCAGAAACTTTTTATCTTCATAAGGTCCCAGTAATTCACTTTTGCTTTTAATTCCCTTGCCTTTGGGGATGTGTCGAGTAAGAGATTGCTACGGCTGAGGTCAGAGAGGTCTTTTCCTGCTTTCTCCTCTAAGGTTTTGATGGTTTCCTGTCTCACATTCAGGTCCTTTATTCATTTTGAGTTTATTTTTGTGAATGGTGTGAGAAAGTGGTCTAGTTTCAACCTTCTGCATGTTGCTGTCCAGTTCTCCCAGCACCATTTGTTAAAGAGACTGTCTTTTTTCCATTGGATGTTCTTTCCTGCTTTGTCAAAGATGAGTTGGCCATACGTTTGTGGGTCTAATTCTGGGGTTTCTATTCTATTCCATTGGTCTATGTGTCTGTTTTTGTGCCAATACCATGCTGTCTTGATGATTACAGCTTTGTAGTAGAGGCTAAAGTCTGGGATTGTGATGCCTCCTGCTTTGGTCTTCTTCTTCAAAATTACTTTGGCTATTCGGGGTCTTTTGTGGTTCCATATGAATTTTAGGATTGCTTGTTCTAGTTTCGATAAGAATAGAAGTAGCATCTTGTATTACATTTTAAATTGGTGCACATAATCTTTCAGGATATTCCTGCTGCATCACACATTTAATTATGTTTTATAGTGTTGAATACTGACAAGAGTAGTCCATGTGTAACCCAAGATATTGATGTTAGATTTTATCTTTAGTCAGATAGTCAGTAAATAGAATTTGTAGTTCCTACAGTGTTCTTAACTCTGTGTTAAGTACTTTGGGAAATTGAAAGCAGTAGATGACATGGCTCTTGTTCTCATGAACTTTAGGTTCTAACAGGTAAAAAAAAAAAAAAGTCATGTACAATGTGGCCGGATTTATAAAACTGAGGAAAATTTAGGGGAAAGGTGCCATTATTATATACTTTAAGAACTGGAAAAATTTTCATTAGAGAAGTACAACTTGTGGTATGTCTTAAGTAGATAAGATTTGCAATAATCAAGAGGGGGCAGGTCGCTTGGATGGGAATAACGGGGGAGGGGAAGACATTGATTGGAGTGGAGATTCTTCAGTGGAAATAGTGGAAAATAAAGTTGAACAGATTCAGAGAGGCAAGACCAGCTTATACAAGGCTTCGAAAACCAGATAGAGAACTTTGATTTTTTTTATGTATGGTGCAATTAATTCTTGAATAGTATCCTATGGTTGAAAGCAGTTTGTAGGATGGAGCAGAAGGAGAAGGACCCTTCCAGAAATGTGAGTTACCCTTCTTTATAGAAATGAACATTTTCAGCAGATTTTAGCCATGGAAATGGAGAAAAAAGTACAGAGTTAGGTTATTTATGAACCTGAAAATTGACTTTTTTTTCTTTTGCAAGAGGCATGTTTATATTTCTTTCTGGTGACACCAAAATCATTATTAGGATTATGAATGAGTAATAGCTTCTTTTTCATTACTGTACATATGTGATTTAGAACAGGATAAAGGGTCATTATAAGACAGTAATGCTACAATTATTGCACTACCTGTCCATTTAGTAAGTCTGTTACCCACCTATTTCCCTTTTTCAAAATATGCTTTTCAAAAGCACAATCTCATTCTTACACATCTTTGTTACCTTTAGGTCCTAGTTACAAGTAGGCACTCAACCATGCTTACTGAATTGAAGTCTTACTTTTCCATAGCTCATAAGTTTTGGAAGAGGCCAACATTTTCCTCTTTCTCATTTTCAAGTGCTTTCCAAGCCACAGCAACAGAATGGAAGAATAGGTCTATAATAAGATTCACAGACTGGTATCGGTCTGCCTTTATTCCTGCTTTGCTAAAATTCTCCAAATCCTTCTGAAATGTCCCACAGCCTTGAGGAAATGGATTGGGAGAAAGGTGGTGGGGATGTGGTTCCTCTTCTACTGTGTTCTCTAACCCAGTATTTCGGCTAGTATTTTTGCTTTCAGGGAAAAGCAAGGAGGTCAACCAGGCTGGAGCAGAGATCACTGGGAAGAGGGATGGAAGAGGAAGTAAGGCAATGGGGAAGAAAAATCCTGTAGGGACTAATAAGTCATTGTAAGGATTTGGACTAGTAAAAGTGAGTAATACAGGATGCCAGAGAAGGATATTGGTTAGGGAAATGATAGAACTCTTTTTGGCTATGTTAATAGTGTCACTTTGGGTGTTGTGTTGAGACTAGACCATAGGGAAGAAAGTATAGCAGCAAGTGGACCTGTTGACCTGTAGCTTATTGAGGTAGTATCTGCCTATAATCATGGTGACTTGGCTGAGTGAAGTATCACTAGAGGAAATAACGTCAAATTTATGATATATTTTGAGATGGAGCCAAGAGAATTGCGCCAGCTGTCTAGATGTGTGGTGTGTGTGAGAGAGGGGATCAGTTATTTTCACTGAGCAACTGGAAGGGTAGATTTGCTGTTTTCTGAGACTTTAAAGAATATAAAAGCAAAGGTGTGGGGACAGAGGAAGACATAAGAGTTTTGCTTTGGCCATGTTAAATTTGAAATTCCATTAAACATCTAAATGGAGATGTTGAATGGACAGATAAATAGTTTGGTGTTTAGAGGCTAGATCAAGAGTGTTTCCTGGGAATTGTCACCATGTAGAAGATACTTAAAGTCATGACACTAAGTGAGATCATCTAAGAAGAGAGCTTTTGTAGAGATTTGTAATAGCCCAAAGACTGAATCTTTGGACACTGCAACATTTAGAGTTAGGGAAAATGAAGTAGCAAGAAAACCAATAAAGCTGGTAGTGAGGTAGGAAGGGAACACAGAGACAGCAGTGTCCAGAAGGATTTAAGAAAGTGTGTCAAGAAGGTGGCAATGGTCAAATGTTTCAGTTTCCTCTAATAGGTCCTATTAGTCAGTGCTGTCCACCGGTTCTAAAAAGCAACCACAAAAATCTCAGTCTCTCGACACAAGAGAATTGATTTCTTATTCAGGAAAAGTACATTGCTGTGGTCACAGTTTAACTCTTTTGCAAGCAGTCACTTGGGCATCTGCCATTTAGTCACACTGCTGATCCTGTGGATGTTCTGCATTCAGCCAGCAGATAAGCAAAGAGAAAGAAATAAGGAAAGCACACTTGCTCTTGATTGCCTCTAAAGCTTAGAGAGGTACTATCTAGCTTTAGGTCATATGTTATCGGTGAGAATCATTCACATAGGCTTGCCTTGCTGCAGACTGAGTAATATAGGGGAGCAGGTAGAATGTTTAATGAGGACTCTTGTCTCTGATGCAGAGAGTGACAGTGATCCTGGAGCTAAAATCTTCAAAGAATGTGGGTGAGGGTGTTGACCTCTGGATCATATAGATTATTGCAGTAAGAAGTAGTGATGGGTGTATGGTTGGAAGACATGAAATCCACAGTGAGGTTTTTTTTTTTTTTTTTTTTTTTTTTTTTTTTTTTTAGGGAGGAGATTAAAAAAAAAAAAAATAGTGGCAGTGAGGATCAGGGAAGCCGTTGAGCCTATTCCCAGGCCCAGTTCTTTGCAGGATATGGCAGAGAAAACAGCTAGTTAAGAGGACTTCCCAGAAAGCAGTGTCCTCTGATTTGTTAGAAAAAAAATTGGAGAGTAAGTTCAGAGAAAAGTTTTAGGAAGATATGGGAGATTTTACTAGTGATCTGAGTTTTAGAGGGCAGAACAGAAGAGATTTCAGTGTTGTCAAATGAGAGATGGCATCACTTAGGGTTACACAGAGCTCTTTGGTGATGAGCCTGGGTCATAAGGGATGTTTAGAGTTTTGGGCTTCTCCTGTTGGCTGATGTAAATGGAGATGAATGGAGATTAAGGACATGAAAGAATTAACCCCAGAATATTAAGGCAGTGTTATGTGGCAAGTATTGGGGGTTGGAGGGATATGGTCTTTTAGGATCATTCAGGTTGGTTGGTTATTGGTTATTCTAATTTTGTAATATATGTGTATGTATCAGGCACAGTTCTCAGTTTTCTAATCAAGTGTGCAAAATATAACTTTATTTTTCTCTAGCAGAGATAGAGAACTTATCTATGATCTTCAGTTATACTGGGCTAAAGAAGTAAGTAATGTAAAGTCAATTCAGGGTCACTCAGAGTTGTGTCAGAGTTTTATGGGGATAATATTAACGAAAGAATTTGACTCTTGTCTGGGTTCTGGGGCATCCTCCTCTCTCTGGGGCAATATAAGTGGAATGCTTGGAGGTATCTTTAGAAGTAGAAACCTCAGTTAATCAACCAATTTTTCTTTCTTTCTCTTTGAGTATTTAAAACAAATTTGGGGGCACCTGGGTGGCTCAGTCGGTTGAGGAGCTCTTCATTCCAGCTCAGGTCATGATCCCAAGGTCACAGGATCAAGCTTCGTGTCCAGCTCAGTGTTGAGCATGGAGCCTGCTTGAGATTTCCTCTCCCCCTCCCCCTCCCCCTCCCCCTCTCCCTCTCTTTCTCCCTCTCCCTTCTGTTCCTCTCCTCCACTCACATGCATGCGCTCTTCTCTCTCAAATTTAAAAAAAGTTTGAAGAAATGAAACTTAAATGATACTTTCAGCAAATACGTAAAATAATATACTTAGTGGATACTTGAAAATGATTGCAATTATATGTCCCAACTTACATCATTAGACAAAAGAATAATGAAATTTTTAGGCCTGGAGTTTTCCTTTGGAGTGCAGGACCCTCAAATTAGTCAAAGATCAGAATTTCTTTTTCCTGCTGTCCACTTAAAAGCAAAAGGATCAAATGCAGGTCAAATAAACACAGTTCATGAATTTATTTTGGTTAATATCCAGAGTATGGTATGGGGTCATAATAGATCAATTTCTAACTACTGTAGCAACAATGAAATAAAATGAGCAACATTGAGGGTAAGCAAAACAACTAATTGGTCTTCTCTTTTCACTCTCTCTCCCAATGATATAGCTGTATATTACAATGATAAATATTCTGTGTGAATATCAGAATTTTCACTTCTAAAACCCAAATTTTATTACATTTCCTTCCATAGAAGTTTTCACCATCTTCTTAATACCTTCAGGATAAATTTCATGTTTCTCAGCATGATAGTTAAGGCAGTTCACAATTAGGGCTTAAACTTAACCTTTCCAGCCCTGTGTCCAGTTTATCAGTTTCATTTTCTGTGCAGTATACTTCACACTAAACTCTTCACTGTGTACTTTGTGCCTCTGTGCCTCTGTTCATGTTCTGCCTACAACTCCTTCTTTCTTAAGAATTTGTCCTGAACCCAAACTATGTTACCTCCCCTGTGAAGACTTTGCCAGTGCTTGATTGAATTAGACAGTCTGTAATTTGCAGAATATTTTAAAGCATAGCATTCATCATGCTCTTTGACAGTTGCATGTAATTAGATTAATATCTCCTATCTAGATTGTAAGCACTTGGAAGATAAGGATTGTGTCATATTTTTCAGCCCTTACTGCAGTATCCTGGAATATAGTAAATGGATGTTTAATAACATTTTTGCTTATGATGAATGAGATTCCTTTCTGCCTTCCTTCCACACCTTCCCCCCCCTTTTTTCTCCTTTTGCTTTTTACAACATAAATGTGAACATTCAAATTCTAGTAGTGATCTGATTAACCAAAGTTTTCTCATTTATTTTTCTATAATTCCCTGGTTAGCTTCTTAGTTTCCCTCTGAACTCTTACAACTATAAAGATCAGTGTTCAGGTTAAGACTACTGCAGAAGGAGAAGCATTGTGAAGGTATTCATGAAGGACAAATACTAAGTAACAACACCAATTTTATAGAACTACTGGAAAACCAGCCTCATTATTTTAGAGTTGCACTTTGAATAATTTAATCATCGTTGAAACTTAGTTCTGAGTATAAAACATATAAAAAAAACAACACTAGCCTTGTCAAAAGTTGTAGCTATAAATAGGGGACTGTCTCTTCCAACTTAAAAATTCTTCATGCTCCTCTAAGGTCTCACGATGTTAACTCCAAAAGCTTCATTTCCTCATTTTCTACCCTGTGCTGTTGTTTCTGGTGGTGGTAGTGTTGGTTGTATTGTGGGTACACACACATGAAGAGTCATGGAAGTTTAAACTTCTTGTTGTTACTTAATTTATTTTGCAATTAAGGCCAGGGTGAAAGAATGTTAATAGTCTTGATGGATCAGTGTAGTAATCAGTATATAACTTGAAGGGCAGATTCTAGAGACATTTGTATCTTTAATACTTACGACATGATGGTGTTTCTGAGTGCTTTTTCTCTCCTCCCCTCCTCTTCCCTCCCCTTTCTTTCCTTGCCCTTGATTTTTTTTTCTTCTTTCTTTACAGATAGCAGAATGCCTGTCTCACACCATGGTTTTCCTGTGAGATATAGGCAGCCTTTAATGCTTCTCTCTTGAGAGTTACAGATATGAACTGAAACCTAAATAGCTGGAGGTATTCTAAGATCGTGTATCTTGAATGGTGGAAGGAAAGGCGGCACCTAGGTTTCCTGATTGCAGTTTTATGCTTTGAGGAAGCTTGTGTGTAAATATATTTATCCGATTAGTGTCTGCAATTCCACGACTGAGGAGTTTTTTGTTTTGTTTTTTAAAAAAATCTTAAAGCCTACCACATGTATGTATAAACTCCTTGAGAACTGAGACCATGTCTATTTTATTCACTATGGTATTTCCAGTTTCCAACTTAGTCCCTAATACATAGCAGGTGCTCCTTAAGCACTGTTGAATGACGTTTTAGCATATTGAAATTATGGGATATGTTTTCCTTCCTTCCTTTTCCTTTTCCTTTTCCTTTCCCTTTCCTTTCCTTATTTTTAAGTTAGTTGCACTTTCTGATTTATCAAATATCAACATATATTCTGTAATAAAAGTATCTCCAAAAGTAGACCATTTATCAGCAAGAGAACACCTTAAGCATGTGAAAAGCTAACACAATCTTTTATCCTAGTCTTTTATGATGTCTTTGTGAACAAGATAATGAAATGTGACGCTACATGTCACTGTTGTATCAACGTCTGGTTTCTCTTCTGAAGCATTTACCCTCTTTCTCTTTCAAATCTCTCCACAGAAACCTAAAAAGTATGCCATTCTAGATAGCCCGTGTTCTCCATTTGGCCTTTAGCTTTCTGAACTTGTAATGAAGAAAAGTGTATCCCTTAAGCTTGCAACTCTCCCCTTTTTTATTAGGAAGTTCTTTTTGGTAGTCATCTTCTTGTTTTGCTTAAGATGCTTTATGTTGCCTCTCCAGGATGATCTACAACCTGAGTTTGCAAGGCTTATTTTCAGGAGGTTTTTTATTTTTATCTTAAGTTTCCTTTTAGGTAATTCACCTCTGCTTAAGGCTGCTACCCCTTGGCATAATAATGTCTTGGCTATGAGTACATGTCTGAACAGTGTGGTTTCTTTTGAACATAAAGGAGAAATGAAAATTGGCACACTTTGCATCTTGGTGATTATGTAAAATCTGAGATAAAAAAATAAAATTTGAAATAAACATGAAGCCATAAATCATAAATATATACCTCACACAAAGTTACATTTTTTTTAATAAAAGTGTTTAATAATATGCTATTAGGGAAAGATTTTAAGAAAGTACACATAGGATGTTTTATCTTTCAAAAAAGATATTATAATGTATATCATTGGTGAATCATTATGTTATACACCTGAAACTAATATTGTATGTCAACTACAATTAAAATTATATCAATTGATTGAATCAGCCAATATTTACTGAGCAAGTCACTATACTACTGTAGGGTGCTGCATGAAACAGAAGAAACATGGATTGCCTTTTCAGAGAAATGAGTATGTCTTGGCATCAGTGTTATAATGAATCAAGTGCCTAAACATACAAATTGATAGTTAAATGTCTCAAGTTTAAAGGAAAAAATGCTATAGGAAGTTTTTGTTGTTGTTACTCTCCTATTAGAAATCATTCTCTCCGATTGACCAGGTACTAAACTTGACCTACTTTTTTTTGATAGCACCTTGTTAAGGGTTTTACACAGGTGATGATAAAATCCCAGAACAAGGCTTAATTCTGAGAAACACTTACTACGAAAAATGAATTATATTGTTCTGGCTGAACAGTATTTGACTATTTAATATCATGAAATAACCTTTCTATTGTGAGAATCTTGAACTGAATATTGTAAGCCATTTGGTATCAAATGCAATATTTGGTGCCATTAGTTTATATATACTATAGAGTACTTAGAGTTACATTTAACCATTGACATCATTACTCAAATCCTCAAAATAAGAACAGAGGGTTTTGACATACTGACTTTGAGTAATTGTTACCAGATTCCAGTTCAACCTCAAGAAGGAAAAGGAATGTTCTGATGTAAATCATTGATTGAGAGGTAGAAGCAAAAAATAGGATCATTTAATTATTAGGCCTGGAATTTCTAGCTTTATTTTTCAGCCAGTTTATCTAATTGGTGTTAGATTAATATGGACATAAGATTATTTCTTATTGGAAGAGTAGGATGATTGGTGGGCAGAGTTCAGAATATATCTTCAAAGTTCAAGCATTAACTGCTACCATTTATTACTATACCATATCATAAGGCTTTACTGCTCCTTTTGGAAAGATAAATATTTAGATGTTTAATACAATACCATTGAGAATTAAATATGTTATACAGAGTTGTGTCAGAATTCTGAGAGATTATAGAGGAAGGACCAAGTCTAATGTGGGGAAATCACTGACCATTTCTCAGAGGAAATGGTATTTAAGGTAGAACTAAAACAACGGCCTGATTGTGATAGAAGAGGTGGGAACTTGTGTTTTATATCTGGTAACTTTCAAGTTCTTTTCTACACTTTACAATTTTTTTATCATCATTTTCCTATATTTATAGTACTTTCATGAACTGTTTTCATATACACTAAAACATTTAACATGAATAGTATTGTTGCCATTCGATAATAGTATTTTCAATTTCTGACACTTAGATTAACTTGCTTTCCTTAAGTATTATGGTAAGTGACACAACTGAAACACATAAGTTGACTCCAAGTGTATTACTTTTTCTTTTTTTCTTTTTTTTGTATACACACACACCACATCTTTACCCATTCATTTACTGATGGACACTTGGGCTGCTTACATAATTTGGCTATTGTAAATATTGCTTCATTAAACAGGCGGGCATACAGATATCTTTTCAAATTAGTATTTTCATATTCTTTGGGTAAATACCCAGTAGTATAATTACTGGATCATAGGGGAGTTCCATTTTTAAATTTTTGAGGAAGCTTCCTACTGTTTTCTACAGTGCCTGCACCAGTTTGCATTCATATCAGTGGTGCACTAGGGTTCCTTTTTCTCCACATCCTTGCCAACACTTCTTGTTTCTTGTATTTTTGATCTTCACCATTCTGACAGGTGTGAGGTGATAATCTCATTATAGTTTTGATTTGTATTTCCCTAATAATGAATAACATGGAGCATCTTTGCATAGGTCTGTTGGTCATCTGGGTGTTTTCTTTGGAGAAATGTCTGTTCCTATCTTCTTCCCACTTAAAGCGGATGATTTGTTTCTTTGGGTATTGAGTTGGATAAGTTCTTTATGTATTTTATTTTCATTATTTTTTTTAAAGTTTACTTATTTTTGAGAGAGAGACAGAGCACGAGAGCAGAGAGAGAGGGAGACACAGAATTCGAAGCAGGCTCCAGGCTCTGAGCTGTCAGCACAGAGCCTGATGCAGGGCTCGAACCCATGAACCCTGAAATCATGACCTGAGCCAAAGTCGGACACTTAACCGACTAAGCCACCCAGGTGCCCCAGTTCTTTATGTATTTTAGATATTAACCCTTTTATTGAATATGTCATTTGCAAATATCTTCTCCCACTCAGTAGGGTGCCTTTTGGTTTTGTTGATTGATTCCTCTGCTGTGTAGAAGCTTTTTATATTTAGTTCCAGTAACTTATTTTTGCTTTTGTGTCCCTTACCTCAGGAGACCTATCTAGAAAAATGTTGTTATGGCTTATGTCAGAGAAATTACCGCCTATGCTTTCTTGTAGGATTTTTATGGTCTCTGGTCTCACATTTAGGTCTTTCATCCATTTTGAATTTACTTTTGTGTATAGTGTAAGAAAGTGGACCAGTTTTATTCTTCTGCATGTTGCTGTCCAGTTTTCCCAGCATCATTTGTTGAGGAGACTGTCTTTTTCCCATTGGATATTCTTTCCTGCTTTGTTAAACATTAATTGACCATGTAATTGTGGGTTTATTCCCGGATTTTCTCTTCTTTCTTTTGATCTCTTTGTATGTTTTTGTATCAGTACCATACTGTTTTGATTACTACCGCTTTATAGTATAACTTGAAATCTGAAATTGTGATACGTCTGGCTTTATTATTATAATTCAAGATTGCTTTGGCTCTTTGGAGTCTTTTTTGGTTCCATACAAATTTTAGGATTATTCTAGTTCTGTGAAAAATGCTATTGGTATTTTGATAGGGGTTGCATTAAATCCGTGGATTGTTTTTGGTAGTATGTACAAATAACAATAACAATATAGCAATATAGCAAATAACAATATTTGTTCTCCTAGTCCATGAGGGTGGAATGTCTTTGTTATCTTCAATTTCTTTCATCAGTGTTTTACAGTTTTCAGAATGTAGGTCTTTGACCTCCTTGGTTAAGTTTGTTTCTAAGTGTGTTATTATTTTTGGTGCAGTGATAAATGGGATTGTTTTCTTAATTTCACTTTCTGCTGCTTCATTGTTAGTGTATAGAAATGCAGTAGATTTCTGCACATTGATTTTGTATCCTGTGGCTTTATTGAATTCATTGATCAGTTTTAGTAGTTTTTGGTGGGAGTCTCCTTACCAATTTGGATGCCTTTTATTCCTTTTTGTTGTCTCATTGCTGTGACTAGGACTTACAGTACTGTTTTGAATAAGAGTGGTGAGAATGGACCTCCTTGTCTTGGTCTTGACCTTAGGGAAAAAGCTCTCAGTATTTCACCATTGTGTATGATGTTAGCTGTTTTTATATATGTGCTGTATTAGGTTGAGGTATGTTGCTTTTAAGCCTAATTTGTTGAGGGTTTTTATCATGAATGGATGTTGTACTTTGTCAAATGCTTTTTCTGCATTTGTTGAAATAATAATACAGTTTTATTTTTGGCTTATTGATGTGATACATTACGTTGATTGATTTGCAATTATTGTACCATCCTTGCTTCCTGGGAATAAATCTCACTTGATCAGTGTGTTATTTTTTTTTAATGTATTGTTAGATTCAGTTTTGCTAGCATTTTGTTGAGGATTTTTGCATATATTTTCATCAGAGATATTGGCCTGTAGGGCTTTCTGTTTTCTAGTTTCAAAGAATGAAGTGGGAAGTTTTCTTTCCTCTTCTGTTTTCTGGAATAGTTTGAGACGAATAGGTATTAACTCTTTTTTTAAGTGTTTGGTAGAATT
This sequence comes from Prionailurus viverrinus, assembly GCF_022837055.1. Lineage (NCBI taxonomy): Eukaryota > Metazoa > Chordata > Mammalia > Carnivora > Felidae > Prionailurus > Prionailurus viverrinus. The sequence continues at coordinate 45,771,618 of NC_062578.1, forward strand.
TATCTGTGAAGCCATCTGGTCTTGGACTTTTGTTTATTGGGAGTATTTTGATTATGGATTCAATTTCATTGCTGATAATTGGTCTGTTCATATTTTCTATTTCTTCCTGATTCAGTTTTGAGAAATGTATGTTTCTAGGAATTGATCTATTTGTTCTAGGTTGTCCAATTTGTTGGCATATAATTTTTCACAATATTCTTTTACAGTTCTTCGTGTTACTCTGTTGGTATTTTTCCTATTTTATTTCTAATTTTGTTTATTGGAGTCTCTGTCTCTCTCTCTCTCTCTTCATTTTGAAAGTCTGGCTAAAAGTTTATTAATTTTGATCTTTTCAAAGGACAGCTGTTGGTTTCATTGATCTGACTTTTTAAAAATTTTTATTTCATTTATTTCTGTTCAAACTGTATTATTTCCTTGGTGTTGGGTTTTGTTTGTTTCTCTTTTTGTAGTTCCCTTAGGTGTAAAGTTAGGCAGTTTGAGAGTTTTTCTTGTTTTCTTGAGGTAAGTTTATATTGCTATAATCTTCCTTCTTAGAATAGCTTTTGCTGCCTCTCAAAGATTTTGGACTGTGTTTTCGTTTTTCTTTCTCTCCGTGTATTTTTTTATTTCCTCTTTGATTTCTTGGCCATTTCACTGTTTAGTAACATGTTATTTAATCTCCATGTATTTGTGCTCGTTCCAGATTTTTTCTTATGTTGGTTTCTAGTTTCATATAGTTGTAGACAGAAAAGATGCATGGTATGACTGCAGTCTTTTTGAATTTGTTGAGACTTGTTTTCTGGCCTCATATATGATTTATTTTAGAGTATGTTCCATTTCCACTTGAAAAGAATGTGTATTCTGCTGTTTTAGTGTGGAAATTTGTGAATATATCTGTTAAATTTATCTGATTCAGTGTGTCATTCAGAGCTACCTTTTTCTTGTAGATTTTGTTTGGATGACCTGTCCATTAATGTAAGTGGGGTGTTAAAGTCCCCTACTATTATTATTTTACCATGGATTATTTCCATTAAGTTTGTTATTAACTGCTTTATATATTTCTTTGTTAGGTACATAAATATTTAATACTGTATGTTCTTCTTGGTATGTTCCTTTATGATTATATAGCGTGCTTTGTCTCTTGTTACAGTCTTTGTTTTAAAGTCTGTTTTGTCCTATATAAATATTGCTACCCTGGCTTTCTTTTCATATCCATTTGCATGCTAAATGCTTTTCATTCCCTTCACTTTCAGTCTGAATGTTGCTTTAGGTCTGAAATTAGTCTCTTGTAGGCAGCGTGTAGATGGGTCTTGTTTTTTTTATCTATTCCTGCACTCTGTCTTTTGAGGGAGCAATTAGTCTATTTACAATCAAAGTAATTATGTATGTATTGTCATTTTTGTTACTTTTTTATTGTTTTTGTAGTTCTTCTCTGTTCCTTCCCTTCCTCTCTTCTTTCATGATTAGTTGGATTTTTTGGGGTTCCTTTCTGTTTATTGTTTGCATGTCTATTACTGGTGTTTGATTTGTGCTTACCATTAGGTTTGTATGTAAAGTCTTCTGCCTATAGCAATCCAGATGATGGTCACTTAAGTTTGAGCCCTGTCTTCATGTCTCTTGCATTTTAGGTATTTGGTGTCATACTTGATACTCTTTTATTTTGTGAGTTCCTTGACTAATTTTTACAGGTATATTAATTTTTACTGCTTTTTTGTTTCCTTCTACTCTTGCTTTTACCTATGGTCTTTCCTTTCTACTCAGAGCATCCCCTTTAACATGTCTTGTAGGACTGGTTTAGTGGTGAGGAATTCCTTATCTTTTCTTTGTCTGGGAAACTCTATTTCTCCTTCTGTTCTTAATGATAGCCATGCTAAATAGAATTTTTTCATTTCAGCACTTTGAATATATCATGCCATTCCCTTCTGGCCTGCATTTTCTCCTAAAAAATCAGCTGATAGCCTTATGGGATTTCCCTGGTACATAACTGTGTTTCTCTTGCTGCTTTTAAAATTCCCTATCACTACTTTTTACCATATGAAATACTATATGTCTTGGTGTGGTTCTCCTTGTGTTTATTTTGTTGGGGATTCACTGTGCATCCTTGATCTGGATTTCTGTTTCCTTCCCCATATTTGGGATATTTTTAACTAGTATTTTTTCAAATACATTTCTGCCCTTTTTTCTCTCTCTTTGCCTTCTGGGTTCCTATACTGTGAATGTTATTACACTTGTTCTCCTTTTTGCTTTGGTCTCTTGCTGTGATTTTGTCCTGTTCTTTCATTTGGGACATAGTCTTTTGTTTCCTCGTTTTGTCTAACTCTCTCTGTCTGTTCCTTTGTGTTATGAAAGTCAACTACATCTCTTACTCTTGAAGTAATGGCTTTATGAATAGGTCGTGTAGTGCCCCGCAGTGCAGCATTCTTTGTTCCCCAGAACCTCAGATTTCCAGTGTGTCTCTTGTGCGTGTTGTGTACATCCTGCTTTTGTGGCTGAGCCACTGTTTCCTTCAGTGCAGTTGTCTGCAGTGGCTTTTTCTGCCTATTGTGCGCAGTTATTTGGTCCATGTGGTAGGGCCGCATGGGCTTAAGTTGAGTCAGTTCAGGGATTTGCCCATGATGCAGTAGCACCAAGCTGCAGGACTCTTTCCCTGTGTTGTCCCCTAAGAAGCTTTCATTGGTGGCCAGGGCCAGAAATCTGACCAGTTGTCTGCCATTAGCCCACTGCTAGGGCCACATACAAACTGGTATGTGTGGTTATCTTTCCCAGTTTCTCAAGGAGTAGTTATTTCAAGTGGAGCTGTCCCCTGTCAGGGCTGCTTGCACCTTGCTAGGCCTGTGGTCCCACTCTGGGGTGGGCTCTGTCCATGAGTGCATCAGAGGAGTGGATCTGCAAGGTCTGGAGGAGGGAGAGAATGGAGGGGTTAGCAAGTTAGGTGGTGAGTGTGGGCACCACTCTGGTTCCTCTAGGTGGCCATGTGTTTATGCTGGGGGCTGGGGGGTGGAGGAAGGGAATGGTGTCTGTCAGCTTCTTTGTTTGTGAATGACTCTCCTAGGAATCTCTGTTGCTCAGGAGTAGACTCTGAGATAAGTAAACTACTCTCCCTCCTATGTGACCCATGCTCTTTTAAGACTGCTGTTTCTGTGCTGCATCTCTGTGGACTTTGGTTGTGCTGTCTCTTTAAAGGTGGGGACTCAGCCTCCTCCTGCTCTTCAGGCTCTCCCAGAGCCTAGTGTGCTGATTTTTAAAGCTCCAGGTTTTAAGTCCCACTGGTTGTAAGAACATACAAAATTTGGCCTCTCTGGTTTTCAAAGCCAAATGTTAAAGGGATTTGTCATTCCTATGTGTGAGGGTCATTTGTCATTCCTATGTGTGTGTCATTCTCCTGTGTGAGGGTCTGTTTCTCTCTCCTCTCTAAGCCTGCAGGGTACCTACCTTCTGTGGCCCCACCCGAGGGTCCATTTAGCTCCTGACCATGTTACTGCCCATTTCTGTCCTCTTAGATTCAGCTTCTTCTTTACATGTAGTTGTATGGTTTTTACTGTCAGCTTTTGGATTGTTTTCTGGGTTATTTACACTTATGTAAATGTTATATACTTGTACCCGTGGGTGGAGGTAAGCTTAGGGTCCTCCTACTCCGCCATCTTCCCAGACATCCAATGCAGTACATTTTTCATGATGAAGAAATGAAGGATTGATATTGCACCAGGCTGGATAGTACATATCTAAGAACTGATTGTTGATATTATTTTATTACTATTATATTACTTTAACCAGTAAATTTTGTGTCTCAAAAGTACCTTATTTATTATTGCAAACAGTACCTTAGTTATTTGTTAAAAACAAGTATAATAGATATCAGACTACTGTGTTAAATGTAGGTTTTTGAGTAGCTCTAGTGAGAATGAACACATCTGATTTCTAAACAATCGGTGGTACCATCATCTTGAATAAAAATATGATATAGTTAGTACATATTTGCTGGAACTAGAAGTTGCCATGATACAGGATTGGAAAAACAGAAGAGTTGCTATAGCATAGTTAAAAGCATGGACTTTGGAGTCAGACTTCGTAGATTCACATCCTCATTTTGTGATTTACCAGTTGGGTGACATGGAATAAGTTACTTAACCTCTGTGTGATCAGTTTTCTTATCCTCAAATGGTGAGAATAAGAGTCTAAATAATAGTGTGTTGTTCCTTATGGGGTGGCTATAAGGTTTAAACCAAGTAATATTTGTAAAGCTCTTACGGCAATATCTGGCATATAGCAGGCGTTACAGAGGTTTTTGATTAAATAAAATACATATCAAGATTGACAGAATTATAAGAAGTTTTCATATCCTACCTGTGAAATATACATAACTACAGGGAAAATAAATGCCCTTTTTAAAAACTGTCTTCCTCATATCTTTTAGGAAATAAATACTCAATATGAGTGTATCCAAAATAATGTGATTTTATACCTCCAATAGCCAGATTATGATATTTAATGAGAAGTTTTAACTGCTTATGTTTTTCAAAGCTTTTTGAATCACATATAAATTTCAGGGCCTCCTTTAATATTTTTTATTAGGTCATTATATCAGTATATTTACAATAACTATATGGCTTTTTGATTAGTAATTACTTGAAATATTGCTTCACAGTCATGTGATAGTGTTCAAACTGTTTGGTACTGTTAGCATTTATTAGATGGGTTTATTTTGAAATTGAAATAATGGTGTTTATATGAAACTAATATTCTATACTAGATTTTTGAAATTTGATCATAGAAATTTCTTTGGAAACCTTTTGTATTCATTGTTAAGAGTTTAAAATTTTGACTGCATCTAAAAATTTATTTCCATAGAATTTATTTTTAAAGAAGTTTTAGGTGTATGGTGAAATTGAGGAGAAGGTACAGAGATTGCCCATGTATCCCCTTCCCCTCACATGCATAGATTCTCCCCCTGTTATCAACATTCTCTACCAAAGTGTTACATTGTTATAAATGATGAATTTCTATGATTATCACCCAAAGCCCATAGTTTACATTAGGGTTCATTCCTAGTATTGTATATTCTGTGCGTTTGGACAAATTTGTATTGACCTTTATCTACCATTATAGTAACCAATATAGTAGTTTTATTACTCTCTTCTCCTTATCTCCTAGTAACTACTGATCTTTTTTACTGTTTCCATAGTTTTGCCTTTTCCAGAATGTCATATAGTTTGAATTAGTATGTAGCTTTTTCAGATTGGCTTCTTTCACTTACTAATATGCATTTAAATTGCTTCTGTGTGTTTTCATGGCCACAGTTTATTGACTCACCTACTGAAGGACATCTTAATCCTTCCAAATTTTGGCACTTAGGAATAAAGATCCTATAAATTTCTCTGTGCAGGTTTTGTGTGGTTGGTCTAGATTTAAGTCAGTTATTTAAATTGGCAGAATTTTACCATAGGCTTAGGTAACCATTTTGTTCTCATAACTACTAATGGACGAAAGAGAAGTGATGCAATCCAAGTCAATAGAAAGCAAATTAATGGTGTTTTATTAAGAAAATTATAATAGGAAACCCATTGTAAATCATTTAATTAATTATGAAATATATGGAATAAAGTGTTAAATACCCCGTCGCTCTTACCCTCACCAATTCCATTTTGCTCTCCTCAGAGGAAACCTCTGTCATGGATTTGCTTTTTTACTCTTCTGTAACTTTTTCTGTGTATGGAGTAGACAAATCACACTCAAACTTACACATTGTTGTAAAAACATATTTGGATTATACTACACATATGTATTTTTCTCATTTCACAAGATATCAAAAATGTGCTTTCTATCATACCTGTAACTGTTACTCATTTTAAGTGAATGGATTATAATCTTCTTTGGAGGTATTCTGAAGTTAATTTAACCTTTTTTTTTTTCAAAAAAAATTTTTTTAACATTTACTTTTGAGACAGAGAGAGAGAGAGAGCATGAACAGGGGAGGGTTAGAGGAAGAGGGAGACATAGAATCTGAAACAGACTCCAGGCTCTGAGCTGTCAGCACAGAGCCTGACGCAGGGCTCGACCCACAGACCGCGAGATCATGACCTGAGCTGAAGTCGGACGCTTTACCGACTGAGCCATCCAGGAGCCCCAACCATGTATTTTTTGATGGACAGATAAATTGCTTAACATTTTCCTTCTCCATTTCCGCTCCCTTCTCACCTCTTTTCTTTTTTAACTATTTCAAATAATACTGCTGACACTGACCATTCTTTGTAAGTTGTTTGTATGCATGCACTCTCAAATGTTAAAGTATCTCTGTAGCATAAGTTTTTGGAAATGGGATTATTGTAGAAAAATATTGCGTGTTTAAATTTTGATAGCTACAAATTGTCGTCTGTTGCAATTCTAATAAAAAGACCATACTTAATCATATTCCCAGTATATGAAAAATTCTCAAAAGAGCCTTCAACAACGACAGATTTTGTAAATATGCAAATTGATGCTTTAAAATGTTGCCAATGTGACCACGGAAGAGGATACCTGATTTTTGTCTTAAGTTTTATTTGTTTCTTGGCAAGGGTGTTATTAAGTTTTTTGGCCATAGTATATTTTTCTCTTAATTATCTGTTGGTATTCTTTTCCATTTTGTATAGTTGTTGAGCTGTTTGTAACCTTGATATCTTAATTTGAACTGATGGAAATTGCAACTTGATAGGTCTAAAAAACTAAGGTGTTTTTCCCTAAGTTCTCCTCCTCCTGCAGCTCGATTCTTCCATCTGCTGAGACCTAAAGCCTTGGAGTCATCCGTTCTTCACTTTTCTCTCTTACTGTATGTGTAGTCCATCAGTAAAGCCTGGAGGCTTTATCTTTTTAAGTGGATACGGAATTTCATCACTTCTTACTACCTCTATTGCAACCACCATCTTTCACATACTGTCTCCCTGTTTTAATACTTACAGCTGATTTTCTGCAGAGTAACCAGAGAAATTCTTTTAAAATATGTCCATCCAATAATTTTATGACTGTATTTAGACTCCATGATCATGTCCCAGCTTCTCCAAAGCAAAAGCCAACCTTCTTACCATGGCCAATATAAGTTCTGTATGACTGGTCCTTATTTATAGCTCTGACTCATTTCCTACTTCACTCACTCTTTACTTTGTTTTGGCCATCATTTCTTCCATATTATTTCTTGAAAATCCTAAGTATACCTCTAACCCAGGACTTTTGCATTATTATTTACCTAGAATGCTCGGTTCCCAAATCTCTCTATGGATCTCTCCCAAACTCTTGTTTTAATAAACATTCTTTGAATTTATAATATGCATATTGTGGTAGATTGTGGGTTTATAAATATGAGGGAAAAGGGTCTATGATCCATGCCCTTAAGATATTAATCTATGGGGCGCCTGGGTGGCTCATTTGGTTGAGCATCCGACTTTGGCTCAGGTCATGATCTCACGGTTTGTGAGTTCAAGCCCTGCATCAGGATCCGTGCTGACAACTCAGAGCCTGGAGCCTGCTTCATATTCTGTGTCCCCCTCTCTCTCTGCCCCTCTCCTGTTTGCTCTCTCTGTCCCTCTCCTGTTTGCTCTCTCTGTCTCTCTCTCTCATAAATATAAAAATTTTTAAAAAGATGTTATTAATCTAGTATAAATGCAAATGAGCCAAGTTGGGAAGATAAGGAAACTGAGTTGAAATATAGCAACTGTAGTTCACATAGTGGTAATATGGCAGCATTTACTTTGGAGAGCATTTTAGGACCATCAAACTTAATTTAATCAAAGTCTTAAAAACCAAGATCTGACTTATTTTATGTTTCTTAAGTATGTAAAGTGGTACATACAAATTAATGTTTGTATTAATATATAATGTATAAAAAATATATGGATATGTTTAGAAATAATACATGTTGTTATAGATTATTAAGTTAAGAGTAATTTCTGAAATTTTGCTTTAAAATTGTTGAAATTCTCTGATTTCTGTAATTTAGATGGACAAAAATTTTAATAACATACTATACAGAGTGGAATATCACCTTTTGTTTTCTTAATATAGAAATTTGCCTTTTATGTAAGCACATACTTTTTTGGTTACTTTCAAAATCAGTTTGTAAAGTTGGAGCAATGGGAGCCCATGCCCACACCTCTCAGATCTCCCAGCTGGACATTGGAAATAAATTTTCATGGTTTAGGGCCTCTCTCATTTGACCTCAGGAAATGACCTTTGACTGTTAAGCACCTGGATGAAGAACCCTGCGTTAAGCTTGTCAGAGTCCTGTAGCCTACAAAGACCCTCTGCTTGCACTAGGATCATTCGACTGAAGGAAGATGGTGGCACAGGAGGATGCTGGGCTCACCTCATCCCACTGATCACTTAGATTCCATCCACATCGGCCTAAATAACCCAGAAAACCACCAGAAGACTAGCAGAATGGACTCTCGGGAGCCAAGCATAGACAAGAGGCCCACAGAAGAGGGTAGGAAGAGCAGAGAGGCGGTGCATCCTAGATGGACTGGTGGGAGGGAGCTGGGGTGGTGGAAGAGCAGACCGCTGGGCAAGGCAGAGCCCCTGAAGTGTGGCTTGCAAAAGCAGAGGGGCCGACTGTGTGAGTTCTGACAGCCAGCGGTACTTAACATCTGGAATGTTAAAAGTCAACAGCTCTGCTCTCAGAGAGCAGGGAGGCTGGGAGGGAGAGTTCTTAAGTCTTGGAAGGACACAGCTCAGTGGGGGAACAAAGGCTTTGGTAAGCACCATTTCCCTCTCCCATCCCCCGGCTGAAATTCCAAAGGGAACCAGTTCCCATCATCCAACTTGCTTGCACTGTGCAAATGCCCAACGCTGTGCAGCTGTGGATCCATCCCTCCAACGGGCCTGCCTCCCTCCCTGTGCTGCAGGGCACCTCCCGCAGAGGACCACCAACAGCAAAGCTAGCTAAGCCTGCCCCTTCTGCCCCTGAGCACCTTGCAGATCCACCCCAGCTAATACACCCTTGGCCAGATCCTATCAAAGGAGCACCACAAGCCTGGCAGTGTGCAAGCAGCCTGGACAAGGGCCACACCACTCCACAGAAGTCCTGCCCCTGCGAGAGGGAAAGATAAGGTACACACCAGTCTGACTGTGGCCCAGCTGTGGGCTGGGGGCAGACATCGGGTCTGACTGCGGCCCCACCCACCAACCCAAGTTCCTTGGGACAACACAGAGGAAGTGCCCTGCAGTTTGGGGCTACCAGAGGGCCTAGCCAAAATGACAAAATGGAAGAATTCTTCTCAAATGAAACTCCAGGAAGTAGTAACAGCTAATGAATTGATCAAAACTGATTTAAGCAATATAATAGAACAAGAGTTTAGAATAATAGTCATAAAATTAATCGCTGGGCTTAAAAAAAGCATTGAGGACAGCAGAGAATCTATTGCTACAGAAATCAAGGGACTAAAAAATATTCATGAGGAATTAAAAAATGCTATAAATGAGGTGCAAAATAAAATGGAGGTGGCCATAACACAGATTGAAGAGGTGGAGGAGAGAATAGGTGAATTAGAAGATAAAATTATGGAAAAAGAGGAAGCTGAGAAAAAGAGAGATAAAAAAATCCAGGACTATGAGGGGAAAATTAGAGAACTAAGTGATGCAATCAAAGGGAACATCTGTATCATAGGAATTCCAGAGGAGGAAGAGAGAGAGAAAGGGGCTGAAGGTGTACTTGAACAAAATAGCTGAGAACTTCCCTGATCTGGGGAAGGAAACAGGCATTGAAATCCAAGAGGACTCCAATGGACAGCAAACTCCCTTCAGACGTAACTTGAATCAATCTTCTGCAGGATATGTATAGTGAAACTGGCAAAATACAAGGATAAAGAGAGATTTCTGAAAGCAGCTAGGGATAAACGGGCATACCATACAAAGGTAGACACATAAGTGTAGTAGCAGACCTATCTACTGAAACTTGGCAGGCCAGAAAGGAATGGCAGGAAATCTTCAATGTGATGAACAGAAAAAATATGCAGCCAAGAATCCTTTATCCAGCAAGTCTGTCATGCAGAATAGAAGGAAAGATAAAGGTCTTCCAAACAAACACTGAAGGAATTCATCACCACTAAACCGAGCCTACAAGAGAGCCCAAGGGGAACTTTGTGAGTGAAATGTTGCAAGGACCACAAAGGACCAGAGACACCACTACAAGCATGAAACCTACAGATATCACAATGACTCTAAACCCATATCTTTCAGTAATAACACTGAATATAAATGGACTAAATACTCCAACCAAAAGACATAGGGTATCAGAATGGATAAAAAAAACAAGACCCATCTATTTGCTGTCTACAAAAGACTCATTTTAGACCTGAGGACACCTTCAGATTGAAAGTGAGGGGATGGAGAACTATCTATCATGCTACTGGAAATGAAAAGAAAGCTGGAGTAGCCATACTTATATCAGACAAACTAGACTTTAAATTAAAGGCTGTAACAAGAGATGAAGAAGGGCATTATATAATAATTACAGGGTCTATCCATCAGGAAGAGCTAACAATTATAAATGTCTATGTGCCAAATAAGGGAGCCCCCAAATATATAAAACAATCACAAACATGAGCAACCTTATTGATAAGAATGTGGTAATTGCAGGGGACTTTAATACCCCACTTACGGCAATGGATAGATCATCTAGACACAGGATCAATAAACAAACAAGGGCCCTGAATGATACATTGGATCAGATGGACTTGACAGATATATTTAGAACCCTGCATCCCAAAGCAACAGAATATACTTTCTTTTTGAGTGCACATGGAACATTCTCCAAGATAGATAGATACACATATTGGGTCACAAGACAGCCCTTCATAAGTATAAAAGAATTGATCATACCATGCACACTTTCAGACCACAATGCTTTGAAACTTGATATCAACCACAAGAAAAAGTCTGGAAAACCTCCAGAAGCATGGAAGTTAAAAAACACTCTACTAAAGAATGAATGGTCAACCAGGCAATTAGAGAAGAAATTAAAAAATATATGGAAACAAATGAAGATGAAAATACAACAATCCAAACGCTTTGGGATGCAGTGAACGCAGTCCTGAGAGGAAAATACATTGCAATCCAGGCCTATCTCAAGAAACAAGAAAAATCCCTAACAGCACACCTAAAGGAACTAGAAGCAGAACAGCAATGACACCCCAAACCTAGCAGAAGAAGAGAAATATAAAGATTGGAGCAGAAATAAACAATATAGAATCTAAAAAAACTGTAGAGCAGATCAGTGAAACCAAGAGTTGGTTTTTTGAAAAAAATAAACAAAATTGATAAACCTCTAGCCAGGCTTCTCAAAAAGAAAAGGGAGATGACCCAAATAGATAAAATCATGAATGAAAATGGAATTATTACAACCAATCCCTCAGAAATACAAGCAATTATCAGGGAATACTATAAAAAATTATATGCCAACAGACTGGACAACCTGGAAGAAATGGACAAATTTCTAAGCACCCACACAATTCCAAAACTCAAACAGGAAGAAATAGAAAATTTGAACAGACCCATAACCAGTGAGAAATTGAATCAGTTATCAACAATCTCCCAACAAATAAGATTCCAGGACTAGGTGGCTTCCCTGGGGAATTGTACCAGACATTTAAGGCAGAAATAATACCTATCCTTCTCAAGCTGTTCCAAAAAATAAAAAGGGAAGGAAAACTTCCAGACTCATTCTATGAAGCCAATATTACTTTGACTTCCAAACCAGACAGAGACCCAGCAAAAAAAGAGAACTACAGGCCAATGTCCCTAATAAATATGGATGCAGAAATTCTCAACAAGATACTAGCAAATTGAATTCAACAGCATATAAAAAGAATTATTCACCATGTTCAAGTGGGATTCATTCCTGGGATGCAGGGCTGGTTCAATATTTGCAAATCAATCAATGTGATACATCACATTAATAAAAGAAAAGAACGATATGATCCTGTCAATTGATGCAGAAAAAGCATTTGACAAAATTCATTATCCTTAATAAAAATCCTTGAGAAAGTTGGGATAGAAGGAACATACTTAAACATCATAAAAGCCATTTATGAAAAGCCCACAGCTAATATCATCCTATTGGGGAAAAACTGAGAGCTTTTCCCCTGAGATCAGGAACACCACTGTGGTTTAACATAGTGTTGGAAGTGCTAGCATCAGTAATCAGACAACAAAAGGAAATCAAAGGCATCAAAATTGGCAAAGATGAAGTCAGGCTTTCACTTTTTGCAGATGACATGATATTATACATGGAAAACCTGATAGAACCCATCAAAAGTCTTCTAGAACTGATACATGAATTGAGCAAAGTCACAGGGTACAAAATCAATGTACAGAAATCAGTTGCATTCTTATACACTAATAGTGTAGCAACTCACTAATAGTGAAGCAACACAAAGACAAAGAAACTGATCCCATTTACAATTGCACCGAGAATCATAAAATACCTAGGAATAAACCTAACCAAAGATGTAAAAGATCTGTATGCTGAAAACTATAGAAAGTTTATGAAGGAAATTGAAAAAGATACAAAGAAATGGAAAAACATTCCATGCTCATGGATTGGAAAAATATATATTATTAAAATGTCAGTACTACCTAAAGCTATCTACACATTCAGTGCAATCCCAATCAAAATTGCACCAGCATTCTTCTCAAAGCTAGAACAAGCAATCCAAACTTTGTATGGAACCACAAAGACACCAAAAGCCAAAGTAATATTGAAGAAGAAGACCAAAGTGGGAGGCATCACAATCCCAGACTTTAGCCTCTACTACAAAGTTGTAATCATCAAGACAACATGGTATTGGCACAAAAACAGACACATAGGCCAATGGAATAGAATAGAGACTGCAGAAGTGGACCCACAAAAGTGTGGCCAACTAATCTTTGACAAAGCAGGATAGAATATCCAATGGAAAAAAAGACAGTCTCTTCAACAAATGGTGCTGGGAGAACTGCAGAAGGATGAAACTAGACCACTTTGTTACACCATTCACAAAAACAAACTCAAAATGGATGAAGGACCTGAATGTGAGACAGGAAACCATCATAACCCTAGAGGAGAAAGCAGGAAAAAACCTCTCTGACCTCAGCTGCAGCAATTTCTTACTTGACACAGCTCCAAAGGAAAGGGGAATTAAAAGCAAAAATGAACTTTTGGGACCTCATGAAGATAAAAAGCTTCTGCACTGCAAAGGAAACAATTAACAAAACTAAAAGGCAACTGACGGAATGGGAAAGATATTTGCAAATGACATATCGGACCAAGAACTAGTATCCAAAATCTATAAAGAACTCACCAAACTCCATGGGGCGCCTGGGTGGCGCAGTTGGTTAAGCGTCCAACTTCAGCCAGGCCACGATCTTGCGGTCCGTGAGTTTGAGCCCCGCGTCGGGCTCTGGGCTGATGGCTCAGAGCCTGGAGCCTGTTTCTGATTCTGTGTCTCCCTCTCTCTCTGTCCCTCCCCCGTTCATGCTCTGTCTCTCTGTCCCAAAAATAAATAAAAAAACGTTGAAAAAAAAATTTTTAAAAAAGAACTTACCAAACTCCACACCCGAAAAACAAATAATCCAGTGAAGGAATGGGCAGAAGGCATGAGTAGACACTTCTCTAAAGAAGACATCCAGATGGCCAACAGGCACATGAGAAGATGCTCAACGTCGCTCCTCATCAGGGAAATACAGATCAAAACCACACTGAGATATCATCTCATGCCAGTCAGAGTGGCTAACATGAACAAGTTAGGAGACTATAGATGCTGGCAAGGATATGGAGAAACGGGAACCCTCTTGCACTGTTGGTGGGAATGTAAACTGGTGCAGCCACTCTGGAAAACAATGTGGAGGTTCCTCAAAAAATCAAAAATACATCTACCTTATGACCCAGCAATAGCACTGCTAGGAATTTACCCAAGGGCTACAGGAGTACTGATTCATAGGGGCACTTGTACCCCAATGTTTATAGCAGCACTTTCAACAATAGCCAAATTATGGAAAGAGCCTAAATGTCCATCAACTGATGAATGGATAAAGAAGTTGTGGTTTATATATACAATGGAATACTACTTGGCAATGAGAAAGGATGACATATGGCCTTTTGTAGCAATGTGGATGGAATTGGAGAGTGTCATGCTAAGTAAGATAAGTCATACAGAGCAAGACAGATACCATATGTTTTCACTCTTATGTAGATCTTGAGAAACTTAAGACCATGCGGGTGGTGAAGGGGGGACAAAGTTACAGAGAGGGAAGGAGGCAAACCATAAGAGACTCTTGAAAACAGAATAAACTGAGGGTTGATCAGGGGGGTGGGAGGGAGGGGAAAATGGGTGATATGCATTTAAGAGGGCACCTGTTGGGATGAGCACTGGCTGTTGTATGGAAGCCAATTTGACAATAAATTTCATATTAAAAAAATAAAGTTGGAGCCTGGTTGGCTCCGTCACTTAAGTGTCTGACTCTTCATTTCAGCCAGGTTATGATCTTAAGGTTTGTGGGATCAAATGAAGAGTGGAGCCCACTTGGGATTCTCTCTCCCTCTTGCTCTGTCCCCCTCCCTTGATTGCTCACAGGTGCGTGCATATGGTTGGTCTCTCTCTCTGTCAAAATAAACTTTAATAAAAAGTTTAGAGAGTCTATGGATAAGATTTTGTCATCAGGAGAATTCACATATGGGAAGACCTGTTTCTTATCTATTTTAGATAAATAAAATGCTTTGTTGTTCCTTTTTTGTTTTCAAGTAAAGTTTTTATTGAGGTATCTTTATACTCAGAAATGGGTAAATTGTTAGGTTACAACTTAATTTTAGTAAAGTGTGTATATATCCATGTATTCATTAAATAGAATATTAGATTATAACATTGTTCCACAGTGCCATCTCCCACTCACCAATCCAACAGGAGTAACCAACACTCTCCTGACTTTTAACAGATAAGTTGTGCTTATGTTTGAATAGTTGCAAAAATCAGTAATTCTATAGTCTAAAATGATCTGATGTGTTATTTTGTAATCTCATTCAGAACTAATAAAGAAATAAATAATCTTGGAAGTAGTTTCTGTATATTTTTCTAAAACAGTAAAGTAAATGTGTGTTAATTAATTAACTGTTCTTATACTTAGAATCTCGACCATTGTCAGTTCCTGTGAAAGCCATGCTGAATATATCTGAAGGCTGTAGAAGTCCTGAAGAAAGAATGAAAGAATTTATTGGAGTAGTATGGAATGCAGTAAAGAGTCTCACACTGCAGGTAAAATAAAAGAAATGTCATGGTTTTAATTTCTATGATCCTTTTTAACTTTTAGCTCCTTTGATATTGGTAAAGAAATAATCTCACTGGTAACACTTAATATTGTTAAAAAATAATCTCCCTTGTAACACTTGTGTATACCATCTCATTTGTATAACTTAGATGAAAACTGTTGGCGCACTTTACATATTATTAGCAAATTATATGATATACATCCTATATGCTATTCTTGATAAAGTTACAAATTATGCAAATTTTGAGATGTTTCTCAAATTAAAAATTTCATTATACGTTTTCTTTATTTTAAACTTATTTAAAAGATTCTACATGTTCAGTATACAAATCAGAAAACACTAGACAATAGGCCACTTTGGCCAGTGGTCCTGAGGGACCTAAGATAAAGTCAGCATGGCTTAGTGACTAATGCTGAGGGGACTTTGGGGGACTGAGAAGAAGGAGGCTGTCTAACTGGTGTTTCACATTCCAGTTTTGGCATTTGGGTGCATAATGATGCCATGAAATGGTAAAAGAAGCAGCTATGCAGAATCAGGGGCAAAGAGAGAGTTTATACATACATTTGAAACACCTGTGAGATCTCCGGGCTTCTATCGGACTGTAGGATATTCATATCTGGAGCTTCAGGAAGAGATTTCACACTAGAGATATATTTTGGAAATCATCTATAGATGGATAAAACCAGGAGAATTGGTCATCCAAAAAATATGTGAAGTTGAAAGAACAGTGGGCCAAGGGGATGCCATTTCTAAAGCAGACAGTGGAAGAGAAAGTGTCCTTGAAGGAAATTGTAGTAGGGAGATCAGAAATGTAGGAGGAAAAGCCAGATAGTTCATGAAAGGAAAGGGTGTATAGAATTTCAAGGAGCCAGGCGTTAGCAGTTTCAAATTCTATATCTTAACTATGGACTCTACTTTGCTTATCTGCAATATGAAATGGTTAAATTAAATAATGTTTAAGGTTATTTCCAATTCTGACATTCTTGTGAAATTCTGGTTATTTTGCTTGTTTTATCATGATACATTGCCTTCATTAGCTTTATCACCAGCAATAAAGTAAATCTTAGCTATCATTATGGATTAGTTATAAGTAGAGATACTGATTTTCCTCACTTTTTTCTTTTAAAAAATTTTTGTGGTAAGATACACTTAACATAAAATTTGCCACGTTAACCATTTTTATGTCTGCAATTTAGACTCATGTTCCTCATTTGATTAAGCTTATTGAGTGTAAATTAACATATAATTACAGGAGTTCTAATGATTATATCTTTGTATATGTTATTTTGAATATGACCCAGGCACTTGCTTGCTTCATTTCTAGTCTCGGCACTGTATTATACATGCTCTATATTTAGACATTTCCAGATGTTAATGTGTTCTGGAAAAGTTTAAAGGTAAAACTTGATTCTGATTAAATGATTAAAATCTAGGCCCTAAAATTCTGAGTTTTTAAAATAGTAGTGTCCATTTTCCAAGATGTTTTATGAACCAAAATATAAACCAGAAAACTCTGAAGTTGTCATCAGATAAAATAGAACATCATAACTTGAAGCCATCAAAGGATTATTCTCTTAATGGAAGTTTGAGCAAGCAAATGTGTTCGGAATCAGGATTTCTGGAAAATTGATTTTGGAGCCAAAGTTGATATTTGCTAAGCCCATGTTCTTCTTTCTTGTAATAGACTTATATTGCATTAAGATGTAAACAATATTTTCTATAACCTATTTGTTTTTCAGTGGGAAAAGTAACTTCCACATTTCATCTTAATGGATTATGTTATAGTACTATATGTAGTCTTGAACCATTTTTTAAAATGGGAACTTAGTTCGGGGGCCTTTTTCACAAAAGATTAGCACAAACTCAGTTCTTTGCAATTTTTCTTTATCAGTTGATCAGTAAAGATCCTATCTATTATACTGCAAAAAGCTACATTTTCATTCCAGAGCACATAATTGGCAATGGCATGCAGTTGACAAAATAGAAATACTCTGGCCTGGAATTCACTAATAAAGGAGTACATTTTCTTGTTTTTTGCCAAACTCAGTCTTGTCTTTTACATTGAAGATCACGTTTCTGTTATATGGCATTTTCTAGATGTTTTTTATAGTTTCTGAAGCTTTCTAAGTGGCCTGTGTAATATAGTGGACTCTTTATTTTCCATACCACATTCCTTGATTTCGATGTGTCAAAGTGTCTCAAGTCCCATAAGGTAGTTAAGCTAGACCAATTGAATTCTCTTTCCAGGAAGTTACATACTGAATACGATCAGTGATGCAGTAATAATACTGCATGATACAGATGTTGTCCTCATATCCAGCGCACTTCCTGGCCTATCTCCATGATCAGACAAGGGTAGGCATTTGAGGCTAGACAGACCAAATGCCAGTCACCTTACTTGTAAAAATAATTATTTACATTTATGCTTAAAATTTTGCAAAGAATCTATCTTTCATTATAGGCATTGAGAAGGTGATAGCAATTGCACGGTAGCTTGTTAGAAGGACGAAGTTTGTAATTCAAATGTAGGCATTTTTTCATATTGTCCCTTGGTAAATATGGGGAAATGTAGATTTGTATTAATCTGGAAAAGAAGACAACCAAGGTTCACTATTGAGGTTTTTAACTTAATGCCTTATATTGGGAACATTAAGATTTCTACTATTAATGAAGGTACCCCAAATATTTTCATAGTGTATTGAGAGTTAACAAATAGGAATATGGTGATTTGGGCAGTAGTTAATAATATATTTGTTATAGTGCAAATGGAATACTGCTTATATTGGTGGCCTCTATATACATAAATACTTATAAGCAACAGTGTTTTTAAAGAAAAAGACTGTGAACATCTCTTATGAATCCATGAGAGCTAATATATGGATCTGACATATAGGAGATAATTCAGTGTATGTTCATTGACTTTATTTAGCAAACCTTTTGGTGAGAGTTAATACATTGTATCTTTATATCAGAGCTGACTCCCACCTCCCCACAATTACAGATGAGTAAACTGAAGTCACAGAGAGATTAATTTGTTAAAAGTTCCACGGTTAGAGTTGAACCCATTTGGCTGGCATGTCAATTTTATTAATTACTAAGTTGTCTCTGTAGAATGAAATGATGAACAACAGGTATTAAGCAGTTATTTTAATTAACATCAGATACTGATACTAATAAAAATAATTGTGTTCACTTATTAATTACTTAGTGCCTAGTACATGCTAGACATGCTACTATGTACTGAGACTATAAACACAATAGGCTGATTATCTGACATTACAGACCCTATGTTCTAGTGAAAACTCTGTAAGACTATTAGTAGTTTAAAACCCTCTTGTTTCAAGTTTTTGGGTGCTGGGTTTATGTCTTTTGTCTTTATTCCTGACTTGCAGTTCAGTTCGTGGTCGATATTAAAGAATGCATGAATTAAAGAAAAAGTGAATGAAAATATAACCTGAAATGTTTCTTCATGTATTTTTTTATTTGAAACTATTTTCTGAATAATACAATTCATACAGAGAACATTTCATTCTTCAGAAATTTTGCAAAATATAATTATCACTGACGTTTTAAATATTGGGGCACCTAGGTGGCTCAGTCGGTGAAGCATTGACTTCAGCTTATGTCATGATCTCATGGTCTGGGAGTTCAAGCCCTGCATTCAGGCTCTCTTCTGACAGCTCAGAGCCTGAAGTTTGCTTCAGATTCTGTGTCTGCCCCTCCCCTGCTCGCACTCTGTCTCTCTCTCTCTCTCTCAAAACTAAATAAACATTTAAAAAATTAAAGTTTCAAAGGAAAGAATTCATGTTAGTGGGGAAGAGGAAATAGGAATGTTACTTAAAAGTATAGAAAATTGGGGTTCTTGGGTGGCTCAGTCAGTTAAGCGTCCGACTCTTGGTTTCAGCTCAGGTCATGATCTCTGTTTGTGAGTTCGAGCCCCTCATCAGGCTGCATGCTGACAGTGGGGATCCTGCTTGAGATTCTCTCTCCCCCTTTCTCTCTGCCTCTCCCCTGCTCACTCTCTTGTCTGTCTCTCAAATATAAATAAACTTAAAAAAAATTTTGTATAGAAAATATGGTATAACAATTTTAAGCATTTACTTTTAAAAATTGTTTTAATGTTTTTATTTATTTTTGAGAGAGAGAGAGAGAGAAAGAGCACAAGCAAGGGAGGGGCAGAGAAAGAGGGAGACAGAATCTGAAGCAGGCTTCAGGCTCCAGCTGTCAGCACAGAGCCCCACACAGGGCCGAACTCACTACCCACGAGATCGTGACCTGAGTCGAAGTCAGACATTTAACCAACTGAGCCACCCAGGAGTCACTTAAAGCATTTACTTACAAAATGTTCTGTGTAATAGACAGTGGGCTAATTAAAATGTTTAAATTAATGTATAAGTGAAACCTATCTCAGTCTCTCTTTTTTTTTTTTTTTAAACTGAGTTGTGAGCACAGTTACAGAGTGTACAAATTAGAAAAATCTAAGTTTACCAAACCTTACATATGGGAGATGGGTTGGGGGTACACAAAGGCATATATCTTTTCAGATGGCATATAAATTTGGAACTTCCAAAAAATTCATGATAGTCATTTCATTGATTAAAATAAATACCAAATAATTTCTGCTTTATTGGTTTATTCTCAGTGTATCATACTTAAGATTTGTAGCCTTTGACCTAATAGGAATCAAAATAGAGGTGGTTCGACTTCAAGAATTTGTAATAATCCCTTCACTTTAACACATGAATGTGTTCAATATTGGCGAAAGAACACGTTGCTACCAAAACTGAAATAAGATCCTTGAAACAGAAAGGATGTTGCCATGGAAAAATGAAGTAACACTCAGTGCAGCTGTGATGCATTAATGAATAGGATATTTTTTTTAAAAGATCATTTGTGTTTGGTGTGGCTCAGAGGGTCCCAACCAGATGGTTTCCATGAACATGATCTGACCCCCGGTTTGAGGACTTCTTACTGGCAGATTACTTCATTTTCTTTCCCTTGGATTGTCAGATCCTTACATTAATGCAAAATTTACTGCTGCAGATTTATATTCCCTTACATAAATCACTCAACATTTTACATTAAAACCACAATTTTAGACGTACAGTTTAACAGTTATTTTAAAAGTGTAAAAAGATTTATGTGATAGTTGTAGTATATATTAGAGATGTAACATTATAATAAGTTTGAGGATTTTGGATTATGTATGTGTTTTGGTTCTTATCATTATAGAAATCTCCAGAACACATATCACATTTTAGAAAGTTTATTTTTTAGAGTTGTTATGTATCTCAGAATAATCTACTTTTGAATATTTATTGCTCACGTTGTTAAATTTGATGAAATAATTTATTTCTGAATTAGTGGAATTTTGGAATATATTGTTATTTGGAAGTTTTGGCACAACTTAAATTTATTTCACAAGATATATATGTTTATATTTGTATAGTGTGGCATATTAAACTAATTACCTCACATTGTTGAAAACATTTTTTAACATAGCAACAATACCTATATGAAGTGTTAAAAACTGACTCTTTTTAGTTTGACACTATAAGCATAAATAATTGAATAATGAGAATGGTATACTGAGAATATGTTCTCAGTATGCCATAATACTTTGTGCACTTGAACTTCAGCAATTAATTGTGTTAAATATTTAAAAATATAAATGTAATACAGCTGAAACAATGTATGTTTTAGGATAAAAAATGTTGTAATCTTCAATCAATGAGCTACTTAACATATAAACACTTAAATTAGGTTGCAAGATAAAATTCTAGATGAGGTCAGACTTCATGAACCTTATATTTATTTTTATAAAATTTTACTTATATTTTTCTTCACTGAATTCAGTTTGTTCCATGCACAGAAATGTTGAAGCAAAAATGAGTAAGTTTGCTTATTTATAAGCCTGGCAGATTATTTATCATATCAAGGAATTCCAGACCTGTTACGTATCATGCTGTCACTATGGGCTATATTAACCTCAAGTGAACATATATTAATGTATTCTTAGTTGTCTTTTATAAAATATAGTCTCTTAATTTGCTAGAATATCCAAGTATTTATCAAACAAACAAATTTTAATTTTGTTACATCTTCAGACAATGCCTTTGTATGCCAAATATTTTGTAGAAAATAAACGGATGACATTTTGTATTTCCTTGAGAATAATTTAAGTATGCTAGGCTGTTTGAGCAGTTTGTGAACCAGGTACAAAATATTACTTTCTAAGAACCAACTAAGACTAATAGACTTGAGCTTATATTGCCTTTGAATTAAGAACTCATGATGAATTTAATTTTTGAGTTGAGATCGCTTAGTATTATTTCACCTCTCTAAGGTGCCAGGCAACCTAAGTAAACTACACTGGGGATAAGAAAGCATAAAAGTTTCACATGAAATCAAAATTTAGATAATAATTTGATGTATGATAAAAGCAGGGAATAATGCTCTCAGTTTTAAGTCTTCTGAATTTTCTTCATTACTGTGTTTCCATATATATAAAATGTGATACACACACACACTTGAATCTTGGGATACGTATAAATAAAAAAAGAAAATACATGATACAGACTTGTTATATTTTAATGTTTGTCTAGAGATATCATCTGAACATTGGAAACATCTTTCCTTATATTTTAGTTTGTAAAGTAAAAACAAAAGGCCAAATTCACATGGTAATGGCTGCGTGTGTGTGTGTGTGTGTGTGTGTGTGTGTGTGTGTGTGTGTGTGTGTTTTAAGTGAGTACAATACAATACTAGTTGGTTCTAAGGCCTTAGTTGGTGTTAATCTAATGAACTGCAAAAGAAGGAGGATTTTCTCACCTTTTTTTTGCCAGCACATTTTCTGATTCAGTCGTGTTACTTGGAAATAACTGTGGAAAGGCAGATATGTTTTCATCTCATTTCACTGCCTTTTTGATCAAATTCATAGCAAGAAACAATGTCCTTTTAAGTGTTAATTGTGTTCTTCAGTAAAAGTAACTCATAAAGAGGTAAGTATGGCACATTTCTTCTTCTTTTTTTTTTTTTTTTGGCTTGCCTGTTTATTCTGATAAAGATATTAAGTATTTGAGGGTATATTAACTTCCTTATTTAGTCTGTTCCCAATATTTTAATTTTGCTTTTTTTTTTCTTCCCCTAGCTTGAAGTACAGTCTTGTTGTGTATTCATTCCAAATGATAGCCTGCCTTCCCCAAGTACAATTGTATCTGGTGACATTCCTGGAACAGTAAGAAGTTGGTACCATGGACAAACCAGCATGCCTGGAATGCTTGTCCTCTGTATGCCTCAAATAAAGATTATTAGTGCTGGCCACAAGTATATGGAACCTCTGCAGGAGATTCCATTTGTCATTCCACGACCCATCCTTGAAGAAGGTACATTAAAAAATATTCTTCCTATGGTTATGTTTGATAATAATATTTTTAGTTTTATTTTTTAATATGCCAGTGATTATGTAAATGAGTCTTCTCATGAAAGATCCACATGAAAATAGATTCAGTGATCTGCAAAGTGGATTTAAAAAGAACGGTGCACAAAGTAAATGAACTAAGTGGTGCTGTTTATTGACATCCACACATTTTAATAAAATTCATGTATGTATAAATAGACTACAAAATATCATGAAACGCAGAATAGTCACTAAAATGTGAAGCGTAGACAAATCAAGATGACAGTTGGTTTTGGAAGTTGGCATTAAGCTGAATTAAGAATGATAAGTAGATCTTAATTTAAGCTATTTGATTTATTAATAGATATCATATATAATCAAATGAATATATTATTTACATCAAACATAATATATTTCTAGACTTCTCATTTGTTAAAATACAGTAGATAATATTGTGATGATTGGAGACATAACTCTTCAGTAAATACTTCATTTGTGATACTGCAGAATTTTCAGTTGCAAATACATACCCTTTTGAACTTTGACATATTCATCTCAAACAATCTGTGAACCTGGAAAAGTTTTGAGTCACAAAGTAAATAGTGTGAATCTATATTTTAATAACAGGGTTCAAATGTTTTACAATGGTAAACGGTTCCACACCTTGTTCATATTATTAGCATGTAAGTATATGAATGCTGATATCATTGAGATCACTACACATACTATTATTGAAAAGCAGATATATTCTGTGCAGTTTTTGACTTTGACTTGATGTTGATTTCTCTTTCCTTTTCTCTGTTTTGGCGTTTCCATTGAAATGTAGTTTTCTTAGGTTTATCAGAAGTAGGAATGATTTTACTGCCAGAAATGAATGTTGGTACTTAATAAAATGAATACCATTATCATAAAATCATAGAATTCTAACAGTTAGATGGAACTTCTCTAGATCTCTTACCTGTGTGATTTTGTTCTTGATGCAAGGATTCTTTTTCTAGCATATTGGATATATCCATTCTTTGATATTTGCTTCTGGTTGTAAGGAGTTCTTTATTATCACAACAGCTATTGTGTATCATATCAAGGATGTGCTAGCCTCAGAAAATGAGCTGGGGAGTGCTTCCCTTTTTTGTTGTTGTTGTTTTTTGTTGTGGTGGTGGTTTTGTTTTTGTTTTTCGGGTTTTTGTTTTATTTTACCTCTGGAATCATTTTTGGAAGGTTCAATAGTTTGTCCCTTAATTTTAAAAAATTAAAACTCATATTATTCCATTTAACAGCTTTTTTAGACATTATTTACATACAGTTTTATGCATACAATTAGATGACTTTTAGTATATTTACAGTTTATACCATCATCACCACCATCAAATTTAGAAGTTTTATCACTCAAAAAAAAAGTTTTATCACTCAAAAAATAATCAATATACCATTAACAGTTACTCTTTCTCCCTTCATCCAAAACCCTGGCAAATGCTGACCTTCCTGTCTCTATGAATTTGCCTGTTCTAGGTGTTTAATATGAATGGCATCACACAATATGTGGTCTTTTGTGACTGGCTTCTCATGGGAAGTCACCATAATGCTTTTGAGGTTGACTTATTTGTCAGTCTTCATTTTTATGGCTGAAAGTAATCCATTTTATGGATATACCATGTTTTCTTTATCCACTCATAGTTGGTAGACATTTGTGTTTATATCTTTTGGCTATTATGAACAATACTGCTGTGCTAATTTTTGCACATCTTTTCATATGGACATATTTTAATTTCTGTTAGCTATGTACCTAGTAGTAGAATTGTTGGGTCGTATGGTAGCTCTGTGGTTAAGGTTTTGAGGAATTAACAGTCTGTCCTGCAAAGTGTTTCTGCCATTTTGCAATTCCACATCAACTTATGAAGGTTCTAATTTATTCAAGTTGTAATTGTCTTTTTGGTGTTAACCATCACGGTGGGTATGTGGTGGATCTCATTTTGGTTGTCATTTGCAGTTCCCAAATGACTAGTGATATAGAGCATCTTTTCATGTGCTTGTTGGCCATTTGTAGAAGCTGTTTTTTATTTTCTTATTGTTTTCAAATACTTGGCCCACTTTTTAGTTGGGTTATTTATCTTTCCTTTTAATTGAGCAATTCTTTATATATTCTGGATATTAGATTCTCATTAGGTATGATTTACAAATGTCTTCTCTCATTCTATGAATTATCTTTTTTACTAT
The DNA here is from genome assembly GCF_022837055.1 of Prionailurus viverrinus. Classification (NCBI taxonomy): domain Eukaryota; kingdom Metazoa; phylum Chordata; class Mammalia; order Carnivora; family Felidae; genus Prionailurus; species Prionailurus viverrinus. Next base: position 45,796,478 of record NC_062578.1, read on the forward strand.
CTTGATTATTTCATTTCTTTTATATTCTTAATTCTATTTTTCCCTGCTGTATTAGACATTATTCCCTTGCTATTTTTTTTTCAATCTTAGAAATTAACACTCTTTACACAAAGTAAAATTTGGTCCTGGAAATACTAAGATGCATTTTTAATTTAGTAAATCATACAATAATTTATGGTATTTACTTTCCTCCTGAGCAACACACAGGTCTTTAAGTACTTTAATTCAGCGATTCTCTCCAGATTGACTGGCAATTACTGTTATATATTTTAATTTATCTCTTATTTTTCTGAATTTTGTAAATTTAAATTATTTAAAAAATAATTGCATATATATTACATGTATACAATTAGTGCAGGGTTTGGAAAATTTATTCAATAAATGGCCAGATAGTAAATATTCTCAGTGTCATCAACTATCTGGTTTTTGTAACAACTACTCAGCTTTGCTTTGTAGTACAGAGGCAGCCATAAATAGTATGTCAATGAATTGACACTCCAGTAAAACTTTACTCACAAAATCTGATAATCAGTCACATTTGGTCATGGGCCACCTATGCTAACTCCTATACCAATGCCTTACTAGACATTTGTTGTCACAGCTCATTCCTTTCTTCTACCTCAGATAATTTTCCTTCTGCCTTTTTTTTTTAATGATGTGCTGTTAGCAAACAATTTTTTTTTTGTTTGAAACTGTATTTTGCCTTCTTTTTGGAAAGAATTTTTTTGTTATATATATATATATATATATATATATATATACAGTTATATATATGTGTGTGTATATATATATATATATATACATATATATGTATACATATATATGTATATACATATATATGTATATATATATATGTATATATATATATATATATGGTTTCTTACTGATAGTTTTGTTTTGGCCATTAAAGATCCTTTTGTGCTTACTTTTGTTTTTCATTGCCTTTCTGAGAAATTCACCATCATTTTGTGGTTTTTTTTAGTGTCTTTCGGGCAGCTTTAAGGACCTTTTTTTTTTTTTTGGCTTTTAAATCTTTGTTCTTTTAAGTGTTAGTATTGGTGTCTTTGTGAGCTTTTCAAGTTTTCTGGCATTTTCTCTTCATATATTGCCTCTGTCTCATTCTTTCTACATATATGTTAGACATTTTTTTTTACTGTATTGTTCTTGCCTCTTTAATATTTTTCCCTTTGACTTTCTGGCCTGTAGTCTGAGTAATTTCTTTGATATTACAGTTTATTAATTTTATTTTCATCTGTATCTAATGTGCTGTTTTTTGGGGGTAAAACTTTATAGAATTCTAATATATCATACAGAAATGAAATACATCAACTATTAGTATACAACTTGATACATTTCATAAAATCTGCCCATGTTACTAGCTTCTGAGTCAAGATCAAAAATTTTACCAAAACCCAGGAGATCTTCTCTAGTCCCTTGCCAGTCTCTGTTACTTCAGAGGTACATGGTATCAGGATGTCTAAAACCATAAATTATTTTTCCTGTTTTTCAACTTTGTAATACTTTATTAAATTTTAAAATTTGCTTATGATATTTTCATTTTCATTGATTTTTTAAAAATCCTTGCATTTTATTCATAATTTCCAAGGCTTTGTTATATTTCTTGATACATGAATCATTTATTTTATTGTCTGAGTCCTGCTGATTCTTGCCTGTATGCCTAGTGTTGTTCTTTGTGTTTTTGTTTGTTTGTTTGTTTGTTTCTTTGTTGCTCCTTTTTGTGGGGGAGAGTCTACTTATTTTTCCTGGAAATATTGGTCTAGAAATTTTTTTGAAGATGAGCTCAAAGATTCTTCCTTTGTAGTTCAAATTTATTTCTGATGTATTGGGAGCATTACCAGTTTACAACCACTTGAAACTAGAGGCTTTTATACCATGTAGATAATAAAAATTCAAGTTTCAATCTTTTATGAGGCTTGGTTTGTGGTTATATGTATTTTTTTCCACTCTGTTCAAGGTTCAGCTTTCTGATCATGTACAGAGGGTAAAAACAGGGCAGTTTTATTTCTAGTTTATTCTAACATTAATATTGTAGCCATATGCCTTAAAATCTTATGTTCTATTAGGTTCTACAATGCAAGTGTCAACAAGGATGTTCCATTTCACCAGGTTTGAAGTGCCTCAACCAATTTGTTTTGCTTACCTCTGAGTTCCTGACTTTTCTCAGTCCCTGGCCTTAATAAAGCCTTACTTTTTTGGGGAAACTCAGTAATGAATTTAAGAAGATATGGAGTGCAGGGGCGCCTGGGTCTTTGTGACGCTCAGTCGGTTGAGCATCCGACTTCAGCTCAGGTCATGATCTTGCGGTTTGTGAGTTCAAGCCCCGCATCAGGCTCTGTGCTGACAGCTCAGAGCCTTCAGATTCTGTGTGCCCCTATCTCTCTGCCCCTCCCCGCTCATTCCCCCCACCCCTGTCAAAAAAAAAAACATTAAAAAAAATTTAAAAAAAAGAATATATGGAGTGCATGTCTCTCTGTGTGTAAACCAGTTCATATAAATTTTATTCATAGTGTGATGTATAAACATTTTATAAATATATTCATCCTTTTTGTTTTTAGCACAAATGTCATTCAGGGCACTAAATCTACCAGGTTGCTGGAAATACAGTCCCTCAGTGATTTAAAGATGTGACAATATCATACCCCCTTTTATCTAATGGATTTTATGAAAGGACTGATATATACTGCCCTACTATTCTTTATCTTTTGAATACTCTTTAAAATCCCTGTTACAGCACTTCTGCCATCTTCTTTTTCTCCTCTTGTATGATAAATTACTTTCTTCTCACCTTGTTTTTCAAATACATTATGAATGACTTAAGGAACTACAGAAGTCTCCATCTTTAAAGCAGAAGGTGTTATATTCTGATATTTTATTCCTAGAACTGAGTTAGATAGCATCTTAGTTTGTTTTGAACATTTAAAAAAATCACACACCAGATGGAGAGGGCAAGAATCAAATAGAAACTTCTAAAGTCTATTTTTCTTACTCCCTGGGAGAAAATAGTGTGACAATATAATCAGCCCTGAAACCTAACGTAAAAACAGTTTTTTGGTTTTTTTGTTTTTTACCACATGGTTATTCTCATTGGCCAAACCTACCTTGAGGGAAGGAGATTATTTCATGAGATTTGAACATCCATTGTCTAATACCGTGTTTTGTAATCCCCATATGTTTGTTTTATCCAGATTTTTTTCTTATAAATGATTTCTAGTTTCATACCTTTGTGGTTGGAAAAGATAATTGATGTGATTTCATTCTTCTTGAATTTATTGAGACTTGTGTTGTAGCCTAGCATGTAATCTGTCCTGGACAATGTTCCATGTGTCCTTGAAAAGAAGTGATGCTTCTGCTTTTCGATAGAATAATCTGTATGTATCTTTTTAGTCCATCTGATCTAATGTGTCTTTTAAGGCCAGTGTTTCCTTATTAATTTTCTGTCCTGAGTTATCTCCTCATTGATACAAGTGGAGTATTAAAGTCTCCTACTATTCTTATCCTGCCATCTATTTTTGCCTTTACTTCTGTTAATATTTGCTTTATGTATTTAGGTGCTTCTATTGGGTGCATAAATGTTTAAAAATGTTATATCCTATTGTTGGATTGATCCTTTCATCATTGTATAATTCTCTCCTTTATTTTAATGCTCTCCTTTATTTTGAAGTCCAGAATCATGATGCCTTCAGCTTCGCTTTGCTTTTTTCAGGATTGCTTTAGCTAATTCTACTCCTAAAACCAGTACTGCATTGTATGTTAACCAATTGGAATTTAAATAAAATTTGAAAAGAAAAAAAGAGTCTATTTTGTCTGACATAAGTATTGCTACCCCAACTTTCTTTTCATTGCCATTTGCATGGAATATCCTTTTCCATCCTCTTACTTTGAGTCTGTGTGTGTCTTTAGATTTGAAGTGAGTCTCTTATAGGCAACAGATACATGGGTTTTGTGTTTTTTTAATTCATTCATTCAGTCACTCTGTGTCTCTTGATGGGGAGTTTAGTCTATTTGCATTTAAAGTAATTATCCATTGGTATATATTTATTGTCATTTTGTTTATTGTTTCCCAGCTGTTTTTTGCAGTTCTTCTCTGTTCCTTTTCTTCTTTTTCTCTCTTATGCTTTGATTGTTTCCTTTAATGTTGTATTTAGATTTTTTTTTTTCTTTTGTGCATTTACTAGAAGTTTTTTCTTTGTGGTTACTGTGAGGTTTACACATATCATCTTATGTATATAAGTCATTTTAAAGTTCACAGTAACTTAATTTTTAATACATTTCAAAGCTTTATATTTTTACTTTCCCCCACCTTATATCTCATATTTTTAAAGACATATTTTTTTAAAATGTTTATTTATTTTGAGAGAGAGAGTGAGAGAGTGCAGTAGAGGGAGGGGCAGAGAGAGAGAGAGAGAGAGAGAGAGAGAAATCCTTGCTGTCAGCACAGAGCCTGACGAGGGGCTTGGGCCCATGAACTGTGAGAGATCATGAGCTGAGCCAAAATCAAGAGTTGGACACTTAACCAACTGAGCCACCTACGTGCCCCTTATGTTTCATATTTTTGATGATTCATTTTACATCTTTTTATGTATTCCTGAACTAATTATTATTTTTTTAATTTTTACAACTTTTATACTCTTCATACTTGGTTTATAAGTAATATGTCTACTACTTTTATTATTTATTTACCTTTTCCAGTGTGATTTTTACTTTTGTATGTTTTCTTATTAAATAGTACATTGTATTTTTAGTTTATTCTTTTGAACATTTCTTGTAGCCTGTTTAAGTAGATGAACTCCTTTACCTTTTGCTTAACTGGAAAATTCTCAATCTTTCTGAATGATAATGTCTGGGTACAGAATTCTTGGTCGGCCATTTTTTTTTCCTTTTAGCCTTTTGAATATATCATGCCACTCTTTTTTGATCTATAAAGTTTTTGCTGAAATATCTGCTAATTGCCTTAGGGGGTTTTCCCTGTTGTAATATGTTGCTGTTCTCTTACTACTCTCTGTTTACCTTTTATCATTTTAATGAGAATGTGTCTTGGTGTGTTTCTCTTTGGGTTCATCTTATTTGGGCCTCTCTGATCGTCCTGGACATAGATGTCTGTTTGCTTCCCCCAGATTATGGATGTTTTTAGCCATTATTTCTTCAAATAAATTTTTGACTTTTCTCTCTTTTCTCCTTCTGGGACTCGGATAATGAGAATGTTATTCCATTTGATATTCTCCCAGACGTCCCTTAAAGTATCCTTACTTCTTTTAATTCTTTTTTAATTTTTATGCTTTTTGTTTTCCATTCCTTTGTTTTTCATTCATTGATGGTGCTTCTGTTTCATCCATTCTGCTGTTAAATCCCTCTAGTATACTTGTAAGTTTAGTTTTAATGTTTCGTGTTTTCTTATTTTCTGTCTCTTTGTGGAAGGAAATTCTTGGTGCTTCTCCATTGCTTAGATAGGTGAGCATCTTTATGACCATTACTTTGAACCCTTTATCTCGTAGGTTGCCTCTCTCCATTTCATTAAGGTCTTTTCCTGTGGATTTGCCTTGTTCTTTGGAATATATTCTTCTGTCTACTCATTTTGCTTGTTTCTCTGTGTTTGTATGTATTAGATGAAATGGCTATCTCCCTCAACCTTGAAGGAATAGTCTTGTGTAGGAGGTGTTTTGTGTGGCCCAGGTGTTTTGTGTATCCTGTGGCTACCAGAGCTAGTCATTCTATGGGCATCCCCACAGATGTAGACATTCCTGTGGGCTGTTTGTCCCCTGGCTTTGATAGGGCTTCAGTTGGTATTGTGTGCAAGGTGGGGCTCTAGGTACTCACCTGGCTTATGTATCTTGGCTACTGCATGGGGAGAGTGGGCTTCCAGCTGCTTGCCTGTTCTGGTTGTGGCTTGCATTCTTGGTGGATTGGGCATGACTTGGGATACTTCTCTGGCTTTTTTTACACCTTGGGTGCTACATGGAAGTGGGGACGGGCAGGAGGCTCACCCAGCCTGTTCAAGGTGAGTGGTGGGCAGACCACACCTACCCACTGGTGCCAGAAGCCTAGAAGGGGTCCACCTAAAATGGTACTTGTTGGCTCCTTCACCAACAAGGTAGGATGAGATTGCAAAAATGGCTGTTGACAGTACATCCATCCACAGCAGACTGGTTTTTTACGTTTTTAAATTATTTAATTTAAAATTACAGATTCCTGTCTCTCTTTAAAATTAGTAAATTGGTCTCCCTGTGTTATGGTCTAGGGGCTTTTTCTTGTTTTTGTGCTGGATCATAGGGCAAATGAGTTTGTGGGCAAACCCTTTAAGAACAGATCTTTGTTCTCTAATGTACTGTGATTCTTCTGGTCTTAATCTTTATTGTTATTCAAAACTAGACATTAAAATTGTTTTAATGTTCATTCATTTTTGAGAGAGCATGAGTTGGGGAGGGGCAGAGAGAGAGAGAGAGACACACACACACACACACACAGAATTTGAAGCAGGCTCCAGGCTCTGAGCTGTCAGCACAGAGCCTAACATGGAGTTCAAACCCACGAACCCTGAGATCATGACCTGAGCCAAAGTCAGACAATCAACCAACTGAGCCACCCAGGATCCCCAAAACCCGACATTTTACACCTTGTCTCTACTATGCCTGCCTCCAAGGTCAGGATTGCTGATTTGGGGCACAATCTCTTAACTTTTCCAGGGTGTATTCTGTATTTGTAGGAACCCTCCCTCATGTGCCTCCCCTGAGGTGGTTTTTGGGGCAAGGTGTGTCTGCCTTCCCACTCTTCTACGTGTGTCTTTCTTGGCTTTTGAGTGGAGGTGCTACTCATCTAGTTCATGGATCCTAGAGGAAAAGCATGCCATATGTAGTTATAAATTTGTTGTGTCCATGGGAGGAGGTGAGTTCAGGGTCTTCCTATGTCACCATCTTGAACTCTCTCATGAAGAATTGATGTTAACAAACCTACAGTGTGTGTGTGTATGTGTGTGTGTGTGTGTGTGTGTGTGTGTGTGTGTGTGTGTGTGTTTTATTTGAGAAAGGAGAGAGGGTGGTATTTATGTGTATGTATGCGTTGATATTCTTAGGTTGCAAGGAACAGAAATCAAGTCAGGAGAACTTAAACAAAAATGGAACTTATGAGTCATTCTCCACATATTCTGTTACAGAAAGCAACTTTAACTTTTAGTTAAAATTTTGATACTAATCTCACTATTTGTCTCTGGTAATTATGAGCACCATGCTTTCAATTAAAACTTTCTCTTATTTCTTTCTTTCTTGTTTCCCTTGTCCTCACAACTCCTCTTGAATTATTTTTTCTTGCTTTGTCTTTGGTGTTGCTTGGTTATTCTGAGTTACAGATTTCTCTTGAAACTAATTTATCGAAACCAATTATTTAAACTTACGGAATGAATAACAATAATATTTCCTATGTAACTAAAGTGTTGTGCTTCAAACTGTTTATTTGATGGAAATATTTCAGTATATTGCATGGTGTGTGTGTGTGTGTGTGTGTGTGTGTGTGTGTGTGTAGTGATGGGTTGTTAATCATACTGCTCTGATTTACAAAGGAAATTCAAATCCATTGTTTCTGTAGAGAAAAGTAGGGCTGCTCTCCCCACTGCTTGCTACTGCCCACCCCCAGCCTCACTATCTTTTTCTGTGTTTAAACAAGGACAGCTCTACTGTTACAGGGTCTTAGCATATGCTGTATATGTGACTGCCTCCTTCTTGATCTTTTTTCTAGGCTTTCTTCTCACTTTTTAGGCTTCTATGTATTTAACTTGTCAGCTCCATCTGTTCTGTGATGTTACTGCTTCTGACTCATCACTCTTAATACTCCTATCCCTATTTTAATTATTTTTATTCAGCTCCTGATTGCCCTCCTAGGGTAAAAAGTGTAAGAAGTGTATCTGTCTTGTTCACGGTACTATTCCTATCATTTAGCACAATTTAGCACAATGAATGGCACGAAATAGGGGTTCACTAAATAGTTGTAGAGTATGCTATTTGGCAAATAATTTTTGGTTACTGTAAGGAGAAAAAAGAACTTAAAGAATGAAAAGGTAAATTTCTGATGTGTCTTCAAGTTCAAAAATAATTGAAAAAAATTCTTTGTCATTATGACATGAAAAAAAAAGAAAAACAATTACAAAATGATCAATAGAATGAGCATGGAGGGTTCTCCTAGATTTCAGGCATAACTGAATTTGGACTTCAAAAGTTCATAATGAGGAGCTGTTTGTTGAAATGTGTCATCTGATTTCAATTGCCATAGAAAGGGAGAGATGATCTCTAATGTGGTCAGATCCAATCTGTATAGGGTGTTTGGGTCAAAATCAACATCTTGAGTTTCATTACGAAGCATTTGCAGTGAGGCTTGCAGATGTAATTTGCTACATCTATCTCACACCTCTGAGCAGATGGGTTTCTACACTGTGCCTAGTAGAGGTTTGTTTTTTCTTCTTTGAAAGAGTTGCCTGCAACTTTAATAAAATATTTTGACAGAAATGGAATATTGAGATCATTTATAAATTAAAACTTTGCTATTGTTGGCTTTAGTGAATTTTCATAGAAACTGATGTTAAAATTGTTGAGCATCTATGAAAAACAGAAAGTTTTCCCATGTAATTCTTTTTTATCTTTTTGGTTTATATTGTTCTATCTTGAGTTTTTTAATATCTTAATTTGATAATTATAATTCCTACTTCTTCTGAAAGAAGATGTACTATTACATTAGATTTTTTCCAGTGTTACTCAGTGTCTTTAATTGTAGTCCTTAATCCAGATGTAAATAAGATACCTTGGGGAAAAGAAGAAGCTCAGAAAAAAGCTTAAGATTTGTTCTCGATGCTGCTGCTGTTAAATCTCTTGGATACCATCATGTATGTATTACAAATGAAGTTAAGGTGTTGAAATGCCTAAATGTAGTTAATACAATTGCTGTATACATCATTATTTTCTCAATAGCTCACATCCATCCTGCTCCATCAGTTGTTTAGTCATGGATTCTGTGACTTTCAAAGACTTGAGAATGAACCTTACTTAATTGCTTCCCTGTCAGTCAATTTTGTATTTCCCAACACTCCCCCACACACATATGCGATCAATTTTATAAACAAAAACAAAAATGGCAGAACTAGTGTATATTTTACCTTTAAAATATATAATTTAAAATTCACTTAAGATCATAAAAATGGGTTTTTGAAATGATACCAAGGTAACATAGTTTCATTAAAGGAATTTTTTAAAAATTGGGATATAATTGACACATAGCATTGTGTAAGTTTAAGGTATATAACATATCAGTTTGCTACATTTATATATTGCAATATGATTACCATCATGGTGTCAGCTAACACTTCTGTAGGTCACATAATTATCATTTCTCTTTTGTGATGAGAACATTTAATACCTAGTCTCTTAGCAACTTTAAAGTATGTAATACAGTATTACTGACTATAATCAGTAAGTTGTACATTAGGATTCCAGAACTTCTTCATCTTCTAGTTGCAAGTTTGTAACCTTTAACAGCATCCCCCCAATTTTCCCACCCCTGAGCCCCTGGTAACCACCATCCTACTCTCTGTCTCTGTGAGTACAGCTTGTTTAGATTCCATATGCAAGTGATATATAGTATTTGTCTTCCTGTCTCTGACTTATCTCACTTAGCATAAGTCTTCGTTAAAGGAACTTTTAAAGCACGAATATACAAGAGAGAAAAATCACTTTGGTGATAACCAGTGTTAACGATTTAGTTTTGTATTTCTTCCCAGAGCTTGTTTTTTCTATTTTGTTTGATAAATATATACATACATATACGTATATAGTATCCATGTTGTAAAATGATTATATTCATGATGTACAGTTAAGATAATAACTCCTGACAAAATTTTCAGTACTTTTTTTTCCATTTATTATATTCTGCACATTTCACAGGGGCATAACATGTTTTGAAACCATTTCCATCTAAAAGTAAGAGGATTCAAAAAAAATCTGCCTTAACTCTTGGGTTTAGTGTATGTGGACTTTGTCCTTTGTAAATCATATTTTCTCAGGTTACAAGGAACAGAGAAAGTCAAATTATCTTAGGGAATGGACATTCAGTGATCTCTAATCATCAATAGAAGAGTCTCAGAAGTGATCATTAGCAACCAAAGTATGCCAGAGAGTGGAATGTAAATGAGGACCTTGAACAATAGTAGCTCTGCTCACCCACTGACAAGTTGGGCTTGACTGTTTCCTTTTCTACTACTGTCCTTACATTTTTAAATACCTCTTTTGAAATATAATTCACATTCATAATATTTACTCATTGTATGCCTACAGTTCAGCGATTTTTGAGGAAATGTATAAAGATATGCAACCATCAGCACAATACAGTTGTATAACATTTCTGTCACCTCAGATTTCCCTTATGTCCATTTTGCAATTAATTTCTGTTCCCCACACTCCAGTCCTAACACCCTATTGATCTGATTTCTGTCTTTATAAACTTGGCTTTTTTGGACACTTATTAAAAGGGAATCATACAGTATGTAGTTTTTTGCATCTTAAGACCTTATGTATTTATGTATCAGTGTACCCAGGGTACACTTTTTTTCACTTAGTATAATATTTTCATTAAAAAATTTTTTTTTACATTTATTTATTTTTGATAGAGACAGAGCACACGTTGGGGGGGTGGGCAGAGAGACAGGGATACACAGAATCCAAAGTGGGCTCCCGGCTCTGAGCTGTCAGCACAGAGCCTGACGCAGGGCTCAAACTCAAACCAGAAGATCATGACCTGAGCCACTGTCGGACACTTAACCGACTGAGCCACCCAGGTGCCCCATCACTTAGTGTAATATTTTTAAAGTTCATTCATGATATACCATGTATCATTATGTACCATGTACATAATGACAATTATGAGTAATAATTCTGTGGTTATGTCACATTTTGTTTATTAATTTTACAGTTAATATTCAATTGTGCAGTCATCAGTTTTTGACTATTATGATTAATGCTGCTATGCACATTTGGGTACATGAATTTATATAGACAAATATTATTTATCATGGATAGAGTCTTTGGGGTAGAATTACTGGATTTTATAGTAACTTTTTATTGAACATTTCAAGAAATTGCCCAACATTTCAGAAGTGATTGTACCATTTGACATTACCACTATTAACGTATTAGAGTTTTACTTTCAATATATCTTTGCCAGCACTTGGTATTTTTGCCATTCTAAAAGAGTATGTAGTACTTTATTGGGGCAGTCAGTTTGCGTTTCTGTAATGACTAATGTTAATGGACTTTTTTCATGTATTTACTACATATTTCCTTAGTGAAATGTGTATTTAAATTGTCCATTTTTTAGTTATCTTCTAATTTTTGAGTTGCAAGAGTTCTTATATGTCCTAGATGCAGGTCCTTTTTCAGATATATTATTTACTAATATTTTCTTCTAGGCTGGGGCTTTTGTTTGCATTTTCTTTTTTTTTTTTAATTCAAATTCCAGTTAGTTAACTTGCAGTGTTATTTGTTTCAGGTATACAATATAGTAGTGATTAATCACTTTGATACATCACCAGGTGCTCATCACAACAAGTGCACTCCTTAATCCCCATCATCTATTTTACCCATCCCTCCACCTGCCTCTCCTCTGGTATCTGTCAGTTCTTTATAGTTGAGTCTGTTTCTTCATTTGCTTCTCTCCCTCTTTCCTTTTTTATCCTCTATGCTTGTTTGTTTTGTTTCTTAACTTGCACATATGGGTGAAATCATACGGTATTTGTCTTTCTGACTGACTTATTTCATTTAGCATAATACTCAGTAGCTCCATTCACATTATTGCAAATGGGAAGATTTCATTCTCTTTATTATGGTTGAGTAATATTCCATTATGTATATATACTGCATTGTCTTTATCCATTCATCAGTTGATGGACACTGGGGCTGTTTCCATAGTTTGAATTTGCATTTTCCTAATATTTTTATAACTTAAATTTTAGAATTTAATAAAATCCTCTTTCATTTTCTGTATTAATTGTGCTTTGGGTGACTTAGTTTTAACTCTTACAATATGGTCTATGGTCCTTTTTGATGTATTTTTTTTGTATGATATGAGGTAAGAGTCTTAAATTCATTTTATTATATGCGGATATTTAATTTTCTTAGCATCATATTCAAAAGATTGTCCTTATGGAACTGTCTTGGCACCTTTGCTGAAAATCAGTCAACCATAAATCTAAGTCACTTTTTTCCCCCTGTACTCTCAATTCTATTCCATTGATCTATATGCCTATCCTTGTGCCTGTACCACACAGTGATAATTACTGTGGTGTTATATTGTCTTTAAAATTATGTAATACAAGTCGTCCAACTTCCTTTTTTTTCTTTGAAGTTATTTTGTCTATTTTAGATTCTTTGCATTCCTATGCAAGTTTAAGCGTTAGCTTATTGGTTTCTACAAAAAAGAGCCTGCAAAGACTTTGATAGGAATGGCATTTAACTTATAAATGAAATATTGGGGATATTTCCCATCTTGAGACAATGTTGAGTCCTTCAGTTTATGATCCTAAAATGTTTCTCCTTTTGTTTATGTCTTCAATTTTATTCAGCAGTATTTTGCAGATTTCAGTGTCTTGAATGCCTTGCATGTCCTTCTTAAAATTTTAAAATGCATTTAAGTTGCTGTGAATGGAATTATGTTCTTATTTTCATTTTTAAAATTTTTCATTGCCTGTATCTAAAAGTATAATTTTGTATATTTCCCTCATATCCTGTGACCTCACCAGACTTGTTTATTCTAGTTGTTAGTGTGGAGTCTCTGAAATTTTCTATAAAGTGAGCCATGCCATCTATGAATAAAGACTCTGTTACTTCTTTGTTTCCAATCTGCACGTCATTATTTTTTTTTCTTTTGTTTTTACCTTAGTACATTGGCTGGAATCTTCGGTACAATGCTGTGTAGAACTAATGAGAACACATATCCTTGCCTTATTCCCAAATCTACAGAGAAAGCCTATAGAATGTCACCACTAAGTATTATGGTAGCTATGTATATTTCATAGATGTCCTTCATCAGGTTGAGAAAGATCCATTCTATTCCCAATTTTTTCAGGCTTTTTACCATGAAATGGTTTGAATTTTTTCAGATGCTTTTATGAAACCATTCAGATACTGGTGTGTGTGTCTTTTACTATTAATGTTGCATATTAATCAGTTTTACATAATTAATTGATTAAATGATTAAACTAATCTTGGATTTGGAGATGGATCCTGCTTGGTTATGGTGTATCATCTCTTCATATGGTACTGGACACAGTTTGCTTTTTTTTTTTTTTTAAGGATTTTGTATATATTTTCATGACAGATTTTAGTTTATAGTTTTCTGGCAGCGTCTGCCCTGGTTTTCATAACAGGATAATGCTAGCCTTGTAGAATGAGTTGGGAAATCTTTCCACCTGTTCTGTTTCTGGAAGAGTTCCTGGACAAATAGCATTATTTTGTTAATTTTGGTAGAAATCACCCTTGAAGCCCTGGGGAATGGGTAGACCTTTTTTTGTAGAAAGTTTTTGAATTAATAATTTAATCATTTTATTTGTTTTAGGTCTATTCAGAGTTTCTGTTCCTCTTCTAGTCAGTCTTAATAAATTGTGTCTAGAAAGTTATCCATTTATCTAAGTTTTCTAAATTGTTGCGGCATACAGAATTGTTCACAATACTGTATTTTAATCCTTTTAAATTTCTTTAGGGTTGATGTAATATTCCTCCTTTAATTCTTCATTTTAGTAAGTTGTGGATTCTCCTTTTTTTGAGGTTAGTCTAGTTAAAGTGTTATCACATTGCTGATCTATTCATAGAATCAACTTTTAGCTTTATTGTTTTTAGTTTTATTGTTTTTCTGTTGTGTTTCTTAAGGGGATAACTTAAGTTATGGATATGAAATGTATGATACAGACACTTAATACTATAAACTTTTCTTTAAGCATTATTGTAATTTCCAAATACTGTTATTTACTTCACAATATTTTGAATTTTCCTTATGCTTTCTTCTCTGGCCCCCAGTTATTTAGAAACCATGCATTGTTTAACTTCCATGTATTTGAAAATTTCAGGTTTCTATTTTTTCCTGTTTTCTAATTTAGTCCCATTGTGGTCTAGACCATATATTTAATAATTTCAATCCTTTTAACTATATTAAGACTTGCATTATGGTCTATCATACGGTCAATTTCAGAGAGTGTTCCATATGTGCTTCAGTGAATTTTCTACAGTAGTTGGTGCAACATTCTATGTATGTCAGTTAGATCAAATGGGTTGATATTGCTTTATACTCTTCTGTACCAATGCTGACTTTCTATCTACTTATTCTGTTATTGAGAGTGGAGTATTGAGATATTCACGTGTTACTGTTTAGTTGCTTAGTCTTTAAATCTTGTCAGGTTTTGCTTCATATATTTCCCTATTAAATGTCTTTCTTTCTATAATACTTTCTTAAATTTATTTTGTTATTTATTATAGTTATTCCAGTATTTTTGTGCTTATAGTTTTTATGATATATCTTTCCCATCCTTTTACTTTAAAATTTTAAAAATATTTTATTTGATATTTGAGAGAGAGTGTGTGAACAGGTAAAGGGAAGAGAGAGAGGAGGAGAGAGGATCCAAAGTAGACTCCATGCTGACAGGCTAACAACTGCAAGCCTGATGCAGTGTTTGAACTCATGAATGTTGAGATCACGAACTGAGCTCAAGTTGGATGCTCAACTGACTGAGCAACCCATGTCCCCCCCCCCCCCCCCATCCTTTTACTTTAAATGTAGTTCTGTTTTTGAATGAAGGTAATTAATTTAGTTAGGTCTTGTTTTTTTTTTTTTTTTGCAGTCTGAAAATACCTTATTTTTAATTGAGGTGTTTAGACCATCTATATTTTGTGTATTATTGATATATTTGAATAAAATGGGTCATTAGCTATTTTTTGTTTTGTGTATTTTGTTCCTCTGATCTTTTTTTTACTGCCTCCTATATCTGAAATGTATATTTTAGTGTACGATTCTATTTTCTACATCAGTTTTTCTTTTTACTATGTATTGTTTTTTATAATTATGGTTCTCTTTTCTGAGGAAACTGGATTTTATCTCTTTAATGTATTTATTTTTGAAAGAGCAAGCAAGCAAGTGTGTGGGAGGGGCAGAGAGAGAGAGAGAGAAAGGGGGGTACAGAGGATTCCAAGTAGGTCTCACGCTGACAGCAGTAAGCCTGATGCAGGGCTCAAACTCACGAACCATGAGATCGTGACTTGACCAGAAGTCAGACACTCAACTGAGCCACCCAGGGTATACACCCTACTGTATACTTTTTTAAAGGTGACTCTAGGAATTGTATTATTATGCTCCTGAGTTTATCACACTTTAACTTAGATATATTTTAACTTAATCTTTTTTTTTTTTTTAGTTTCAGGTTTTTATTCCAATTTTCCAATTGTGATAAATCAGCTTTGTCAAGATTTGAGAATTTGGGGGAAATATTGGATGCCCTCTCTGCCATATACTTTAAAATATTTAAGTTCGCAAACTTTTTTAACTGATTCAAAAATATTTATTGAATGTGGTAATATTCTTGGCATAGGGATTAAACCGAACTTTTTTTTTCAAATTTGTTTTAAATTCTAGTTAGTTAAAATTTGTGTAATATTAATTTCAGGAGTAGAATGAGTGAATTAATGATCTTGCAGTTGGTCAGATCGAACCCAGGTAGCACTCTGTGCTGACAGTGTGGACCTGCTTGAGATTTTCTCTCTCCCTCTCTCTGCCCCTTCCCTGCTGGCTCTCTCTCTCTTTCTCTCTCTCTTTTAGAATAAATAAATAAGTAAACTTAACAATTAATGATTCATCACTTACATATAACAGCCAGTGTTCATCACAAGTGCCCTTCTTAATACCCATCATCCATTTAGCCCATCCCCCAACCACTTCCCCTGCCTCGACACTCAGTTTGTTCTCTGTTGTTAAGAGTCTCTTATGCTTTGCTTCCTTTTCTTTTCTCCCCCCTTTCCCTATGTTTGTCTGTTTTGTTTCTTAAATTCCACTTATGAGTGAAATCATAGGATGTTTGTCTTTCTCTACTGACTCATGTTGCTTAGCCTAATATACTCTATCTACATTATTGCAAATGGCAAGATGTGATTCTTTTTGATAGCTGAGTAATACTCCAGTGTCTATATTTACCACATCTTTTTTATCCAGTCATCAGACAACGGACATTTGGGCTCATTCCATAATTTGGCTGTTGTTGTTAATGCTGCTATATGTGCATGTGCCCGTTTAAATCTGTATTTTTGTATCCTTTGAGTAAAGACCTAGTAGCTTGATTGCTGGGTCATGCAATAGTTCTATTTTTAACTTTCTGAAGAATCTCCATACTCTTTTCCATAGTGGCTACAGCAGTTTGCATTCCTACCAACATTGTAAGAGGGTTCCCTTTCTCCATATCTTCACTAGCATCTGTTGTTTCCTGTGTTGTTAATTTTAGCCATTCTGACAGGTGTGAGGTGGTATCTCATTGCAGTTTTGATTTGTATTTCCCTGATGAGTGATATTGAGCATCTTTTCATGTGTCTGTTGGCCATCTGGTTGTCTTCTGTAGAAGAATGTCTATTCATGTCTTTACATTTCTTCACTGGATTGTTTGTTTTCTGGGTGTTGAGCTTGATAAATTCTTTACAGATTTTGTACACTAATCCTTTATCAGATATTTCATTTGCAAATATCTTCTCCCATTCTATAGGCTGCCTTTTTGTTTTGTTGATTGTTTCCTTCATTGTGTAGGAACTTTCTATCTTGGTGAAATCTCAATAATTTATTTTTGCTTTTGTTTCCCTTCCCTCTGGAGATGTGTCTAGTAAGAAGTTGCTCCACCCAAGGTCAAAGAGGTTGCTGCTTGTATTCTTCTCTACAATTTTGATGGTTTCCTGTCTCACACTTAGGTTTTTCATCCATTTTTAAATGACTTTTGTATATAGTGTAAGAAAATGGTCCAGTTTTATTTTTCTGCATTTTGCTGTCCAGTTTTCCCAACACCATGTGTTGAAGAGACTTTTTTCCCACTGGATATTCTTCCTGCTTTAATGAAGATTATTTGACTATATAGTTGTATGTCCATTTCTGGGTTTTTTTATTCTATTGCATTGATCTCTGTGTCTGTTTTTGTGCCAGTACCATACTGTCTTGATGACTACAGCTTTGTATTATAGCTTTAAGTGTGGAATTGTGATGCCCCCAGCTTTGCTTTTCTTTTTCAAGATTGCTTTGACTGAATAGAGTCTTTTGTGGTTCTATACAAATTTTAGGATTGTTTATTTTAGCTCTGAGAAGAATGCTGGTGGTATTTTGATAAGGACTGCATTAAATGCATAGATTGCTTTGAATATTATAGATATTTTAACAATATTTTTTCTTGTAATCCATGAGCACGGAATGTGTTTCCATTTCTTTGTGTCATCTTTAGTTTCCTTCATAAGTGTTCTATCGTTTTCAGAGTACAGATCTTTTACCTTGTTGGTTACATTTATTCCTAGGTGTCTTATGGTTTTTGGTGTTTTTGTAAATGAGATTAATTCCTTTGTTTCTCTTTCTGCTGATTTGTTATTGGTATATAGAAATGCAACGGGTTTCCGTACATTGATTTTATATCATGTGACTCTGCTGAATTTGTGTAATAGTTTTAGCACTTTTTTTGGTGGAGTCTTTTCTTTCCAGGTTTTCTACATAGAGTATCATGTTATCTGGGAATAGTGAAAGTTTAACTTCTCCCTTGCTGGTTTGGATGCCTTTTATTTCTGTTTGTTGTCTGATTGCTGAGGCTAGGAATTTTAGTACTATGTTAAATAACATTGATGAGAGTGGACATGCCTATCTTGTTCTTCCCCATAGAAGGAAAACCTGTCTGTTTTTCCCCATTGAGGTTGGTACAAGCTGTTGGTCTTTCGTATATGGCCTTTTTGATGTTTAGATGTTCCCTGTATCCCTACTTTGTTGAGGTTTTTATCAAGAATGGATGGTTGGTGCTAGGGTGATGGTTATTAAGGAGAGAACTTATTATGAGCACTGGGTATGGTGTGTAAGTGATGAATCATTGAATTCTGTGTCTGAAACCAATATTGCACTGTGTATGTTAACTAACTAGAATTTAAATAATATTTGAAAAAAAATACAAGAATGGATGCTGTATTTTGTCAGATGCTTTTTCTGCATCTAATGAGATGCTGCATCTAATGAGAGGGTCATATGGTTCTTATCCTTTCTTTTATTAATGTGGTCTATCTTGTTGGTTTTCAATTATTGAACCACCCCTACAGCCCAGGACAAATCCCACATGATCACAGTGAATAATTTTTAATGTATTTTGGATTCAATTTGTGTAGTATCTTGTTGGGAATTTTTGCATTCCTGTTCATCAAGGATATTGGCCTGTAATTCTCCTTTTTAGTGGGATTTTTGGTTTGAGAATCAAGGTAATGCTGGTGTCATAGAATGAGTTTAGAAGTTTTCCTTCTATTTCTACTTTTTGGAACAGTTTAAGAGGAATAGACAAACTCTTCTTTAAATGATTGGTAGAATTCCCCTGGGAAGACATATGGTCCTGGACTTTTGTTTGTTGAGAGATTTTTGATTGCTGATACAATTTGTTTGCTGGTTATGGGTCTGTTCAAATTTTCTATTTCTTCCTGGTTCAGTTTTGGTAGTTTGTATGCTTCTAAGAATTTATCTCTTTGTTTCAGATTGCCCAATTTGTTGGCACATAATTTTTCATAATATTCTCTTATAATTATTTTATTTCTGTGGTGTTGGTTGTGATCTCTCATCTTTCATTCATGATTTTATTTATTTGTACTCTTTCTCCTTTTTTTTTTGAAAAGTCTGACTGCCCGTTTATCATTTTTACTTATTCTAGTGAAGAATCAGCTCTTAGTTTTGTTATATATGTTTTCTTTTTAGATTCTATATCATTTATTTCTGCTCCAATCTTTATTATTTTCTTTCTTCAGCTGGCTGTAGGCTTCATTTGTTCTTTTTCTAGCTCCTTCAGGCTTAAGATTAGGTTGTGTATTTGAGACTTTGCTTGCTTCTTGAGGTAAGCCTGCATTGCTATATAATTCCACCTTGTGACCACCTTTGTTCCATCCCAAAGATTCTGAACTGTTGCATTTCATTTTCATCTGCATCCACTTAAAAAAAGTTTTGGTTTTTTTAAAAATTTCCTGGTTAACCCATTCATTATTTTGTAGGGTGTTCTTTAACTTCCATGTATTTGTGGTCTTCCCAAATTTTTTCTTGTGGTTGACTTCAAGTTTCATAGCATTGTGGTCAGAAAATATCCATGGTATGATCTCTGTCTTCTTGTACTTGTCACCTGATTTGTGATCCAGTATGTGATCTATTCTGGTAAATGTTCCATGTGCACTCAAAAAGAATGTGTATTCTGCTTTAGGATGCAGTGCTTTGAATATCTCTCTGAAGTCCATCTGGTCAAGTGTGTCATTCAAAACCATTGTTTTCTTGTTGATTTTCTGCATAGATGATCTGTCCCTTGTTGTAAGTGGTGTGTTAAAACCCCCTACTATTATGTTATTGTATTGGTATCAATGAGTTTCTTTATCTTTGTCATTTATATATATATATAAATATATATATATCTATATATATATTTATATATATATATCTATATATATTTATATATATATATATTTATATATATATTTATATATATACATATATATGGGGGCATACATATTTACAGTTGTTAGATCTTCTTGTTGAATAGACCTCTTTATGACACCCTTCTTCTTCTCTTGAGTCTTTGTTTTAAAGTCTAATTTCTCTAATATAAGTATGGCTATTCCAGCATTCTTTTGATGTCCATTAGTATGATAGATGTTTCTCCACCCCCTCACTTTCAGTCTGCATCTTTTTAAAATGAGTCTCTTTTAGCTAACATATAGATGAGTATTTTTTTCATCCATTCTGATATCCTGTGTATTCTGATTAGAGCATTTAGTCCATTTACATTCAGAGTGATTATTGATAGATATGAATTTAGTGTCATTGTATTACCTGTAAAGTCATTTTTTTCTGGAGATTTTCTCTGTTAATTTCTAGTCTTTGTTGCTTTTGGTCTTTCTTACTCAAAGAGTCTCCTTTAATATTTCTTGCAAGGCTGGTTTAGTGGTCACAAACTTCTTTAGGTTTTATTTGGGCAACTCTTTATCTCTACTTCTGTTCTGAATTACAGCCTTGCTGGATAAAGTATTCTTGGCTGCATATTTTTCCCATTCAGCCTGTTGAATATATCATGCTACTCCCTTCTGGACTGCCAGGTTTCTGTGGAGAGATCTGTTGCTAATCTGTTTTGTCTTCCCTTGTAGGTTAGTGATTTCTCTTAGTGCTTTCAGGAGTCTTTCCTTATGTTTGTAGTTTGCAAATTTTACTATGATATTTCTTAGTGTTGGCAGGCTCTTTTTGATTTTGATGGAAGTTCCCTGTGCTTTCTGGATTTGGATGTCTGTTTTTTTACCCAGATTAGATACATTTTCAGCTATAATTTGCTAAAATGAACCTTCTGCTCCCTTTCCCTCTCTTCTTCTTCTGGGACTCCTATGATACAAATGTTATTATACTTTATGGAGTTGCTGAGTTCCCTCAGTCTACATTTGTGATTTAACATTTTTCTTTCCTTCTTTTCAGCATCCTTATTTTGCATAATTTTATCTTCTGTATCACTTATTCCTTCCTTTGATTCTTCTATCCTTGTGCTTATTACATGCTTTCTGTTTTACATCTCATTTATAACATTTTTATTTCAGCCTGACTAGGTCTTTTATCTCTGTAGTAAGGGTCTCTCTGGTTCTTTCTTTGTTTTTCTTAAGCTCAGCTAGTATCCTTATAATTATTGTTTTAAATTCTGGTTCAAACATATTAGTTTTATCTGTTTTGATCAGCTTCCTGGCTGTGACCTCTTCTTGTTATTTCTTTTGGGATGAATTCCTCTGTCTTTGCATTTTGTCTATGACTTTGTCTTTTGTGTGTTAGGAAAGCATGTGCCTTGTCTTATTTCCATTAGAGCTGAAGCTTTGCAGCACTTTGGTCAGTAGACCTGGAACATGTGGGGTGTTTGTGCTGGTGTTCTGGGGAAGAGGTCCACTGTTGTTCTGGCTCTCAATCACACTTGCTCTAGTAAAAAAGACACCTGCAGTACACAAGGGGGGGTGGGGCTTAGTGTCATCAGTTCAAACCTCCACTTACTGAAATCTGGCTATGATGATACCTGGGAAAAAAACAACATCAGCCTGCTCTCTTCTCTGGAGGGGGAGGTTGTACCTTCCACTGTTCAGGAAGCCCTCAGAGAAGAGCAATCTCCTCTCTTGCATCCCAGGCTTTTGTCAGATGCTTGCCTTCAATGTGTCTCTGTCTGAGTCATTTGACTGCCTGGTAGTGCAGAGCTCCTGTGTTTTACCTCAGGCACATGTGTGGGTTTCAAAACTCCAAATTTTAGGAATGTGGCATGGCTTGGACCCAGGCTCATCCTCTGTGGGAGGGTTTCACCATGCTGTAGCTGGTGCTATTTTGTTCTAGAAGGGCAGTTGCACCAACGTGCAGGGGCTTGGGAGTCTGCTGAGGCGCAGCAAAAAGCTGGATTCCAGGTTAGCTGCCCTCAGTCGGTGTCTCAGCTCATTTGCTAATGAATGCAGCCACACAATGGTGCCCCACCAACTCTTTTGTCCCCTGAGAGACAGTAGCATCAAATGCACTCCAAGAAGGGGAACTGTCTTTACCAGCATGACCCAGGGGAGTCTCAGAACACACTGCTCACCCTTAGACTTCTGCCCTCCTTCTCCATAGGAGCACCACTACACTCACCAGGCTTGACTGGAGTGATGGTGTGGACTTCTAAAACTTTAGGCTTTGGGTTCCATTGCTTGTAAAAGCTTAAAATAATCAGCCCCTCTCATTTCCCCAGTCAGTGGTTTTGGGAAAGTGTTTTTCTTGGGGAATCATCTACATGCTTCTCTCCCTCCCTCCCTCTCTCCATGATCAGAGCTCTCTTCCCTCTGTAGCACCCACGATTCTTTTCTCCCCCAAATCACATCTCCTCACTTCCTGCCTTCCACGATATGGCCTCTTTTCTCCTTCTAATTGTGCTGTTGATTCTATTCTCATATCGTTTTCCTCCGTTTTCAGAATGACTTGATAATTATCTTGCTGTGTTTGAGGGATGAGGCAAACATAAGATCCTCCTCCTACTCCACTATTTTAACTCCCCTTTTAGTTCATTTCTTGTAAATTATGAAAGTTAGTTCTAAGATAGTTCTCTACCCCATTCTGTTCACACAGATTATATCTCTATGAATCATAACAATACAGTATTATATTTATTGCTTTATATAAGTAATTGCCTTTTAAAGAACATAAGAGAAATGGGAAATAATACATTTGTACTTTTTCATATTAAACCATGTTGATCATATCCATTTCTCTTCATTTTTTCCTGTGGATTTGAATTAACACCTGATGGACTTTAGTATTTCTCATAAGGCACTTTGCTAGCAATGAGTTCTCTCAGCTCTTTGTTCATCTGGGATTATTTTTTTTTCATCTTAACATTTGGAACATAATTTTTTCTGACTATAGAGTTCTTGCTTTACAGTGTATTTTCTTTCCTATATTGGAATGTGATTTTTCACTCCCTTCTTTTTTCTTAGTTTTTTTTTTTTAATTTCAGTTAGTTTCATATGTAGAATTTAGTAAGTCAGCCCTTCTATACAAACACCTGGTGATCATTATAAGTGTACTCATTAAATCCCATCACCTATTTCATCCATCCCCCATCCCTCCATCCCATCTCCCCACGGGTAACCATCCATTTGTTTGCTATAGTTAAGAGTTATTTTCTTAGTTTTCCTCTTTCTCTTTTTTTCCCTGTAATAATTTGTTTTGTTTCTTTAATTCCACATATTAGTTAAATCATATGGTATTTGTCTTTCTCTTACTGACTTATTTCACGTAGCATAATATTCTCTACCTCCATCCATGTCATTGTAAATGGTGAGAGTTTATTCATTTTTATGACTAATATTCCATTGTGTGTATGTATGTATGTATATGTGTACTTGTGTGTATATGGATACATGTGTGTGTATATATACACACACACACATACACTCTGGAATATTACTACAATATACATAATTATGTGTGTGTGTCTATATATAGAGAAAGAGACACACTCACATACATACATACATACATACATACAACTTTCTTTTTATCTATTCATTTATTGATGGACATTTTTGCTGTTTTCATGATTTCACTGTTATTGATCATACTGCCTTCTGAACTCCCATTATTTTACATAAAAATCAGCTTTTAAACATATTGAGTTTCCACTATATGTGAATTAGGTTTTTTTTTCCTGATTTCAAGAATTTCTCTTGTTTTTTAATTTTCACCAATTTGCTTATAATAAATCTAGGTGTTAGTGTGTTAGTATTCATCGTCTTTGGGCTTGAATTGGTTAGATATATGTATTAATGCTGTTTGTCAATTTGAGGATTTTCCAGGCATTGTTTCCTCAAATATTTTTCTATTCTTTTTCTTGCCTTCTGGGTCTCATGTCACTTTTAAAATTTTTTTTTTTTAACATTTATTTATTTTTGAGACAGAGGGAGACAGAGCATGAATGGGGGAGGGTCAGAGAGAGGGAGATACAGAATCTGAAACAGGCTCCAGGCTCTGAGCTGTCAGCACAGAGCCCGACACGGGGCTCGAACTCACAGACCGTAAGATCATGACCTGAGCCGAAGTCGGCCGCTTAACCGACTGAGCCACCCAGGTGCCCCATCATGTCACTTTTATATTAGTATGCTTGATGTTGTTCTTTAGGTCTCTGTGGCTCTGTTAATTCTTCAATATTTTTTCTTTTTTTTTCAGGTTGGCTAATTTCTGTTGATAGGCTCATTTTATTTTTCCTTAGACCACCATGAATCTACTATTGTGGCCTACATTTTTCATTTCTTTCCTTTTCTTTTAATGTTTATTTTTGAGGGGGTCTGGGGAGGGGCAGAGAGAGAGAGAGAGGGAGAAACAGAATCCAAAGCAGGCTCCAGGCTCTGAGCTCTTTAGGGCTCAGTGCTGAGATGAAACTCACAAACCACAAGGTTATGACCTGAGCTAAAGTCAGATGCTTAACTGACTGAACCCCCCACGCATCCCCTTTCTCTTCCCTTTTTAATTAAAGCATAATTAACGACATTTTACTAGTTTGAGTTGTGCAATATAATGAGTCAACAATTCTATACATTACTCACTGCTCCTCAGGATAAGTCTGTGACAGTCACATTTATTTCACCTCCCTCACCCTCTTTCTCTCTGGCAACGACTAGTTTGTTCTCTGTATTTAAGAGTGTGTTTTTGTATCTGTCTCCTTTATCTTTGTTTCTTCATTTTGCTTCTTAAATAAAAGTGAAATCATATGACACTTTGCCTACTCTGTGTGACTTATTTCACTTATCATTATATCCTCTAGGTCCACCCATCTTGTCTCAAATGCATGATCTCTTTTTTTATGGCTGTGTAATATTCCATTGTGTATGTATACTCACACACAGAACATTTTCCTTATCCATTTGTTGTCTGTTGATGAACACTCAAGTTGCTTCTATGTCTTGACTGGTTTTTTTTTTAATTTTTTTTTCAACGTTGGTTTATTTTTGGGACAGAGAGAGACAGAGCATGAATGGGGGAGGGGCAGAGAGAGAGGGAGACACAGAATCGGAAACAGGCTCCAGGCTCTGAGCCATCAGCCCAGAGCCTGACGCGGGGCTCGAACTCACGGACCGTGAGATCGTGACCTGGCTGAAGTCAGACGCTTAACCGACTGCGCCACCCAGGCGCCCCTGTCTTGACTGTTCTAAGTAATGCTGCAATAAATATAAGCTTGCATATTTCTTCTTGAGTTAGTATTTTCATTTTCTCTGGGTAAATACCCAGGAGTGAATTTATTGTATCATATGGTATTTCCATTTTTAATTTTTTGAGTAACCTTCATAGTCTTTTCCACAGTGGCTGCACCAATTTGCATTCCCACCAACAGTGCATAAGGGTTCTTTTTTTGCTGCATTGTGGTTTTGATTTTCAGTTCCCTTACGATGAGTGATGTTGAGCATCTTTTCATGTGTCTGTTGGTCATCTGTATGTCTTTGGAGAAATGTCTGTTCATGTCTTTTGCCCATTTTTAATTGGATTATTCATTTTGTGTGTGAGTTTTGTAGAATTTCTTATTTATTTTGGATGGTAACCTTTTATCAGATATAGCATTTGCAAATATCTTCTTCTTTTTCATAGGTTGCCTTTAAGTTTTGTTGATTATTCCCTTTGCTGTGCAGGTTTTTATTTTTATACTTTTTTAATTTAAAAAAAAGTAAGCTTTTTATTTTGATGTAGTCTCAGTAGTTTATTTTTGTTTTTATTTCTCTTGTCTCAGGAAATGTATCTTGAAAAAGTTCCTACCACCAGTGTTAGAGAAATTACTGCATGTGCTCTCTTCTAGGATTTTTATGGTTTCGGGTTTTACATTTAGGTCTTTAATCCATTTTGAGTTTATATTTGTGTTTGATTTTGGAAAGTAGTCCACTTTAAGGGTACCTGAGGGGCTCAGTCGGTTAACCATCTGACTTGTGATATTGGCTCAGGCCATGATCTCATGGTTTGTGTAACTGAGTCCTGCACCTGGCTCGGTGTGGAGAGCATGGATTCTGCTTGGGATTCTCTTTCTCCATTTCTCTCTGCCCTTCCCCTGCTTGTGCTTGTGCGTTCTCTCTCTCGCTCTCGCTCTCGCTCTCTCTCTCTCTCTCTCTTTCTCTCTCCCTCTCTCCCCCTCTCAAAATAAACATTAAAAAAAAAGAATGTAGTCCAGTTCCATTCTTTTACATGTTGCTGTACAGTTTTCCCAGCACCATATTTTAAAAATTCTGTCTTTTCCCCATTATATATTTTTGCCTCCTTTGAATTGATTGATTGACCATGTGTTTATTTCTTGGCTATCTATTCTGTTCCATTTATCTATGTAGATTTTTTTTTGTGCCAGTACTATATTGTTTTGATATATAGCTTTGTAGCATATCTTGAAATCTGGTATTGTGATACCTGTAACTTTGTTCTTTCTCAGGATGGTTTTGGCTATTTGGAGTTTTCTGTAATTGTATACGAATGTTAATCATTCTTCATTCTAGTTTTGTGAAAAATGCCATTTGTATTTTGATAGGGATCTCATTGAATCTGTAGATGGCTTTGGGTGCCATGGACATTTTAACAGTATTTTTCCAATCCATCCAGTATCTTTTTCTGTGTTTGCTTTGTCTTTAGTTTTTTCATCAGTGTTTTATAGTTTTCAGAGTACAGGTTTTGTACCTCTTTGGTTGTTTTTTTCCTATATATTTTATTCGTTTTGGTACAGTTTTATAAATGGATGTTTTTTTTTAAAGTATCTCTTTCTTTGTCCTTAGTGTATAGAAATGCTACCCATTTCTAGGCATTACTTTTGTACTGTGCCACTTTACTGAATCTGTTTATTCCTTGTAGTAGTTTTTTGGTGGAGTCTTCAGGATTTTCTGTGTATAGTATCATTTCATCTGAATACAGTGACAGTTTAAATTCTTTTCTGCTACAGTTGCCTGTTATTTCTTTTTCTTATCTGATTGTTCTAGCTCAGATTTCCAGTACTATGTTGAGTAAAAGTGGTGAGAATGGACATCCTTATTTTGTTCCTAACCTTCTAGGGGAAGCTCTCAATTTTTTTGCCATTGACTGTGATAGCTGGGGGGTTTTCATATGACCTTTATAATGTTGAAGTCTGCCCTCTAACCCCAATTTGTTAGGTGTTGTATCATGAATGGATATTGAATCTTGTCACATGCTTTTTCTACTCTATTGAAATGAACGTAGGGCTTCTATCCTTTTTTTTGTTGATGTGATACATGGTGATGGTTGATTTGCAAATATTGATCCATCTTTTCATCCTGGAATAAGTCACACCTGATCTTAGTGGATTATGTTTTTAATATATTGTTGTATGCAGTTTGCTATTATTTGTTGAAGATTTTTGCATCTATGTTTTTCAGGGATATTGGTCTGTAGCTTGTTTTCTTGCTTTCCTTTATTTTTTCCTTTTCTTTTTCTTTTTCTTTTTCTTTTTCTTTTCCTTTTTCTTTTTTTTTTTTTTTTTTTTTTTTTTTTTTTGGTGTCTGTCTGGTTTTGCTATCAGCGTAATATTGGCCTCATAGAATGTATTTAGAAACTTTCATTTGCCTTGTATTCTTTGGAATGGTTTGTAGAGAATAGGTATTAACTTTTCTTTAAGTGTCTGGTGGAATTCACCTGTGAGGCCGTTTCATCCTAGACTTTTGGTTTTTGGTAGTTTTTTGATTGGCAGTGCACTTCTGTTACTTGTAAATGGTCTGTTCGGATTTTCTATTTCTTCATGGTTCAGTTTTGGAAGACTGTTATGTTTCTAGCAATTTATCCATATCCATATCTTTTAGGTTGTCCAGTTTGTTGGCATGTAACTTTTAATATTACATGCCATGTAGTGTGATACAATCTTTTGTCTTTCTTTTGTGTCAGTTGTTACTTCTCTCATTTCTGATTTTATTTGAGTCCTTTCTCTTTTTCTTGATGAGTCTGGCTAAGGGTTTGTCAGTTTTGTTTATCTTTTCAAGAACTAGCCCTAGGTTTCATTGATTTTTTTTTTTTTGGAGGGGGTCTCTTTGTCATTTGTTTCTGCTTGGATCTTAATTACTTCCTTACTTCTAGTCCCTTTGGGTTTTGTTTTTTCTTCTTTTTCTAGTTCCTTTAGGTGTAAGGTTAGATTGTTTATTTAAGCTTTTTCTTGGTTCTTGAGGAATGCTTGTGTTGTTGTATTATTACCTCTTAGAATTGCTTTCACTGTATACCAAATATTTGGGACCTTTGTGTTTTCATTTTCACTTATCTCCATGTATTTTTTTATTTCTTATTTGATTGCTTCGTTGACCAATTGGTTGTTTAGTATCATGTTGTTTCATCTCCATTTGTTTGTGTTTTTTACACTTTTTTTTCATGTGATTTATTTTTTGCTTCATATAGTCATCAGAAAAGATACATGGTATAATTTCAGTCTTTTGAAAGCATTTATAAAAGTATTTTTATTTGCTAATCATGATGTTTACATGTAGTAGCAAAACACAAGCTATATATACAAAAGGCTTTCATGAAATGCATTTAGAAATGTGCATCTCCTTTTTCGTAAGAATACAGTTCAGGACAATACCTACCTACACTTGCGCTTTGCATGAATGCCTTCCTCTCTCTGAGGAGGTGGCTGTTTTCAGTTACTGAAAGCTGTGCATCTGTCTCCTGCTTCCCAGTCTCATTTCATTCTTTTTAAATTTATTGATGCTTGTTTTATGGCCTATAATGTGATTTTTTGGAAAGTGTTTCATGTTCAGTTGCAAAGAATGCAATATTCTGTTGGTTTTGGATGGGGCGTTCTGTATATTTCTGTTATATCCATCTGGTCCATTGTGTCATTCAAAGCCATTGTTTCCTTAGTGATTTTCTATCTGGGTTATCTATACATTGGTATAAGTGGAGTGTCCTCTACTATTATTACCATAAATTTCTCTCTTTATGTCTGTTAATATTTGCTTAATATATTTAGGTGTCCCATTGTTGCTTGAGTACCTACAATTGTTATATGTTTTTTTTTTTTTGGATTGATATCTTTGTCATTATGCAATGCCCTTGTCTTGTTACAGTCTTTGTTTTAAAGTCTGTTTTATTTGACACAAGTATTGCTACCTTGACTTTTTTTCTTCCATTTACATAGTGGATGTTTTTCCATTCCTTCACTTGCATTCTATATGTGTCTTAGGTCCGAGGTGAATCTTTTGTTGGCAGCATGTAGATGAGTATTGATTTTTATTCATTCCGTTGCAGTATGTCTTTTGCTTGGAGCATTTAGACTATTTGCATTTAAAGTAATTATTGATAGGTATGAACTTACTTACTGCCATTTAAAAATTTTGTTTTCTGGTGGTTTTTGTAGTTCTTTGTTCCTTTCTTCTTCCTCTCCTTTGTGAATGATGCATAACTGTTGTGTTATGTTTGTCTTTATTTTCTTTGTGTATTATAGGTTGTGGGTTTCTTGTTACCATGAGGTTCTTATATAACATCCTAAGTAAATCGTCTATGTTAATATGATTGTCATATAAGTTCAAACATGGAAAATTATGTCAAGATTATCATTCATATTTGAAGAAGAGAGTTTCCAAGACAAACAAAAGATACAGGAGTTTATCACCACGAAACCAGCCTTACAAGAAACTTTAAATGGACTTCTTTAACTGGAAAAGTAATGGCCATAATTAGAGAAAATTATGAATAAAAAGATGTAAATATTACAACATATATATAAAATGTGGAGAAGGGAGTAAAAAGAGAATGTGTGTTTGTTTTTCTTTCAGAATGTGTTTGAATATCTTATGTGTTTTAAATAGTGCTGAAATAAGCATAGGTATTCATATATCTTTTCGAATTAGCGCTTTTGTTTCTTTGGGTAAATAACCAACAGTGGAATTCCTGGATCATATGTTAACTCATTTTAATTTTTTGAGGAATTTCCATACTGTTCTTTATAGTGGCTACACCAGTTTGCATTCCCAACAACAGCGCACAAGTGTTCCCTTTTCTCCACATCTTCACCAGTACTTGTTATTTCCTGCTGTTTGGATATTAGCCATTCTTACTGGTGTGAGATGGTATCTCTTTGTGGTTCTGATTTGCATTTTCCTGTAATTAGTGATATTGAGTATTTTTTCACATACGTATGATCATTTGTATGTCTTTTAGAGTAATATCTGTTCAGGTCCTCTGCCCATTTTTTAATTGTCAATTATTTGTTTTTATTTTTGTGTTGAGTTATGTAAGTTCCAAATGTAGAATTCTTGGCTGCAGAGCAAATAAATCTATAGGTTACTCTTTTTCATTTTACCTGTTTTATAGACATTTTGGCTGCTCTCTGCCAGGAAAATTTGTTATATTCATTATTTAAATTAACATCACTTAGAATTAAAGAACCCTTTGTATTAACTGTCTTAAATCAGTCAAGCGCTAAGTGGTTTGGGAAAACAATGGCAGCAGATTTGGCTCATTTATGTATGTAGAATAAAGTGTATCTGCCTCCAAAGTGTTAACCTCACATTAGATAATAAAATATTTCTGTCATTATCAATTCATATTTGAAATAAAAACCTGCTTGAGTCATGCTGAATTGTGGGACATAAGGGAAACAAATTAGAAGACATTTTTGTTTGCTTATAAAGACATTTAGTGACTAAGATTAAAAAAAGAAAAATGAGAGTATCTCCAGTATTGACCTACTTTTATGTGCCATATTAATGTTTGTAAAGTGATTCACCTTGATCCTAAGTATGTACAGTTTTTCCTGTAGTCTAGTAGAGCATCTTTAGAAAGGGAAAGACCTTTCAGATTATTGATCATTACCCACCAAGATTCAAGATCAGAAAGTAAATTTATAATTCACGTGATGAGGGTCTGATAATTAGTCACTGTTTACTGACCCCAACGTTGATAATAGGAATTTTTGAGTGTGTGTGTAATATATGTGTAATTTTCCATGTTACCTAAACTTGTTTTTTATCTTCTGTTTCTAATATGTGTGAAATCATCATGCGATACAATGTAAGGAAATCCACACTGATAATTTTTAAAATTTCTCTCAGTTGTAACTTAATATTGTCTAATGAAGTCCAGTGCCCCTTCCCCATTGTTGACACATGTAGCACACAGTCTTACCGAATTTTCTTTATGTATTTACTTTTCCCCATAGCCCAGTTATATTATGCTCTTTCAGATTATTTAATATGAGTCACATCATTGTGTATTTGTCATTTTCTTGAAAATTATTTTATTGATCTCTTTTTCTCTGTCCAAAACAGTGTTTTTACAAATTCACACAGAAATGGCATTACCAATTTTTTTTGTTTTTAGTTTTCTTGCTACTTTTAGATACTTTGAAAACTTGTGAATTCTTCCATCAATAGTTTATCTAAAATAAAACATGTTACAGCATTAGAACTTTACAATTCAAGTAAAATACTAGTCTTGAAGGTCTCAGAATCATGAATGATTCTGGAATGTCATTTGTGGATGTCTGAGCATATTTTAGGGATACCTAGAACATTATATTCCCAGTGTTATAAATGATAAGGTGTTTTTATTTTGTGTGCATGTGCATGTAAAAGCAATATTTTTGCAGCTAACGATTTGTTGTTTTGATAATTTTTTCAGAATGATTAATTGTAGGAATTTTTGTCGTTACATGTTAAGAACTCATCTTCTAGGTACAGTGTGCTTTTTAAAAAGACAATCTGCATACTAAATAAATGGGCATAAACTATTGTTTTAAAGGTTCTGTTTAAGACTTAGAATATGATATACCAAATTTCAATTATTGGTCTCATTCCAAAGAAGAAGCAGAGACACATAAGAGATAGTACTAATGTCATTTGGGATTTTCATTCTTAATTTAACAAATTTAAATGTGGTGCTCTTCATCCAACATAACTACCATTTAACATTTCTTGGGTAACATAAAATTTGAGAAACTATATATAGCTCACTACCAGTTTTAAAATATGTGACCTGAAATCATTCCAGAATATTTTAAGACAAATTTGGCAAAGCATTTATTTTGTAAAGAGCATAGCACTTTGTGTAGGGTTTAAAATAATTTTAGAATTAGTTACAGATGATTTAAAGTTTGTCATTCTTTCTTGGGGGCAAATATTTTAAGTCTTAAGACAGGCACAGTACCACAGTGCTGACCACACATTATTATGCAGTTTTCATTGTTTCCAGTCAAGTTATTGTGGCCTCCTGTGTAGCTAGATTTATTCTATTATCCAAGGCTCAATTTCAAAGATTCTAGTTTTAATCTTATGAGCTATATTTGGTCAAAGTATTTTGAGTGTTCAAACTTGTAAGAATCCGAATCTACTTAATATCACCATTTATAGTTTAAATGCTTATTTATATTACATATAAATAAATATCCCATATATATGGAATTTAAATATAAATGATTCAGTAATTAAGCATTGGAAAATAACCTGAATCTAAAAATACAGTGTGACCCTGGCTCTGTGTGGGCATATCCAACACAACGGAGAAAAAACAAGAAGGAAATAAAACTACATTAATAGTTATTTGGAGCAGCAGGGTTTTGACTAGTTTCAATTTTTCTTTTTTATTTATTTTCTAATTTATCTTTATTGAGGCATTAGTATGTTTCATTTTGACTGGTTTTAACTTTCCTTCTTTATATTTTCTAGTTTATGACTGATTTTGATTTTTCTTCTTTATTCTTCTATTTCCTAATTTATCTATTTCCTATTCTATTTCCTAATTTACCCACCTACCCTAGTGGGGTACTAGTAACTCTCTAATTAGAAATTAAGTATTTTCAATTTATTAAAAATAATTTGGCTACTTAAAAAGATGTCTACAATATCTACACATACAAGTGCTAGTAGAACTGCAAAGTCAACACTATGTCATAGTAATCTAATTTGCATCAGTCGACATCTAAAGAATAAGTGTTAATAAATATTCCAATACTAAGTATACGGTTAAAAATCATTTCACAAAGTACTTTATAGCTGCATTAAAAAATGGCTTTATCTCATAATTTATATCAATCTTTGGTACATTAATAAAAAGTATAAAAGAAGAAAAGGAATTTTGCTTTTACTCCTGAAATTTATGAGTGCTTATTTTTTCTCAAGTATATTTTATTTAAAAATAACATATTATACATAAGAATGAATATATCAAAATGCATCCTGGGTCTTACCCCCAGATATTCTGATTAAGTAAGTCCAAATTAAAAATCAGCAATCTGTGGCTTATGTAAGGACGCACCTGATTCTGGTACAGGTAGTCCAAGAGACCATAATAGATTATTTTTTTCCTCTCTTATTCCTCAGCTAGATCTGTGGTCACCTTCACTCCATGCAAAAATCATTGTATTTTCCCAATAGAACACATTTTCTGTGGTCTCCAAGGTAAAATGAATACATCCCCAGCAGTTGCACAATGCAATCCACTAGGATGAAAGAAGAGGAAGTCAGAACTTCTATTTATATCTGTATCTCCTTTCCTTAAGTTCTATTTCTACATGTTTTACAATATATATAATTACTGATATAGTAGTGTGTTGCTATTTCTGCGTGTTGTATAATGTATATAATTATTGTTACAGTAGTGTTATAATAAATGCAAATGTTAACATTTATCAAAGGTTACTTTTAAATAGCAGTTAAATTATTTACCACATTTGTCTCTGGGATAGTATATTTGCTTTTTTGATGCTATAGTAAATGTTTCACATTTCAAAAATAGACAATAGACCCTTTACTATCAAGCGGCAAGTATATTTTATATGTGTGCTTCTCTACTGCCTTTTGTTCTTATTATCAGGTAATGCTTTTCCTTGGACTATCAGCTTGCATCATTTCAGCATGTATACCCTTTTTGGAAAACAAGTGACACTTTGCCTAGTGGAACCTATGGGTTGTACCTCTACTCTAGCTGTTACATCTCAAAAACTACTTGCTACAGGACCTGATACAAGGCATTCATTTGTTGTCTGTCTCCATGTTGACCTAGAGTCACTTCAGATAAAATGCTCAAATCCTCAGGTTAGTATATTTGATTTATGAAAGGAAATTCAAAATAATGTGATTTAAGAACAATTGTTATCAATTTTGTGAAGGGTTTCTCTTCTGTTTTGTGTCCTAAGTTATTTTTAACAGAGTCATCAAGATCAGAATGGTTAGATTAAGTATTGCTTTGAAGCTCTCTCAAGTTTTGTAATTTAAACTCTTCTGAAAATGTAATGGTGGCAGCATAAATGCATCTTTTGGCTGAAAGAATGAAATCAGTTGCAGATGTGAAGTGTTTAAAGCTGAAGAACTACTTTATTATCAGACTGGAAGAGACTGTTAAAGTGATCAAATATAATTTTCAGCCAGATTCTCACCCAGGACTTCTTTTGCTCAACATGTAATATTTTTTAAAAAGCATTGTTTAGTACTTAAGAAATGTATTTTGCTAATCCTGTAACATTTCAGTTGCTGTAGGCCAAACATACTGAAATCTGTCGTGTTACAATTTCATATG
This sequence comes from Prionailurus viverrinus, assembly GCF_022837055.1. Taxonomy (NCBI): domain Eukaryota; kingdom Metazoa; phylum Chordata; class Mammalia; order Carnivora; family Felidae; genus Prionailurus; species Prionailurus viverrinus. The sequence continues at coordinate 45,830,768 of NC_062578.1, forward strand.
AATTCCAATCCCCGATGTATACAAATTAATTGCATACAGATAATTTGTTTCTTTCACCTCAAGCAGACTGTGATATACTTTCTACATAGATTGCCAGTGTTGAATACTATTTGAAATTATATTTTGAAATAACTCTTTTTAGATAGGTGTTGATTCTAACAGGTCAATGTTGATCGAAGTTTCTCTCAGCATTAGTGATTACAAACCACTAATTAAGCCAATTTTAGAGTGTGTTTTTTAGAGCGGGTCCAAATATTATTTCATATTTTATAGAGCCTCCTTACTGATACCATCCTCCTTCCTTCTCCTCTTCTCCCTGCCTGGTTAGTGGAAGATGAATTAAGGGACCTAATAGTTGCCAGATTTCTAAATATCATGTGAAGTGGCACAATGTAAATTCTGACTAGACTGTGAAAGTTTTTCAACATATATTACAGTCTCCTAAAATAAGTACTAAAAATAAAATGCAAAACTACCAAGAGACAGCACCCAAAGCCAATAGACATATTAAAGTGAAATACCAAAAAAAAAAAAAAAATTCAAATAATCTAAACAAGTCAAGAAGTGGTAACACGAGTTTAAAAACAGAGGGTAGAAACAGAAAACAGTAAAATGGAAGGGCTAAGATATTCTTACCAATGATTATATTAAATGTTAATGATGTTAACTAGGAGTATTTAGACCATGAGTTAGCAAACTAAAGCCTGCAGGCCAAAAACCCATTTTTTACATTTCGTCTGAGTTTGCTGTTCTGCAGAAGTAAGTAGGAGCACCAGAAAACAGCATGGCTCAGAATATTTACGATCTGATCCTTTAACAAAAAAAATGTTTACTGTCCCTTTAATGTTTACTCCTATTAAAAGGCAAAGATTGACAGAGTGGGGAAAACAGCAAGATTCCATTATATATTGCTTAAAACCAAAGCACTTGAAATATAAAAAACTGATACAATATAAATAAATGCATAGGAAAAATATACCATACAAACAGCAGAGGACGGCTGGATTTGCTTATTTTAATATCAAATAAACATAACGAAAAAGGGTATTACCAGAGATAAATAAGGATATGAAACTAAAATGGACAGAATTAAAGGGAAAAAATGGATGATTCTATTCAGTACTCTGTAGTAGGAACTTTTTTGTGACCTCCCTCAGCAATTATAAAACAACTAGATGAAAAATAATAATATGGAGATATAGAAGATGAAAAAAATTGGCCACAGACATAGTAGGAAAGTTTTATAACATCTTTTTCAGTGATTGATAAAACAAACAGATAAAAATAAAAAAATAATTGGAGGTAAAGTATGAAATACCCTACCAACTTGCCTTATCTAATTGACACTTATAGAACACCATATTGAACAACCATGGAATGAACATTTTTTTTTCAGGTGTACATTCTCTCATTTTGTTTAAGAGATCAAAGTAAAGTACTGTATATTATCACAGTCAAAATATATTAGAAATCAGTAATTATCTAGAAAACTGTACAATAAACATGCTTCTAAATAATCTATGAATCAAAGACAAAAATCACTTGGAAATAAGAACATATTTTGGTTGAGTGACAATAAAAAAGGTGGATATAGTAAAGTACTCTTCAAGGGAAAACATAATTTTAAATATTAACATTAGAAATAAAGACCCTAAGTCATTCACTTATGCTTCCACTTCAGAAAGCTAAGAAAAGAATAAGATAAACCCAAATAAGTGAAAGGAAGAAAATAATAAAGATAAGAGCAGAGACGACTGTTACAATATAAGAAAGATAAACTACAAATTACCAATATTGGGAATGAAAGAGGAGGTTTATCACACAGATCCTACAGACTTTAAAAGCATAATAGAATATGGACAACTTTATGCCAGCAAGTGTAACAATATAGGTGAAATACAAATTTTGACTAAAAAATAACTGATCAAAAAATAATACAAGAAGAAATAGAAAATCTGAATATCCTTATATATTTCTAATAGAAATTGTGATATCAGAACAAGTTTATAAAGACCGTTTCAGGCCCCAATGGGTGAATTCTGTCAAATAGTCAAGGGAAAACATAGAAAAGTTTTATAAATCTTTTTTCAGGGATAGAGAATGGAGGATTCCTTCTCAACTTGTTTTATGAGCCAGTGTATATTTTTTATACATTTTATTTTACTGTTTATTTATTTATTTTGAGAGAGAGAGAGAAAGAGAGCACAAGCAGGGGAGGGTGGGGCAGAGAGAGAGAGACTTCCAAGCAGGCTCCATACTGTCAGCTCAGAACACAATGTGGGGCTCAATCCCATGAACCATGAAATCATGACCTGAGCTGCAGTCAAGAGTCAGACGCTCAACCAACTGAACCATTCAGGCACCCCAAAGCCAGCATAATTCTGTTATCAAATCCTGAAAAAGAAGGAATTAGAAATCCCTCATGAAAATAGATGTAAAATTCTTAAACAAATATTAGCAAATCGTTGTAGCAGTATATAAAAAAAGTTAATATGTTATGACAAAGTAAGATGCTTTAATATTCAAAAATCATTTGGTATAATTCACTGTATCAGTAAATTGAGAAAAATTATATGATAATTTCTGTTAGAAGCAGGTAAAACATTTGACAAAATTTAACCAACCATTTATGATTAAAACTCTCAGCAAATTGAGAATATTAAATAAGAATTTAATATTAAAGAATACTAAAGAATTAATATTAAAGAATTTTTCAAAACTGTAAAGGACATATGTAGTAAATCAAACATCATACTTAATATCACACTGAATTGTTTTCAACTAAAATCAGAAAAAAAGCCCAGAATGTGGGCTTTCATCACCTGTTGTATATCATCCTGGATGTTGTAGCCATTCCAATAAACCAAAGGAAATCAAAAGGCATAAAGATAAGAAAAGAAGTAAAACTCTGTATCTGACAAATTTTTTTAAGAAAATCCTAGAGGAATTAAGCAACTATTACTAGAACTAATAAAATTATCAAGGTTGCAGGAGACAATAATAATATATAAATAGTTATTTATTAATATATATTAGCAGCAAACAATTGGAAGGTTGAATAAATCCTTTCCATTTATACTGGTTTCCAGAAACATAAACAAACGAATCTAAAGATATCCAAGACCTTTACAGTAAAAACTGGAAAGCATTGCTGGGAGAACTTAACACCTAACTGGAGACATACACCTGTTCACAGATGGATGAGTCAGTATTGTTCAAAGGGCAAAATTGATTTTGATACTGGGCATAATCAAGTTTAAAACATTTTCTCTTTGAAAGACTTGGTAATAGAGCAGAAAGCCAAACACTAAGAGAAAGTATTTGTAAAATATTCATCAAACTATTATGCAAAATATTTCTTTAAAGTTTATTTTGAGAGAGAGAGAGAGAGAGAGAGAGAGAGCAAGCACATGAGCAGGGACGGGGCAGAGAGAGAAAGAAAGAGAATCTCAAGCAGGCTCTATACTAACAGTGTGGGGCCATACACAGGGCTAGAACCCATGAACTGTGAGATCATGACCTGAACCAAAACCAAGAATCAGACGCTTAACCAACTGAGCCACCCAGGTGTCCCATGTTATGGAAGATATTTAAAGAACCCTTTCTAGTTGTTAACGTGATGACAAAGAATAGTTTATATAATGGGAGTAAGATTTGAACAGACTTTCACCACTCAAGATGTTATTGGTCAGTAAGCACATGAAAAGATGCAGATCATCATTATTCATCAGGAAAAATATAATGTAAAATGAAGACAACCCACTATACACCAATTAGATTGGCTGAAATAAAAATGAGCTTTGTGAACCATCTAGAACTCTTTGTATACTGTTGGTGGGAATGTAAAAATTATACAACTTTGGAAACAACTTGGAAATTCCTGAAAAAGTATGACATGCACTTACCATGTGACACAGCCATTCCTCCCTAAGTTTTTCCTTAGAGAAACACAAATATATGGCTATGCAGAGACTTTTATGTGGATGTTTTTGGCAGCTTATTTGTATAGCCCAAAACTGATCACAACTCAAATGTTCATAAATAATTAAACGGTAATTAAACAAATTATGATCTATCTGTATAATATAATACTAGTCAGTCATCAAAGATCTGAATTATTGATAAAATGCAACGTAATGGATAAATATTGTAATCACTACACCAAGTGAAGAAATTCAGATAAAGAGTACTTACTGTATAATTACAACTATATAAAACGTTAGAATATGCAGACTACTATATTGTGACAGATTCCTCATTGCCTGGAGAAGGGAGTGGGAATGAGGAGGGAATGATTGTAACAACAAATTCCAAAAGGATATGAAGAAACTTAAGGAAAAAATAGAAAAATTTTTTATATTCATAGTTTAATAGTAGTTTAATCTCTATATGATAGACATCCAGCTACTACTTGGAGTTGTCCATCAGAGACCTTCTACTTTAGGAACTTATGAAAGTCATTATAGCCTTGAGAGGATTGTACCACTCTACATGTTCTGGACCTCCATAGCCATCCTAGCTGAGAATAAATTCTATTGCTATTAGTGTTTTAGCCTGGAAATATATTATTTTGAATCTTTTTAAAAAAAAAAAACAAAAAAACTTCTTTTACTTTGAGATTCTGAAGGGTATTGTGATTTCTGTGGAATCTTATTAAATGTCATGTTGTCACTCAAGTCCGAACTCTGGAATATCTTTATCAGATATCCACTTTGTTTGGAACAGGTCAGGTTTTGTTGTTGTTTTTAAATATAAACTGGTTCTAAGCAAAGTCATCACATAGGTTTTGGTCTGGTATTTCTTTCTCATGCCTGCTCACTCTTTTTGTCCTTAAACCTCCATCACCTGGCTCCCAAGGCCTCCTTGCTGCTCCCCAAATACCAAGATCTTTTTTTTTTGAGAATTAAACCAAGGCTGAGTGAACCTCATGCCTCAAGAATGCCTTTACCCAAAATGTGATAATTCTTATCTTTTCATTTAATTCCAACTTTATCTTCTTGGTAAGTCCTCATAAACCAGCTCTGTTTAATTGTATCAGCTTCTATAACCAAAGCTGATCACAAGGTTGTTGGGAAGTTTCAGATATTTATGAAATATGTGAAAATACCTTGTAAATTCTGAAATATTATAGGAATGCCAACTGTGTTAGTTTTTAGATTGACTCCAATACAAAATGTGATACCCTCTTTGTAATTTGTTATGAGTATCTCTGGTAGGATGTAGCAGTCTTCCAGAGGGCTAGGAAGCCACAAAACAGTATAACACTTTGAAGAATCATTATGTATTCAGAGGTTTGGTAAAGAGTTGATACTGTTTTATATCCTTGTGTGCCAGATTAACCTAAATTTTAATGATAAAAACATGAGATTCTCTCTTGTGAGTGGTTGCTCTAGCATAGGCTTCCAGACTCCCTCTGGATTTTCACAATTACAAAAGATGGCTTGATTTTTCCCCCCAATTGCAGAATAATACTGAGTACTACAAGCCCAATACTACATACACCAACCAGAAATGAGGAGAACAAGGATGAGTAAGATAAACACACTGTGGGAGAGTGAGAATGCCCTGTCTCCTCAAGGTCCTTCTAGGTGGACTAAGAATCAAGTTGACATGAGACAGATTAACAGGAGAAAATAAAATCTAACAGTGTAAATATGGGGAATCCACACAGACATGGAAATTCCCATGACAGGCAAAATGAGTTATATATACCATTTTGGACTAAGGAGAAAGTCTGGGACTTCAGAGAAAATGAATGCAATTTATAGGAAGATGATAAAGAGTAATTGTCTAGTAAGCTAATGTTTGCTGGGCCACTTAGAAACCATGGGACTTAGAGGACTTTGATCAAACAGGCCTTGATAGGTTCCTCCCTATCTACCATGTCTAGTTCATATCATAATGTAGTTCTTTGTGGTGATAATTCTCTTCCTAGTGCAGGTCCTCTACCTAAATTCTTTGAGGCAGTTGTGGGGGAGGCAGAGAGCTTTTTGTGAATCTGCTGGCATTGCTTTTTTGATTGTTACTTAATTTAAAATAATCTTCATGCCAAAGTGGCTTGGCTTATCATGGGGTGGCCTGCCCTTGGCCCATACAACATGAGAAGGCCATGCCTTTCTTAATGCATCTGTTGAAATCCACAGATAAAGAGCAAATCTTGAAAGTGTCTTTAGAGAAATGACACATTACATACAAGATAACCAAAATTTGATCATTAGCTCACTTCTTCTGAGTATAGAGAGCAGAAGAATATAACATCTTTAAATTGCAAGGGAAAAAATACAGCTTCTCAACCCAGAATTCTAAATTAAAAAAAAAATACATGTGTATGAATAAATATTAAATAAAGACATTTTCACATAAAAGAATCTATCACCTGTAGAACTGCACTACAAGAAATCCTAAAGGAAGTCCCTCATATACTGAAGGGAAATGAAAGCAGATGTTTGATCTTTTTTTTTCTTAATATGAAATTTATTGTCAAGTTGGTTTCCATACAACACCCAGTGCTCATCCCAACAGGTGCGTTCCTCAATACCCCACACCCACACTCCCCTCCCTCCTACCCCCCCATCAACCCTGTCTTCTCTCAGTTCTTAAGAGTCTCCTATGTTTTGTGATCATCTTTTTAAATTTTTCTTGGCCATTGAGTTTGCTCTTTTGTGAATTGGCAATTCAAATTGTTTACATTAGTTTGTATTTTCCTGATTATTAATAAGGTTGAGCAGTTTTTAAATGTTTATTGGTCAATGAATTTGTTTTACTAATTGATAATTCATATCATTTACACAGTTTTTCTGTTAAATTTCTTAGCAATTCCAAGAGCTTCCCTTAGGCACTATGAATACAAACCCTGAATTTGTAATGCAGTTATTTGCCTGTATGGCATCTGTTACCAAAAATGTTCAATCTTTCTTGATGAAATATTATCTATAGGTCTTTTTTTTATTTTCTGGGTATCCTGCCTTATAAAGAGAGTATAATGGGCCCCTAAAATACAGACATCCATGTGTATCCTAAAATTTCATTTACGATTTTTATTTTTAAAATTAATGACTCAATATAACACCGCCTTTTTTGTGAGTGGTTATTCCATCTGTTTGGTTTTTGTGTTTGTGAAGGATAGTGCTTCTTGAGTCCTTTTTTTGTGTCATGGACCTCTTTGAGAATCCAACAAAAGCTATGAGCCTGTTCCCTAGAACAATGTGTATATCCACTAAATTTTGCGTATACTATCAGAAGCTTTTATACATTGTAGCCAGTGTATAAGATTCTTGATTCCATTTTAAGGAAATAATTTCTTCTTAAATATCACTTTTTTTGTTTATCCATTAGAGTCATATCAGAAGTTTTGACACTGGTATATTAATTAATTTGATTTATTATTGCTTAGATACAAAGCCTGCAAGTAGTTGATGTATTTCATTCATTCATTCATTCATTCATTCATTTATTTTTAATGTTTATTTATTTTTGAGAGAGACAGAGACAGCATGCGAGCTGGGGTGGGGTAGAGAGAGGAGACACAGAGTCCGAAGCAGGCTTCAGGCTCCAGCTGCCAGCACAGAGCCCGATGTAGGACTCAACTCATGAACCGTGAAACCATGACCTGAGCTGAAGTCAAACACTCAACCAACTGAGCCACTCAGGCACCCCACTGTATTTGAAAATATAGTGTGCAACTCTGTATGTAGGGCAGACTCAGGATAAATTCATTGTCATATTAGGCATTATTGTGGGTCTCTGTATCAACTATGGTGAACTAAACTACTATGTCAGTTCCTAGAACTCATTGCCATTCAAGGGCCTTAGACACTATAAATATTTAACACAGTTGAATAATGAGAGTTTTTGTTCCTAGGGATGATTTTCATTAACCCTTGCCTTTATCTTAACTGTTTTACCAAAGTTACCCAATTCTCTTTAATGTGTTTAGTCACTGTTCTCTTTAACCTTAAAAATTATGTTTATTCTAAAATTAAAGGAGCCTGTAGAATCCTCTTTTTAATATAATAGAGTTTCAGTTTTCCCTTAGCCAATAAATTGATACATTTTGTCTTGCTATAAGGCATTTCCAGGAACAAAACCCATCTTTGCCATTTTGGGTTTTAGGTATGTGAAACTAGAGGAAGAATAGGTTTTATGCTCCTTTTTTATCCTGTTTATTCATAGTTTTATTGCTAAGTTATGTTCAGTTTTCAGTAAGGAAGTAGAATTTGGCATTACTGTCTAAGAGCACACCATTGAGTTTAGACAAAACTAGATTTGTATTTTTTGTACCACTCATTTTTAATTTTTCTGAGTCCCCTGATTTTTATTATTATCTTCATGCAAAATTAGACTGGGTAAGGATTATGCTTTATATGCAAAGGCTTTTTTTGTTTGCTTGTTTTTAAGTTTTTGACAAAAGTCTTTTCTCTTTTTTGAAATTGAGTTTTAAGGATTAGTGATAACCTGCATACCAAATGAGCTAGGCTTTTAAAATATATATTCACTTAGAGCTCTTTGGTGCTCAACATGGAGTAGTAATCACTTGTTGAAATTCCATTCTCTTGCTTGATTTCCATTGAAATTGTATACCCATGGTTTTCTTCTACCTACCTTTATGATTACTCTTCTCTCTCCCTATACCTTGCAAAACAAGTCCTTCTTCCTTAACTGGATAGAGCCTTTTGATGCCCCTACATCATCTCCTGCACTTGGCTATTGCTCTTGCTATTCTTAAGACTGCAGTAGCTTTTTGCATCCACTTAAATCATGTTTCTTCTTTAGAAATGTATCGGCTTGAGGCTTCTCTCAGCCTCTCCAATCCAAGTAAATCTCCTATGTGATTGGTTATAGAGTAAATGAGAAAATAGATGTGAAATTAAGTTTTAAACAGTGAAACATTACATTTTGGTATTCATTAGGTATTCGTTACACAAGATATTATTGATATTCAGTCATCTTCATACATAATGTATATAAAGCTGCCTCACATGGTGCTCATCTTTAAGAAAGTTTTAAAGTTTTATTGGGATATACTTACATCCAATAAACTGCACATGTTTAAATTAATGCTAGGATATTTGACATATGTACACCCATGAAACCATTCTCAGAATCAAGATAATGCATACATCCATCATCCTCAAAAGTTTCTTTATGCCACTTCATAATCCTCCATTTTACTTCTTACCCCATCCCAGGCAACCACTAATTCTGTCATTATGGATAATTGTCATTTGCTAAGATTTTGTAAAAATAGAATCATACAGTTGTATTCTGTGTCTCTGTCTCTCCTTTTTTTTTTTTTTTTTAAACCTAGCTTCTTTCATTCAGCATAATTATTTTCAGATTAGGTCATGTTTTCCATGAATCCATAGTTGATTTCTTTTTATTGATAGATATTCTGTTGCATGCATATACTACATATTATTTGTCCCCTTACTGGTGAAGATTTGAGATTTTTTTCCAGTTGTAGATTATTACAGAAAAACTGCTATGAACATTTGTGTTCTGTCTTTGTGTGGATATAGGCTTTCATTTTTCTTGGGGAAACAAGAGTGCAAGGGCTGGATCCTATGGAAGATGTATGTCTTTTTCAGAAACCACCAAACTATTCTACATTTTGCATTCTGATCAGCAGTAAATGAGAGTTTCATCTTTGCCAATATTGTTATGGTTAGGCTTTTTGATTTCAGACATTTTAATGGGGCGTAGCGATAGCTTTCATTGGCAGTTTTCAGTACAGCTTGAAGGATAAGAATTGAATATTTATCTTCATATTTTTTTATTTTTTTAAAGCCTTTGAATTTGGCAAGTCTGAGTTCTGTGATAGTAACTTTCTCCTTTGAAAATAAAAATATGTTTATAGTTTATGTCTGTGTTTGCTTGGCACATTAATTATGCACATACTTAGTGCCATTCATACATAATTATTGAAGGGTAACAGTTAAAGGAAATAAATAGTGACAATAAAAGCATCAGTTCTCTTAAATAAATTAACTTTATGCCCTTAGAAGTATCTAGAAGTTGTTTTCTTTGGTGTATGCTTTCCTTATTTGTCAGCTTTAATTGTTTAAGAAGAAGTAAATCTTTTTTCAAAATAAGGTTTGCAATAAAATTGTTTCTTTTTAGAGAGAACTCATTCTTGATTATGAAAGACAAAAGAATTTGAACTAAAATTTTTCTAAGAGGTGTTTCGTAAGATCTCTAGCCATTAGATGTTTTTTTTAAAGCAAAAAGAGCTATAACCTGAGATTTGAGACTTCATCACACAAAAAGCAGGAGAAAACTGTAACCTAAGTACTGTTTTATATCAAATAAGGGTTGACAACAGTGTTTTTATGCATCTGTTCTGCCCACATAAGAAGCCAGCTTTATCATCTGGATGTGTCCTGGGGCTGAAACTTCTTATAAATATGAGAATTTCACCCTTTTTTTTTTTAATGGCAAGCAGAATATGGTATCCAGCTGTGGATTTGCTTATATATTTTGTTTGCATTTTTTTCCTTGGGCTTGTTTTATACAGTGTATGGCAATATGTTGTCATACAAATTCCGTGATTAATGCTTATTTATGAAATCTTGTGTAAATATCTTAGAACTTAGTCAAACAATGTGCAAGTTAAACAATTTTTTTCCTCTGAATATTGGAATGACAAATCTAAGGGGAATGGTAGGTTGAATAGTTTATGTTCTTTATCTATAGCAAAGTCTTATATGTAACATTTTCCTTTTACCATTCTATGTTATGTCATTCTTTTCCACTTTATTTTACTGGGTGAGAAATTCTGTTTCAGATTTATTCCTCAGAAAAGTAGGGGGAATTTAAATGTGGAAAACATTTATAAATAAGAATGGTAATTATTTCATGTGTAATTAAATAATCATATTTACTAGTATACATTTGACATCTAATTCTGATACCTCTGTTTAAGAGGCATTTCTTTGTGTTCTATTAGTTGTGTATTAAAAGCAATCCACTCTTTCATTGTAAGCTGTTTAATTAACATTATTGCTGTATTAACACTGTTTTTCCAAAAAAAGCTAAATTGCTCATAAAATATCAAAGTTTGAATATGTGGCAAACATCAAGTATGAGTAAATTCATTATATCTGCTTCAAATTCAAATCACGATAAAATACTTAAAATTGTAAACTTGCTGTATGAATTGTTCTTTGTATATCTCATCTGAATCATAGTATCATAAAATATTCATGATCATATGTATTATTATAATATATATATTTGATAATTATCAAATATAGATTACAGATCATGATATAATATCATGATTGGTGATATACTGATAGATTTTTATTTCATGTATTCTTATTTCCCTGGACTTGTTTTAATTTTTTCACATGTAGTAATTTAGTCAATTGTGACTGGAAGTTGAAAGACTCGTTTTCCCTTTTTCTTCTGCTCAGGTGCAGCTTTTCTATGAACTGACTGAGATCATGAATAAGGTCTGGAATAAGATTCAGAGGAGAGGTAATCTCAGTCCTTCATCAGCCTATGCAGAAACCGTGGCGGGGCCTGTCCCTGGTTCTCCAGTGAGAAGCAGTGTAGGCACTGCTCCTCCAGATACCAGCACATGCAGCCCATCTGCTGATGTTGGAACTACTACTGAGGTAAGTGTTTCTGAAAGGTTCTGCTGCCAGTGAAGGGTGATATATACCACAGAGTTCTATATCAGGGCTGAGAATGAAGATGACCTCATTTCTGTGGAAGCTGGCAGGTTCAGAAGGCTCATGGGGAGCTGTGGTAGCAGTGGCTATTTATTAATGTTCCTTTTAGGTCCAAGTATTTTAATTGCTTTCAGTAGGTAGTGGGGTAGTTCAGGATATTCGGGTTCTATGAAATGGAAAAAACTGAGACACAGTAAAGGTATGTTTCCTCAGAAGTATGGAAACTTAAAAGCTGAGTGAAAAAGAGGCTTATGCTTCCCTTTCCCCTACCCTCTCTGCCCCTGCTCTTTTTGTGAACCAGGGTATTATTGTTATCTTTACGTTAGTGGTTTTTAATCCTGTCAAACCCAAAATCCTCACCTTCTCTCTTCCAGTCATAAAAGTCTTTCTTTTCATTTTTAACACCCTAACCTCACCCAACATGCCAGTGCCTGTTTTATAACAAATATTTTATAATGCCCCTTTACTATCCTGAATGAAAAAAAAAAACAATGTAATGCACATATACATAATATTTCAAAAATATCTAATAGCTCAAAATATAAAGGATTAAAGGAATATAATTCAAAGTATAATAATATATATTCAATATATGTGTAAGTGCTCAGGCATGACTATGTTAGAAGAAGACATGATGAAGTACACAGTACGTACAATACGTACGTGAATTTGACTGATAACAAATAGACTTGTTTCCATCTGTATCCAGTACCATGAATGGTACTGTTGTGGCATCATTTATTGGTGGCATCATTTTCTGAAATAGCAAACTTGGTAGAGTTTTGAATAGAGCAAAATTTATGCTTCCTTTCTTTTCAGTATTTACATTTCTGGAACTCTTAGTGTATAAGTATAATAAAATTGTGCAGAAATGCCAAAAAAATAATGTTTAGATCTAAAGCTGAATTAAGTTTTATTTCCAAATATATTTCCAAGATTTTCACCTGTGTAAATTTCTATGAGATCATTTTGCTTTTCAGGACTGCCTTATTCATGATAGAAGCTCTTAATTCCCCCTAATCCTAACTCTTAAATGCCGGTAGTGACACCCAATCATTGAGTTAACCAGAAATATCCTAATACATTTCCCCAACACAGGGGTGAACTTGCACCACTGAGAACTACTATAATAGATAGAGGTAGAAGTTATGTTATTGTTTTTGCACGAAGACATGTTCTATGGAAACATAGCTTTGGCAAAATACAGAATGGGAAGAAGCATCAGGTAAAGGGGATGTTATTATTTTTTTTAAACACTAAAGGCAATCAAACTCAGTTAAATGGACATTTTTTTTTAATTTGCTTTGAGGCTTTAACACATTAGAGTAGATCTGTTTGACAACTGCACAAGCAACTTCTCTATCCCCATTCATTCTACATTCTGAGAAACCAGTGACCCAAGTGATGGGTTTTGCTCCACACTCCAAACGAGGAATAAGTCCAGTCTAGAAATGTGCAGTTATGAGGTCGATGGGGCATATCCCTTCTAGGGTAAAAACTTGCTTTCATGGAGATTCCTACAGTTAGAATACAAAAGCTCCTGCAGTTTAAAAACAACAACCACTCTATTGAATGTAATAGTTTTCAAACTTATTTAACCAAAGACTCTTTTCCACATATTATCATTGCACAGAATACACTTTGTGAAATACTTTAGAAGAGTAATCAAAGCTTGGGGTGACAAGTTGCTAACAAGGATAGTATAAGTGAAATTAATAAATGAAGTTAAGTCATAGAGACATTCCACTGGCAGAAAGGAGAGTGTTCCATTAAACAATTGTCTGCTAAGTACTTTATTTACTGGGATGTCCAGATAAACATGACTACCTATTTTGGGAAGTGGGCTTTTAGAAAGAGACATTTAAAAAAACATTGAAAGACTGGAAAAGACAAGGCTTTCATGGAGTGGTCGCACCTGTTGGTCATAGATCTAGGGACTGCCATTCATACAAAGTACAGTATAAATGGTGCTCTCTATTGTGCACTGTCCAACCTACACAAAAGGACATGGTAGCCCTAATATGAGATGTAATAGAGATGAACATGCCCTGTAATTATAGAAGTATGATTAACAAATTTATTCTCTTGTATCTTTGGGTGTTTTGCAGAGGAAGTAACGCTTGAGAAGAATCTTGAAAATAAATATAACATTAGTAGCAGTTTTGTTTTATTAGGTGTATTATAATAGAAAAAGCCAGAAGAATGATGTCCTCATGAGCCAAAATGGGGAAATTAATAAAAGGAGAGATTAACAAAGGGAGAGATTTTCTCAGTCATATAAAAAGAAATTCATTCTAGGGTGTCTGGGTGGCTCAGTCATTTAAGTTCAAGCTCTGGATCTCAGCTCAGGTCTTGATTGCAGGGTCGTGAGTTTAAGCTCCACACTGGGCATGGAGCCTACTTAACAAAAAAAATTAAAAAAATAAATTCTGATTTCTATAACAAGATCCTTACATTCCTGCAATTCATTTAAATTTAAAATATTGAGGATTCTTTCTGATTGAGTTGTAAACATAAGCAATGAAAATGTTCATTAGTGAGCTTATTAGTTTTGCGTTAGCCATGGATTTAATCTGACCTATGTGAAAAAGATCTGAAAATGAAAGAATCATAATGCAAAAGACATATTCATTGGAGGAAGACCATGTAAAGCAGCTTACAAAAGGTCATACAGACTTATGAAGGAAAAAGTGGCAAATATTTTCAGAATGTACCATCTTCTCTTGTTTACATACTGTGGTCAAGAAAAGAGGTGAGTAGTCCAATATGGATTTGAAACCTACAGTTATTTGGGATACTTGTTCCCTGAGAAATATCTTAAAATAATTTAGCTCCTTTATTTGCCATAAATGGCAGGAAGATTTTTGTGAATACTGTTAGGATAATCAGTGTTAGGGCTTTGATCTAACTTTGCAAATTAGAAGGAGGTGTCTATGTATTGAATATTTAATGTTTAATTTCTCCTCTCAAGAAAATAGTTATGTGGGGATCAAGGTTAACTATGTATCCATATGAGTTTAAATTTACCCCTTTGAGAATTAGCCAGTAAATGATGACATCTGAAAATACAATCATTGTTTTCTCCTGTGTGTATGAATGCTCCGTCTATGACTCAGTCTGTGGTTTAATTCATCCAGAATTCAAACTTTGTGCCCAAGTTTTCATTTCTCATTTCTCTTTGTTTATTGTGCTGCTAGAACTGTGTATAAATGATATTTGTAATTTTCATTCCTTTACTTTTGAGTTCTAGCATATTAGATATGTTACTGTGATCCTTTGGATTCCATTTTTAACTTATTTTTGTTAATTTTGAAGAATTTGGCTGTATATTTGAATATGTTACTTACTCAGTGGGAAATACTGGATGTGAAATAACTCTCCACTACCATCCATCCCCTCTTATCTTTATTATTAGTGGATAACCCTAATTTAAGCAACCCGTACAATGCTTGGTGTGCAGATTGGGTTTTAAACACATTGTTCTTGAATATGTGGATGTTAAATGATTTGGGAATATCAACTCATTATGATTGAAATCAATCTGATTTATTATACTCTACAGCATGTATATATTAAGTCCCTGCAAATATATTATGATGTGAATTCATAAAACTGTATGAGTTTATTTTTTAAAAAGTTTTGGTCTTTTGTTTTAAACATAATTATTTTATATTTTTTTATCAGATTTGTCCAAATTTTTTGAGAGTCTAATCCTGTTGTTAACTCTTGCTCTTTGTAGATTGTTTCCTTATGTGTTATGTAACCTTATATTAAGAGTTTTTCATTAGCCTATGAGACTTTTACATAGTGGTTGAGGCCCTATTCCCACAGAGGTTTTGTGTGTTTATATCTTTGATGGACTACAGGGGTTGTTTCTAGCCTGAAACACCTTTACTTTTAATTTCATATCTAGAAGTTTTTTGAAAACATTTGGCAGTATAAAATCAAGCCCTCAAACCTATATATACCTCAGAATTGTGTTTAAAAGTTTCTAGGATACCTTGTAAGATACATAAGTCTTTCCTTTTTGGGGTTTATTCTGTTGTGCTTTCACATTTTTTAATTGGATACTTAATATTCATCTTTAAAAAATTAAACATTTAAAACAGAGTCTTTTTATCCTAAGAGGAATTTATAATATGGCATGGATATGTGCATACACATAATATGTAGGTGGACTGCAAAATTTAGCTCATAATGGATTCTGCTTCCTAGAGACAATTCTGTACCACATAGAAGGAGGAGCAAAACTTTTGTTATATAAGAAAAAAATATAAAATTCTGAGTGTATGTGAGAATACTGATTTACAACTCAACCAAAAGTAAAAATTAACAGATTAACCTCTAATGTTGTAAGTTTTGCTTCATGGCAAAATTTGACTTACATTCTTATCCTTCATTGATTCAGTGATTAAAATTGCTTCTAGTTTAAAAAATATGTATGTTGTGTGTGTGTGTGTGTGTGTGTGTGTGTTTAACATCCATCACCATACATAGTTACAAGTTATTTTTTCTTGTGATGAGAACACTTAAAACCTACTCTCTTACCAACTTTCAAACACACAATACAGCATTATTACCTATATAGTCATCATGCTGTGCATTACATACATCCCCAGGACTTATTTATTTTATACCTAGAAGTTTTTGTCTTTTAACCCTGGGCACCTATTTTGACCCATATTCACTTTAAATTTAACTGAAAATAAGTGCATTATAAATAATTACTGGAGATTGAGGAATGAACCACCTCATGCCAGATTTTTTAAGTTTTTATTTAAATTCCAGTTAGTTACCATACAGTGTAATATTAGTTTCAGGTGTACAATGTAGTGATTCAACACTTCGATACAACACCCAGTGCTCATCACAGCAAGTTCACTCCTAATCCCCTTCACCTATTTCACCCATCCTCCCACCCACCTTCCCTCTGGTAACCGTCAGTTTGTTTTCTATAGGTAAGAGTCTGTTTCTTGGTTTGCCTTTCTATTTCCCCCCTTTGTTTGATTTGTTTCCTCACTTCCACATATGAGTGAAATCAAATGGTATTTGTCTTTCTCTGACTGACTTTGCTTAGTATTATACTGTCTAGTTCCATCCATGTTGTTGCAAATGGCGAGATTTAATTCTTTTTATGGCTTAGTAATTTTCCATTGTGTGTGTGTATACACATATACATATATATGTATAATATATACACACCACATCTTTTTATCTATTCATCTACCAATGGACACTTGGGCTCTTTCCATATCTTGGCAATTGTAGATCATGCTGCCATAAACATCAGTGTGCATGTATCCCTTTGAATTAGCATTTTTGTATCCTTTGGGTAAATAGTAGTTACCCAATTGCTGGATCATAGGGTTGTTCTATTTTCAACCTTTTGAGGAACCTCCATACTGTTTTCCAGAATGGCTGCACCAGTTTGCATTTCCACCCACAGTGCAAAAGGGTTCCCCTTTCTCCATATTCTTGCCAACACACCTGTTGTTTCTTGTGTTGTTGATTTCAGCAATTCTGACAGTTTTGAGGTGATATCTCCTTATAGTTTTGATTTGTGTTTCTCTGATGATGAGTGATGTTGAGCTTCTTTTCATGTGTCTGTTAGCCATCTGGATGTCTTCTTTGTAAAAATGTCTATTCATGTTGTCTTCTGCCCATTTTGTAATTGGATTATTCATTTTTTTTGGTGTTGAGTTTTATAAGTTCTTCATATACTTTGGATATGAACCCTTTATCAGATATGTCATTTGCAAATACCTTGTCCCATTCTATAAGTTGCCTTTTAGTTTTGTTGATTGTTTCCTTTGCTCTACAGAAGCTTTTTATTTTGATCAAGTCCCAATAGTTTATTTTTGGTTGTTTCCCTTGCCTCAGGGGACATATCTAATAAGGAGTTGCTATGAGGTCACCTTATATTTGTTGTGCTCATTTATATCGATTATGTATCTAGGGAATGCTTTGAAATCACAGTTTTGAATTTTTCATTTCTAATTAATATTTGCATTCAAAGAAGTTCATAAATTTTTAAAAATTGCTACTATATAAAGTACTGTTTTTCTCATTTGCATCAAATACATTCATTATTTTGACTATGAAGAGTTCACTACAAATGAATCTGGTTTTAAAAAGTACACTCTTAACAATTATTTGTATTAAATAGGAGTATTTGTTTATATGATCCTTGGGTGATTTATACTTTATGAGTAATTTTTTTAATGTTGACATGTTGGAAGGAAGTACCATACTTTTCAGTGAATATAGCTCTAGCTTCCTGAATATCAATCTGGATGGTGGTAGAAGGGGAAATAGGCGTAAGAGGCGTAAGTACGAAGCTTAAAAACAGTTCATCATTTTCCCCACCCTTGCATTCAAATAGCGAGAGCAAAGGTAGTGGAAACCACAGCAGGCCACTTGTCACTGTTGACTTAAGTACAAACCATGGTGGAAGTGTTTAGCCCTTTGGGAAGTTTTGTGATTGAACAAGAATGCTGGAGTTATTTTGATAAGGGAGTGGAGCAGTGTGGCCAAAACTATGATCATCCCTGAGCTCTAAAGCAGGCCAAGGATGAAGGGCTGCAGTGTTTGCTCTTCCAGATGAACAAAGATAAATTCAGCTAGGAAAATAAACTCAGTCTTTTGGTCAATTTGCAACAGAATGGTGAAAGAATTGAACTGTGTATTTTAGAACTTGGCATAAAGAGGTGTGGGAAAATAGTTCAGCATCTTCAATTCTGGCTCTATTTTTGCTATAGATTTGGAAATGGAGCAGAAAATTAATGCACAAACATATTTAACAATACCACACCAAATGTTGTAAATCCAAAATGAAAACTGAAACTGCATGAGGAGGGAGAGCAACTTTTTCAGAAGTGCTTGGTTATTAAATTTGAAGCCACCATGTTCTTAGCATTCCTACTGAATATACTTAACAATATTTAAAAATCTAGGTCTCATTGATTTGAGGTGCTGCTTTCTCCACAGTTTCCATTCTTGGGAGTATGATGTTCTTCTAACTGTTGAAGGAAAATTTAATTTATGAATGCTTCTGCTATAAGAATTTACCCATAAAGAAAGGCGTGTTAACTATATTATATTATCTTTTATTGAATTTGACTTTGTAAAATGCATCCTTTTCTGGGATTAGTTTGTGCTTTTCATTAGATGTTGTGTTACTTTAGACAGCAACCAAAACCCTGAATTTTTGTATCGCTTCTCAAATTGTAAGAATTTCAGCTGTAGCAGAATTAGGACTACTTATTTTGGAGAAGCATTTATATGAAAACATCACAAACAGGAAGTTGTTTGCCTTGTTTGGTGTAAATGTAACAAGGATTGGCTTCACTATCTTCAGATTTAAGTCTATAATTTTCTGTCACAGTAAATCACAGGACACTATTGCTTTGCTGTGTTTGGTGTCTAAGTATTCCAACAATAAGTACTTGTCTGTTCTTTTGTGAAAATCTTCCCCATTAAGTCTCCTTCGGGGTGTTCAAGGAAATTAAATTTTCTTCTGATTGAAAGAGATTGTAAAACTTATCATGAGGTCAAGGTAAAAACTTCATGTAGGCGCTGAATATACCTGAGTAGAATACATGTCTGTGCTAATGAGAGCAGAAATTTTTGGATTTACATAAGGTTTTACTCATCGTCCCTGTTGTTAGCTGTCAGACTAATGGCTTGACTAAGAGATGAGTGGCTTCTGTCCTGAGAAACTATCCATAGAAAGCAATATACTGACCATGTTGTGTTGTCTTCTATTAAATTTTAAAGGATGTTTTGTTCTGGCTGTTGACTACTGGTCATGACTCCTTGGCATAGGAAGTGAACATTTTGTTTGAGACATTCAAAGCAACAAAGAACTATTAGAAGTTGAGGATATATGGCAAAGGAAAAGGTGCTAAAGTTAGAAAGATGACAAAATGAGAAAGGCAAGAAGGTATAGATAGAATACCAAATTTTGTAAGACTGTGAGCATACAATTTGTAAGTAGTCGTTCCATTTGTTGGCGATAATTATACCTACTAATTATGAATTGTTTATTATATGTAATCACTGTATGTTCGTGTTCTTTTTTCTTCTTAACAACAATTCTAAAAGATAAATATCAAAATAACCATTTTGCAGAGGAGGAAACAAACATGAATAGGGTCTGAAGAAGTCCGTAACCTAGTGTATCATGTGCTTTACCAGACTATGTTTAAGTACATATAACTAAAGTTTAAAAATATATACACGTCTTTTAAATAAGCATACTATAGTGTATTTGATCAGTTCTCAGAGAATGGGTTTGGGCTCCTGAGTATTTTTGAAAGTTTTAAATGGACTGCAAAGGTAGGATTTTAAGAGCCCAAATACTTGGTAGCTAATCCTTAAAATAACACAATACGTGAGAGTGATCACTATCCCTGACACCATCTCTTCCTGTCTTGAGGCTGAAGTTATCCAACTCCAAACCAGGATTTATAATTTTCTCCAGACCATGTAACAGCTGCTGAAAACATTTAACAAAAACAAGGACTACCAAACAAACCTTTTACAGAAAGTTTGTTAGTTCCAAATGTGGGAACTTACATATTCGTAATTCATTATTTATTTGTTGAATTAAATAAGCTCATGGTCTTTACCTCGAGCCGTTTAGCCATATAAGTCATTGTAAAAATCTGTTGTCGGGGTGCCTAGCTGGCTGGCTGGCTCAGTTGGTAGAACATGCTACTCTTAATCTTGGGGTTGTGTGTTTGAGCCCCATGTTGAGTGTAGAAATTACTTCAAAAAATTAAAAAAGAACTATTATCAAATCCAACTTTTTAATATCTTCTTATAATATGTGAGACATAATAAATGTTCTATTTCTTACTCCATGCTTATGGTAATCACTTTGCTATGGATATTGCAGATTCATACATAAGTGCTGTATAGCAGGGGTAGACAAACTGTATAAATGGCTAGATAGTAAATATTTTAGGTTTTGTGGCCCATAGTATCTCTATAGGAACTACTTAACTGCTAAAAAGTAGCCATAGGCAATAGGTAAATGAATGAATATGGCCATAATCTGGTAAAACTTTATTTCCAGAAGTTGAGCCTTCAAAATTTATTTTATCATTTTTTATAGTTATTTTTCTTTGTTACACACTTGTTTTTTCTCATTCCAGGGAGATTCTGTACAAGCAGGTGATGACTCACCATTTTCAGATTCTGTTACCTTGGAACAAACTACAAGTAACATTGGTGGATCCAGTGGCCGTGTTAGTCTGTGGATGCAGTGGGTGCTCCCCAAAATTACTATAAAGCTCTTTGCTCCAGATCCTGAAAATAAAGGCACAGGTACAGGGTTACTTTTCTTCTCTGCTAAAAAGGTAAAATATTAAACACTATTTTTCAAAGAAATAGTAGAACCTAGTTTTATTTATCACTGTCATTTAAAGTAAACAAACACCATTAGGTCTAATTTAGTTGCTTTCTATTAGCAATACCTAAATTTTGTCTTTTTATATTAAAATTCATTCCAAAAGCCATGAAGTAATTTTTTCATTGGTTTCATTGATGTGTTATATCATTTTCACTAAAAGTATGCGAAGATTGTTAGATACAGTACCTCAAGCATCAATGGATTTCTTCTGTCTTGAAATAGGTGCTTTATCTTAATCGTGAGGCCTATATTGATGTTACTTTTCTTATTATTGTAGAATCCTGTATGGTTAATGAACAGAAAGTCTCATTTCCTCTCTAGGAGTTAAGGATGTATATATGAACATTAAATGTAAAACACAAGGTTTTAATATCGATTGTGAGGCCAATGCTGATTATGTTTGCTTCTTATTGCAGAGCTTTGTATGGTCAGTGAACTAGAAGATCTCAGTGCTTCCATAGATGTTCAGGATGTATATACCAAAGTGAAATGTAAAATAGAAAGTTTCAATATTGATCACTATAGAAGCAGGTAAATAATAATAAATACGGTAAAACCTATGCTTTCTTTGAACACAGTCTTATATAAGAATTTTTATATTTTAATTTTGTTATTTTTTGAAGTGCTGTACTTATTCCCAAAGAGAGTTCTTAACAGATAAATTGATTAATTTTACTTGGTATTCATTCATATATGGAATATAACAAAGTTTTGTTTCATGCGATGGCAAATCTGTTCATAAATATCCGTATTGCCATATTAAATGAAATGAGCTGCTTTTACTACCAGTTTGATAGTCTGTTTGATAGAAAATAACAAACTCAAACAGTTTGTTATTTTGTATATTTGCAAAGATACTGGAGACATAGTGGATGGTTTTGTTTTTGCTGTATACTTGCTGTCCACTCTCCATATGAGTTAAATCACAGATTAAAATGGAGCGACATCTCGTGGCCCTTTGTGCTTTGGAGACTTTTCTTAATCTCTAATTTGACTAATATACATGTGGTAGATATTCCTAGAACCAGATTTTTCTTGCCCTAATAACTTTCTATCAAAAGTATTATTGTGGGCAAATATAATTTATTTATAATAAATAGTTAAAAAGTAAAGTTTTAAACAACTGTATTTTGGGTTTTTTTTTTAAACGTTTTTTTATTTTATTTTTGGGACCGAGAGAGACCGAGTATGAACGGGGGAGGGTCAGAGAGAGAGGGAGACACAGAATCGGAAACAGGCTCCAGGCTCCGAGCCATCAGCCCAGAGCCTGACGCGGGGCTCGAACTCACAGACCGTGAGATCGTGACCTGGCTGAAGTCGGACGCTTAACCGACTGCGCCACCCAGGCACCCCGTATTTTGGGTTTTTTTAATGTTTATTTATTGTTGAGAGAAAAAGAGACAGAGTGTGAGTGGTGGAGGGGCAGAAAGAGAGAGGGACGCACAGAATCTGAGGCAGGCTGCAGGCTCTGAGCTGTCAGCACAGAGCGCCACACGGGGCTTGAACTCGTGAATCGCGAGATCATGACCTGAGCTGAAGTTGGATGCTTAACCGACTGCAACACCCAAGCGCCCCCAAAAAGTAAAGTTTTACATATCCTCACAAAGATATATCGCAATGTTGTCATTAATTTTTCCCAAATACAAAATAACTAGCACTTTTTGGAGTTTTGGGGTTTTTTTTTGCTATTCTGGAATACTATTCTGGAATTTGTATTTTTTAATTGAATTATAATAAAACACATTTTTTAAAATTATTTTTTAAACAGCATCATATTTTTAGTTTCATATTAATTTAGTATAGAAACAGCCTTAAAGTCTGTTTTTTGGATTCATAATTTTCATTCAGCAGTTATTTATTGAGTGCCTGCAGAAGCACATCTGTTTCTGTATTTTTACTGGTGCATCATATACCCTAAAAACAGAATCTTTTTTCTTTAACAGGTTTCTAATTCTGCATTAAAAACATTTGAATTTTTATTACTTATCATATTGCGTGTCACACATATCCTATTGCTTATGTCAATGACTATCAAATCTATCTAGCCAAAAAATTGTGTCATAATTATGAAGTTCAAAATATTTTGCTGGGTATATATTAAAACCTGTTGTAATAGTAGAATGTTATGAAGCATATATTTTCTTTTACACTAACCATGAATCATTAATTGATCTTTGATAATGTAATATTTAGCTCTTTAGATCCTCCTGAATAGTATATCTCTATATGATAGATATAGATACATGTGATACATGATTATTTCAAGTGATACACGATTATTATGTTATAGCTGTAATAATTTTCTGATGATGTGAACATTATAATCTATGTTCTAGATCATCAATGACTTTACTGTTAAATTATGTAAGTTTTAAATATTTACCCATTGATTTATTCAAAATATTTGTTGTGTATTATGTGCACTATGCTAAGCACTGAGGATGTAGTATTGTAAGAAAAATAAACATAAATCATGCTGTTAGGGGCCTTGTGGTCTCAGAGATAAGGTAGAAATAAATAACCAATCAATAAGTATACAGTTTTACCAATAAGACAAATGCTTCTATTATGCAAAACTACCCAGGGTGTGGTGCTAAAATAAATTGTTCTTGATTGCATTGTCACTTCCACGTTTCAGTTCAGTGTAGTGTTGTTTACATGGTAACTATTTGAAATAGTTATATATGCTCAGTTTTTAACTCAGAAAAATTGAAAAGAACAGATAAGGTGAACTTATGTTTTCCAGGCCAGGGGAAGGTTGGCAGTCAGGACATTTTGAAGGAGTATTTCTACAGTGCAAAGAAAAACCTGTGGTGAGACTCATTTAGTAATTATGATTTTTTGAAAATATATTATAAACTGTTTATCTTTGTTCATTCATGCAATAGGACTAATGGTTGCAAGAATTAGAGCTCAGATAAATTCTTTTTGACCTATTCTTCCAAAATTACATTACAAAATAAAACTACTCCTTTAAATGCTTGTGTTTTGTAACCATTTTCCTATTATAGCTATTAAGTAAATTTTTCAAAAAGCAAAGGTAGGATTGCTTTTATTAAAATGTTTTATCATTAATGTACTATTATGTTGATGTTTTAGAAGTTTTTCCTATTCATAAGTGAGTTCATGTTGGATTTTCCTTTATCATAAACTAATAGTAGTAATTTGACACTAAAAGCAATTATTTTTCATTTACTTCCATTAACAATGCTTTTGCAGAAGATGGTCCAGACAGAGGCCATACCTAGCAGGGGCTCAAACCTGAGCCCGTGCAAACTTGAGCAAAATTAAAACTATCCAGATTTTTTTGCTTATGGCTTTTATTGCTTTTTGTCTTTTCACCTTCTTTGCTCCTGTCCATCACCTCAAGCCTTGGGGAAGAGTGTTGGTCTTTGGGGCAATGTGGAGGTGTCTTCCTTTCCTGTACTGACAAGCTGAACAGACGCACCTTGTTGGTTCGACCCATCAGCAAGCAGGACCCTTTCAGTAATTGCTCTGGCTTCTTTCCTTCTGTAAGAAATCATTTTAAAATTATGCTACAGAACTCCCACTAACAGGAATCCAGAGAAGGAATTGAACTATCCATAGAGTCAACTCTTGATTTTTATCTTCCTCTGTGTCATCCACTTTGTAAATGAACTCTACTTTACTTTTAACTCATAGACTGATTTTCTAGTACCATCTAATTTGTTTCTGAGTTACTTGCATATACTCTTTTTCACTCTGGTTTTGTGATTACAAACTAACTTTACCATCAGCATAAGAAAATAGAAGTGTAGGACATTAAGTGTAATGTTTTTTAAATTGTGCATGTATTGAATAATCAAGAGTTGACCAGACTGCTTTGTCTTTTCTTTTATGGCTTCTACTTAGATTGCTTTTTTCCCCTTTCTATTATGCCATTTCCTTCTCACAACTAATCCACATTACCGTATTTGGTGATCTTGAATCTGGACAGGGCTATATGCCTGTCATTGCTGGATATAGGATGAACACTAGACTGTCCACCAGTGGCTTTTAGAAGTTTAGAACCTTATTCTTTTCTAAGTGGTACAATATATCTGGATATGTCATTAAGCTAGTTGTTTTAAAGGCCATTCTTAAAGTCAATACAAATGCATATAATTTAAAAATATTAAGAACAGATTACCACAATGATAATAGCAATTCTCTTAAGAATTTTTTAAATCATTGCAAACATTAGATGTTTTCTTAGCATGTGTGAACTATTTCCCCTTTTTTGTAACTCAAAAGGAATTTAAGACCTAGACCTTTAAAAAGGTGATAAAATTAGTCAAATATTTTAAACAGTTGTTTAATATTGTATTTGAATAGCAAATGCTAGTTTCTAATTGGATTCTGATATTTTTTCTGGAATTTTAGTCTGGAAAAAACATCTCTACATGTGGCTTTTATATCAGTGGAAATTCTGTTCAGTTTTATTTTTATTTGAATGGTATTGGTGTCTCTGAGAAACATTCTTAATTTTTTTACATACTTAATAATTTTAATGTATATTCATGAAAAAACCCAAACTTATTAATGCCCTTTAAAATTTTTCTGCATTTTTATATTTCTTTAATTATCAGTGTTTTCTAACTTTTCATTTTAAAGAGTGTAAGATGCTGATTATTACCATATGAAAAGTAATATTTACATTATCTCACTCCAGCTAGTATTCACTTGTTTTTTCATTTTGTTCCTTGTACATTAAGGGAGTTGAGGATGCAACAGTTCAAGAAACAAACTTTCTCTCATGGGGAGTTTACATTCAAGAGTACCTACGTTCAATATGTTTAAAATATATTTTCCAAATCAAAACATTCATACACTGAAGCACCTTTTATACTATTTCCAGGATTCAAGCATAGCCATTAAGGGGGATTTGAGTTAGGTTATTTAGATTAGTGGTTGATTGTAACCCTGCCCCCCAAGTCCAGTTTAAACATCTAAATACAGACAGTGTTGTTGCTGTTGGGCTATATCACAGCCATCGTTCTCCATCCGGTGTTTCCTGTTACCTAGCAAGATGGACATAAGACTGGTAGCACGTTTTCTTGCTTTACTGTATTTCCTTTTGCGTGTAGAAAGCAAAAGGAAAGGGAAATCAGAGAGGCAGCTAGGAAGTTGGGAACAGTAAAAACAAAACAAAAAAACACCTGAAGGCAGCAGGACAGTTAACATGAAAAATGATTATTTTGCACATCCATTTAATGCCTACTTCCCAGGGTATTTTTAATGGTCAGAAAATTAGGTTAAAAAAGAACGTAGATGAAGATAACTTTTACCTCACCTTTGTTCATTGTAAAGTCCAGATTAAAAACAAAATTAACAGTGACAGCTGAAATGCCTACTATTTTCCCCTTGCTGTGTCACTAGGTGATAGGTAGCAATGTGAGAGGAAGAAAATGGAAGCAAAAGAGCTTCACTAGTGCTGGGATAACATAGGCCTGGGCACTTTGCTGCTTTGCCACTCTCACTTTTTTCCTGTTTGTTGTTCTTTCTCAGTGCACTTCCTCTCTCGACATCACGCATTGGACTGTAATAACCTAAAAACTTTATCAGGCCCTGGGAAGAGAGGTTGGAAATGTGTATAACACCTTAACTTTAACTTTATGTTGAGTGATGTGTAAAATAGGATTTTATGTACATTAATTGGTTCAGGAAAACTTTAAGAGCTGTCCTTTAATGTTGAGAAATAGAAAGTATGCATTTTATTTCACTCTTCAAAGTATGCTGTTTTACTACAATTTGTTTATAGTGTGTAATTTGAATATAATTGGACATGTTTTGTCAGAAGTATTGATGATATAATGATATAATTTTTACTGTCAGTCAAATGTCGTATGTGTATTTATGTAGCATTAAACTCAAGGAATAGGAGTTTGAATTGTGAGAGAGTGGATAGTTAGGTTTTGTAAACAGAATGATAGCCACTGAAAATAAGCAAGTTCTAAAAGACAAGTGTTTTATTTTTGTGTTATGTTACTATCTCCAATAAACATGCATTAAATGATTGGTTTAGTTATCAAAGCATGGTATCAATGAAGCTCTTTTTATGGGCTTAGTCTTCATATACATTAGCCAAATTATTAAAAGAAAAACTCTGTTCTCATAAATGTTAATTAAGTCGAGGGAAGTCGATCATCTTTTCTATTCAGATTGTTTGTTGATTACAAATGGAAGTACATTACATGGTTATTTCAGTTTCATCTGCATAAACAACGTCTCTGTGATCCATATTGGTACTTTTAATGAAAAATTATCAAGAATGAAAAGATAAACTCCAGAGATGTCTTGTTGCAAATTCTGAATATCAGAGAGAATGTAGAAATCATAGACACAGATATAACAAAGTTTAATTGCCTTTCTCAAGATCTAGAACTAGAACTCAGGATTTCTAATTTTCAGTTCAGCATTCCAAGTCTTAGATGGTTTTTCCCCATGTGTGGAATTGATCAGTAATGTGCTCATCAGAGGGTGTAGACATAGTAAAAGATTATAATATCAACTGAGATTATTTTCTGCTTTCACATAGTTTTTTTTTTCTTTTTTGTAATGAAGTTTGTATTGTGATTTCCTCTTTCTGGAACAGACAACAGCAAAACTCCTAGATGGCTCTCATCAGCAGCATGGATTTCTCTCTTTGACATACACAAAAGCTGTAACAAAAAATGTCCGCCACAAGTTAATATCAAGAAATGAGCGAAGAAGTTTTCATAAGTTATCTGAAGGTTTAACGGATGGTTCCCCTCATTTTCTTCATGAAATTCTTCTTTCAGCACAAGCTTTTGACATTGTCCTTTGCTTTCCTTTGCTTAATGCCATTGCAAGTATATTTCAAGCAAAATTACCAAGGACCCAAAAAGAGAAAAGAAAATCTCCTGGCCAGCCCATGAGGAGCCATACATTGACTTCACGCAGCTTACCTTTGATTTATATCAACACAAGCATAATCAGAATTTTTGTTCCAAAAACAGAAGAAATGCAGCCAAGTATTGAAGGTATGGCCTTCAGAGGTTTTTGTGGTCTGATTTTACATAACTTCCATTTAGGGAGTTTAGTTTTTTCTATTCTTTTTTAATATGGCTGGTGGTTGTAGTTTGTACTCTGGTGTGTTTTAGAAAGAGTAACTATGTTACAGTCATTCTACAACTAAACCTTTAGGAGATATGTCAGGATACTGGGTTTGTTTCTGACTCAATTACTAGAGTAAAAAGTAGATTTTTTTTTTCATCAGGACTTTTGCTAGTGAAGCTTATCTTACTGTCATTTGTTTTATTAAACTCAAATGTTAGATTCTATATACCTAAGGTAAGTAGAAATTATTAAAAAAAAAATAGCCAACACCCAAGGTTCCTGTGGCTTCTTCCAGGCTTCTCAGTGCAAATTAACTTAGGTTTTAAAATGAAATGAATTTGGGGCACCTGGCTGGCTCAGTTGGTAGAGCATCTGACTCTTGATCTCAGGGTTGTAAGTTCAAACCCATGTTGGGCATGGAGCCTACTAAAAAAATAAACAAATAAAATGTAATGAAATGAATTTAGAATCCCACTGCCTCCAACCGTGAGAGTAACTTTAAAATTTTTGCTTCCCCCATGCTAGAAAACAGTGAAGAACTTTAAGGATATTGAGTGAAGTTCTAGTATAGTGATTCACATAGTATGAACTTGGAAGTTACAGAGACCTGAGTTCAAATCCCAGATTTACTAGTTAAGAACTGTGAAATTTAAAGCAAGTTAAGTCTAAGTTCCTACGTATAAATGGTAATAGTAGTGCTTGACCTGATGGTAGACCTTACTGACAGCTTACTTTTCAATAATGACTACGTGGCGACTACATGAATAGTGCTAGCTGCATAGTTAGCTTTCAGTAAATGGCAACTGAATCAGCAGATGTGCCCATTCTTTTAAAGTAGAATATCTGGAAGTCCCCCATTTCACTACTGCTTATATACCTCTTTGGCCAAAACATAGTCATATGGCTACACGCCACTGTGAGAGAGGCTGAGAAACAGTATTTCCCTAGGTGGTAGGGTGCCCAGCTCATAAATTAAGGCCATGTGAATTAGAAAAAGAGAGAATGGTAGTTGAGGGATAAGTACTAGCCTCTGCCACATGAAAACAGTAAAGCTTTTTTTTTCCCCTTTTAGTTATTATGTGGAGGAAGAAGAGCTTGAATGGTCAGTGATAGCAAATAAAAAAAAAGAAAAGCATCTAGTTCATTCTGTTTCTTCTTGGAGCCTAGTCTGTCTCTTGTTCTGTCTCCCAAAGGCAAATCTTAATTGGGGAAAGTTATTCTGCCTAACATTATAAATAAAGTTTTATTCAAGGTAATGGTCCTTTTTAAAAAAGTTCCCTAAGTAAAAACTAAATTTGTAGAGCTTTATAGTTCTTAATTACCAACCTGTATAGAGATAAATTCAGTGTATTATACTTAGTGGATATTTTAAAATGTTTGTTTATTTTTAAGAGAGAGGGAGAGCAGGGAAGGGAAAGAGAGAGAGGGAGAGAGAGAGAATCCCAAGCAGGCTCTGCACTGTCATCATAGAGCCCAACGTGGGGCTCGAACCCACAAACTGTGAGATCATGACCTGAACCAAAATGAACTGACTGAGCCACCGAGTTGCCCCAGTACTTCATGGATTTTCAGTATTAACCAGTTCCTATTTTCTTTCTGATTTTTAGTAGAACTGATATAAAATTGATTATTTTGAGATAAAACAATTAGTATTGTCTGTATATGCTGTATTCTGACAGTATTATACAGTTGTTTTCATCTGTTCAGAGACTTTGTAGAAACACATGAATGGTAAAGAATAAAGTTAGTCTTCGTTGAGCAATTACAAGTGATCTGAGAGGCAACTACTAACCAGGATAGAGGCTGCATGCTCATTGTAGACACGCTAACCTTTGTGCTTTTTCCTTGTTATTATCCTTTATTATGTGAGTATCTAATGAATGTTTAACTAATACGATTTATATTAAAATTACTTAGGCAAAAAAAGAAACATATATTTTTAAACAGTATAGCTGAGACCCATTTTGTGTCATAATAACACTTTTTCATAACCATACAGAAAGAGGGATGGACATAAAAGGTCATGGAGATTTCAGACCATCTTTTTGATTTTTCAACTGCAAATAGGGGGAAAACACTATGGAAACAGAAGTAGTTTGGCTTTCTTTATTTGAGAAAACTTAGGATTATTTTGGTAAGAGTTTGAAGTAGTCCATTGTATTTTAAAACTATCATTATATTGGGGCACCTGGCTGGCTCAGTTGGTTAAGCATCTGATTCTTGATTTTGGCTGGTCATGATCTTACTGGTTCATGAGATTCAGCCCCGTGTAGGGCTCTGATCTGACAGCATAGAGCTGACTTGGGATTCTTTCTTTTCCTCTCTCTCTGCCCCTCCCCCACTTGTTCTTTTTCTCTCAAAATAAATAAATATTTTAAAATATCATTATATTATAGTATCTATAAGTTTTTCCATTAAAATAAAATTGCAGAAAATTTGTATCCAGATGAAAATAAGAATAAAGTTTTATGATATCTATATTATTAACAAATTGTAAATTTTTTTTAGCAATTAAGGGTTTTCTTTTCTATAGATACCTCTCTGGGCATTATAAAAACATTTATTTTCCTAACCAGAATGAGTTTCTGTAATTTCATTTAAAATAATTTATGTTAGTAAGCTTTTGTGATTTCCTGAAAATTCTTTTTCTTTTTTTTTTTAGTGTTTATTTTTGAGAGGGAGACAGAGAAAACAGTCAGGGGAGGGGCAAAGAGAGGGAGACAGAGGATCCTTCTGCGGGATCTTTCAGCGGGAAGTAAGCTCCTTCCTGTCAGCTCAGAGCAATGGGGGCTGGAACCAAAAACCATGAGAACATGACCTGAGCCGACGTCGGAGGCTTAAATGACTCAGCCACCCAGGCACCCCAGATTTACTGAAAATTCTTTGTAGTGTGTATTTTGGGTTTTCATTCCATAATTTTCTAATTATTTTCATTTGAGTGTAAACAAGTGGTAAGGCCCAAAACTTCATGGAAATCTAAGGGAAAAAAAGTGTTATTAGAGATGAGAGGGTAGTATGAGGTGGAGAGAAATACAGGAGTGCTGTATAAAAAAATTGGGAAAGGTCGTGCAGACAAATCAGGAAGCAAAGCAACCTATCTGTGATGAGTTTTTACTGCTACAGAAGTGTTCAGGAATTACAAATCGTCCTCAAATTATGTGATGTAATTGGCCTCTAAATAGTAATTGCCTGCTAACTAATCCTAGATTGAATCCTTCTTCCTCTGATATCCCTAATGCTATTTTAAGGTCTCACACCTTAAATTTCACATCCTAAAACATCAATATTGATCACAAATACAAATAAAAAGAAAAGAAACCGAATGTATATGCTTCATCTCCCATTTAAGTTTTGAAATTGGGCCTAGAATGTAGAGTAGTAGCAATATGTTGCTTTTTCAGGATGAGCCAGCCTAGCTTAGACTTTTTAAATAGGCGTTCAATAGTATTTTATACTGATAAATCTTCCAGAATCAGACATAGCTTTCCTCTATGTGCACATTTGATCTGCATCCAACATTTGCTTATTCATCATAAAATATTTTACCTGTTTGATGTACTGAATGATTTGGGATGTCTTTGGTACTTGTTAATAGGAGGGACATTTTCATAGTGACTTATTCTTTCAGTTAGACATTCATTCTGGAACTCCTTTGAATAAAATTTTGTAAACATACATACATGTGAGAGAAACTTACATGACAGCTTCTTTTCACCACCCACATCAGTGTCATGGCCCTTAGGTGAACCTTATTTATGGTGTTAAATGTTTCTTCTTAAGATAGACTTTATCTATAAAGTATAAATTATCTCAGTCATTGAGTCAGAAGTCTTTTTTTTTCAATTTTTTTATTGTGGTAAAATACACATAACAAGATTTTTTCCATTTGTAATTATTTTCAAGTGTACATTAACAGCATAAATTACATTGCCCAGGTTTTACAACCATGACCACTATCTGTTTCCAAATGTTTTCATCATCACAAACTCTGTACTCATTACTTTCTGTCTCTATGAATTTGCTTATTCTGTACATGTTTCATGTAAGCAGAATCATAAATATTTGGCTTATTTCACTTATCATGATGTTTTTAAAGTCCATCCGAATTGTAGCAGGTATCAGAGCTTCATCTTTGTGGCTGGATAATACTTCATTGTATGGACGTGCCACATTTTGTTAACTTTCATCTATTAGACACTTGTGTTGTTGCCACCTTTGTGTTGGCTGTTGTGAGTAGTGGTGCTGTGAACACTGGCATACAAGTGTCTGTTGAGCCCATTTTCACTTCTTTGGGATATGTACCTAGGAATGGAATTGCTGGATCATATGGTAATTCTGTGTTGAGAATTCTTTGTTTTTGAGGAACCTCCAGTCTGCTTGGACACCTTTTTGACTAAGGCAGGATTTGTGGTATTTTCTGAACAACACTCATGTGCAGGCATAGTTCAGAATATAAGAGGGCTCACTCTTAGTAAGGATGGGAGCACCTGTACACTGAGCACCTCTTCAACGAGACAGAAGTTAGAAGTTCAGTAGTTCACTCTAGCTTTATTTTCCTATCATTCACAGAGATGGTTTATTGAAACAGGTTCTGTGCTTCACTGATTTGTGTACATGTCAGAAGGAATAAAAATCTGGCTATTTGGGAAAAGGGAGAGAAAACAGCTTTATTTCTTTTGTGTATTTGTTTTGTTTGTTTTTTGGTTTACTGTATTATAATCATTAATACTACATATCACACAATTTTGTTGGTGTTGTATTAAATTTACCATTCAGTGGGGCGCCTAAGTCGCCCAATCTGTTAAGCGTCGGACTTTGACTCAGGTCATGATCTCATGGTTTGTGGGTTTGAGCCTGCATTCTGCTCTGTACTGTCAGCTCAGAGCCTGCAGCCTGCTTTGCCTTCTGTGTGTCTCTCTCTCTCTCTCTCTCTGTCCTTTCCCTTGCTCATGCTCTGTCTGTCTCTCTCTCAAAAATAAGAAACATTAAAAAAATTAAAAAAAAAATAAATTTACTATTCAGCTGCTTTAACTAGGAAAATCCTCAATTGATTGGAATTGCAAAAATATTTCTAGCCTTTTGCTTTCTTATTTTTAAAGTTCTTTCTTTTTTTTGTGGTGGTTATTGTAGGATTTTTAAGGTAGAATTTCAAAATCCACATGCCTAAGTACTTCCTAAGCAGGTAACCTTGAATAAGAGCATATGGAAAAAAAGAATGCATTTTGTTACAGCCATTTTGGAAAATATAGTCTGTTTCTCTGTGAACTTGTGGTTAATTTAAATCCTTTATACAAACACTTTTTGCAGTAAACACCTTTTTAGTGGCATTTTTCATGACTTGGGTGAGTATGTATATAAATAAATTTCTAGCAAAAAAGATTGCTAGATCAAAGGGCATGTACCTTTAAGATGTTAAGCGATGTCAAATTGCCTGTCTAAATAGCTGCACCAGTTTACTATTTCCTTACTCTGATTCTAACAGAGTTTTGGGTTTTTGTCAGTCTCATTAAATAAAATTGCATTCTTTTTCTAGGTAGTTGCTCATCTTTTCCTTATCAATTAGTAAGAACTCTTTGTGTATTAAGTCTTTTGTCTGGACTACGTTGTATTGCATATATCTCTTCTCTTTTCTTCTCTCCCTCTACCTCTGTGTGTGTCTATGTCTATGTGTATATCTGTATTTATATCTACATGTATATATCTTATACCTATATAATTGACCCTTGAACAATGCGGAGGTTAGGGGCACCAAGCCCCCTTGCCCCCGTTGAAAATCCACGTATAACTTTGGACTCCTCCAGAACTTAACTACTAATTGCCTACTGTTGATAGGAAGCCTTACCAATAGCACAGTCAGTTAACACATATTTTTATATGTCATATGTATTCTATGCAGTATTCTTATAATAGTACCTAACTTTTTCTAAACTTTTTCAGTATTTCTGGGTTACACAGTTCATCAGAGTTGTTTTAAATTGTCTCCAGTCTCCAAAATTTTTCCAATATGTTTATGTTTAAAAATCTACATATAAGCAGACCTGCACAGTTCAAACCCTTGTTGTTTAAGGGTCAGCTGTACTTATATCTATAAACTATCTCTGAGAAGTAATGACTTTCTAGATGTGCCTGTCTATAATTTATATAGATAGATATATCTTGTAGGTAGGTAGGTAGGTAGGTAGGTAGGTAGGTAGATAGATAGCCTTTCTGTAGTTATATTGCATGCCAAATATTCAAAACTTTTGGCACATTCTACATTTTTTTTGACACTTTGTCTGTCATCATTGCTGCTCTTAATTCAAATGATTAATTCACCCACGATAGCTTTGTGTAGGGTTGTCACTACAGTTAGGGCTTTATAAAAGTGTAACGTTGCACAGAGGTAAGTTCAAATACTCTTGGGACTTGAGATGTTTTATTCTGTTGAGTTTATATTGAGAATCCTAAAGGAAGAAGTCTCTGAAACACTTATTTCTTGCTGGATTTATGAAAAGTTATTTATAAATAACAGTCTTATGTTATCCAACAATTGCGTGAAAATTCTGCTCTTTATTTAAACTTCAGGTTCTGGTCACTTAAGCTCATAATTTCAAAGTTGTTCGTAACGTTTTCATTTTCAATACATACTCTTCTTGCACCAAGAAAAGATAAAATCTTTCAGACTTACATTTCACATTACATTAACTGTAAAAGTTTTTAATAGTTCATGTGTAAAATCAGTTAATAATAAGAAAAATATACTTACCATTCTAATATTTTCTTTAAACAAATGATACTGAAAGTCTGGTTTTCAACTTGAATATTGTTTGCATTATGTGCAATCATTATCAAGATCCTGAATCTACAGGTGTTTGACTTCCAGTTTAAGCTATTTATTTCAGAATAGAGGACTGTTTTTTGGATCTAATATGAGTCTTCTAGAGTAAGTAGTTCCGCATGAGCCTAAATTTTTAAAAATACAGTTTAAGCAAAGAAGGAAGGCATTCATTTTCATGTTGAAAATGCATCTAGAGGGAACATTTCCTCATATGGTCCAACTATTAAATGCAGGTGAAATAAACCAAAAAAGGGGAAGCTTACTTTTTTTCTAATTATAAAGTAACTAAAGAACTTAATCAAAGCACTTTCTTATATAAATACATATTTTATTATTTTTTCTTCTATCTCAAAGGTACATTTTGATAAGCTAAATACTTTCTATAATAAAATTGATTATTTTTATTTAGTTTGTGAATGATCTGCATTCAGTGCTTTTCTTTATTATTAAAACTTTATAGTCAGTATAATCTAGTGAGAACACTTTTGGCTCTAACAGAAACAGAATTCTGTTCTTGGATCTGGCTTTGTATGTAACACCAAGTACGTCATTTTTCTTCCATATGTACCTCATTTACTGCAGTGTTTCTATTACATTTCAGACTTTCATATGGTGAGTAGTATCTGTAGCCTGGAAGAACAGTTAGCAAGTATACTAATTGCACTTTTGTGGTATGGTCTATTCTCTAGACTTACTATTTATTGATTTAATTGATGCCTGCTGCTTAATCAGAGGTTTTCCCCACATGGAACTATTTGATAAGCTTGGCATAAAATGCAAGATCTGTGAAATGTAAACAATGTTCATAGTATAAGGACCTATAATCAAACCAGACCTCTAGTCATTTGAAAAGAGTACAGCTGCATGAGAAGCCGTTTTCTATTTGATCTTTTTTGCTGTGGACATTTAAAAGTACTGTCTTTATTGCACCATCCACATGCTAATATTTATTATGATAGCTCATCTCTTTTTCCCCCTTTTTCTGTCCTTGTGAC
Organism: Prionailurus viverrinus; assembly: GCF_022837055.1. NCBI lineage: Eukaryota > Metazoa > Chordata > Mammalia > Carnivora > Felidae > Prionailurus > Prionailurus viverrinus. Next base: position 45,866,750 of record NC_062578.1, read on the forward strand.
CCCCACCTCCCAGCTGTTTTGCCATTCCCTTTATGTACATCTTATCCTGGTTCCTTCTTTTCCTGAGTATCTTTCTTCTAACTTTTTCTGATTTTCTTAATTCTGACTTTCTTTTTTAGTCTAATCTAAGTCAGACCATACTGAGTGTACTGCTGAAGCAGCTGGAAATAATCTCTTAGCTTTTGCATTCTTTGGGCACCACAGTTTGGGAAATATGGATTGTATGCCTTTGTAGGCGTGTTCTGTTCAGGATATTCCCGAGGTCTTGCAGCCAGTCCTGTTCTGTTCCATTTGTGGCAGATGATAGTTTCTTGGGAGAAACGATGAGTTTGAGTATCTGTTTTCTTCAAAAGCCACAAATTTGTATATTGTTAGCAATTTTAAACAATTTTTGAACAGCTACTACAATGGCATCATCAGTTGGACAAGAGGGAGTAGAATATAAATTTATATTAATATAAATTAATGGGGCCATGAAGAACCCTTATCCATTTCAAATGGTCCTTAGAAAAGACATTGAATTAGCCAGTGATTTACAGAAAAATTGTTAAACTTTATAAGAACATGGTAAAATACTGTTGCTTTATTCAATACAAAGGATCAGAATTTATATATATATATTTTTTTCATTTTTTTATTGTTTTCTGAGATTACTTACCTTAGTGTTAGATTCCATTAGGAGGTGGAAGTTTTACATAGGTATGAAATTATTTCTCAAGCAATTTCACAGTAGAAATTACTTAAATTAAAAAGTGCCTAGAATAACACGTTGAAATGTCCTTGTATATTAAACAATTACCTGTTTTTTTTTTTTCTTTACCGTTGCAGCCATTATATTTCTTTTGGAATTTCTGACATGTTACAACTTGAAGTGCTGTGACCATGTGTGTACATATGTGTGTGTGTATTGTATTTAATTATTATTTGTCATGTAAATATAAATGGTTTGAGAATCTGTCACTGACCTTGTAGTGACCTTTAATATCTTTGTTGACAATAATATATGCGTACACTGCAATGGCAGTGTCAAAAACCCAGGGCTGACAGTCACTTGGGAGAAAGATGTAGTAGCATAAGATTATGAAATTTGAGAAACATACTACTTTAACACTACTCATACGTAGTTAACATCGTATGTTTTAAAGTTGGGATGGAGTTGTTGGGTTTTTTAATTATCATTTTAATTGTGCACAACGGAAAATTACTTACTGGGATATAAAGGAAGTAGGTCTCAAAAGCCTCAAAGATTTTTATTTTTCACATAATTTTTTCCTTGCCCTCATTTATTGGTTTTATCTTCATGTGTCTCTACCCGTTATTTAGATTTCTCCATATGCATAAAGTACACACAGACCCACTGAATACCTCATGAATCGATTTCTTTTATTACAGTTAATCAGGCAGCAAAAGAAGACACCATGGTTTTGAAGATTGGCTCTGTTGCTATGGCTCCCCAAGCTGACAATCCCCTTGGCAGAACTGTCCTCAGGAAAGATATTTACCAGTAAGTTTATTTTCTTATCTTCAATCTTGCAGCAATTTCATCCTGCAAAGAAGTACACTGATCAATAAAACTTGCTTAGTGTGGCCTGTAGAAATACTTTTCATTTGGGATCTTTTGATATTTAAAACCAGGTTTTTCTGATTTTCTTCAGTTGTGGGTTTTTAAATTCATTCAGACAAATCAAGTATTTCTGTGAAGTGTTGATGAATAACAGAATGTAAGTACCAAGGCCCCATAAAACTGAAGAAGCGCAGTTTGGAAAATTTTAGCAGACTTTAAATTTGACCAAATCTCTAATCACATAAGAGACTGAGGTTCGCTCCAGAACTACCACATCCTACTGCAGTCATTTTCTTAATTTAACTATAAGCCATTATTTGAAACGTAGGTCTGTGGATGTCATGTGGATCAAAGCTGTAAAGAAAAGCAAACTTCTAAGGAGAAATTTCACAGTAAACACTTTCTGTGAAAATGCCATGCTCTGGATTTTGTCACTGAGTATTTGCAAACCACACCAAGCATATATGGACAACTAAACTGGTGAACATGTGTAATCAACATGATAAAAATAATACATCATTCATACTGGCACTGCTGCCAGACATAAAAGTGCAGTTGCAAATAATACCAAGTGAGAAAAATCACAGAAGTACAGATGAACAAGTGTCTTATTCATCCTGCTGGTCTGCTTCTCAGATGAGGTGGTGTCATTCTTTTAAAAATAAATTCCTACTGTTCTCCAATAAATGTTACCGTTAGGAAAGATTCTGATCTTTGTAATGCACTTACCACCTAGAGGTTGATAGCAAGTTTTACTTTAAGCAGACCTAGGGATTTGATTGTCTCAAATTTTTCCATTATTTGATATTTTTTTCTTTTGAATTACATATCATGTTCTCTTTCTTCTATTACTTTTGTTGGTAGCTTATAGTATTCATCCCTTAAATAAGTTCTTATTTTGCTAGCTTACGTAGAATCTGAGAATGTGAGAACTGAAGGAGGCCTTTGGAATTTTCTAATCCAGCTGCCTTATTTTATAGATAAGGAAACTGAGGATCCAAAACAATAGCTGTCTCTGGTTAAGTGATGATGGTAGACACAAGATCACAACTCATAACTGTTTACTCTGTCAGTATCTAGGGGAAGGATTACAGTAGAATTTTTTCTGGGCGAAAATAATCTTCTAACATTTGAAAAGGTTTTCAGGTGTATTTATCTTTTATTTTTCATTTCAGAAGTAAGTGGCCCTCAAAGAGGGTTTTACTTATGGTGAAAGAAATATGTTTTCTATTAAAAGATCTTATCACCATCAGTAAAGTGAACTCCTTTCCTCCTCTGCCCTCTCCACATTCTGGCTCCTTAGAAGTCATTTGTGAAGATATGGCTCCCTTAGGCCTGTTTGTCATTGCTTTCTTCTCATTGTCCTTGAACTATTTTTTCTCAGTCGCTGTCCGTATTTACTTTCCATATTTTCTTCATACTTATTTTTTCCTTCCCTTTCTGTATCTTTATTCTTTATCTTTTCCTTTTCTATATTTCTTTTTCTTTACTTTCTACCTTCTTTCCCTATCTCGTTTCCTTCCCTGTTTCGCTACCTGAATTATTTTGTAGAATATGGAAATATAAAGCCAAAAAGTAAATTAAGTGTAAATAACATAGTATCTCTTTTAGATCTTCAGTGCCTCATATCCTGAAACATGCAAAATATATAAAAATATGTACTAAGTACATACAAAGTACAAAAAAAGTACTTTATAGAATAAATGCCCCAGTTTTTTTATAATTGACAAACCAAGGTGCACAGAATTTTTGCATGATTTGCCAAAAGCATACACTTAACTAAAGGCAGAGCATTTCAGAATTTTTTTTTATGAATTCCTTTCAGAACTGTTTTTAGATGTGTATTTTTATCATTTAGTCCCTCTCCTTGATCATATCATTTAGTCATTGTACTCTCCCACTGCATATTTTTACTTCCTCTTTCTTTTAATCTGCACTTAGTTTTTTTATTTCTCTCTTGACTTATCTAACTTCCTCAACCAGATCAGTGGCATCTATAAAAATCCATAACTAACATATTTGATGGTGAAAAACTATATGCTTTCTCCCTAAGATCAGGAACAAGACAAGGATATCTGCTCTTGCCACTTCTATGTAGCCTTATACTAGAGGTTCTATCTAGGGCATTTAGGCAAGAAAATGAAGTAAAAGACACCCAGATTGTAAAGAGGAAGTAGAACTGCCTTTTTGTAGATGACATGATCTTGTATATACCAAATCTTAAGGAATCCACTGGAAAACTTTTGGGCAAGTAAGTTCAGCAAGGTTGCAGGATACAAAATCAAATTATAAAAGTCAGCTCATAGTAACACTAAGCTATGCACTACCTAAAAGTGAAATTAAGAAAATAATTACATTTATAATCACATCAGAAAGAATTAAATACTTATGAATAAATTTACCAAAAGATGTGCAAAACTTAACCCTTTGAAAATTACAAAACATGGGTGAAAGAAATTAAAGATCTAAAATACATGGAATCATATCCTATGTACAAAGAATCTTAAGAAGATCTAAATACATGAAATAATATCCCATGTGCATAGATCAGAAGACTTAATTAATGCTAGATGGCAGTACTCCCCCAAATAATTTGCATTCATCATAATCCACACATCAAAATTTCAGCTAATTTATTGGCAGAGATTGACAGAACTGGTCCTAAAATTCATATGGAAATTCAATACACCCAATCAATACTGGAAAAGAAGAAGTTGGAAGGCGGACACATCCTGATTTCAAAAGTTAGGATAAAACAGTAGTAATCAAGACAATAGAGTACTGGCATGAGGACAGATACATATAAATGAATGGAATTGAGATTCCACCAACAAACCATCACATTTACTATCCATTGGTTTTTGATAACCCAAGATAATTCAGTAGTAAAGCACAGTCTTTTCAACAAATAGTATTCGGACTACTGAATATTTACATGAATTTGGACATTTACGTTATACCATACATAAAAATTATGATGTAAATATAAGAGATATAAATATAAGAAGTAAAATTCTGGAATTTATAGGAGGAAGGAAAGGAATAAATCTTTGTGCCCTTGGATTAGGTAATGGCTTCTTTAAAATGACACCAAAAGCTGAGGAGGGGACAAAAGAAAAAAAATAGGTAAGTTCAGTTTTATCAAAATTGTAAATTTTTGTGCTACAGAGAACTCTGTCAAGAAAGTGACAGTCTATAGAATATGAGAAAATATTTACAAATCATGTATCTGATAAGAGACTTGTATCCAGAATACATAAAGAACTCTTACAGCCAAAAATAGAAGAACAACCCAATTAATAAATGGGCAAAGGATTTGCATAGATAAATATGCAAAGAAGATATAAACATGGCCAGTAAGCACGTGTTAAGATTTTCAACCCAATTAGTCATTAGAGACATGCAGGTCAAAGCTATACCCAGTAGGATGGCTATAATAAAAAAGACAACTGATGTGGAGAAATTGGAACCCTCATGCATTTCTGGTGGGAATGTAAAATGGTGCTGCTACTGCGAGAAACACCTCATAAGGTTAAACATAGAGTCATCATATGATGCAGCAATTCTACTCCTAGGTATGTCTCCAAGGTGATTGAAAACTGTGTCACACAAACGCATACCCACAGTGGTCGTAGCAGCACTACTCATAATAGCTAGAAGTGGAAAATACCCAAAGGTTTTTCAGTTGACAAATGGCTAAACATATATGGTATACTCATGTAATAGAATAGTATTCTGCCATAGAGAGGAATAAAGTCTATGTTTTAACTTAGATCAACCTTGGAAACACACAAAGTAAAAGAAACCAGACAAAAAAGCCACATATTATATGATTCTATTTATATTTAAATGGAATGATCAGAACAGACACATCCATTGAGACAGTAGAAGAGTGGTTGCTAAGACAGAAGAGAAGAATGACTGCTAATGGGTATAGAATTTCTTTTTGGGGTGATAATAGTGTTCTAGAATTAGGTAGTGGTGATGTACAATAATTTGTCCAGTGAGTACTTGTACAGTGAGTGAGGTATAGTGAGTGCAATGAGAATATACAAAAAACTAAATTATACACCTCAAAAGGATCAATTTTATTGGATGTAAATTGTATCTCAATAGAGCCGATTGTTTTAAATCAAAGATTGATGTCACAAATTGGTCCAGAGGAATTAAATTCCAGAAAGAGAAATACCTGTTCTAGGTGTATGGAGACTGGATGCACTTTTCACCTTTGGAATTATTTGCCTTATCTGCTATAAGCAGGGATATTTTATTGTGGAAAGGAATAAATCAAGGGACATTTATTGGTCATGAGCTAGAGTGACACATTGGAATCTGGAGGAACCCCAAACACACAGTCATCCATAGTGGTTTTTTTTGTTTTTGTTTTTGTTTTTTTGAGTGTTGGGTGGGGAGAGGGAGCTGGTAAGAAGAAATTGAATATCACAAAGTTTCACATTCTTTAAAAGATAAAGCCATGTTGGAGGTGTACTCTTCAATACAGTAGTCACTAATTACTATGTCTCTTCTGTTTTTGGAATGTGGCTAGTCCAGGGGCACCTGGGTCACTTAGGTCGAATGATGGACTCTTAGTTTTGGTTCAGGTGACGATCCTGGGGTCATGGGATCGAACCCCACGTCAGGCTCTGTGCTGAGGGTGAAGCCTTCTTGGTATTCATTCTCTCTCTCTCTCTCTCTCTCTCTCTCTCTCTCTCTCTCTCTCCCTCCCTCCCTCCCTCCCTCCCTCCCTCCCTCCCTCCCTCCCTCCCCTCCCCCCCTCCCTCCCTCTCTCCCCCTCTTCTCCTTCTTTCTCCCTCCCTCCCCCCAGCCTCCTCCTTCTCCTTCCTTCTCCCTCCCTCTCCCTCCTTTGCACTCCTTCTCCCTTCCCTCCCCTAACCCCCCTCCTCTGTCCCTCTCCTCTGCTGGCACTCTCTAAGATCAGGTAAGATAAGATACTTTAAAAAAAGAATGTGGCTAGTCCAAATTGAGATGTTCTAGAAGTATAAAATATACACAATATTTTGAATAATTAATAAAATATCTTCTTAATCTTTATGTTGATTTTATATAATGATAGCAATACTTGGATGTGTTGAGTTAAATACATTATTACAACTCTTTCCCACTGTATTTTTAAACCTTTTTTCAGTGTAACTATTAGCAAATTTTAAGTTACAGAGGTGGTTCACATTTGTGTCTTGCATTATATTTCATATATATATAGTACAAGTCTACTAGGAGAGGCCTACAACAAACACAGGACAAGTCTTGCCCTTGGGACCTTTGAAACCAGAGGCAAATTAAGTTTAAAGCTGTAAACCAACCCCAACTTAGCTCAGTTAATGAGTGAATCAAAATTATCCCCTGCTTACCCATTCTGCCTGGCAGGAAAATGTGTACCTTCTCTAGGAGAAATAACTTAACTTGTTTTAGTCTTTTTATATATGATGTCCAATATATAATCAAAAATTATAAAATATCAAAGAAGCAAGGAAATTAGATCCATTATCAGGAAAAAATTTAGCTCGTAGAAGAAGACCTACAGATGATTGAGATGTTGGAATAAGTAGACAGGAGTTTTAAATAATTGTTAGTAGTATTTTAAAAATGTTGAAAAGATAAAGAGTTCATAGAAACGAGGTCTATTTAAAATTCTAAAACTGAAAAATATGCTATCTGTAATTAAGGAGTGATTGGATAGCTATAACAGCAAATGGGCAAAGCAGAAGATAGGATTTAGTGAATTTAGACATAGCTAAATAGAAATTATCCAAACTGAAGCACAGAGAGGAGGAAAAAGTGAACACTGTGGGTCACTGCCAAATGGTCTAATGTATGTGTAAGTAGGAGAAAGAACAACAAAAGGCATAACTAAAAGGATAACCCTTGAGAGTTTTCTAAAATTAGCAATACTCATTAACCAGCAGACCCAAGAAACCTAGTACCCTATCCTCAATAAAAGCAAAATATATGCAAGGAAAACTACATCCAGGGACAATATGGTCAATTTACTGAAAATCAGAAATAAAGAGACTCCTCCCTGATGGGCTGAGGGAGAATGCTGAGCAAAGAGAGAGAGAATGCAACATCTGTCTCCCCCAGCACAGGTTCCCAGGTCTAAAATATGTCTGTACCTGGGAGAAAGGAGATGCCTTTACCTTTAAAAAGTTGGGTATTTTCAGGGTGCCTGGGTGGCTCAGTTGGTAGAGTGTCTGACTTTGGCTCAGGTCATGATCTCGCGGTTGATGAGTTTGAGCCCCACGTCGGGCTCTGTGCTGGCAGCTCAGAGCCTGGAGCTTGCTTCAGATTCTGTGTGTCTCTCTATCTGCCCCTCCCCCACTCACACGCTGACTCTCTCTGTCTCAAAAATACAATAAACATTAAAAAAATAAAAATAAAAAAATTAAAAGGTATTTTCATTATGAAAAATATGTATGTGAAAATTCAAAAAAAATCCTAAATGCAACCAATAAAAAAAAAAAACCTTTGAGGGAACAATAGTAAGACTGAAATAACTGAAGATCTTAAATCTGAAGATGAGAAAACTAGGGGACATAGGACCATTCTTTAAATACTTGACCTGTCATGTGTCACAGGGAATAGTTTTATTCCTTCTGAAGCTAAGAACAGACCTAAGATCATTAAATTAGTGAATATTACAATGACAACTTGCAGCTCAATGGAATGAAGACCTTTCAGTTATAAAAGTAATAACAATGGGGCTATTTGTTCTTTATTCATTATTTAACAAATTTTTTTTGTGAGCCTACTGCACATTAGGCACCTTTCTAGGTATTGGATGAGTGTCAAGACAAAGAAAAAAGCCTTGCTCTTATGGAACTTATATTTAATGGGGGAGACAGTCACAAATTTAAAATATTCTATAATACTTGTTGTGGAAGCAGGGAAGAAGACAGAAAATGGAGAGTTAGAGATGGACATCATGGCCTAATAAGAGAAGGAATGGCTCACTGAGAAAGCATAAGGATCCTGGAACAGGAGTGTACAAATGAAGCCAGTGGCAGCTGAAGCAGTATATACCTGAATCAGTGTGGTGAGAGACAGTATGGAGGAAACTTAGAGGCCATTGTTTGGCTACCATTTTGACTTAGAGGCGTTTGGCTACCATTTTGAGCGGGAGGTGGTTGTGGAGGAAAATAATCAACACATGAAGAATTTTGAAATAATGATTTTGTTGTTTACCAGATATCTACCTGCAAAAGGACATGAAGGGATCACCAGCAAGGACTAAAAATATACATTTGAAAACAGGTGAAATCTGCCTTTAATACAAAGGAGTCACAGTTCAGAAGAACAAATGAGAGTTTGACATTGATCTCTAAAGGAGTCATGTTAAGGATTAATTTCTGTCATTTGAATTAACCGAATATGTGATATGAAAGTTTTCTGATTTTTGAAGGGTTGATTTCTTCATCAGATGAGAAGCCTTCAGAGAGTTTGAGCTGGAGGAGTGGCAGGATCCAATTTATATTTAAGCAGATAATTCAGGCCAACACGTGAAGAATAGACTGCAGGCAGGGAAGGGCAAGGGTCTGTGACTGTTGCACTAATCTTGGCAGGAGATGATGGTGGTTTGGCTGATGGTAGTGGCTGTGGAGGTGATGAGAAGTGGTCAGATTCTGGACATATTTTAGTGGTAGAGCCAGGAGAAGTTGCAGATGGATTGCACATGGAATTTGAGACAACGGAGATAAGGATAATTCAGTTGTATGGCCTAAGCAACTGGAAAGATGAAATTAACTGAGGGAAGGAAAACTGTGGGAGGATTTAGTTTGGGGTTTGGCAGGTGGAGAACAGGAATTTACATTTTTTTGAAATGTTGACAATCTTAGGAGGTACTGAGCTCCCCCTTGCTGATATAGCAGAGGCTGATCAACCATGTAGAAGGGTAAGAAGGGGTTGGTTATATGTTGAATTAGACCAGTGCTGCTTTTTTTAAAATTTTTTTTTAATGTTTATTCATTTTTGAGAGAGAGAGAGCATAAGCAGGGGAGGGGCAGAGGGAATGGGAGACACAGAATCCAAAGCAGTCTGCAGACTCTGAGCTGTCAGCACAGAACCCGAAGTGGGGCTTGAACCCATGAGCTGTGAGATCATGACCTGAGGCAAAGTTGGATGCTTAACCATTTAACTGACTAAGCCACCCAGGCGCCCCTAGGCCAGTGCTTCTTAAACTGAATGTATCTATAAATCAACTGCGGATCTGTTCAAATGCAGCTTTTGACTTGGGAGGTCTGGAATAGGGCCTGAAATTTCCTATTTCCACCAAGCTCCCACATGGTTGCATAGAACACTGATGCTGGGTGATATTGATGTGCTGCTTCAAGGGCCACACCTTGTGTAGCAGATTAGGTGGTTTCCAAATCTTTTGAACAAACAAGGTTTAAAAAATATATTTTAATAAATGCTGATAATTTTTAATGCCAAACATTCAGACACTGTGACAGCAAGTAAGTATCTTTCATCCCCACATTTTCCTCTTCCCTAGCAAGACCGTCCTCAATGGAGTCTTTTTTTAAGTTCAGAGTTTTTACAGATTTGCAGTTGATAGTGGTTCTTACTTTTGGGGTCTATGATTCAGAAAATGTAAAATAATAAAACATGTATTAAATTACTGACAACTTACATGAATTTGCACCTCATTAGTCTCAAAAGATCTGATCCACTAGAAAACAACAGAGCATATATAACATGTTATTTATCCAGTGTTCATGCCCAGCTATATGTTTTCATGAATTCCTCTCTTGACCCTCTGCTGTTTTTACCTACTTCCTCCTTTTAGTCTACTGATCTTTCTAGTTTCCAACTACTAATTCCTGCATAAGGTGATCTCCCAGTTTCCTTTCACCTCTTTCTGAGATTCTCCTAGGATGTGTTCAACTGTTTTTTTTCCCTGACTTACACTGAAGTTCTGAAACACAGTTTGGCCTGATAGATTTCCCTCTATCTTACACAATCTCATTCCCTCAGAGATGATTCAGGTTCTTGTCTCTGGCTAAAGAGCAACAGAGAAACATTTAGGGATAAAAGGTTAAAAGGCAGATTAAAAAAAAAAAAAAAATGACCTATGCTGAAAAGTGTTCCTTCATAGGCTGATTTAAGGAAATTAAAATAAGCATTTTGAAGTAAACTGTTTAAATGTGTTTGTAACTTAAGCACATTAATGATTTAATAAATTTAGTTACACTTTTTTATGTAAATGATTTATATATATTTTTGGAAACTATGTTCTTCAAATGCTGGTATATCATCTGCAGCTCAGTAATTTGAGAGTTTATGTTTGTTTCTACTAAAAAAAAATGGATGTAAGTATCAGTCAGGACCTTATGCCATTCTATAGTATACTCACTATAGGAAAATTACATTGGATTTATATTATCTCTACTTCCTAGGACTTACCTAAAAATTTCATTGACTATAAACCTGAATACAGTCTTACAAGTATTTTAACTTAATTTTTATTGTTTTAAATGATGTTTAACTATTTTTTTAAATAAGAGAAATAGAATAAATAGCTCTACATCAGTCATTAGAACAGTAGGGATTTTTTGAGACATTCATGCTATCACATTGCATGTATGTATACATGCATTAATTCATTTATTACTTTAATTCACTTATTTTTAAAATATTAATTATTTCACTTATTCAGCAGATATCTACTGAGTGCCTACAGTGTATGTAACACCAATGCTAGAAATGTACTTTTGAGTAGGACTTAATGGTACCTCCCTTCATTGAACTCAAGACCCCAACCATATTATTCAAGTTGATGAAATTACATTGTAAAGCTCTGATAGATTCAATAGCATAATAATTCACACTTTATCTACAACACCTCCCACAGAGCCTGGATTAATGAAATAAGCAAAATCAGAAGTTATGAACTTGCACCCTAAACTTTTTCGTGTTCTTACGGCATTAAGTCTGTACATCTTCTGAAAATTATGATACGAGGAAAGAATGATTCCGGAAGTTCCATCCAGACAGGTTTCACAGGAAGGAACAGGGAAAAAGTATTCTTCATTTCCATTCAATGATTTTTCTTTTTAAAAGTAGAAGAGAATAGAAACATTGACATTAGTTATTCATGAGTCTATTTAAGTAAATGCATCATTTTTTCAGTATGTTTTAGTGATCTGTTTTTAAAAATCCTTTTATAAATCCTTTTATAAAATATAAATCCTTTCATAAAAATCCTTTAAAAAATTGTTTACAATTCAGTTTATCATTATTTAGTAGTCTTGTTATCGAATTAAAATATGAAAAGTTAAAATAGAATTTTTTAAAATAACATTGTTGAAATGATACCTTTTTAATAGTAAATCTACCTTTATTTTACTCTTTTAATAAGCCTATATTAAGGCTTTTAAAATAAAAGTGTAGTGTTCATTGTTTAAGTTAAATAATATATGCTATAGAAAATAGAATCCCACTGCTTATTCTGATTGCTGGCTATTTCCTTACTTTGTGGCCATTGTTAACAGGTTGACACTTTTTTAGACCACTTCTGTGTGTCTGTAAGAGAGTGACAAGCCAGCTCTACCTGTCTTAAAAAATGGGGTCTAAATAGTGTTCTGCAACTTGGGTTTGTTTCAACTCAGTGTGTTGTAGGCACCCTTCAGTGTCCTCATACTCAGAAATGCTTGCCTGTTTTTGAACCATTTTAGATACAGATCAGGAATCTATTTAAAGACTACTTTTTGTGTCTAGCTAACAAAGTGTTCTCCATTATTAAAAAAACGCTGTGAAAACTTCTGTAGAACGTATTGTGACGAAGACTTCCAGACTTCAAGACATCACTGTACCTGGGAAACTGTAAAAGGAAAATTGAGTCGTTTCTGTCACTGAGATAGCTACTGGGTGGTTTTTGAAGAACAAATATATCAGTACCAATAGGAAACTGAAATAATTACAGCTGTTCTTTGTTACCATGTGAATTGAAAAGACCCAAGTGGCTCACAGTCTTCACTACGGTATGAATTAAAATACTGTAGGCATTTGGGCTTTAGTGTCCCACTTTGAAACTCTGCTCAGCATCTGTAATAATGCTCAAGTTTTAACATGACAAAATTTCTTTTAACCCAACATGTATCCTCTTCTGTGAGCTGACCTCAGTCTCTATTTCAAGTCTTGCCGTCATTTTCTTACATAAGAGTCTTGTTCAAATTATTGAATATATTTTGTTTACCCCAGTAATGCTTAGTAGGTTCTTTGCTGTGGCGCTTCTTTATGTATGCATTTTCAATTTTCTTGAAATGTACTCTTCTTCCAGATTAGCCTTTCAAGGAGTTTTTATTATAAAAACTTTACATTGGAGAGGTTATGAATTCTTGAAAAATCTTTTTCTTTGGTGTTCAACATCATTAACGTAAAAAAATTCCTAAGAATCACATCTTTCTTTTTAATGTCTCGCTTAAATCCTTCTCTTTAAAAAAAACAAAAAACAAAATTCATAATTATTTTACTTAGAATGTCTTGTTTCTCTGGCCTTCAATACCAGTGCCTGAGGTACCTTTCTGCAATATACCAGCAGCAGCAGCAGCAGTAATAGCTAACATCTAGTAGTGAGTGCTTCCCTTGTGTCAAGGGTTCTACTTGATGTTTCGGTGCAATGCTTACTTCACTATAACCTTTAAGTAATAAGAGTCAAGTATTATGATTGTACTTTAGACATAGAAACTGATTCTACAGACATTAAGTGATTTCTCCTGGGTCACGCATAAAATAAGTGACAGAACCTGTTTCCATTGTCCATGCTCTTTACCACTACATTTTGCTGCCTGTTACTGAGTTTCTTGTAAGATGCTGGCTTTAATTTTTTGATTTGTGAGCCATTAGAGACTCTTAAACACAGAGAACAAACTGAGGGTTGCCAGAGGGGTATATGGGGTGGATGGATGGGTTAAATGGGTGATGGGCATTAAGGGGAGGGCGCTTGTTGGGATGAGCACTGGGTGTTATACGTAAGTGATGAATCACTAAATTCTATTCCTGAAGTCATTATTGCACTACATGTTAACTAACCTGGATTTAAATAAAAATTAAAAGAAAATAAAAGTAGATCTTTAAAAAAAAAAAAGATGCTGGTTTTAGTTTAATTTACAGTTAACCAGTGTATAGCTAAGGTTGAACTTAATTTTTTTTGAAGTTCTGCATTCATATTTCATTAAATTTTATGTGTTTCGATATTAGTTTTTTTTCTAACAATATTCTTGTTAACAGTGAGTAAATGGAGGGGCCCTCGGTGGCTCAGTCGGTTGAGCGTCTGACTTCAGCTTAGGTCACGATCTAACGATTCGTGGGTTCGAGCCCTGCGTCGGGCTCTGTGCTGACAGCTCACAGCCTGGAGCCTGCTTTAGTTTCTGTGTCTCCCTCTCTCTCTGCCCCTCCCCTGCTCACTTGCGCGCGCGCTCTCTCTCTCTCTCTCTCTCTCTCTCAAAATCAAACATTAAAAATATAAATAAAAATTAAAAACAGTGAGTAAATTGAAACAAACTAATAGGCAGAAGTTTTAGTGCATTTTCCTTAGGTTTCCTAAAATATTACAAGCTACAATGGCTTAATATTACAGCTATTAGAGCCATAATTTATGATGAAAACTCTTATAATCCTAGTGTTTGAGTTCTTTGGTCCTTGGATGTACTTGAACATAAAATCTATTTTGAAAGAATTTTCATTAGGCTGTACTTCTTACTATATGATCTACATAAAATCTCCCCATTAACATCTCTAGCTAATGATTTTGATTGTCATCAAGCTTTTTCTCACATCTGTTTTGAACTGTGAAATGAATCATGACCAGATGTAAATATTAACATAGATTTGCTGATTAATAAACTCAGTATATGTCTGTGATTTTTATTTCATAAGATATTTTAAGTGATTATAAAACATAATGATAAATGTTTACCTCAGTATAATTATTTAATTCTGTCTCAAAATTATGAAAGAGAAGGAAAAGTTGAAACTCTTTTTTCTTTGTTGTATTTCTTCTTCCCAGAGTATTCTTACATATCACAACTTTTCTCTTAAATTGTGTAGAAGAAGGTATTGATTTTCTTATGTTAAAACAACTGTGTACTGTTTGTTCACATATTTTTCATATGCAAAAGTTATATCAAAGTTAAATAAGCATATTATATGGAGTTTTAGTACCTTGGGCTTTTTTCTCTCACATCCTGTGCAATTGAGAAATACTGTGTTTAAGCTACATATATGAAAATGGGGCTTATAGAATTAGACATATAGATTTGGAAGTCATTTAAGATTATACACAGACTTCCAATGTCATTGCTCTATCATATTGTTTAAAAATTTACAAAAATTTTAATATCTACCCTAAAAGACTTAAACTAGTGATTATAACAATCAAATTTACTTCATACATTTTTCTAAAATATTTTATTAAAGAATTTTAAAATACTCAAAACATTTTTTCTTTTTTACTTTTTTTTTAATGTTTATTTATTTACTTCTGAGAGACAGCACAAGCGGGGGCGGGACAGAGAGAGATGGAGACACAGAAATCTGAAGCAGGCTCCAGGCTCTGAGCTGTCAGCACAGAGCCCAACATGGAGCTCGAACCCACAGACTGTAACCTCATGACCCGAGCTGAAGTCAGATGCTTAATCGACTGAGCCACCCAGGCATCCCTCTTTTGTACTCTTAATTACAAAGTTTCTTAATCTTCATCATTTACTTGAGAGAACTATATTCTTCTTATAATTCGACATTTGTAAAGTTCTGCATATAGCTCTTGGTAGGAGCCATAAATATTTGTGGGTCTTCTGAAGTCCCTTCTGGGATTTTATCTGTGACTAATTTATCCCATAGCTTTTTAGAAACTTTGCCAGTTGTTGAATTTTTCAGCCATTTCTTCTTTACGGGCATTTGCTAATCCTTTTTTGGTACATTCAGTACTTAATTGATTGAATGTAGTATTGGGTTTCAGTTTTTCTCCATAGAGAATTTCATTCTCTTAAAAATTGTCTACAAGCATTATATGAAAACTCCATGGTAATTTTGACTAAATTTTAAGGACATCTTTTATAAATGAGGCTTCTGACAGGTGTACTCAATCTGTGGCAGTTTCATTTATGGAATTTTACTTTTAAGGAATTACAAACATTAGAGGAGCTGATTCATTTTCAGCTTATCTTAGAAATCTTCTCTTAGAAGGTTTCCATTAGTAGTACTCCTCCAACACTTGTTGCATTTTTTGCTTTTTTTTTATGGACAACTTGTGCAATAGTGGTTGCTGTCCGCTTCTCACTGTGAGACTGATGTGCTAACCACCCACCACAGTAAGTGTGAAAACATGCTTGTTCTTTTTTAATTGATAAGAAAATGTAGCTTTCATTACAGAAATTCATTTTATGGCGATAATTTTGGCAGCATAATGTTGACATAAAATACCCATTTTCTAAATGGAAGCTTCACTGAAATCTTGTTAAAGCCGAATTTTTTTTAAACCACTATAAAAAAAAGTCTTAATTTTTTTGACTTTGATATACAATCACATGAGTTATTAAATTACAGTTTACTAAAAATCAGGACTCAAGTATCTCATTTAAGGTTTTAAATAAATAGACCTTGATGCAATCCAAGAGACAGGCATTTGCATGCAACAAAATATTTCACCTACATTAAAACCTTGACAGTATCTTTTTGTCATTTTTAACCTTATAATGGTGATTCTGGCTTTTCATAGGGTTAATGTTCCCGATACGAAATAACATTAAATTGATGTAACCATTGAAATTCATGGTTGAGACTAACTTAATTTTGTTAATCTTGTTTTATATGTACATTTCAACAATATACATAGGCCCAAACAATTGTTAATTGAAACAATATGACCGATAGAAATTCATAGATGAGATTATATGATTAAAAACTGTGCATGTATGCTTTGAAAAATTGTCTTTATTTACAAACAAGAGATTATTCTTTTTCTGGAAATACTAATGATAGCCTTTCTTTATTCCTAATGAATGTGCAATTCAAGGGTTGGTATTTCTCTTCTATGTCCTTTTACAATTTCACTTAAAACCTAGCTGACCTTCTACTCTAACTCTGAGCTGTATTTTCCAGATATACTGTAAAGATCAAATTTTGCCAATCTCCATAAACTATGCCCTTCCCCTCCCAACCTTTCTAATTTTCTTTCTGTATGAATGTTCTCAAAATAACCATTGTTTTGGTTTGGGGCAAGATATGTTTCATATCTGGTGACGTTATGTCCCTAATCCTATAATGCTTACTGTTGGTTTCAGATAACTCTCTCTTAGCAAATCAGAGAGATTGGGATAGTAGGTATTTAGAATAACTTGTCTAAAAGCTTTGTTCATAAATACTATTGGCAGACTTTTAGTCCCTGTCGTGTTCTTCAGCTGATCTAGTGTGAAGGCTTCGGATTTACATTTGGCCCTCACCAATGTTACTGCGTCTTTTGTGGCTTCCTGTAGCAGGATGTAGGTTTCCATGAATGTATTTCTATTTGTTGCCAAAAGCTACCTCAATAACAGTGTTGAAATGACTCTAAGTTTTACTGTCATAGATTTTGGAATGTTATATTACATGTATTTAACCCTTTTTATTGATATGTTTAGATGCTTTACACTAGAAATTCATGTTGGAAAGAAGTTACAGAATAATAGAATATGTTTAGTTTCATTTCATGACAGTTTTATATTATAAACTTGGAAAATCTATCTTGTATTTCTTTCAGATACATTTTGGTTATATAAAGTATGCTGAATATATAATATATGCACTTCTGATTGTATATTTTCATTGAGGCACTAACATTATCATGTGAAATTATTATCTGAACACTTCTGGCCTTAGAGACAAGCAAGAGAGAGCATAGTTTACCTTTAAGATACTTAGGAAGACTATTTAACAGAACCACTGTCTCATAAGACCATTCTTTAAAGAACAGTAAAAATTGCTATTCTCTAAGTGTCTGGTGTACAGGAAGAATTACATTTTTTCTCAATTAATAACAAAGATTGAATATTTTAACTAAAAAGTAACCCTCATGTTTATTCTTACGGTTATTCATATAATGTACCCTGTTCATCACCCTGAATGAATTAAAGAGTAGATATAGAGCATAGAAGATAAACAGATAAACGGAGTTTTAAAAATCTCGTGGTGGCTGGCTGCCTCATTCGGAAGATCTCAGGGCTGTAAGTTCAAGCCCCATGTTGGGCCTTGAGCTTACTTAAAAAAATTAAAATCTTCGACCAGCTTTGAGTTTAAGAAACTTGTGAAAGTGAGCTGTAGTGTTCGCTTTGTAATTATAACTTAAGGAAGACCCCTTTTACTCTGTGTTGACTAGGAGTGTCTACTAAGCCCTTTTTATCTTCTCTATATAAATGTAGAAGCTAATACAAATCAAGTTAGAAGGCATCTATGCATCCATTTAATATGTATGGTTAATAATAAGTTACCTCTACACATTGTATGAGAAGACTTGCTAACCACAAATAAGATTCTATTACCCAAAAAATACTTGTTTTTTTGCATGAGATCAAGTAAGTTTTTATTTTCTAAAGTACCAATTTAAACAACAGCTTCTATGTACACTTATCTTTATTTCTTATATTAGTGTATATTGACTGAGGTCACTGTCCTTAAACAGTCCAATTGTACCTATTTTGTCTACTAGAAATACTTATCCTTTATTTGGAGACCTTGTATCCTCTGTGCTGAAGACAGATATTGTCTCAATCTGAAATACTTTTCTTGCCCATCATTTTTAACATTGAGCTTTGAGCAAAAACTAGATACCTAAAAATTAATCCACATTGACAAAGGTAGAAAAAATTACAAATGAGATTCCAAAATAGATAAAAATTAGCACATAGCTAGTTTTTTTTTCTAGTTTGTTCTTTTTTTCATATCTTTATCTTGAGTTATAACTTAAATTTAGGGAAGTGTATTATTTGTATAAGCTTGATGAACTTTTACGTAGGTATGGCCAAGGTACCACCACCCACCACTCCAGAAACTTTTCCTCATTCCCATCCCACCCCATGCCCTCCACTCCAAAGATAACCATTATTCTGACCTCCATAATCATATATTCTTTTTTGACATAAGTTGTGAAAACATTTTTTCTCCACATAGCTTATCATGTGTAAATCAACATAGTTTGTGAGCCAGTGTCAAATCACACAATTCAAAAATAAATGATTTTGTTCCGAATTAAAGTACAACTTTTAACTTCACGTGGTCATACCTTAATATCAGATTTTCCATGTGAATCTTTAAAGAATGTAAGAAAAACATAAACTCGATGTAAGAAGATGAAAATTTTTTATTAATAGACCACTCTATTCATTAGACATATTCCTTAGATACACTTCAATAGCTGTGGTTATAATGTGAGCTTTTGAACCAATTTCTATGAATTTTATTTATTGCTACAGTTATTTAGTGCACGTTGTCATATACATACATACATACATACATACATAGGACTTTTGTACATCAGAGCATATAGCTTCTCAAAAGGAAATGCCGCTTTTTATTCCAGGACTCCGTCGTCCTCTAACTGAATTGACTGTCGTCCAGGTATGGGTTTGATAAACTGACACAACAGTGAAAAGAATCCCTGTCCCATGTCAGCTTATCAAACACACTATGGACAGCATGTCTGTGGCATTGAACACATTACCAGTCATTTAAGTTCTGAATAGAAGTCACGAAGCTGATGTTCAGTGAAACACAACCTCAGTATTTCCAGGTGATTTTAAAGAACACCTGATAAAACTGAGGTATAGTACCACAAAACTTGAAGAATAATGCAAAAACTAGGGAAAAAACACATGCATAGAATTAAAGAATTACAATGTCATTGGTTCAGTTTGGTGACAGAGTAGATGTTAATGAAATATATGATAATTTCTTAATATCCTGTCATCCTGGTTAAAAAAAAAGTCAAAATATACTATAAACATATTTACACCATAGAATAACACAGTAAAATCAAATATGTTTTGATTTTTTTAATCCTAGTTAATAGCAGAACAGATGACTCTCAGGGAAAGTTATCTTTCCATCTGTATCTCTATTTTTTTTCCAACTGAATTTATTGGAAAATATTCATCCTCAGAAATTTAGCAGCCTTCACTTTGCCTAGTGTGCCAGGATCATTTGTTCAGGTTCCAGGCTAAGTATGGCAATATTAAAAAGAGAATCTTAAAATTTATTCATAGTGCCATAAATACTTTCTGATAAGAAGCTAACTTAGAAGATGATTTAGGGCAAAACGTGTTTGCTTACATAATGTTCACCTTACTTTACATATTTCAAAACAAAATAGTTAAATCTATAATATTTGCGAGTGAATTTGCCTGATACTACCTCATAAAAATATGAAAACATTTTTTATATTTATTTTCTATACATTTTAACCAGGCGAAGAGGAAATGACATGATGTGGTTACAGTACCTCATCAGCGGAGCTCCTTTGAGGTGCTTCAAGTGGAAGTGAAGGGAGCAGTGCTGAGCAGAAGGCGCTCTCCTCTTTGGATAAAACTGCAGTAGCCAAAGAGCTTTTTTAACCAGGGACTACTTTTAAATGTGTCTGGTCACCTCAAAGGATATGTAGAGCATTTCCTGCCAGTAGGATTAGAGGAAGGAAGCACCAGGCCAAAATGTTTGATGTGTGATGTACTGTAATTTCTTTCATGTGTTTGGTGGCTTTTATATGTTGATCAGTGTTCCGCTACCAATTGTGACCCTGGTGTGGTCCAGGTCATTAAAGTTCTATGTTCCTTAATGTATAGGGTCATTAACCATACCTAGGAGCATTATTATAATTAAGGGTACTGTTTTCTTTTAAACTGCCACCTCTCATTTTCATTAAGGTATTTATTTTTCATAATTGGATAATCCTCCTAAGGACTGATTGCCATGAAAGAGATGATTTAGTGCTAGGGACTGCCAATAGTAACATCACCATAGACAGCCCTTTATGTTTCCTCACTTTACCTTATGTACCTGGTTTTTAAGTCAGCATTTTCTTCTCACAGTCTCCTACAGGCATATAAATTTCGAGAAGGAAACTAGCCTCAGAGTGTAGTTTTCCTGGGTTTTCCTGGGTTTAGAGGCACTAAGAATAAGTATTGACAAAATCGCTATCAGCACTATTATACATTTTTAATGAAACAAAATTGATAATTACACATGCTCTTTACTCTTCTAAGATCACCTAGAGCAGTGAAGTGCTAAACCACTATAGCTTTAGGCTGCGTTTCAAACATAAATGAGCAACAGTGGCTGATTATATATATGGCAAAATTTGATAAACATCTAAATGCTCAGCTGTAGAGGACAGGTTAATATAATAATGGTGTATACATGCAGTGAAATTCTAAGTGACCATCATCACAAAAAACGATACGTGTGCCTGTTTATTAACATGAAATATGCTTTAGGTATTTGGTAAGTGAACAAAAGCATTTTTAAAACTGCATATAGAGTAAGAGCTTATCTACATACATGTTTACATATTAATGGAAAATACCCTGGGGCACCTGGGTGGCTCAGTTGGTTAAGCATCTGACTTCTGCCCAGGTCATGATCTCATGGTTTGTGAGTTCAAGCCCCTAGTCAGGCTTTTTGCAGACAGCTCAGAGCTTGGAGCCTGCTTCCAATTCTGTCTCTCCCTTTCTGCCCAGTTCCCCCCCACCTCCCGCTCACGCAGGGTGTGTGTGTGTGTGTGTGTCTCTCAAAAATAAATAAAAATTTAAAAAAAGAAGAAGAAAATACCCTGGATTGTTATACACCAGATTGTCAAAGGTAGTTACCTGTGATCATTGGTCTATGGGAAGTTATTTTCCTTGTTTTTACTGGTGGATATTTTCTAGACTTTTTAGACTAATTTGAATTCTCTAACTGCAGTTTTAAAAAGTAGGAAAAAATGGTAGCTTTATATCCATTCTTTAAGTCTTCAGATGTTTTAAATTTTTAGGGTTTTTTTTTCTGTCTCCTAAATGTAAAATATATGAAAATATGTTCTTTATTCTTTCATATTTATCTTTTCTATGACATTTATATTTGCTTTTGGGCTCTTTTTTATACTTTTAGTATGAAATCGTTAGGTCGCCCATTAGTTATTCAGCACTCAACAGTGGTGGTGCTCAGGAAATATATGCTTTATTCTGGTGTGTGTGTGTGTGTGTGTGTGTGTGTGTGTGTGTGTGTGTAAGATTGCTTTGTTTATTTGTTTAAGGAACCAGTTTGATCTTTTCCCCTTGTGCAAGTACCTGGGTATTTTTAGTTTTTGTCTTTTGTCTCTCTTTCAGTGCTGGTGCTGGATATATCTTTAATACATTTAATTTGAGACTACAGGCATGTACTAGCTTCCAAACAAGCTCTTTCTAAAATATTGAAATAATAAGTTGTCCTTTTTCCTTAAATTATCAGTTTTATTATGCCATTTATTAATTTCTTTAAAAATATTTGTGAGTACTTACTATTTACCAGCTGTTAGGTGGATGTAAGGATACATACATAGCATCTAAAAAGTGTAATAAAAATTTTCACAATCTTTACCTTCATGGAACATAGTTTAGTCATCTTTATAATTGGGCTTAAAATATATTAATTGATTTTTTAAACATCATTTTCTCTAGGTAAAGAAATATATGGTACATTTAAAATATAAAACACTGAATATTTTACATACTTAGTATATTAATGTAGCATTTGCATTTATTTCATCTTGTAAGAAAAGATTTCACTAATATTGTAAATTAAAGTTATTTTCACCATAGTTTAAATCAGTTTCAGATCATGGCTTATGGTGTTAATATTTAGGATCAAAATAATCATGATTATGTTGTAAGCATAACAGTGTACAAAGTAAAAAATATTTTGAAAATTTTTATTAAAAATATTTTAATAACTAAGACCTTTTATCAGTAATTTGTGGACAGTATTCAATTGGCTTTATAAAAAAGGTACAATTATTTTCTGTACACTTTTTCATTTTTCCCAACATGTTAAGATATAGATAGACAACATGTATAATTTAAAAACATATTGATGTTGAATGAGAATTCTGGATTTTAATATAATAAAATGATATAATGAATAAATTAGTAAATAAATGTACATAATTGTTAGATAAATTGGTGATAGGAAAGATGCTTATAAGCTACTTTAAAACTGTCTTCTCTTACTGGTAGCAGCCATTCTTAGTGAAGGAATATTCTTTTTCTTCTTTTTGGTACCCTAAAGCACAAAACACATCTTCATTTCTATAAACAGTTATATTTTTAAGGAGTACTTTATGGTGTTTGCAGAAAGAAGAGATTTGAAAATCATCACCAGTTAAATTGGGAGTCATTTTGTAGCATCTTTTTAACAGCTGTTTGACCTCATTGATTCTCAGTTCATAAATTTTATTTTGAACACTTTTGTCCCAGCACACATGCTAAGGTGTGAGAAAAATTCTTTTTTCCACCACTTTCATGTCTCAAGTTTATTGGTAAAATATTTTCTAGCTCTTCCATCACTTTGGACCATGTCTTTCTCAGAAATAAGTTTTTAAATTTGAAGAATTCTTTGGTAAAACAAAATTTCAGCTCCTCTAAATCAGTTTCTTTTCCCTTCCCTTTGAGAGAGAAACACATTTGTGTTTTGGTATTTATTTTGTAACCAAAATTCTAAAAACTACCTAACTGTTCTCTAGTTTCACTGTAGTCTTGAGTCCCTATTTTGAGCAACTGCACCTTCATCGTTTGTATGTTTGTCTTTGCTATTGCTGAACGTTGTTGTTTCAGGGTTATTTTCTTAAATTGTCACAGTATAGAGCACAAATACTAAAGGTTAAATATTTTTGTAGTCATTGTTCTGTTTATAAAAACTGCTAACTTTACATTGTTAGATTGTTTATATGTTGCTTTAATTCTTCCTTTTTCCTTTTTAATTATACTTTAGAAAACGTTGGGGATAATGTACTTAGAAACTGTACTGTAGATTAATATTACTTATCTGATTTTAAGATTATAAAAGAGTATTGTTCCCTGGTATCATTTAAAGCTTATATAAAATTTATTAGAATAAATAATATAACTTAGATATTTTGGTTAAATAGTTCATATTTTGCTGACTAACATCAACAATGTCTTATTATGGCATACTTAACTCTTGATGTACTATTTAGAATAAGTCTATCCCATTTATTATCTCTATATTTTATATTTCTTGCCATGTTAGGGTGTTGATGACCAAAGTAAATAAAAATATCTTTATAGAGGGTAAAATAATTTTATGTTTTTATTTTCCTGAAGAAGAAAAAATTATCTTCACATTAGGAATGACATGACATTGTCAGACTTCCTGAGTAAAATGGATAGATTTATTTTCAGCTTCATTAATTTGTGGATACATGGATAAAATACTGTATTTTAAATTCCTATCTATAGTAATATAATTTAAACTTCATTATTTATGGAAATCTGAATACTGTTCAGTCCAAGATTTAATTGAGATCTTTCTAGAACCTCATCTCATGAGATTAAATTTCTGTAGGGAAAAGTTTCCAAAAGAAGAAGATTCTAATGCCAAGCCTTGGAAAACAAGTCTTGACAGTATGTACACTTATTATTGATAGGAATAGCCTCAGAATGTCCTTGATACAGTATTGCTGTTTAGAATCACAGAGTGTACTAATTCATATCCATGTAATTAATCACATCTTGATTATAGATGTTAGATAAGGGAGATTTTCTCATAGAGAAGTCTTCTGGGGCTATAGTACCCAGAGGGCATCTCCATGGAAGAGTTACAACTAGTTGAAACCCTTGAAGGATACAATGAATTTTATCAAATATGCCAGGTAGAGGGAAAGAAGGAGTCAAAGAAGGAAGGCAAGTACATTTAAAGACCTAAGCATTCTTCTTGTTGTATCAGAGGATTGATTACAAGGGCATAATGAGAGAGAGGTAAG
The DNA here is from genome assembly GCF_022837055.1 of Prionailurus viverrinus. Lineage (NCBI taxonomy): Eukaryota > Metazoa > Chordata > Mammalia > Carnivora > Felidae > Prionailurus > Prionailurus viverrinus. The sequence goes on from NC_062578.1 coordinate 45,891,307, forward strand.
GAAAAGTGATAGAGATGACCTTGTAGAAGTGTTGAATTCCTGGTTAAGGAGTTTGTGCTTCATTGCCTGGGTGAATGGGGTGGTTCTGAGCATTTCTGATCAGGTTTGCACTATTTTTGGAGAATTAAACACCGTGCCAAGCATATAATAGGTGGTTGAAGAGCACAGATTGTGGTACTAGGCTGCCCGGATTTAAATTTCAGCTTTTCCACTTACTAGCAGAATGTCTTTGGTCAACAGAAGGTACTTAACTGTCTAAGTTTCCTAATCTGCAGTATGGGAATAATAATTACACCTACCTAATAGGGTTGTAACGAGGATTACATAAATTAATGCATGCAAAGCATCTGAATTTGATGGGCACATAGTAAGCTTTCAGAAATATTTACTGAATACTTATTTCTATTAGCTGTTATAGTTACTACAGTGAACATTTTTAAAATAATCACTTGGGGCTCAGTCAGTCGGTTAAGCATCCGACTTCGGCTCAGGTCATGATCTCATGGTTGGTGAGTTAGAGCCCCACATCGGGCTTTGTGTGGATAGCTCAGAGACTGGAGGCTGCTTCGGATTCTCTGTGTCCCTCTGCCCCTCCCCTGTTCACACTCTGTCTCTCCCTCTCTTTCAAAGATAAATAAACATTTAAAAAATTTAAATAATTACTTAATCTGGTTGTGTTGTATTGGTTAAATTGGAGAAAGGATTACACCTTTAGTCCTTATGCAGAGTTAAGTAAAATATCACTGACAAACTGAGACAGTGTAATTTTTTTACATGCCACAAAAACCATATCCTGCCTTTATCCAACCTACTCAGATGGTTTATGTCACTTTTAAAATTCTCAGATAATTTCCAGTTTGTTGTTTAAGCCCTATTTAATACTAACATTTCATAGCATTTTATAATTTACAGCATACCTTTACACATTTTACCTCCTTTTTACAGCATACCTTCACACGTTTTACCTCCTTGGATTTTCACCTCATCCCTTGACACTCCTTGGTACTATTACTCACATTTTATAGTAGAGAAAACGAAACTCATGGTTGTCCAAGATCATACAGCAAGATGGAGCTCTTAATTACCACACTGTAATTCTGCCTCGCCCTTTTTTATTATTCAAGTATAATTAACACACAGTATTATGTTAGTTTCAGGTGTACAATATAATGATTCAGCAATTCTATATGTTACTCAGTGCTTATCATGATAAGCATCCAATATGGTCCAATATGAGAATTGTCTTCACCTATTTTACCCATTCCCACCACCCACCCACCTCCTCTCTGTCAGCTATCAGTTTGTTCCCTATATTTAAGTAGCTGTTTTTTGTCTCTTTTTTTCTTCATTTTATTTCTTAAATTCCACAGATGAGTGAAATCATACGGTATTTGTCTTTCTCAGACTGATTTACTTAACTTAGCAGTATACCCTCTGGGTCCATCATGTGGCTGCAAATGGCAAGTTTTCGTTCTTTTTTATAGCTGAGTAATATTCCATTTTATATGTACACCACATCTTTATCCATTCATCTATCAGTGGACACTTTGGTTGCTTTGATATCTTGGTTATTGTAAATAATGCTGCAAAGGAGTGCATATATCTTTTCAGATTAGTATTTGTATTCTTTGGGTAAATACACAAGTGGAATTACTGGATCATATGGTAATTGTGTAATTAATATCTTGAGGAACCTCCATACTGTCTTCCATAGTGGCTGCACCAGTTTGCATTCCCACCAGTAGTGCCCCGAGGGTTCCTTTTCCTCCAATTCTCACCAACACTCATATTTCTTGTGTTTTTTATTTTAGCCATTCTGACAGGTATGAGGTAATACCTCATTGTTGTTTCGATTTGCATTTTCCTGCTGGTGATGTTGAGCATCTTTTCGTGTGTCTGTTGGCCATTTCCGTGTGTTTTTTGCAGGCCCTCTGCCCATTTTCTAATTGGGTTATTTGGGGGATTTTTTGGTGTTGAGTTGTATAAGTTCTTTATATATTTTTACTATTAATCCTCTATCAGATATGTCATTTGTAAATACCTTCTTCCATTCAGATTGCCTTTTTGTTTTGCCTTTTGCTGTGTAAAAGCTGTTTATTTTGCTGTCCCAGTAGTTCAATTTTGCTTTTAACATTTAAACATTTAAAGAAGAATTAATACTGATTGTTTTCAAACTATTCCAAAAACTAAGAGACCAAGAAGAGCTTCCAAATTCATTCTGTAAGACTAGCATTACCCTGACACCAAAATCAGCTAAAGACACTAAAAAAAAGAAAACTGCAGGCCAGTATCTCTGATGAACATAGATGCAAAAATCCTCAACAAAGTATTAGTAAACCTAATCCAATACCGCACTTAAAAAAAAAAAATCATTAAGGACAGTCAGGTGAGATTTATCTTAGAGATGCAAGAGTGGTTCAGTGTTTACAAATCAAACATGATACATCACATTAACAAAAGAAAGGATAAAAAACATATCATCTCTGGCTCCTGGGTGGCTCAGGTTCAGCTTCCGATTTCAGCTCAGGTCATGATCTCATGGCTCTTGAGTTCAAGTCCTGCATTGGGGCCTGTGCTGATAGCTTGGAGCCTGGAGCCTGCTTTGGATTCTATGTCTCCCTCTCTCTCTGCTCCTCTCCACTTGTGCTCTATCTCTTTCTCTCTCTCAAAAATAAACATTAAAAAAATTTTTAATTAAAAAAAATATCATCTCAATATATGCACAAAAAACATTTGACAAAGTACAATATCCATTCATGATAAAAACCCTATAAACAATGTAGCTTTAAAGGGAGTATACTTCAATGTAATTAAGGCCATGTATTAAAAACGCACAGCCAACATCATACTCAATGGTGAAAAACTGAGGCTTTTTCCTCTAAGGTCAACAAGACAAAGATGCCCACTCTCACCACTGTATCCAACAAAGTACTGGAAGTCCTAGCCACAGCAATCAGACCAGGAAGGCAAACTACTAGAACTAATAAATGAATTCAGTGAAATTGCAGGTTATAAAATTATCACACAAATTTCCTGCATTTGTGTATACAGAAATAAAGTGGCAGAAAGAGAAATTAAGAAAACAATCCCATTTATAATTGTACCAGAATACAGTACCTAGAAATAAATATAACCAAGAGGTGAAAGACCTGTACTCCAAAAATTATAGAACACCGTAGAAAGAAATTAAAGATGACACAAATGGAAAGATACTCATTCCGTGCTCATGGATAAGGTGAACCAATATTTGTCCACACTGCCCAAAGCAATCTACAGATTTAATGCAATCCCTATCAAAATACCAAAGCATTTTTCATAGAACTAGAACAAACAATCCTAAAATCTGTATGGAACACAAAAGACCCGAGTAGCCAAAGCAATCTTACGAAGAACAGAGCTGGAAGTATCATAATCCTAGATTTCAAGACATTCTACAGAGCTGTAGTAAGCAAAACAGTACGCTTTAAAAGCCTTTGTATTGAAGAACTATATCAGAATAATATAGATAATTTAAAAATTGCATTGTATACCCACTACATACCTCTGTTCTGCAACTTGCTTTTTGTTTTAATTCTGCCTTTATGCATGTAAGAACCACTCAGATATTCCTAATCTCATTCATAGATTTTTACTTCTGGTTAATAGTCCATTGTGTCACCATGCCACGTGTTTAATCTTTCCCCCCAATAATGGACATTTAAGTTTTGAATTTTTCTCTATCACATGTAGTGATGAATATTCTTCAGTATTCTCCTTGTATACATATATAATAGTTTCTCTAGGGTAGTGCTTAACAAAAGAACTTCCTGCAGTGATGGATATATTCTGTATCTGCTCTAATACAGTAGCCACTAACTACATATGTCTGTTGAGCACTTACACTGTGAATTAAGGAACTATATTTTTTAAATTGTGTTGAATTTTAACTGACATAATTTTCAGTAGACACATACAGCTAGTGGCTATTGTATTGGACAGAATGGGCTCTAAGGTATATATATCTAGGAGTGGAATTCCTAAGTCATAGGTTAGGCACAGCTTCGGTGCTGCTAGGTATCACCAAAGGGTTCTCCAAAGTGATTGTATCAGGTTTACCTTTCCGGTAGCTCAGTGTGAGAGTTGCCATTGCTCTACATTGTGACAAACACTTAGTATTAATACTGTGATAATAGGCACTAGAAACTAGATTGGCATAGGACTGGGAGTGCCTGGAAGATCCTTAGGTAAAAATATTTGTACAACTAGAGGCAATACTTCAGTGCTGTGATGCCCTCGTGTGATTAGGTTTATAGATACGTGCCCTCTAATGTATGGCGATAGAAGGGTGGTACCCTACCATACAATAGGGAAAATATACCAAATTTTTAAGTCAAATGTGAGTCTGTGTATTGATTATTGACTAGAAGATTATTGCTTGGTACCTTTTCTTAAACTGTCTTTATTCTGATTATTTTGCATGTAGAGGTATTTATTTTTTTTAAGTTTATTTATTTTGAGAGAGAGCACGTGCAAGAGAGGAGAAGCAGACAGAGAATCCCAAGCAGGCTCCACGCTCAGCACAGAGCCTGATGCGGAGCTGGAACTCAGAAACTGTGAGGTCATGACCTGAGCAGAAGTCACACACTGAACCGACTGAGCCACCCAGGTGCCCCTGAGATATTTATATTTTTAAGATCATATGTTAAGAGATTTCCCAAACCATTGATAGCATTTTTTAAAAGTACTGTTTTCCTTTACAAGTGGAGAGTTGCTTAATGGTTATTTTACGGAAATCTGAGAATCTTGACTTCTGATCCCCAGTTTTGTGATATTTTTTTTTTGGTCTGAAGCAATTATCTTTTCTTTTAATGCTTATTTATTATTTTGAGAGAGAAAGAGAAAGAGAGGGAGTGTGAGTGGGGGAGGGGCAGAGAGAGGGAGACACCGACTCTAAAGCAGGCTCCAGCCTCCAATCTGTCAGCACAGAGGCTGACGTGGGACTCCAACTCACCAACCTTGAGATTATGACCTGAGCCAAAGTTGGATACTCAACTGACTGAGCCACCCAGGTTCCCCTGAAGCAATTCTATATTTTATAAACTATATAAAATAACATCGCAACATTTTTTTAAAAGGTGTTGGTTTGTTATATACCAAGTCTAAAGGCTCCCTCCCCATCAGATGTCTTATTGTAAATTTATAATCTTGGAAATATTGTCTTCATTTAATTTAATCTGAAATCTCTCGGTTTTTCACCCATCTGTATACATTTACAATAAAATACAATCTTACATTTTATTACAAAAACCACTTCTCGTATTGTTAGGTATAGAAAAGACTGAATCTGTAGTTGGAAGGTGTGGCTTCCAATTTGGACTCTGCCTTTACCCAGCCTCCTTACCTGAATCATCAGCATCTGCAAAATAAATTCTACGTATCACATCCTGTGGGTGGTGATTTACGAGAGATAATATTGAAAAGCCCTTTGCAAACCATTACACTGTATGCAAATTAAAGTGGTATTAATATTATTACTGTGTATATTTATATATTTTGCAGTACAAAAATACTTAATAGTTTGATAAGAGAATCAGAATATTGTGGAATAAAATAATGTAATTAAAGAGAAGAAGGTTCAAGTGATAGGCATACTAATAAAAATAAATTTCATAAGAGATAAATGGAGATGGTTTTATTAAAAATTATATTAATGATTTCTTAAGTAAATTAAAATGAGGACTATTTTACATGAAGTCCAGCTAATTCCCCTGCAATTCACTCTTTTTATAAATACTCTTGTAAGGTTAAAGGGTTTTTTCTTATTTTAGAAGATAATCATAAAGGTAGTAAGAACTTGCCTTTCCTGTTTAGTAATGTTCTATGAACATTTCTCTGGGTCATTAAATAGTCTCTTAAAACTTCATTTTTAATTATTGACCAGTGTGTTTAAATACTACTGTTATCACTGAAAACCTTTAGCAGAGATTTTGAACAATTTTGAATCCCGATTTAAATGATTTTTGAAAGGAAGTCTTTTTTTTGTTAAACATATTTTAGGAGTAGGAGATAATAGATAACAATTGATTAGTAAAGATAGAGGGAATGTTACAAATGGTAGTAGAATGGAGAATTTTGTAGAAAGTTTCAACTAGGATACTCAAATTGGATTTGAAAATAAATAGGGAGCCCATTAACTACCAAAAGCAATTATTTTGAGTAAACAAAATGAAAAAAATTGCATAAAGATTTGAAAAATCTCAGAATGAAAAAGGATATTAGCATAGTCGGAATAAAGTCTGGATGGTCCATAATTTATGTGATAGGAGTTGATTTGCAGCCAATGGTAGATTTTATAGAAGAATCATAAATCAGGAATGTTGCCAGAGATATGTTGTAGAAACATTAGAAGCAAGTAGGAGGTCTGTCTCTATAATAAGGAAACATTATAAATTTCATCTGTTTATTATATTACTATCTTTAGAAGTCTAAAGAAAGGAAATTTAAAGAAACCTAAAGAATGCAGGATTTTGCTAAATTGACAATTAGTTTTTCAAAGTCACCTATGTGGGAATTGTAGTAAAATACACTGTTAAATCAGACCACTCTGGACTCTAATAAATAAACGAAGCTTACTTTTATGCCAGGTACCTGCATTTTTTAGAAATCTGGATTTTATCTGAATGCACCTGTAATATCATATTGTAACATTCTAAAAAAAATCTCTTGGATCTCATGTTGTCAAGGAATTATATATTATTTTAATCGAAGCTATGCAAATAAAATCAATTCATTCTAAAACTTAATGTTTGAAAATTAATGAAAGAATAGTATTTAAAAGTTGTACAACTTTATTAGTGTAATAAGGAAGAGACTGCCTAATCCTGTGAAACTTCATAGTGTGCAGTGTATGTAATGTATTTAAAAGTTAAAAGGCTACAATGGTTTTGTTATTTCTTTTTTCTCTCATAAGCCAGCCTAACTTTTCTAGGCTTTCTTTTGTTCGTGTGTGTGTGTGTGTGTGTGTGTGTGTGTGTGTGTGTGTGTGTGAGTGAGTGAAGTGTTGTCAAGCAATCTCTTTCACATCCTGGACTTACAGAGTTGGCTATTTGATCCTATGTATGGGAATTTTGTATTTGTTCCTCTTAAATTTCATCTTATTAGTTTTGACTCTCTTCCAGTATTTTGAGATACTATAGAATCCTAAATACTCTCATTCATTATAATTAGCTGTACTTCCCAACTTGGTCTTTTGAAAATTCGATAAGAGTGATTTATATGAATTCATTAAAATTAATGATAAAAACTATTGAATTGAGCCAAATCCTCTGTCATGTTATTAGAAACTCTAAATAGTTATTATTTGGGTCTGGTATTAAGGCAGCTCTAAATCCATTTTACTATTTTTTTGTCAAGTCTGTATTTCTCAAATATATTTTTTTATGTTTACTTTATTTTTGAGAGTGTGCGAGCAGGAGAGGAGCAGAGAGAGATGGGGAAAGAGGATCCAAAGCAAGCTCAGCACTGACTGCAGAGAGCCCGATGTGGGGCCCAAACTGCAAGATCATGACCTGAGCCCAAGTCAGATAGATGCTTTAACTGACTGAGCCACCCAGGTGCCCCTCCAGTATATTCTAAAAAGTATCTAAACTTAGTCATTTGCACATCTTTATAACATCACGTTTTATAATCGTGATGTTGTTTTCTCAATGCTGTCATGGTAATATAACCAAAAAAGGGAATAGGCTTGTCTTGATTTATTCTTAGTTAATTCATGTAACTCTTTATATCACTTTCTATTCTAAGTGCTCAGAAGTGTTCTGAAGAATGAATGAATAAATCAATGTCGTTAAAGATCAAAAACAGTTTTCTTACAAAATTGAGGTAGCACTTCCATTTGTCTATATTCTAGTGTATCTTTCAGTAATTTCTCTGAGATTACACATGGGTTCTTTGATGACATCAACAATTCTTCAATGCAGTGCATGTTCATTTAATTCATTTCTTTAGAATATATTTCTTATGTGATCAGAGTTTTGTATAGTGTGATATACTTTTCACATTGAGCATACATTGTATACTCTATATCTTCTTAAATCATCTTGCAAGTCTGTACCCCATTTATAACTTTCGTGAGCAGATGAGGACTTACCAGCTCAACTCCAACTGTTTGCTGGAGAAAAAAAAGAAAAAAAAAAGTCAAAGCTTATATTTTCCTTAAGATAGAATGTGAAAATCTAGCTTCTTACTTTTGTAACCAATGAGAATATTTTGAGAAACTTCAGAGGTATGTTCATTAGTATATATACTAATGAAATTGCCTATAATTTAGCCATCAGAGGAAAAAAATGATAAATATTGTCATTATTACTTTGTCATGTTTTGTGGATTTGTGCACATGACCATTTAATATTTGTATAACTGGAAAAAAGGTGAGTTTTATTATTGCCCCATCATAAAGCCATTTGTTGATGTAAAATTTCTTATTTATTAAAAAGTTTGTATTGAATAAAAAAAGTAATTTTAATGTGAAATGTATGAAATTCTTAGAAAATAATTTAATAATTAGATGACTCTATTTTTGTTCCTCTATTATTATAAAGCCTTTCTTTCTTTTGAGAATGTGAAATACATGATGAATGTTTTAGTATTCATTTTATCACTTGGACTAGAATTATAGAGAAATCATTTCTTACATAATGTTCTGTTTATACTCAAGGAATTATTATAGAGCCTATTTGTTTAAACAGAAGTCTCTGTATCCTCAGTGTACTTTTGGATTTTATAATACGGAGTGAGACTAGTGGATTCAGTCTGAAAGCAGACCAAAGCTGCTTTCTTATCCATTGTTGCAATAACGATAACCAGGTGTCATGTATAGTTTATTAAACATGTTAATTGAAATTATCACTTAATCCCTATGAAAACCTATGTAGGTACCAGTATCCCCTTACAGAAGAAACTGATATTCACTGAGTTAGCTGACTTCTCCAAGGATATATATCTTGAAAGTGGTAGAACCAGAATTTGAATGTAATTGTGACATGAAAATTCATGTTCTTAGGGCGGTACCTGGCTGATTCGGTCAGGTAGAACATGTGACTCCTGATCTTGGGGTTGTAAGTTCAAGTGCCATGTTCGGTGTAGAGATTACTTAAAAATGGAATCTGAAAAAATAAAATTCATGTTCCTAGTACAGTTTAATCATACTGCACTTTCTTTGACCATGGAACTCTAATGGTAGCCAACTGTCTTGCAAATGTATGTCATTCATCATAGCATGAGCTGGGTCAGAAAATGTAAGGGGGTCCTAGGAAACCTATCTCCTTTATTGGAGGTATAATTAAGAAGTACATATCCTGGCATTTGTGAATCAGTTGTGCTGATGAATGTATACAAAACCTAAGATGAAGATGGAGCTCTAGAAATCACTAATATTGAAGGGACAAACAGAAAAGAATCTAGTAAAGGAGATTAAAGAAGGACAGTTGAGGGAGTGTGGAAGCACACAAGCTCACGGAAGAAATTTTTAATAATGAAAAACATTTCTATAATATCTTCCAATATATATAACTCATTTACTTGGTGTCAGATACTACTTTGCATGAAGTAACTTATTTGACTCTCTTCAGTGACTTCACTTTTCAAATGAATAAAATGAAGCACTGAAACTTTAATTTGCTCAAAGACACCCAATGGTTTGTGACAGAGCTAGAATCATCCATCAAGGCAGGCTAAGTGTGCAGTCTGTGCTCTTCACCACATGCTACACTGCCATTTTAAATTGTCAAATATCCAAAAAGGTTAGGTGAGTTAATGACTAAATGTCACCCTTTATTATTTTTTTAATATGAAATTTATTGTCAAGTTGGTTTCCATACAACACCCAGTGCTCATCCCAACAGGTGCCCTCCTCAATGCCCATCACCCCCTTTCCCCTCACTCCCACCCCCCCATCAACCCTCAGTTTATTCTGTTTTTAAGAGTCTCTTATGGTTTGCCTCCCTCCCTCTCTTTTATTTTTCCTTACCCTCCCCCATGGTCTTCTATTAAATTTCTTCAGAATCCACATAAGAGTGAAAACATATGGTATCTGTCTTTTTCTGTATGACTTACTTCACTTAGCATAACACTCTTCAGTTCCATCCACATTGCTACAAAAGGCCATATTTCATTCTTTCTCATTGCCAAGTAGTAGTCCATTGTGTAGGATAAATGTCACCCTTTAGATCTGATAATTAGAAAATCAGTTGGGGATCTTTTCCAGGAAAATTTCAGAGGACAGGTAGGGGTGACCAACCTGATTGTTCTTGGTTAGAGAAAATAAATTGTGAAAAAATAGAAATACTGAGAGAAAAATAAATTTCTGGTTAAAAGGGAATGTGAAAGAAAGGGTGGTAGCTAGAGAGGATGCAGGGTCTTAGGGAGAACCTCTCTCTCTTCAACATAGTTTTGCCTGAAGGATAAAGATACAAGAGAGAAAAAGAAAAAAATGATTGCTCTAAAAGCCCCAAGGGAAGAGAAGGACAGAGACAAGAATATTTGTTATTTATTCAACTTCGTATGTTAAAAGCCTACCAGGTGTCAAGGCCTGTGGCTAAGTTCATGGAGATGAGTAAATAGACACTGACCCAACTTTCCAGGGTGAAGTGAATTAACAGTGTCTTGACCTTTCGAAGAGAAGAGATGCTTCCTCTAAAGGTCTCTGTGAAGGAAGCAGGACAAGTATTAATGTCTCTGTTTTATAAATGGAATAGCCTTGGATTTACTGGTTCTTGTCCTTGCTCCTTTCACTTCAGGTACCAGAGATAAGATGTTCCAAGTCAAAGAGATGTGATACTCTCCGTATTAGAATTTGGTTTTAAAATCAATAAGGGTGCTAGTTTTGATTAAAACAAACAAGGGAGGAAGCATATTTTTCAGTCCCAGTCCAGACCTGCTGAATCACAGTTTCTGCAGGTGGGAACTTAACATTTTTAACAAGCTCCCAGGTGATTCTTCTGCACTCTGAGGATGAGAACTCCTGCGCTAAGTCTTTGGTCATGGAAATCTGCAGTAGGTCTCAGCCTGATGGTCAACTATTTATATCCCCTGCCCTGTATACTCTCAAAATTACTATTATTGTAGACACTTGCTGATAAAAATGGAGACGTTTAATTTAATCAAGACGTATAAATTTTACTTCTTACATTCCTATTTTCTGGCTTAACATTTTGTAAACTTACTGCTCTCAACTGAGCTGTAAGTAATGAATTTTATTTCTTTACAGTGAGCTCCCAAGATATGCCTATTCAGCAGTGAGAAGTATAAATGGTTCAACATGAGCTGTTCCTTATGTAAACATACAAAAGGCCTGACCCAGACTAAATCAATTTAAAAAGGAAAACATTAAAGCTATGTTTCCTGTTATATACTTAAGGTCTTCTTTGGTTCCTTATGATTATATTATTGACCCAACTATTGCAGACTTTAGTTTATCCTCCTACACCACCTGCTGAACGGTTCAAATGGTATGGAAGATGAGTTTCGGAAGGGCAAAGCAATTACAATTATAACTCCTACATTTTAGCCAATAAAGCAGCTTTTTGTGTTAAGGGCAAGGAAGTTATGGGTATCTTGACTCACCCCCTTTCCTGATTTGAATTGCTAAGTGGTCTTAAATACTGTAATAAGGAGAGAGAGCAAAGTTGGTAGAGCTAGAGGTATGTGAATTTGAGACAAAAAAAAATTGATTCTATTTATGATATCAAACATTTCCAGGAAAAATTTAATTAGGAAGTGAGTCAATATAAGCTTTTCTTATTAAGGTATTTTCATTGTATTCTCTACAAGCTTTATTGAGGTAAATTGAGAAATAAAAATTGTATATGTCTAAAGTATACAAAGTGATTGTTTGATATATGTATATAATTTGAAATTATTACCACCACCAAGCTAATTAACACATCCATCATGTTACAGTTACCTTTTTTTAATGAAAATTCTTAAGATCTGCTCTCTTAGTATATACCATTAATTATCATCGCTATTTTGTACATTAGATCCCCAGAACCACTATTCATCTTATAACTGTAAGTTTGTATGTGTATTGTTTTTTCCCAGGTTTATTGAGAAATAATTGACATATATCACTGTAGTTTAAGATTACAGCACAATGGGGCACATAAGTGGCTCAGTCAGCTAAGTGTCTAACTCTTGATTTTGGCTCAGGTCGTTATCTCATGGTTTATGAGTTCGAAACCTGTGTCGGGCTCTGTGCCAACAGCATGGAGCCCACTTGGGATTCTTTCTCTGCCCCTCCCCTGCTCATGCTCGCTCTCTCTCAAAAATAAATAAACATTTAAAAAATCATTATAAAAAAAGATGTACAGCATGATGGTTTGATTTACATATATTGTTGAAATGATTATCACAGTAGATTCAGCTATTATCCATCTGTTCATATACATGCAATAAAAAGAAAAGAAAGAAGAAACAGAAGGAAAAAATTTTTTCCTTGTGATGAGAACTCTTAGGATTTATCCTTAAAACTTTCCTGTAGATCATGTAGCAAGCAGTGTTAGCTATAGTCATGATGTTGTACGTTACAGCCTTAGCACTGATAAATCTTATAACTGGAAGTTTGTGCTTTTTGACCACGTTCTTTAATTCTTCCCCTACCTCTGATAACCATAAGTCTGATCTCTTTTTCTGATCTCTCCCTTTTTTTTTTGATTGCACATATCAATGAGATCACAAAGTATTTGTTTTTCTCTGACTTATTCCACTTAGTATAGTGCCTCCAAGGTCCATCCTTGTTGCCACAAATGATTTCTTTGTGTGTGTGTGTTTTTTTTAATGGCTGAATAATTCCTTGTGTGTATGTGTATATTACATCTTTATCCATTAATTCATTGATGAACATTTAGGTTCACTGCATTTTGTAAGGTAGACATTAATATTAGGCATTTTGGTTCTTGCTAAAGTTTAAAGCTCTTTTCCTATCGTGAGTTCCCTAGTAAAGTATCATTTTATTAGAATTCTTTGCTCTAATGAGTTTGCTGTTTCTTATGCTATGAAAATGTAGTGCACTAAATCAAAGCTGTCTTGATTAAAATGTATTTTCATTTTTGGCTTTGCAGTCAAATTGTCTTTCACTTCTTTTTTTTTCCCCTAAATTGTTTTTTACTGATAACAACCTGTTTTTAAGTTATAAAGTCATATACTTAGGGAAAATTGCATTTTAAAAATTGCAAAATGATTTCTAGCATTTGGAGAAATGAAAATAAATTATCTTCAAATTGTGTCTGTATTTATACCTTCAAGAAACGATATAAATACATCTTTTGCAAGACATCTTGTTCTCTTATTACTTATTTAAAGTTAATATGGTATTTGAACACATTTTGAATGTTTTTTATATTTAATATTGAAAAAATACTCTGAATATTTTATAATGACTGAAATGGGTTTAAGTGTACATTAAACAAAATGGGCACCTTACACTTTAAAAAATAAAGATGAGTATTTCAAGTTGAGGAAAAAAATAAGTACTTTGTGAAAAATGAAGTGAATCAATGCACCATTGTATGTTTTCTGACTTGAATTGAAAATAAGTCATAAGGATCACATAATTGGAAAGAAAAATTAGATTTTATTACCTAAGTCTGAAGAAAAAAATACCCTGTATTCATTTTTAACAGAGAAAAATCAAACCAAACTTGTAAAGCTAATTCTTTAAATATATTTGATTTTTATGTTAACCTAAACTAATAAGCCAAATGGCCTACCTGTATTATTTGTAATAGTAATTTAAATTTTATATTGGGAAAATGCACAAGAATACATTGTTTTTTTAGATTTGATATCTCAGGAGGCTAAAAAATTATTGAGGAAAATACGTTTTTTAAAGATGCAACTGTATTTTTAATTGGCCTAAACTTTCCATTACCAATTGTTTGTTATCTTAGAAAATGTGGGGGGCAGGGGGCGGTTATTACAAACTAACCAGCATGCTATTAAAATGTTTTTAGATTGATGAAACAGATCAAATTAGAAAATTTGGGTAGAATTCACTCAGTTTGAGTAATTGAATTGAGGGTCATTCGTGCTGTTTGCTCAGGCTTCTGCTTTTTCAGAACCCTCTTGTGTGCTTTATCTGGGTGAGCCTCTCTTCCTCTCACTTAGTAATCATTTCACTTTCATTTAACATTTTATGCAGAGACTGAAGAGATCATCAAAGTAGGATGATTTTTTTTTCTAACACTGAGGTTTTTATGATGTGGCAAGTTCTACGCTAGACTCCTTCTCTTAATTCTTACGATTAAAACAGAAACTAAGCTCTTTCTCTACTCTTGACTACTGTACTATTACATAAATTCTGTAACTTTTATGGCAGAGGAGAAAATGCCAATTTGCTAGATAAGCCTGACCTGTGGGCTGCAAATCTTCATCCCCAAAGCTGGGCCTAGTGCATTCTCGGACATTTTGTGATGGAAGGACCTGTCTTTGGCTTGAAGCCTCACTAGCCTGAGGCTTTACTTCCTTCCTTCTCCATGCGAACTATTCAGAGCATCTTCAAAGTGTCTGGATATGTTACCCTCTCACACATCTGGGCCTTTGAACCTATTGTTCCTTTGCCTGAAATAATTTTTTTCATTATATGAAATGAGATTGGGATTTTTTTTTTTTTGAACTCCGTTAAATTCTGGACCCTTAGGTCTGGGTCAGGTGTCCCACTTACGTGCTTCCAATTGCATTCTATACCTAACCTTTTATAGAATTAACTGTTTTGCTATTGCCTATAAATCCCCAACTAGACTATAAGCTGAATTAGGGCAGGAACCACACAGGAACCCAGTATCCCTAGGGCCTGACATTGGGCCTAGCATGCAGTGCTCTACTAAATATCCTTTGAATGAATGAATGAATGAATGAATGAATGAATGAATGAATGCAAGTTTGCTCATTGGCCAGAGAGCTAGTTAGGAGAAGAGTTTTGACAGTCTTGAGTAAGACAAGAAATAGGGAAGAACTTGAATGCTTTTCACTAGTTACTACATTATCAACAGTTTTAACTGTCAAGATAAAGTTTTAAAGTAGTCATTTCCACATAGAAAAAGAGCTATAAAAGGAGAAGTAGCATTATATTTGGTGGAAGAGATGAGAGGACAACCTTTATATAAATCGTACGGTGAAAAGGATAAGAAATCTCTTTAGGGACAGTGATAAGTTAGAGGAGAGACTTTTTTCCACAATAAATTGTAAAATCTTTGTTCCTATAAATCTTTCTAATATCCTCTTATTATCTGTTTTATCTCTACAGCATCATAGTTGTGTTTTTTTAATTGCAAAATTAATTTATTAGGCTTTCTATCTTTATCTTTTTTTTGTCTCGAATACTAGAGGTTTGTCTCTTTTAGGCTTTGTTGATCCTTCTGTGTCTTTTTTATTTCATTAATTTCTGTTCTTATTTTCTTCTAGTTTTTTTAGTTTATTCTGCCTTGTTATGTTTAGCTTATTAATCTTGGACTTTACCAACATCCCCCATCATAGTAGTACACAGTTATAATTGAAGAACCTACACTGACATATCATCATCACCGGAAATCCATAGTTTACATTAGGATTCACTCCTCGTGTTATATGTTCTATATATTTGGACTGATGTATAATATGGTATGTCACGTGTCCATAATTACAGTATCATACACAGTACTTTCACTGCTCTAAATTGAGTACCTTTTCATTTACCTGTTGGCCACTTGTATGTCTTTGAAAGAATGTTTCAGATCCTTTGCCATTTTTAAATTGGTTACTGGTGGCTTTTTGTTACTTAGTTGTAGGAGTTCCTTATCTATTTAGGATATAATTCCTTACCAGATACATGGTTTCCAAAATTTTCTCCTATTTCAGAGGTTGCCTTTTCATTTTGTTGATACTTTACTGAGCATAAGCTTTTTGTTTGATAGACTCCCACTTATTTATTTTTGTTTTTGTTGCCTTTGCTTTTAGAGTTAAATCCAAGAAATCATTGCCAAGACTTTTGCCAAGGAACTTACCCCCTATGTTTTCTTCTGGGAGTTTTGTAATGTCAAGTCTTTCATAACTTCCTGCATAACTATAGCACAATATCAAAACCGGGAAATTGACATCAGTACAATCCACAGCTGTATTCAGATTCAACAGTTTCTGGATGTACTCCTATGTGATTATGTGCATATAGTTCTATGCAATTTTATCACATATGTAGATTATTTTAACTGCCATTGCAGTCAAGATACAGAACTTAACACCGAGAGGCTCCCTAGGAGGGCCATTTTTAATTCACACTTTCACTGCTTATGTAGCCCTTTGTGACCCCAGCTTTATATGTAGGGTCTCCACTTAAGCTGATTCATCACCTTGGGTGGGCCTTGAGTTTTAAATCTCCTCCTGTGTAGTTACCAGAGCAGAACATCAGTGTCTGTGCAGGATTCAGCAGAAACCCTAAGAGCAAAAGCTGGCTTTGGCAGGTGCTTCTTTATTAATGTCCCTGGTTTTGCTCGGGCGCGCATCTAGGGTGGGGGAAGTTTGAAGTTTCTGTTCCGTTGTGTCAACTCTGAGAGGTGTTTAAAAAAATTTTTTTTCAAACATTCTGGTTGTTTCAGTCTGAAGATTCGTCCATGGTTTCTGATGTGCCTTATTTTGAAAACAGGTGAACCTGGAAATACTAAAGAACATTTATCTTGAGAGTTTTCATTATAGTTTTACATAATCAGGAAAATGGGCTTTGTTTTATTCTTGGTGGTGATGCATTAGTTGTAATTTGATATGTTATTCATTCAGAACCATTTAAGAATCCATTCAGAAATGGGTGTAAAATTTATAATGGACCTTTTTATGAGTAGTTTAATTTCTTGTCATGTATTTTATTTCTCTGTATTAATTTTAATATTGAAATAACTAAGGCACAGAGAAGTTAAATATTTTCTCCAAGCTCATGATCATTGGAAAATCTGAGAGTAAAGTTCATATGAATCTTTCAGTTATCCAGTTTTCTACAACTCGGATATAAATGGTTTTACCATTGGCTTTTAAGTTAAGTGAACTTTCAAATCACGTTAAAAATACAGATACTTATTTCAAAAACAAAGAAAAAGAGAAAACATGAAATCTCCAACCCTGATTCTTAGAAAGCTTGAAATTTTAAAATAAGCATGCTTAGAAGTATCTGGCTGTTGCTAATTATACAGACCATTTGCATAGGGAAAAGAACCTGTGGGAAGTCACATTTTCCACAGATAGATAGGAGGAATATATCTCAATTTAAGACCAAGAAAAAATGCGGGGAATTTCAAGCCTACGTGAAAAACTCTGATGAATCCAGGGTTTTGTGGTTGTAATCTTATGATTATAGCGTCCATGTGCCAAGGGAAATAGATTGATGTTAATGCTGGGCTGGGTTACTTTGTCTTTTAATAGAGCGCTGATTATATTTCATAGCATACTTTTTCTTTAGGGATTCTTCAAGTATTTTAGGTCACCTTAAAAATATGTTTACGTAATTTATTTAAAGTGTGGAAAGCATTGGCTAGTTTAAAATAAGGAAATGTAACCTCTATGGGGAATAATAATCTAAGGAATAGGCTAGACCACCATGCCCAAGATATTTGCTGTATGTTTGAATTTATGTGCATCCCAATCAGAAGTTTACTGTTTAAAGACTGTGTTCTTAACTACTGTGGACAGATAGGTTCTCCATTTGAGATGTATCAAGATTTGTGTCAGTTCAAATCAGTGAATTGAAACAGCATTTACTGATGGCTTGATAGGAGAGTTGTTCCTGACTTCAAGAAATTTATGGTATGTTGGGAAAAACTGACAAGTCATTGTGATGTTACTGTACTTATAGAGAGACCCCAACAGTACAGGTTAGGGAGAGAGGGAGTTTGGAGAAAAGCTGGTCAGGAAGGTGTTAATAGAAAGTGAAGTCTGAGATGGGCCTTTAAGCAGAATTATACCAATATTAAAATGAAAGAAGAGTATTCTGTCAAAACAGTGATATTCTAAATGTTACTCCATCCCACCCGCACCCTCATTCGTTCTTTTTTTTTTCTTTGCCTTCATTAGGGCAAATTGAAAAGGTTCATGTCCATTTTATGGGCTTTATTTCTAATGCAATTATTTGGTTCAAGTAAAATTTTAGGCTGTTTTCCTTTGCATGCCCAGTCCTCCTAGATTGCAATTGTTCAAAGTTAGAAAAGAGAAGAAAGGGAAAAACAAAAACAAACAAACAAAAAAACAGCTTCAGCTCTTACCTTAGGGATCCTGAGAATTCATCCGTCTCTTTCTCTGGCTCCTGCTATGGTTTCTTGACCAATGCCTGTTTGTTTCCCTATTCCCTCTTATAACCCCCTCTGATATCTCCCTCTTATAACCCCCTCTGACATCTCCTTACCTGAACTGCCTGCTCATTTAGTTCCAGTTCTCTCCCAGCTCCTCTCTTCACTTGAATTCATTAGTATCAGCCCTCACCTTGCCTGGCGCATCCGATGCTATATCCATTCCCTTGCATCTGGCCCACACACCTGCCATCTTGAGTCTCAGTAGTCCTCTACCTTCCATCTGTATTTGACCAGCCTCTGGGCATGGTCTGCTCCACACTGCTTACTTTTAGTCTTAATCAGATTCTTACCCTTTTTCTGTAGTTTTTACACCACAACCCATGCTTCCCCTTCTCACCACCCCCTGCCAATTAATTTCATTAATGTTCAATTGCTGTAATTAATTTAGTTGTATTTTTTCTAATAACTGAGATTATAGATTTTTTCAATATTTGTACTAGTAAAAATATTTTTATTTTCTATATTATTTCACTTTTTGTGCTGATTGAAACTTTCATAAGGGCCATATATTATTTTCCTTTTGATAACTCCATTTAAAGCATTTATGAACCAAAACAAAACCAAAAAGTTCCCAAGCTCACACAAACAGGTTTACCTGACCTCTGAACCTGAACCCAGTTCTTTCCTGCCCACCATATTGTCTTGTTATTTTCATTCTAAAACCTTCATGAAAAAGTTAACAATTTACTTCCTCTAATTTAGCTTTATGTTACTGATAATTTTATTCATTTGCACAGTATTGGGGCTAGTAAGATCAAAGTTTCAACTCTTTATGGGTCAGTTATCCTCACTGTGCCTCTATGTCAGTAAACAATATAGTCGTCTCAACAGTTTAATCTACTACACAAGGGCAAAGGGTAAGGGAGTACAAAAGATCAACAAGGCTCTATCACCTTTCCTAACAAGACATCAAAGGCCTGAGGAAGGGAGGTTATTAGCATTGGAGAGAAGACTGGGTTTAAGTCAGAAAACCTGGATTTTTAAGTTGTGGTTTTGCTACATACTACCTCAGTACCTTTGGCTAAGTCTTTCTACCTCAATTGTTTCCTCTTCAGTAAAAAAGGAGATAATAGAGCCTCCACAACATCTCAAGGATTGAAATCATGTATGTGAAAGTATTTAGGAAAACAACACAGTGCTGGGAACAATATTAAAAAATCATTGTAGGGTAGAGTACTGGACATGATAACTTTGGGGTATACATTCAAGGCCTTCTATGTGGCAGCTTACCTGCCTCAGAGATTTGAATAACCCAGTGAATCCATCAGTAATCCAAAAGAAAAAAATGATAATGTTACTATGTTAGTGAACAAAATAAACAGAATATTTTATCTATTCAATTTTTTTCATTGCCTTTTCAGGAGAGCTTTGAACTTGGGAATTCTTCGAGATCCTGGATCAGAAATTGAAGATAGACAATACCAAATAGATCTGCAGTCCATCAATATTGGTACTGCACAGTGGGATCAACTAAAACCGGAGAAGGAAAGTGGCACACGAGGGGTGCTAACAGAGAGTGAAAGAAATTCTCAAAATCCGGCCCTTGAGTGGAATATGGCCAGCAGGTAGGAAATTATTGAGCAACTTTCTACACTTTCTAATATTTCATTACCAGAACAGTTAGTGATAAAATCTTTAGCATGCCCAACCTAAGTGCTTTGGTACTACTTCTGCATTTCATGACAAACATAAAATATATTTTGTAATTGTAGCTAATGATTTTTCTTGGAAATCTGTTACACTGTAATTATTACAAATTTAAGACTGTGTCAGCATTTTGTTTTTTTTAAAGCTTGCTATTGATGAAAGACTGTACTTCAGGGCTAAGGATACATTCACATTTTTCCTTGAAATCCGTTGTATTCAAGGTCAGATTATTTAAGTCTCTCCTTTCTGTTTATGATGATAAGAGGAGGAAAGTAACGAAAGCTCTGGATTGCCTTTATCTTTTTAGTCCACTTTAACTAAAAGCACCCATGTTCACAGAGAACATTTTTAAAGGAATTAGTCCTGAATGTGAGTTACAAGATTTGTAGAGAGCCGTTGCCATCTCACCAAGAGTACTCGTGGTTTCTCATCAGAAGGTTAGGTAGAATTGTTTGCTAGAACAAAGATACTAGGCATTAAAAATATTTTTTTTTATATTGTAAACCTGAAAGTCTTTATGATTTTAAAAAGCGTTCACTATTTTTTTCACTTTTCATATTGTTTGGTGTGTGTGTGTGTGTCTGTGTGTGTGTGTGTGTGTGTGTTTGCTTATAAGATTCACTAACATTAGTTGCTTGTAACACACCATGGTGGTTTGTTGATTGAATTTCTTTAGAACACTGTGTGTAAACTTTCTTGTATGCCTTTTGCAATGCTGATTGCTTTGGGGTTCTGCCCTTATACTACCAAAACTATATTTATCTACGTCTTGGCATTAATAGTAGCAACAACTTTATTAATTGCTTATAAAATGCTTATCACTTACCTAACTTATTTAAATTAATTTTAACAGTAATGCTATAAGGTATGAATTGTTTTCTCTAATTCTACATGAGGAGTCTGAGGCCTACCAAGGTAAATAATGTGCCTAAAACCAAACACCAGGTGGTAGTCTGCTCCTTCTTCAGGCACCCACATTCTTTTCTAATTTCATTGTGGCCCTTTTCATAATGAGCTTCTTTCAGCTTCCTGAAAGTAAGGTTTGTCGCTTGCTAATAGACCTTGGTATGTGAACTCCGCCTGGAGCTCTCTTAACCCACCCTGTTCGCTTGCCTCACTCCCATCATTCATCAGGCCTCAGAGTATAAACATCACATTTTCCAGGAAGTCTCCCCCTGAGCTTCCATGAGAACACAGAAAGTTCCCCTTCTGTGTGCTCTTAACATATCACTTAGCATATGCCCCCTAAATTTGGGGTGTAAATTTGGGTGAAAAATCTCCCACTGCCGACCAAGGTACATTTCAGGAGAGGGATGCAGCCAACACTCCCAGCAGTTGGTCCTGCATGGTGGATCTGGTGCACACCTCACATGCACTGCACCAGTCCTGATCTGTTAACATCACATATCAGCCCGGGCCCCATGTTTCCTCCGCTTCACTCATTTTTCAGATCCAGGAAATTCCACCTTACATAATTTATAGGTCATCTTAAGAACTGCAAATTCTAGGGGCGCTTGGGTGGCTCACTCAGTTGGACATCTGACTTCGGCTCAGGTCGTGATCTCACAGTTCACGCATTCGAGCCCCATGTCAGGCTCTATGCTGACAACTCAAAGCCTGGAGCCTGCTTCGAATTCTGTGTCTCCCGCTGTCTCTGCCTCTCCCCTGCTCATGCTCTGTCTCTCTCTCAAAAATAACCATTAAAAAAAAATAATTAAAGAAGAACTGCAAATTCTATCAACAAAGAAGGTGGGGTTATTTTCCTAGGAAACTTTATGACCGTCTCTCCTTAACTCAGCTGTATCTCTCCTATTCATTCTTTAATTCATTTTAGTAAAGAGTTTGCGTACCTGTGTGTGTTTTAATAATAGGACTGAAATTGAGGCGCCTGGGTGGCTCAGTCAGTTAAGCATCCGACTTCAGCTGACATCGTGATCTCGCGGCTCACAAGTTTGAGCCCCATGTCGGGCTCTGTGCTGACAGCTCAGAGCCTGGATCCTGCTTCGGATTCTGTGTCTCCCTCGCTTGCTCTGCCTCTCCCCCGCTAGTACTCTGTCACTGTCTCAAAGTAAATGAACATATAAAAAATAAAGAATTGAAATTCACATAATAAGATGAACTATTTAAAATGAACAATTCACTGGCACTTTGTACATTCACAATATTGTGTAACCGTTACCACTGTCTATAATCACTACCTCTGTCTTGTTCTAAAACATTTTCTTCATCCCAAAGTAAAACCCCTTAGCCATTAAGCATTTTCTTCTACATCTCTCTCCCTCCCCCTGGCGCCTGAAAAACACCAATCTGCTTTCTGTTTCCATGGTTTTATGTATTCTGGATATTTCATATAAATGGGATCATACAATATGTGACCTTTTGTGTCTGGTTCATTCACTTAACATAATATTTTGGAAGTTTTTCTGCATTGTAGCATGTGTCAGTATTTCATTCTTAGTTATTGTTGGATAATATTCCACTGTATGTAAATACCAGAGTTTGTTTATCCATTCATCTGTTGATGGGCACTTGGCGTGTTTCCACTTTTTAGCTATTATGGATAATACTGCTGTGGACATTTGTGTACAAGTACCTGTTTTCAGATATTAGGGATATATACCTAGGAATAGAATTTCAGGGTTGTATGGTAATTCTATGTTTAACTTTCTTGAGGACCTGCGAAACTATTTTCCACAGCAGCTGAACCATTTCACATTTTCACCAGCAATGTTCAAGGTTCCAGTTTCACCACATTCTCACCACCACTTATTTTCCTTTTTTTTTTTTTTAAACTATAACCATCCTTTGGGTGTGGTTTTGATTTGCGTTTCCATAATGATCAGTGATATTGAGCAGTTCTTCATGTGCTCTGTGACCATTTTTATGTCTTCTTTGGAAAAAATGCTTATTCAAGCCTTTTGCCCTTTTTTAAATTGAGTTGTTTGGGTTTTTGTTGATAATTTATGGGATTTCTTTTTTTATTCTAGATGCTATACCCCTATCTGATACATAATTTATAAATTATTTTTTCATTTTCTTGATAATGATCTTTGCACAAATTTTTATAATTAATCTGAGTCCATTGCCAAATCCAAGGTCATGAAATTTTATATCCATGCTTTAAAAATTTTTGTAATCTGTCTATAGTTGACACACAATGTTACACTAGTTGCAGATGTACAACATAGTAATTCAGCTTTTCTGTCTGTTATGCTGTGCTCACCACAAGTGTAGCTACCGTCTGTCACCATACAACACTATTCCAGTATCATTGCCTATATTACCTATGCTGGGCCTTTTATTCTGGTGACTTATAACTGAATGTAATGTATCTGTATCTCCCATTCCCTTCGCCCATTTTGTCCATCCCCTTCACCCCCTTTCCTCTGGCTGCCATCAGTCCTCTGTATTTATAGGTCTGATTCCGCTTTTTATTTGTTTGTTTATTCTTTTTTTGTTTTTTTAGGTTCCACAAGTGAGTGAAATCATATGATACTTGTTTTCTCAGTCTGACTTATTTCACTTAGCATAATACCCTCTAGGTCTGTCCATGTTGTTACAAATGGCAATATCTCACTGAGAACAAACTGAGGGTTGATGGGGGCGTGGGAGGGAGGGGAGGGTAGGTGATGGGTATTGAAGAGGGCATCTTTTGGGATGAGCACTGGGTGTTGTATGGAAACCAATTTGACAATAAATTTCATATATTAAAAAAAACAAATGGCAATATCTCATCCTTTTTATGGCTGCATAATAGTCCATTATGTGTATACTTATATGTATATCTTCTTTACCCATTCATCTATCAGTAAACATTTAGGTTGCTTCCATATCTTACCTATTGTAAGTAATGCTGCATTAAACATATATTTTTTCAAATTCATGTTTTCATTTTCTTTGAGTAAATACCTAGTAGTGGAATTACTGGATCATATGGTATTTCTGGTTTTAATTTTTTGAGGACCTCCATACTGTTTTCCATAGTGGCTGTACCAATTTACATTCCCACCAACAGTGTACAAGGGTTACTTTTTCTCTACATCTTTGCCAATACTTGTTATTCCTTGTGTTTTTGGTTTTAGCCATTGTGACAGGTGTGAGGTGATATCTCATTGTAGTTTTGATATGCATTTCCCTGATGTTGAGCATCTTCTCATCTGTTGGCCATCTGTATGTCTTCTTTGGAAAACTGCCTTCAGGTCCTCTGTCCATTTTTTCAGTGGATTGTTTGAGGTTGTTTTTTTGTTTGTTTGTTTGGTTTTGGTGGGGAGGGGTGTTGAGTTATATAAGTTCTTTATATATTTTGGATATTAACCCCTTATTGGATATATCATTTGTAAATATATTCTATTCATTAGGTTGC
The DNA here is from genome assembly GCF_022837055.1 of Prionailurus viverrinus. Classification (NCBI taxonomy): domain Eukaryota; kingdom Metazoa; phylum Chordata; class Mammalia; order Carnivora; family Felidae; genus Prionailurus; species Prionailurus viverrinus. The sequence continues at coordinate 45,915,658 of NC_062578.1, forward strand.
CTTTTTGTTTTGTTGATGGTTTCCTTCACTGTTCAAAAGCTTTTTATTTCGTCCTGCTGCCAATAGTTTAATTTTGTTTTCATTTCCCTTGCCTTAGGAGACATACCTAGAAAAATGTTTCTATAGCCAATATCAGAGAGATCACTGCCTGTGTTCTCTTCTAGGATTTCTTATGGTTTTATGTCTCACATTTAATTCTTACGTCCATTTTGAGTTTCTTTTTGTGTATGGTGTAAGAAAGTGGTCCACTTCATTCTTCTGCATGTTGCTGTTCATTTTTCCCTACACCATTTACTGAAGAGACTATCTTTCCTCATTGTATATTCTTGCCTCCTTTGTTGTATATGGGTTTATTCCTGAGCTTTTTTTCTCTGTTCCATTGATCTATGTGTCTGTTTTTGTGCTGGCACCATACTGATTTGGTTACTACAGCTTTGTAATACATATTGAAATCTGTAATTGTGATCCATACAGATTTGTTCCTTTTTCTCAAGATTGCTTTGACTATTGAGGTTCTTTTGTGGTTCCATACAAATTTTATTATTATTTGTTGTAGTTCTGTGAAAAATGCTGTTGGTACTTTGATAGGGATTTCACTGAATCCAAAGATTTCTTTGGATAGTATGCACATTTTAACAGTATTCATTCTTCCAGGGTGCCTGGGTGGCTCAGTCGGTTAGGTGTCCAACTTCGGCTCAGGTCATGATCTTGCGGTCTGTGAGTTTGAGCCCTGCGTCGGGCGCGGTGCTGACAGCTCAGAGCCTGGGGCCTGTTTCGGATTCAGTGTGTGTGTGTGTGTGTGTGTGTGTGTGTGTGTGTGTCTGTCTGTCTGTCTGTCTCAGACCCTCCCCCGTTCATGCTCTGTCTCTCTCTGTCTCAAAAATAAATAAACATTAAAAAACAATATTCATTCTTCCAATCCATGACCCTGGACTATCTTTTCATTTGTTTGTATCTTCTTTAATTTCTTTCATTAGTGTTTTATAGTTTTCAGAATACAGATCTTTTACCTCCTTGGTTAAGTTTATTCTTAGGTATTTTATTCTTTTTGGCGATTTATACCTATGCTTTATTCTGTGTTTTATGGGTTTAGCTCTTATAGCTGGATTGTTGATTCATTTTGAGGAGTTTTTGTTTGTTTGTTTTTATATATGGTACAAAATAAAAGTTCAACTTTCTTCTTTTGCATGTGCATATACAGTTGTCCCATCACCATTTGTTGAAGAGACTCTTCATTCCCCATTGAATGGTCTTGCCATGCTGTTGAAAATTAAGACTTAGAACAACCATTATATGCCATAGAATGTCTTTTACACTAGAGAAACAAAATGAAATAATTTCTGATATGTGTCCATCCCTTATAGGTCTCAGTGTCCAATCAAAGAGTTGATAGTTAAATTACCTATTAGAGTGCAGTGAGTGAAGTACACTGGTAGATGTAAATATAGGATGTTTAGGATTACAGAAAAGCCACATCAAAATCAGAATAAATACATTCCATGTACATAGGACATCTTGGGCTAACAGATGTGACAGACATTTAAACAATAAATCTAATACTGACATAGATACAAAATAGAACATTTAAAGAAATGAATGATGAACTCTATGGGTAGGTTTTCAGGGATGGTTTCAGAGTACACAGCTTCTGAATTTGTTTCCAGAGTATGGGTGACAGGAGTGGAGAGGGGCCATTTTGAACTAAGAAAACAGTAGATCCACAGGCTAGGAGTATGAAAATGTGGCATATGTTATCACTTCTGAATACCCAGTACTTAATATTATACTTGGCACATAATAGGAATATATTAAAGATTTGAGTGAATTAATGAAAGATTGAAGATTAGATGATTATGTAGAGCTAGCAGATCAGGTGGCTCTGAATGTTTCTGAGAGAGATTGATTCAAATGAAGACGGAACTTTAGACCTGATGTACTTTGTAGTGCTGATTAATCTTGGTAGAAATATAAACAGAACCTTAATGTGATTATATTTTTGTTTTTCAATAGGTATTACAGGTAAAATTCAAAACATATAAAAAAATATTCACTGACGAATAACTTGCTCCCTCCCCTGGCCAATATTAAATAATAACCTTTACGATGGTTTTCATTCATTCCTTCTGAGTACGTTACTCGGCTTCTGTCTTTAGTCAAAATGTGTTTCTATGTGTATGTTGGGAGAAGGGAATTTATACATAAAAATTATCACATTTTAAAATGTGTATATCTTCTAAAACCCCAGTTTTTCAGCTGAGGGAATACATTAGGATTCAGTCAAGGCAGCAGAACCATTATAAGTATTATAGCATAAAGGATTTATTGTAGGAATAAGGTCTTACTCAATTGTGGAAGAAGCTGTAAATTAAGGATCTAAAGACAGTGGATCAGAGACATGTCCCCAGGCATGTCCAGCCACTGGAGGGACCCCTGGAGGCTGGTAGACAAGTCCATGGGAGCATTGCCTCTGTTTCTGGGAGTAAGCCTGCAGTTGTTGTTAGTCTGCAGGGCCAGCGGTCAGGAAAAAGAGCCAGTCACAGAACCGAGAAGAGGGAAGACAAGCTGGAATCTGCCAGCACCTCTGAATTTTACTGTATTTTAAAAAGCATGACTTTCAGAGAATATTGGCCAGTATTTGTTTCATTTACACCTCTAAATCTCATGCAGTTTTCTCTTCTAAACTCTGAACCATTCTTGGCAAGTTGTTACAGAACAGAACCACTACAAGAGACAGTTTCAGGAGGTTCCTTGCCTTGTGCAATGTCACTTAAAAGTAGAGCTAAGTATAGAACCCTGGTTTGCTACCTCTTCCTCAACTGCTTTTCTTATACTCAGCGCTCTGACCCCTTACACTTGGGCTAAAGTTCATTGTTAGTTAATCACTTTTTCTTTTTCTCTCAGCAACCATTTTTACTATGTCTGGGCTTATTTTATAACCTGAGGAAATGAAGTGCTGAGAACTCAAATAACGTACTGATGTCTGCCATATGCAGGTTACACATCTAGTCACTGTTGCCATTTTATATGGGAATTAGTGCTTCGAGGTGTGTAAGGGGGGGGGGGTGGGAAATGGTGGCTTTTCTTCTTTACATATTGGCCAAGTATGTCCTTGGCAAGCTGAGAGGGTAGCATGGAGATAAAAGGACAGATCTGTCTTGGCCAGTCTCATTCTTTGTTTCTTATCATAGTTACTGACAGATGAGTTGGTAATCAGAAAATATTTAAATTGAATATAATCATCATAATAGTAGATCATTAAATTTTAAAACTCTCTGTAATGCCAATTAATTTGTGGTCATGTTAAAGCTCCCAACATCATAATTGTTGCATATATGACTATAAGTAATAATTCCCTGATCCAAAGCCTTAAATATTCAGATTTCCCTCCTTCAACATTTTGTTTAATAAGAGAAGGATCCAAACAAGATTACATCAACATTTACTTAAAAGTATATGAACAGGACCACCTGGGTGGCTCAGTCGGTTGAGTGTCCAACTCTTGATTTCGACTCAGGTCATGATCTCACGCTTTATAGGATCAAGCCCTACTTCGGGCCCTGTACTGACTGCATAGAGCCAGCTTGGGATTCTCTCTCTTGTTTCTCTCTGTCCCTCTACCACTCATGCACGCTCCACACCCGCCCCCCCCCCCCCGCAAAATAAACATTTTCTTAAGAAGTATATGTATAACACATAACTTTCATACATTATCCAGTATTATTCTGTGAAAACTCCATGTGGTACATCAGTGCATAGTATTAAAGCTTTAAAAATGCAATAAAATAACAAATTCCCCAATCATTTTTCCCTTGGTGGATTGCCATTTATATCCTCAATTTCAGATGTCCTTTTCTTTGAGAAACTTCCAGCAGTCCCCCTGACTTTCCCTCCTCCATGAAGTTTTATTTTGAAGTTTTTCCTTGGAAAAAGAGCTATCAAGTAGAATTAGATGCAAGAGTTCCACATTATAGATACAAACAACTGGAAACTAACCAGAGCTACTGACTGACAATTGAACATCTCAGTAAAAGTGAATTGTTGATATTTCAATATACATATGCTCATAAGACCTTCTTTTAGAGGCTGAAATAAATGTGATCTCAATAAACTTGTGATCTCAATCACAAATATATTAACCATAGTTTTGATTTGTTTGTTTGGATGCAGGTAATTTTTGTGTTTTTTTGGTTTGGTTTTTAGGGAATGAGAACATTGTAACATTTAATTTTGCCAAAATAAAATTTTACTAGCATTTTATTTAAATGTCCCTTAAAAATTATCCTCATTTTGGGTTGTAGTTCTTGAAGCATTATTCAGATATTTTATATGTCTTTACAAGTTAATTAGGTCCCCGACTGAAAGTTTTGACACCTGTCTGTTTTTTCCTTACCATTTTACTTCTCCTACCTTGTGATTATTTTTAATTATTTTTTCGGCTAACCTGAGCTGCTCGCATCCAACTCTGCCATTATATTCCCAGCACCTAGCAGAGGGCCTGGCATAATAGTGGACTCTCAGTCCATGTTCTCAAAATTTCACACAGCCATAGATGCCAAGAGAATGATATGGCAGTATACTAGGATAAAGGCCCTGGGAAATTTATTTACATTAGGGCTCAGGGAAGACCTAATCTAATACCTAATGACAAGAATGAGCTTGGACCGTGGACTGCTCGTGTCAAGTGTTCTGGCAGAGCAGAGACCTGTGATTGGGAATCAGTGTTGCACACTTAAGGATCATGACTAGCTGAGAGGAAAGGAATAATAGGTAAAGTTTGGGGTAGGGAAGAGACTACATTATGAATGGTTTTATACATCAGTGGCAGTTTGGATTTTATCTTTATTGCATTAGAAAGTCACTGGATAGTGTTCCTCTTGGGGAAAAAACCCAAAACACCAAAATAGGGTTTAAACTCTTTCTTATATATTTTGTTTTTAAAGTTACTATAGAACTCAAATTATCCTGAAGAACTCTCTATCTAAAAATAAGAGGAATCTCTACAAATAAGTACAGTTAACCAACTGATAACAAATAGTTTTCCAGTTATCATATTTTTAGGATAAATGTCTGTGATTATTTTTTATATTGAAGAATGTCCACTCTAAGGGATTATCTCAGTTGATTAGCAGAACAAGACTTAAGTATCTTCTGGTCAGGCATCTTTTGTCCAAAGCTCAGCTGTAATGCCATACCAAGAAAGTCTTCATGTTGAATAAAAAAACTGTTCACTGAACACATAGACCATTTAGAACTTTTTATTCTTTTTAGTGGAATATTTTGGAAACATCAACACCATTTTTCCTACTTACGGTTTTTCATAATATACAATTTTTGAAATGGGGCTCTTAAATGGCAGTACTATTTCCTACAGAATTAGTCAAGAATGAATGGAAGATGGGCAGAAGAACCTTAGGATAAATTGGCTGAGCTGGGAAAAATGACCATAGCCTTCCTAAACATATATTTTCATGTATGCATGTGGCATATACTTATGCCATCTTGTGTACTGACAATTTCAAAGAATGATGCTTTTCCATATTTATAATCTCTTCCCAGAGATTGACTGAATAGCTTTTGTTAACTTAGATGATTACTTTACTGTTACTTGTTTAGCACTTTATAATTGCCCAATTGTTTTTACCCTCACACAGGGTTTAATATATTTCCACGGGTTTAATCCTGTATGTTAGATAACAGGTGGAAATCACTATTCCATTTCCTTGTTTTTTATGGGCAGTGTAGAAATACATTAAATCACTGTTTTAGTATACTAGAGAAATATTTCTTCTACACCTCTCCTAACCTCATATTCCCTAGCATGCTATAGATAATCTGTTTTCTCTGTCTGCTATCTTTTTTTCATAATAGGTGATCACCTGTTTCACCAAGAGATGTCTGATGGTGGATTTTATTGTATTTATCTGAACCAGGACTCATTGTGCTTCCTGAATCTGTGGTTTCTTATATATCATCAGTTCTGAAGAATTCTCAGCTATTAACTCTTTGCTGTTGTCTCTTTTCCTTACTTTCTATTCTCTCTTTTTGGAATACCAATTAAATATATTGGACCTACCCCTCCATGTCTCTTTTCTTTTAAACTTGCCATTTTAAAATTTAAGTTAGTACATTTCCTGGAATTTTCTCAAATCTGTATTCTAGTTTATTAATTTTTTCTTGAGCTACGTGTAAAATGTTATTTGCCACATCTACTGTATATTTCATTTTAGTGACTGTATTTTTCATTTCTGGAAGTAGTATGTGTTTTTCAAATCTATTTTGACTCTTGATAATACCTTGGTTTTTTACTCCTCAATTTTATTCTATCCAGTATGTATTTAATAATTTTAAGCATTTATTTATTTATTTATTTATTTATTTATTTATTTATTATTTTTTAAACAATACAAATTTATTGAATTGTTCATATGGTGATTTCATTATCAGAAGTTCTTGGTAATGAATTTGATAATGGGGTTGAATTTTCCTCTTGCTAATAAAGAATAATTTGTGGGTGGGGGTATATAAAATAATCTGTTCAGGAGCTTGTCTTTAGTGGTCTTTGTCCCTGAGAATCCTTTTTGTCTATTTGAGGGCATGTTTTCCAGACAGGTTTTACATGCATCTATTTCTGACAGATGTCCCAGGGTTATGAAAAGTCTGATTCCAGTTTTATATAAATAATTCAGAATGGGTATTCCTAAACCAGTACAGTAATATAAATTACAGCTACCAAACACACATGAGGGATTTCCCATTATTTTTCATCTTCTGGGGAGATCTCTGTTTTTTCAACAAGCTCTCTTGCCAATATAGTCATATTTTCTCATTCTTCTCTATTTCTGATAGAAAATGCTTTGTCAAACCTTTAGGGGCCCCAGATCTAGGTAGACAGCTCATTTAAAAACCTTTCCCTATGAGTGAAGTCACATGATATTTTATATGAGGATTTTAAGATACAAAACAGATGAACATAAGGGAAGGGAAGCAAAAATAATATAAAAACAGGGAGGGAGACAAACATAAGAGACTCTTAAATATGGAGAACAGAGGGTTACTGGAAGGGTTGTGGGAGGAAGGAGGGACTAAGTGGGTAAGGGGCATTAAGGAATCTACTCCTGAAATCATTGTTGCACCATATGCTAACTAACTTGGATGTACATTTAAAAAATAAATTAAAAATTAAAAAAAATCTTTCCCTATTTGGGATGTAAGGATTAGCCTGTTGCCTCTATATGGCCATGGGAAAAAAAAAAAATCTGTTCCCTGCTACATCTGAAACTAATACAATATTGGATGTCAACTATACTTAAATAGTAAATATTTTTTATCTATTTCAAGTTTTTATTTAAATTTTAGTTAACATATGGTGTAATATTAGTTTCAGGAGTAGAATTTAGTGATTCATCACTTACATACAACACCCAGAGCTCATCACAAGTGCCCTCCTTACTGTCCATCACCCGTTAGGCTGTGTCCCCACCCACCTCCCAGTCTGTTCTGTACAGTTAAGAGTCTCTTACGGTTTACCTCCCTCTCTTTTTTCTTTCCCTTTTCCGTATATTTAAGAAACAAAACAGATGAGTATAGGGGAAAGGAATAGTAAAAAAAGAAAAAAATTAATCTATTCTCTTGATTTAGAGTGGCTAAAACCCTGAAGTCAATAACAATGTCAGTTAATAATTTGAGTTTCACTTGCCTTTTTTGTTATTTTATTTTATTTATTTTATTTTTTTAAGTTTATTTATTTTTGAGAGAGTTGGGGAGAGGCAGAGAGAGAGACACACACGCACACACAGAATCCGAAGCAGGTTCCATGCTCCAAGTTCTAGGCACAGAGCCCAGTGCACGCTCAAACCTACAAACCGTGAGATCATGACCTGAGCCAAAGTTGGACACCCAACCGACTGAGCTACCCAGGCTCCCCCCCCCCTTTTCTCATTGTAAATCCTGTGCACTTATCTAGTAAAATATTGGCAGAATTTAATTCTCTTAATTATTTTTTTAGTAGTTATTTCTTTTGAAGTATTTCAATCTATAAAAATTGTTAAGGCCTAAAAAAATATGTCTTTGAGGTAAGACCTCAAAGATAAGAAATAACACAAAATTAAAGTTAACATTATGTTAACAGAAAAGTTATAGTTTTATAATAAAGGACTGTTGACTTACTGATTTTTTTTTTATATTTTAAGGTCATAGGTCTTTCATATGTTGTGTTACTGATTTAATTCATCACATGATGGGGAAAAATATGATCTGTATAAGTACTCTTTTTTCCCATTGGGTGTTTTAGTTAATATTTGCTCTTATTTGGTTCCCTGCCATCTTTTCCATTTTAAGGTATTTTTAATACATCATATATTTAAACACTCCCTTATGAGAGCACATCAGATGTTACGTGTTTCTCACATTGGCCATTTTATGGAACTTGAGCTATTAAGCTCTAATTATGGTGTCTCTCAGGATCACAACCTTTCCTCTGTATTCACAGATTTTAATATTTCTTCCTGTTACCCTCCATTCAGCAGAACTCCTAATTCTTTAAAATTGACTTTCTTGAAATCCAATACTTATGTGTCACAAAACCGGATGATCCAATTTGCTTTTTTGGCAGACACCATGTAAAACTCTGCCCATTGCAAAATTGAACAAATGATACTAGAACTTTCTATTTTCTAGACTACTCTGGTAGAAAAGGATATAGAAAGACTTGAGGGTTATATGAGATTTGTCATGAGATAATTTATGCTAGTTCTCTGATCTCAGCTTTATCACTTTATAAGTGAATAACAGAGACATATTTATAAGGAATATTAATTTAATGGTTCCAAAGAACTTTTGAGATACAGCTTGCTGGTAAAACGTAGAACTGTGTGTGTGTGTGTGTGTGTGTGTGTGTGTGCGCCCGCGCATGTGCGTGCACGCACGTATATGCATATATATATATACACATATATATTTCATAAAAAGAAAACTTAGAAAATGGACTGTAGACTTGAAGAACTGTACTAGCATAAGCTTTAGTTTCTCAATATTTTCCAGTTTCATCTTCTACCATGTATGTAGTACTCCTTTGAAATTATTAGCAATTTAATGTAGGTAGAAGAGTAGAAATTTTGTGCTAAGTAACTGATCACAGGTGAGAATGTGTAAAGAAGAATTAAAATAGAGGCCAAATGCTGCTCCACTATCAGGCCCTGTTGTGTAACTCTGGTTTCCACTAGGTGGCCTTAGCCTAGCCTCTTATCTTCATTTCCTCATAGGTAATATGGGGTTAGTAATAGTTTTTACTTCCCACAGATGGTTATTGTGAAGAAGCATTCAGTATCAAAGTCACAAAAGCTGTTTCATGAACTGTATATACACTAATAATCCATGAACTTGGTTCTTAGAACTTGAAAAAAGGAGGTCATTCAGAGATTAAGAGGATATACTTGTGAACCTCATAAGGTTGGAATGATGGCAGTTGTCAACCAGAAGGTCAGAAATACTAAAAATAGGAAATTAAAAATTATCACCAAATAGTAAGGTTATTATTGATAACAATACATACTAAGTTATTTGCAAGAACAAAAGGAATTAAAAACAAATTTATTTGTTGAAAAGATAGGACTAATGAAATTAATTGCATCCAAATTTCTCAATAATTTTTTCCTTTTATCAATCTGAGGTAAAGAATTGAAGTTATAAAACTGTGACTGTAAAATTTACAACTAAGCACTCTCAAAATAATAATGTAATTTTACCATACATGTTTACAGTGCAAAGACTTGTATAACTTTAATGAAAAATATCCCTGAAAAAAAAAAATGAAATGGCTAATCATTTTTTACTTTGTCTTTTAGCATACGGCGGCATCAAGAAAGAAGAGCAATTTTAACGCCCATTTTAACAGATTTTTCTGTCCGAATAACTGGAGCACCTGCTATCATTTTCACCAAAATAATTTCTCCAGAAAATATGCACACTGAGGTTAGAATTTTATTTAGGTTTTATTTCAGTCTATGTAATGGAGTAGCTTCTCTTTGTAAGTTAGGGATTTTCTTAGTTTTAGTGTACAGGATGTCAAATTGCTTATTATTAATAAGTTACTATAACCAGAAATGATTGAGTACTTTCCAGTGCTGTTTAGTTATTGCTTTTCATGTAGTTATTCATAACTACATCAAATCCTCATAATAATTCTGAGGATTTATAACTACATTCAATCCTCATAATAATCCAGTTAACTCCTTCTATCCTCACTTTATAGATGAGGGAACTGAAGCCTAGAGAGGCTGACTCAAATAACTTGTCCATATTTTCACAAGTAGTAAGTAGCAGAGCATGCATGGTATGAACCCAACTGGTCTGACTCCAAACCATACACTCCTGACCCTGACCTCTACAACCTCCTCCTGCTTTCCGGTGAAAACAACAACGTTGACAGTGTTCTCATGGGTTACTTCACATGGAAAATTGTACATGGATTGCCTTAGTCTTCACAACATCCTTGTGAAATAGATATTACTAGTATCCATATTTTTAGTTAATGTTTATTTGTTTTTGAGAGAGAGAGCGTGAGTGGGGTAGGGTCAGAGAGAGAGGGAGACACAGAATCCAAAGCAGGATCCAGGCTCCGAGCTGGACTCAAACTCACGAACCGTGAAATCATTACCTGAGCCGAAGTTGGATGCTTAAGCGACTGAGCCACCCAGGTGCCCCTACTAGTATTCGTATTTTATGGATCCAGAAACTAAGATCAAAAGAGATTAGGTAACTTAACCAATGTTACTAGCCAGTTACTGGTGGATCCAGATTTCAAGTCTGATCACTATGGTATACTGCCTCTATGCTTAGAATAGAAATATAAGAATAATGTGGTCCATCATAATTTAAAAAGTATTCTTCACAGAAATTTATGTCATGCTAAAAACCTAAACTCTTCGATCATTCACAGTTAGAGGCAGTTATGAAAAGTTCAGAAAAATTAAGGAAAGATTAAATATATTAATCTAAGCTAATAAAACCTCACATTCATTTTCTGAGTTTTTAAAAATAATATTTTTATAGATGTTGTTTATTTGATGTTTATAATTGCCCTGTAGGGAAAGCTAGGTTAGGTATAGTATCTTTTCTTATCCACAAAAAAATGTATAAAAATTAAGTAGGTCTACAAATATCTTATTTAGTAACACAGTTGATTCAAAGTACATGAATTTATTTCTTTTCATCATTACTTGAGGAATAAAATTTCTACCTATAATTAGTAAAAGCAGGGAACTTGTGGGAGTAAAAGTTATTTAACCCAAAAAAAGGAATATTCATTCCCGACTTGCTGTTCTTTATGGCTATATTAAAACCTACTCTAAGCTCTGTAGTTTGCATTTGGACCAGTCATAAGTCTCCTTTAAGTCTGTTCCCTTGGATGACACTAATAAGGATAAGGTTCGGTGGACGTTTCCAAGCATTCAAACATTGTCCACATTCACTTCATGACAAGAGGCAGAACTTCTCCTTATTAAGTGAAGCTTCTGGATTGCTTTTCACTTCTTTCTTCCTTTCCTGAATGGCTTTCCAACAATGAATGTTCAAATGACTCAAGTTATGCAGAACAGCGTCAGTTAAGTGGTAGACATCTACCTAATGCTGCCAAGATCTTAGCAGCTTGAAAAAGTGAAAGTAATTAGTCTAGCTATCTTTGGCTTCAGCACTCTCTTTTGTTATATATCATTTGGAGGGTATACTTTGGAGGAGACTCAGACCATACCACTTGTAACTGTAATTGCTTGCCTACAATTGCCTGTTTATATCTGTCTGCCCAACTAGATTGTAACCCCCTCAAGAGCAAGTTGCCATTTAAAGCCAATCTATTTTTTGTGATATCCCTAGCAGTCTACTATAGTGCATGTTACTTAGGAGATGCTCAGTAAATATTTGTTAGTTTGAATGAATGAACAAGATTATGCTAAAGAATTACATCATCTCTTACATATGGAAATGATAGTTTGAGGTATGAAAAAGCCAAATGTATATGAAATGGTAAAAAATTAGTGTTTGTGTTGTTAGTTTGTTTCCCTGCAACTAGTGCACAGCCCAGTGCACAGCGGGACCTCATAAATGTTTATTAAATTATTCCATTAAACTCTGTTGAGTGCCTATGCTGTCCATTTCTGCTATTCTCATTAACATATGAACTTGAGTCCCAGGAGAATTCATCAACGTAGTAGAGGTCAAATAAGTAAGAATGATAAATTATCATCTAATGGCGATCATGTATCTTTATCTGTATTCAGTTTTTTGTTTCTGTTTTTGTTTTTGTTTTTGTTTTTTGCCCCTTTCAGGAGATTTTAGTGTGTGGCCATTCCTTGGAAGTGAATATAACCACAAACCTGGACTTCTTCCTAAGTGTGGCTCAAGTTCAACTCTTACATCAGTTAATAGTAGCAAATATGACTGGACTGGAACCATCAAGCAAGGCCACAGAGGTAACTGTTACCTGATTTTGATTAGTCTTACTGCATTTGTGCCAACTTTATATTCATAATAGGAAAACTATAATTAAATGCTTTCTGCTAATTATTCTATATTTAATTTTATTCAAAATATGGTCATAAATTTTATTGGATTGGTGTTCTCTGTTTTTGAAATTTGTTTGGTCTCTCTTTGCCTATCATGTACCTTTGCAGAATGGTTGTGGCTTAGCCTCAGAAAAGCCTCTGTTAAAATATATGATTTTAGTATCCTGCTGCAGTTTTTTTAAAAAGTACAACACAAGAAACCTGGTGTAGCTTTCAGTTACTCAGATACATTACAGGGATAGGGCCTCTTTTGGAAGTGAACTTTGTAATCGCACTATGGGAATATCTTCAATAAATAACTTCTAAAGCATTCATTTCCCATGCTCAGTGAAGAATGGACACAATCATAAAAGTTGAATGCCTGCCTAGAATTTTAATTTTGATCCGGTGTTGGTTGGAAGCCTGCTTTGTAACCACAAAGCATGTCAGTGTGAAACAAAGAAAGCTTCTTATTAGATGCTTCTCAAGATATATTTTCTTTCTTTTTTGTTTCCATACTTCTATAATCCTATCTGTACTTAAGGTACATCTCCTATAAAAATTCAAGTCAAGAAATCATTTACCTGTGAAAAAGACATTGGTTTTATTTTTGTCAAGAGATACACCAAAGACTCGTAAGTTCTGTTTATTAAAAAGGGAGGGAAGGAAGAGATGTTCACTGAGAGCTACTTGATGCTAGGCAGTGTGCCAGGCATTTTCACGTAAGTTGAGCATATTATCACAACCATCTTGTGAGATTGATATGGGCATTATTAACATTTTACATATAAGGCTCAGAGATGGTAAGTGACCTGCCTGAAATCATTCATGCATAGCTAAAACATGGTGGAACTGAGATTTTAATTTAAGTCTTTCAAGTCAGTGCTCTTTCCATTCTACCACACTTTGTGTACTATAACTATTAGTCTATCAGTCTTCTTTATTTTTAAAAAAATATTTCAAAATGATAAAGCTGTAAATTTTTATAAATGAAGATTCTCTAACTAGACTGTCTTTTACCATCCATGATTTCTGTTTGCTCAGTATCTTTCTTAAAAGGTCTGTAGAGCTGGGGCTCCTGGGTGGCTCAGTCAGTTAAGTGTCTGACTTTGGCCTAGATCATGATCTCACTATTCCTGAGTTCAAGACCCACATCGGGTTCTGTGCTGACAGCTCAGAGCCTGGAGCCTGTTTTAGACTCTGTGTCTCCTTCACTCTCTACCCCTCCCCCACACTGCTTTTGTCTCTCTCTCAAAAATAAACATTAAAAGGGGGGGGGGGCTGAAGAGCTATGTGGTCTCTAAAATATCAACTTTTTTCTGTTATATCTTAGTCTATAAGGATATAATTATATGACTTGAAAATAAATAGAGCAAAAGATATTTTCCCATGGCATTTTCGATGAAGTCCTTGAAGAAAGTAGGGTTGGAAACAATATTAAAAAAATTTTTTTTTGAATGTTTATTTATTTTTGAGAGGGAGAGAAAGAGCATGAGCAGGGGAGGGGCAGAGAGAGAGGGAGACACAGAATCCGAAGCAAGCTCCAGGCTCCAAGCTGTCAGCACAGAGCCCAACGTGGGGCTCAAACTCTCGAGCTGTGAGATTATGACCCGAGCCGAAGTCGGGCGCTCAACCAACTGAGCCACCCAGGTGCCCCATGGAAACAATATTTTACATTCCTATATTATTTGCGCTAAGTTTGCGAATCTCTCACTCATATCAGTAAAACCAAATTCATAGATTTCTGATGTGTTTTAGGAATTTATACATCTTAGCAAATTTGTCGTTAACTCTTTGGGCAGTTATGAATAAAACTATAAATATTCATCTTCAGACTTTTGTGCGGACAGAAGTTTTCAATTCCTTTGGGTAAATAGAAAGGAGTGTGATTGCTGGATCATATGGTCAGAATATATTTGGTTTTATTTTAAAAAAGAAAAAGAAAAAAAAGAAAACCACCAAACTGTCTTCGAAAGCGGCTTATACCATTTTGCCTTCCCACTGGCAATGAAAGAGAGTTCCTGTTGATACACATTCTCGCTAGCATTTGGTGTTGTCAGTGGTCTAGATTTGGGCATTCTATTAGATGTGTAATGGTGTCTTTTGTTGTTTTAATATTCATCTCCCTGATGATCTATGAAGTAGAGCATCTTTTCGTATGCTTATTTTCCATCTGCATATCTTCTTTAGTGAAGGGTCTGTAAAGTCTTTGGCTCATTTTTTAATTGGGTTGTTTTCTTACTGTTGAGTTTTAAGAGTTTCTTTGTATATTTTGGATAACAGTCCTTCATCAAATGTGTCTTTTGCAAATATTTTCTCCTAGTTTATGCCTTTTTTTTCCTAATTCCCTTGATATTGTCTTTCACAGAGCTGAAGTTTTTAATTTTAATAATTTTTTCATGGATCATATCTGTAGTGTTGGATCTAAAAAGGCGTCACCATACATACCCAAGATCATCTAGGTTTTCTCTTATGTTCTTTTCTAGGTCTTATAGTTGTGTGTTTTACATTAAGTCTATAGTCTCAGTCTTGAGTTCGTTTTTGTGAAGGGGATAAGGTCTGTATGTAGATTCATTTTTTTTACATGTGAATGTCTAGTTTTTCCAGCATCATTTGTTAAAGAGACTGTCCTTTGCTCCATTGTATTCCCTTTGCTCCTTTGTCAAAGGTCATTTGACTGTATTCATGAGGGTCTATTTCTGGGCTATCTGTTGTGTTCCATTGACCTTTTTGTCCATTCTTTCACCAATACCATGCTGTCTTGATTACTGTAGCTTCATAGTAAGTCTTAAAGTATGGCAGTGTCAGTTCCCCCAACTTTGTTCTTCTCCTTCGCTATTGTAGAAGCTATTCTGTCTCTTTTGCCTCTTCACATAAACTTGAGAATCAGTTTGCCAATAGCCATGAAATAACTTCCTGGAATTTTTACTAGGATTGCATCAAATCTATAAATCAAGTTAAGAAATGACATCTTGACAATATTGAGTCTTCCTGTCCATGAACACAGAATACCTCTCCACTTATTTAATTCTTTGATTTTGTTCATCTCAGTTATATAGTTTTCCTATTTATATCTTGTGTATATTTTGTTAGATTTATACCTAAGTGTGCCATTTTTGGTATGCTACTGTAAATGCTATTGCGCTTTTAATTTTAAATTCCACTCGTTAATTGTTGGTGTACAGAAATGTAATATAATTGATTTTTGCATATTAACCTTATATCCTGCAACCTTGCTGTAATCACTTACTCATTCCAAGAGTTTTTATGTGAATTCTTTCAGATTTTCTACATAGACAATCCTGCCATCTGTGAACAAAGATCGTTCTTTTTTCCTAATCTATAATACTTATATGTCCTTTTCGTGCCTTATTGTACTAGAAGGAACTTCCAGTATGTTGAAAAATAGTGGTCAAAGAGGACATCCTTGACTTCTACCTGATCTTAGTGGGAAAGTTTCAAGTTTCTCACTCTAGGTTTTTTGTAGATGTTTATCAAGTTGAGGACATTTCTCTCTGTTCCTAGTTTACTGAGAGTTTTTATCATGAATGGGTTTGGATTTTGTCAAGTACTTTTGATGCATCTATTCATATGATCATTTGATTTTTCTTTTCTAATTTGTTGATGTGATGAATTACATTAATGGAGTTTTAAATGTTAAATGAGCCTTGTATACTTGGGATAAATCTCAGTTAGTATAGTATATAATTCTTCTTATGCATCGTGGATTATATTTACTAATAATTTGTTGAAGATTTTTGTGTCTTTATTCATGAGAGATAGTGATCTGTAGTTTCTTTTGCATGTGATCTCTTTTTCTGGTTTTGATATTAGGGCAATGCTGGCCCCATAGATTGAGTTAGGAAATATCTCTTCTGCTTCTGTCCCCTGAAAGACATTGTATAGAATTGGTATAATTTCTTCCTTAAATATTTGCTAGAAATCAGTGACTCCACCTAGGCCTGATGATTTCTTTTTTGGAGGTTATTAATTATTGTTTAAGTTTCTTTAACAGATATAGGGCTATTCAGACCTCCTGTTTTTTCATGTATGAATTTTGTCTGATTGTCTTTCAAGTTATTGGTCCATTTCCTTGAAATGGTCATCAAATGTGTGGACATGGAGGTGTTCATAATATTCCTTTATTATCCTCTTAATTTCTGTAGTGATGTCCCCTCTCTCATTTCTGATATTAGTAGTTTTATTCTCCCCCCACACCCCGCCTTTTTTTTTTTTAGTTAGCCTGGCTAGAGGCTTTTATTGATTTTTGCTCTAATTATTATTATTTCTTTTCTTCTATTTCATTTGGATGGTGATAATATTTCCAGACAGTCTTTGACAAAGTTTTATTTGAGAGATTAATTTAAAAGTTATTCAAAAATGTGGTGAGTGATTTTTGTTAATAGAGGAAACATCTATACTATAAACAAAGGGGAAGAAAGATGGACAAACCTTTGGAAATAGAAGTGAAAACAGTGGAACGATCTAAGGATTATTGCTTAAATCAACACTTACTAATTTTGATTGTATGGACAACTAACGCACAAACTTTCAAGTACATAGCTAAAAGAGAAGCACTTCAGGGGTGCCTGGGTGGCTCAGTCAGTTAAATGTTCAACTTCAGCTCAGGTCATGATCTCACAGCTTGTGGGTTCAAGCCCTGCATCAGGCTCTTTGCCATCAGTACAGAACCTGCTTCAGATCCCTCTCTTTCTGCCCCTCCCCAGCTCTCTCTCACTATTTCTCTCAAAAATAAATAAAACATTTAAAGAAAAGAGAAGCACTTCAGGCAATAAAATGACCAGCTGATGGTTTAGGCAAATTGCCTCTCATATTGATCAAAACTTTTCCAGTATATTTGCTCTGAACAATGTACTCTGGATGGGGTGAGGCTGCTAGATCATTCAGCCTATATTTGTCATTTTTGATTTTTAGTGTTCCCTTCTAGTGCTATGACTTTCATGATTGCTGACTCCTAGAATGTTTCTTTTGTTTAAATTAACCTTTTCTTGTTTCTCTATACATATATTGACAAGCTGAGAAAGAACATAGATAAACTTTTAATATTCAAAAATCCAAAGTGCATTCCATATTTAAAAAGTACATGTCCCTTCATATTCCACTCCATAATTCATGTCTATGATGACAATTAGTTCTGTAACACAAGAACAGGAGTGTTATTTGGGTTTCTTACATCCTAGTTCCCTGCCATTTACATGAGGTTGGAGTCAATCTCCTAGATAACTTGATAGTCAAGTCCAAATGTACAATTCTAACTTTTCTCTGGAAATGAAGCTCCACTACTCCTCCTTGATTTCTTTCCCATTGTTTAACAGGGCTGTGGTGATTTACACAACTGGTTTACTCTTTAGAAGATTCTTTGCCTTCCTTCAAGATAACCTTGGTCTCATAAAAGCCAATTTTATTAAAGTGATTATTAGTAGTATAATCATGACATTGATGCAATAAGAATTAACAAGGGTGATTATTTAGTAACATGTACCCATAAATGTCAGGAAATCTTTGAAAGAGAATGTGAATAAACAGAGAACTAAAGATTTTAATTTGTGCAAGTCTGTTTATGGAAGAATAATGCAGGCCATTTTTATATAATAAAAGGGGACTAAAATATCATTACAAGTTTTCCTAAAACGGTTAGTATGCAGGACATTATAAGGAATTGTTCAAATACAAAACAGACAAATCCTGTCTTTATATCATTTTATTTCAGTTGCTGTCACAGCATAAAGAAAAAAACACAGCATAAAGAAAGATCATTTTGAATCACACTTTGAAGTATTAGACCACTTTAAAGTAAGATGAAAACTGAGTAGTCTGTCTGAATCTGTAAAACCATAAGCAATACAGATAAGATTCTACAACTAGCCTGTTAACTTGAAATGCTTAGTTTATTTTTCATAATGTAATGTTATTTTTATCAAAGTAATACATGAACAACTGTTGCTAAGCTAAATCTATCAAAATAGTATCAGTCTGCTTTTTAAAAATGTTTTTTAATGTTTATTTTTGAGAAAGAGAGAGAGAGAGAGTCAGAGCGTGAGCAGGGGAGGGAGAGACAGAGGGAGACACAGAAACCAAAGCAGGCTCCAGGCTCTGAGCTGTCAGCACAGAGCCTGACACAGGCCTCGAACTCATGAACCACGAGATCATGATCTGAGCCAAAGTCAGATGCTCAACTGACTGAGCTACCCAGGTGCCCCTAAATGTTTTTTTAATGTTTGTTTATTTTTGAGATATATATAGAGAGAGACAGAACATGAGTGAGGGAGGAGCAGAGAGATGGAGACAGAATCTGAAGTAGGTTCCAGGCTCTGAGCTGTCAGCACAGAGCCCAACTTGGGACTCTTGTACAGAATTGGCTCACAAGCCATGAGATCATGACCTGAGCAAGGTCATATATTAACCAACTGAGCCACGCAGGCACCCCTCAAAATACTATCAGTCTCCTAATAACCCCACCTAATCCTGCTTAGCCACTTTTAACTCTTCTGGTATTTATCTCCATATTTCTGAATAAATGAATAGACTACCGTCTCTTGATTTACTCGTTTTAGTATTACTTATTCACTTGCTATTTATTGTAGATGCGGAGTCCATCTCTTGACACTTCTTCTACTCTTCCATCTTCCCAGTATTCTCATATCATAATCTTATATCATATTTTTAAAGTCAGTAAGAACTACTTTTATTATAAACACTATGTAAATATTGTTCACTGCTTAGCAAAGTGATAAAATGTGATTTTATTTTCCTGTGATTGTTTGTCCTAATGTTAATCACTGCCACATTTTTTAATTTGCTCAGGTTTAAAAAAAAAACTCTACTTCTTTTGTCTTTCTCTCCACCCCACACCCAAGTCCCACCAATGACTCTACTTAATGCCAACAATTTAATTTTTCACACTCTGCAACTTACAAAATAGTGCCTTTTTCCCCCTCACTCAAAACGATTTTTCCTAAATTCTTCTTTCTTCCTTCTCCACGATGGACTAGTAGTTCTCTGAACCTGCTGCCACTGGACACAAAAGAGTCAGATGAGAGGAGACTGATTTTTGAGGTCAATGTAAAGTTAGAGGATTTATAGGGTATCAAGGAACTAATTTGTTTCTATGAATATAAATTAGAAAGGTTGCCAGTATCTTTATCCTACCATTTCGAATGTCAAGTATTTGAGTTCCTATGTAGAACTATATTCATATAGAAAAATGTTATAATAGGATTTATGATATATATCTAACAGAGTTTACTTGGGTGTTTTTATAGTTTGTTATAAAACAGTATAATATGTTGGATTTTTTGTTACATACTGTGATTGAGTGTATATCCTATGGAGTGGTGGTGGAAGTTTTTTTTTTTTTTTTGGTGGTTTTATTACTATAATTTGCTTTGGAGTTATTCTTCATTTTGGGAATTGGTTTTTAGCCATTGGTGAAAAATTCTTATAAGGCATACTTGACCAATCTAAGGACTGCTAGGAATAATTAGAATTAAGAACTTAAGAGTAAAGAAGAGGGGAAGAAACTTTGAGTGGTGGTGCAGTACCAGCGATTTGTTGGAGCAGAACATTAGACAAGATGAGGGAAATGGAGGCAAAGTATACCCCAAGAACACAGGTGAGTGGAGGTGAGGTTTAAAAGCAGGAACTGAGACCAATATGGGAGAGGATGTTGGTGTTCTGGTCTATCTTGATGTAGGCATGAATGGGAAAGCCCATATTAGAGGTTACATATTTCTGTATTTAAAAAGGAGGTTGGAATTTTGGGTGATGTGCATGTGTTGATTTTCCATCAGTGTTGCTATGCTGAGTATTTGTTTCTCTTTAGAGGCACCTGGATCTACCACTTGTAACCAGGCAATAAACACAGGCACCAATAAAATATGGATTCAAGCAGAGCCTTAAATGGACAAGAGGGCCTGTGAGGAAATACCCTGAATTTCTTAAAATCTAGAGCTGGAAAAGATATTAAGTATTTTATTGCCTATCCTCTCCAAGAGAAGGACTTCTTAGGTACATTGCGCTACCACACCTGTCTCAATTTTACTTATGCCTTGTAGATATTAAAAATAGCATAATTGTATCCTGATAAACAAGCTTATGCTTAGAAACGCATCATAGTTGCTTCAGGGTACATGCTGAACATCAAGAAAACCATAAGAATTTTAATTTTGTAGCCATGCTTATGTTTATCTCATACAGATTTCTTGAACAGAAATCCAGTGAATGTATTAAGTTTTCCTAAGGCTCTCTTAAACTGCCTGTCCGGGTCGTGTTCAGCAGTATTCATTGAGGGCTTACCATATATCAGATACACTGGCTACAGACTGAAAGAAGTATGAAAAATAAGTACACTGTGATTCTTGCCCTGTAAGATTTTGTAATCTGGTTGAGAAATAAAGCATAAGTAAATGGGGTTCCTAAGTGGCTCAGTTGGTTAAGCATCTGACTTTAGCTCAGGTCATGATCTCACAGTTCATGGGTTCAAGCCCTGCGTTGGTCTCTGTGCTGACGGCTCAGAGCTTGGAGCCTGTTTTGGATTCTGTGTCTCCCTCTCTCTCTGCCCCTCCCCTGCTTGCACTCTGTCTCTCTCTGACTCAAAAATAAATAAACATTAAAAAAAGGTAAGAAAAAACATAAGTAAATGAATTTATAACAAAGAACTCAAAACAGTAAATGAAAAGTATTAAACATGCTCCATGGAAAATTAGTATTATAGGAGTGATCCAAAATAGGAGGAGAAGACTTTAGACCATGTGCTGAGAGATCTAGCTTCATGGGGAAGTTGGAATTGAATAGGCAGAGAAGAATGACCTGTTTATTTACTCAGTAAATGCTGAAACTTTTCTATGTATCAAACACTATAATGGATATTAGAGTGACAGCATAAACAAAAGAGATTAAGTTCTGCTCTCATGTTCTAGTGCTCATATATTTCATGATGAAGATAGACAGTAATAAATAATTGGAGCTAGGGGCACCTGAGTGGCTCAGTCGGTTAAGTGTCTGACTTTGCTTCGGGTCATGATCTCGCTGTTTGTGAGTTCGAGCCCCGCATGGGGATCTGTGCTGACAGCTCAGCGCCTGGAGCCTGCTTCCAATTCTGTGTCTCCCTCTCTCTCTGCCCCTCCCCCACTCTCACTTTGTGTCTCTCTCTTTCTCTCTCTCTCCTCTCCTCTCCTCTCCTCTCCTCTCCTCTCCTCTCCTCTCCCGGAAAAATAAACATTAAAAAATTAAAAAATAAATAATTGGAGGTAGATCAAGACATATAGTCGTTTTTAGTTACACACACACACACACACACACACACACACACACACACACACCTAGTTGCTTACATCAAATGTGTTCCCTTTCCATCAGCCCAAAGTTAGTCATGTGATTGCACCTAGCTGCAAAGGAGGCTGAGAAATATAATCTATAATCTTTCTTTTTTTTTCCTCTTAAAGTTTATTTATTTTGAGAAAGAGAGAGAGCATGAGCAGGGGAAGGGCAGAAAGAGAGGGAGAGAGAGAATCCCAAGCAGGCTCTGCACTGTCAGCACAGAGCCCGATGTGGGGCTCGAACTCATGAACCGTGTGATCATGACCTGAGCTGAAACCAAGAGTCAGCCACTTAACTGACTGAGCCCCCCAGGCGCCCATGAGAAATGTACTCTTTCTAATACATTGCCATGTGCCATACTTAAAATTATTTTACTATGAAAGAAGGGGATGGTGAATATTGGAATTCACCTGACAGCCTTGGCCACAGAGACTTCAGGGTTACCTGGTAGCCAGAGCTAGAATATTCGTTAGAAGTTTTGGCTCTCTTCAATATTTTCAACATACCATCAACTAAAGCCTAAAGTTACATACCATATAATATGGCAGAAATACTTTTGGCTTGCCAGTTGCACAGTGCTGCTGTAGGGACCCTGTCTTTGCCCAGTGTTTCTAACCCTCTTCATCTGACAATAGAACTTCCTTTCCTTTGGCTAAACAACATTTTCCTGTGTGGTTTTGCTGGGATGCCCTTTAGAGGGTAGACATGAGATACAGGCCTGGCCACTCATTGTACTCCATCCCCCTATCATTTATTGGCCCAGATAATGGGCACACTTCTCAGGCCAGGGCAGTGTTTTATATGAATACACTGAGAAGAATAAACTCTCTTCCCTGTGGATCACTACGTCCAGATGTTATCATACTGGAGCTCTCTTTGACCATGCTCCTCTCTTCTTTACCACCATCACGTGAAGAAAACGTCTCTTTTTAAAAAGAAAGAAAGAAAGGAGTTGAACTCACAGAAATAAGGGAAACTGAAAGATGGACAGAAAAAAATCTTTGACATCCTTTGACTCCTTTGACACAGTTCTAGCCAATGAGATATAAAGAGAAGTGTTCAATAGATTTCTAGGAAAGTCTTTACCTTCTTGCTTTTCCACCTTCCTGGAATAGTGACAACGGAAGTGACCAGTGACTTGTGACCATGAGGCAAAACATGATGACAGAGACGAGGACCAAAAGCACACACTAAGGATACCAAAATGGAGGATAAAATGATCCTGAGATACAAGTGACATCATGGAGCCACTGTAACTGGCACTGGACTTTAAGTTATATGAGGAAAATAGGCATAAGTTAAGCCAGTAATTTTTGGCTTTTTATTACATAAGGCCAGACAAAATCTTCACTGATACAGACAGTGTTAAAATATTCTAAGATATAGATGATAAAACCCAGGGAAAGTGCTGATCACACAATACAATTTGAGGCATAACAAGTTCTTAAGTTGATAAATGGATTCCTTAACTCATAGGAATTCCTCTATCTGTTCACAGAGATGGAAAAGAGAGGTATATACCATCAAAAGAGCTAGAAGGTATTGTGACTGATTGTATGTTTGATGGAGACAGGTTGGGCACATACTGTGGAGGGCCTTGAATACTGGGCTAAAATGTTTTAAGCAAGCAGTAGAAAGGAGTTGAAGTTAGTTGAACTGGTGAATAACTTAAACAGGTGTCCTTCTGAGCTCAGACCCATTTTAGACTGAACTTCTCAGTTTTCCTCACACACTGTTAGTTAAAATGGTAATATTACAGTTACCTTTTTCTTTGTTCTAATTCAATACAGTATATTGTATTCTAATATAGTATCCGATTATTTCAGTCAGGATTTGAAATAACTGTAGCATATAATATCACCCATTGTTTCCAGGGGCTACAATTATTCTTAAAAAAAGAAAAGAACACAATGCACACTCTTTTAAAATTGACTAAACAGAAGAATGAGAAGGCTGAGATTGCCCTGGGTGATGTTCATCTGGCTGCAGTAATTACGCTGTTATTCCTGGCTAGCAAGTAACCATCTTATTAAGCCCACTTACAGAAGTAGTGTATGTAAGGAGTAACACATGCTCATTTTCAAATCAGTGTTTTAGAGTAAATAAAAATTTTATAGCAAAATAAAAACCATATTTTTAGGGGCAAAGAATAGAACCGCATTGCGGGGCATCTGAAGGTGGGGTTCTTTGATCCACACACTACATATCCTGAAGAAGAATGTAGACAATTATAACACTAATTGAGCATTTCTTCCTTTGCCCTCTCCTTCCTCCTCCACTTAACCACTTGGCTTTAGCCACATCCTTAGCTCTCCTTTCCTTTCAGTCTCTGGTAATGACTTACTTGGTGACCCATCCAATGCACACTCTTTGATAGCTAAAAAATCTGTTCCTTAAGAAAAATCTCATTTACGGGGCACCTGGGTGGCTCAGTTGGTTAAGTGTCCGACTTCGGCTCAGGTCATGATCTCACGGTTTGTGAGTTCGAGCCCCGCATCCAGCTCTATGCTGATAGCCCAGAGCCTGGAGCCTGTTTCAGATTCATTCATTCATTCATTCATTCATTCATTCATTCTCTGTCTCTGTCTCTGTCTCTGTCTCTGCTCCTCCCCTGCTTATGCTGTCTCTCTCTCTCAAAAATAAAATAAACATTAAAAAAATTAAAAAAAGAAAAATCTCATTTACAAAAAAAATTACTTTAGCCATCAGAAAATATACAGTACTTATTCTATTTATTCATTATTTCTAAAGTAATTGTGAATAGTCCCAACTTAAGTAACGGTTCCATTTCCCCAGACTTTCTGCTATCATTTATTGTATTTGGCTTGTCTATAACTACCTAAAGAAAAAAGAACTACATAAAGCACTGTATCCAACTGTCCATGAAGCATGAGAAAGTTACATTTAAAAAAATAATGTTACTACCCTCAAGCTGGTCAGAACAGGCAAAAACCCCTGAGATAAATCTCATCTCCTTTCTCAATTAGCTCCTCTCCTCTCAGGATTGCTAGTCCTTCACATCTGTTCTATGTTAATATTTTTTCCTCTCTGTACTAAGCTATAGGTCTTTTCTCATATCTTCAATCTTATCTCCTAATAACTGCTCCTTTCTCACATTTTTGTGTAATTTCTAATGCTTTCTTTTAATACTTTAATTCTCATGACCTAGAAGAATGCTTGTGTATAAGGAGAAACGCTCTAGGAAAATAGTTCATAAGTAATTCATTATTTTCTGCGTAAAAATACGATAAGTGAGCTAACTGTTCAAAATAACTGAGGTTCCATCATTTGCTGGGCTTTCTATATGACAGTTTGTTCTAACAAGCAAGCCTCTGGGATTTCAATTACTATTACATAAAAGAACCAACTTTTAAAAAATATTAACATCAGAGCCATGGGAATGTATATAATTCTCATCTAAGATTTCATACATTTTTAAATTGCTTATTTCTAAAACTTTGGCTCTTCATCAAAGGCTTTCTGCAGCATATGACGAAAAATTCTCTCACAGAGTATAGAGGTATATAAAATAAACACCAAAGCCTAAACCCAATAATCTTCCTTCTTTACTTTTTAAAGTTCCTTGACTTCAGCAAATGTGCTATAGATACCTTCCCACCTTTCATTCTAAAAATTGGCCCATTCAGTAATGCACATTTGGAAGACACAAAAGGACCCTGGGGAGATGGAAATATTCTGTATTGTGATTGTGGTGGTGGTTGCACAATTGTATACATTAATTAAAGCCCATCCCACTATACCTTATTAAGGCATATATTCTATTATTTACAAATTATACACTGGTAAACCTGGCTTAAAAAAATGTTTGGCCACTCAGCACAGCTTTGGAAGACACAAAGTCCACTGACAACAGTGATTTCCATTAATGTCGGAGTATCTGTTACTGAGGTGGCTACCCAGAATCTGTAACACCAGCCAACACTTATTGGGTACTTCCTATGTGCCAGATGGTTAAGTGTATTATATAGCCTAACTGCTTTAGTCCTAACAATGACCCTCTGAATTGAGGGCTTTGTCTCAGATTATACAGATATGTAAGCTGAGTCTCAAGAAAATCACATAATTTGCCCAAGGTTATTAGCTGGTAAGTATCAAAGCCCAGATATTTGCCCCACCCCCTACTCTGAGAATGTATTGGTTGGAAGAGGTGTTAAAGGTAGTTCAGTGACCTAACTGGTCTGGATGTGGTTGTTTACAGGGAAAATTAAAATCTAAATTAACTGTTCTTAAATAAAATTATCTCTTATTGTATTGCAATGGTAAGCCATCGAAGGATCTAAAACAAGAGTATGACCTAATCACGTTCACATTTGGAATAGTGACAGATGCATTAGTTAGGGAGACCATTGGAAGCTCTAGCAGTAATCCAGATGACGAGAGCCTGAAATGCACTGATTTAAGGAAGAAGAGGAAGAAATCCAGGAATGGGCAGTGTCTGCATTTGCTTGAAAAAATGTATGTAAGGAAGAAAGCCCTGAGAAAAAAGGTTATAGTTACTCATTATTATCCTTTTTGAGTAAAAATATGATAAATGAGCTGGTTCATCTCAGGGCATATGTTGTTGGAAAGATAGTGTTCCAGATCATTCTTTCTCCACCTATTCTAAATTGGATGACAAAGAACAAAGACTCTTCTGCCACATGTTTGCTGACAGGCAACAGTTAGTTCTAAATTCAGAGGCCACTGATTAGGATTTCCTTGCACTTTGTACCTTCTTGAACTCATGGTCAGCCTCAGTATTTCATTTGTGCCTCCAAAGAAAAATGTTGGAGTGGATTGTTGTCCTTATAAAGGATTCAAGAAATGGTTATTGTTTAGTTGTTTATTGTTTTTTTTAATGTTTATTTATTTTCAGAGAGAGAGCATGAGCAGGGGAGGGTCAGAGAAGAGAGAGAGAAAATCCCAAGCAGGCTCCACACCGTCAGCACACAGCCCTATGTGGGGCTCAAACTCATGAACCATATCATGACCTGAGCTGAAACAAAAAATTGGACACTTGAACAACTTAGCCACCCAGGCACCCCTGGTTTTATTTCTAGATAAGGAAAAAACAAAGATGTTTAAATATCAATGGGTAGGTTTCAGTTGGAAGGGAGGTTGAAATATGTTAGGATGAGAAGGAAAAATCCATAGTGTACCATTCCTAAAATAATATCCTACAAGTAAAAGCAGGGGGGTTGATGTTAGGAAAAAACACACCTCTTCTAATAGAACAAAAAGGGAGAAGAAGAGCACGGTCACAGATGTAAGCAGATGCAAGTATATTCAAGAATTCGGGGGGCGCCTGGGTGGCGCAGTCGGTTAAGCGTCCGACTTCAGCCAGGTCACGATCTCGCGGTCCGTGAGTTTGAGCCCCACGTCAGGCTCTGGGCTGATGGCTCAGAGCCTGGAGCCTGTTTCCAATTCTGTGTCTCCCTCTCTCTCTGCCCCTCCCCCGTTCATGCTCTGTCTCCCTCTGTCCCAAAAATAAATAAACGTTGGAAAAAAAAAATTTAAAAAAAAAAAAAAAAAAAGAATTCGGTAGTAGTAAGTTGAGAAGGTGCCCATTTGATTATTTTTTATTCCGGAAGTAGGATATAAGACAACTGTTAAGGAATGATACAGAGCGCGGAAATCTGAGATGGAAGGCAGGTACCTATTTATTTTATTTAAACTTTAATGTTTTCCCTAATAAGTATAGATTATAATTTATAGAGATACATACAAAATAATGGTAAAATATAAAAATTGCTAAAAATTAAGACCCAACAAACAAAAACACAACATAATTTCAGGCTACAAGGCCTGAACCTCAGATTTGACTCTTAATTTCCGACAGACAAAAGAAAGGAAGATTCAGATCCTAATAAGTTTATTTAAAAGTTTGCTGCTTTTTAAAATGTATAGATCTTTGTAAATGCACTTTTTATTTTAGAATAGTTTTTTTAATAAAAAAAAAATTTAATGTTTGTTTATTTTTGAGAGAGCACAAGAGGAGGAGGGACAGAGAGAGAGAGAGGCAGACACAGATTCCAAAGCAGGCTCCAGACTCTGAGTTGTCAGCACAGAGCCCGATGCGGGGGTCGAACTCATGAATCATGAGACCATGACCTGAGCTGAAGTCTGATATTCAACCAACTGAGCCACCCAGGCGCCCCCATTTTAGAATAGTTTTAGATTTATAGAAAAATTTCAAAAATAGTATAGAGGGTTCTCATATACCCTGCATCTAGTTTTCACTGTTACTAACATATTGCGTTAATATGTATGGTACATTTGTCACAACTAATGAACCAGTATTGATATAATTATTAACTAAACTCTATGCTTTATTCAGATTTCCTCAGTTTTCCTAAGAAAATTTCATGAATGTCCTTTTCTATTCCAACATCCCATTAATATCATGTTACATTTATTATGTCTTCATAGGCTCCTCTAGACTATGACTGTTTCTTATATTTTCCTTGCTCTTGATGACCTTAACAGTTTTCAGGAGTACTGGTCAGGTGTTTTTGGAGTTTCATGTAATTTGGGTTTGTCTGATGTTGAGGGGAGAATATCTACATAAATCTTTTGAAATTGTACTGTACAAGGGTGTTTCCTATTCTTCTTCACTTAGGATATATGTTATAAATAGAATAAAGGTTCCTTTCACACTCAAAGATTGTAAAAATTGATAGTATCAGTTGCAACTGTAGTTTATCCCTTAAGTACCAAGCATCTTCTTAGTCTCTCAGAGCTCTAGTATTTTCATCTGCAAAATGAAAGATTTGGACTTTGCTAGCTGCCTTTCACCTGTTTTTCTAGTCTTTCACTGGTGTGTTTGATGACCTGAGGGAAAGCCCAAGACTGACCTCCAGTGGTAATTAGTGCTTCTCTCCAAGAAATAAATACTTGTTTGTTGACTTGAGAGGAGTTGAAATGAGATAGTTAAGAAAAAGTAACACAGCAAATTCATTTCTAATGTATTCATTTACTGGTAGTTAATAGCAAATCTCAATTTATGATATGACTAGAGAAATTTCTTTCTAGAAGTGACCCCAAAATACCTTTTTTCTGCTCTGAAATTTGAGCCATTTGGGGAGAAATGAGTCTAAACTCTCTTCATTGTATATATAACTCTAATTCTGGATATAACCATTTCATAAATGTCTCTTTTGCTTAGGTGACTTCCTCACAGTAATTTAGTAGAGATTTTTTTGCAGTCATTAATTTTGGTACTCTTAAAATATTTTCTGACATTGACTTCTCACTTTTCTTATTTTTTCCTGAGGCTTCTCTCTCCTCACGGAACCATATTCACATAAATTCTAAGAGATTTTCCCCCCAGTAATCTCGGAAGATATTTGTGAACTTATGGAAGTTGGATGTACCCCTATCGGGGAAATTCCTATGTTGTTTTCAGCATTCTCCAGGAGTGGATCTAGGTGCCCTGAGATCTGAAATTGTTCCTTTTTACAAAGAATACAAATTACAAATATAAAATAACCAATGTTCATGGTCTTGTAAAATGTCATGCAAGCAAGAGGGCTTGAGGCTGAACTTTCTTATTAACTTTATAGTAAATATCCCTCAAGCAGTCTTGAATGAAAATTGACATGACCACTGTATTAGTTTTCTATTGTTGCCTTTCGTAGAAGCCTCCTGCGTTCCATTGCTCATGGTCTCTTCCTTCCATCTTCAATGCCAATAATGGCAGGTCAAGTCCTCTCAGTTGACATCTCTATGACCTTTTGTCATTGCATTGACACTTCATCTCTCTATAACCACAGCAAAGAACGGTTCTTAAGCTTTTAAGGACTCGTGGTTATATAGGGCCCAGATCATCTAACATAACCTCCCTGTTTCAACATCTGTAACCTTAATCACTTCTACAAAGTCTCCTTTGCCATGGAAGGTAACATATTTACAGGTTCTGGGGATTGGGACATAGAAATCTTTAGAAGAACAGCTTTCTGTCTAACACACCCCATAGGGGTATGATTTTTGCCTTCTATTCACTTGATGATAATGATCAGTGACATAGTCTTACTGACTCAGAAAGCCAGCAGTAAACTACCAAACTCAAACAAATCTAGGCATCTTGTCTAGAGTCAAAGGACACAACAAAAAGCCCAAGTGTATCTGTTGGGAGAAGATATGATACAGAGAAAAAGTTTGAAATTGTTTCTTGTATATCCAATTTGAATTTGGAAATTAGTGTTATGCTATTGTAGCAATTTGTCCTTGACTTAAAATAACAATTTTTATGAGCATTATATTGTCCAAAACAAAAATGATTACTTCACTGTCTTGATTTTTTTAATAAATCTCTTTAATGTTTGTCTTAATGGAAGACAGATTCTCATATCAAATTCTATTTTCAATCTGTTGTAATACGTTGTTTTGGTTAAATATAGGGAAAAAATCCAGCCTCATATAGATACAGAGTCAGAAAAAGGAGTATTTTAATAACCTTTAAGATAATTGTGGGTATTCTTATTTCTTTGTTTTTACAATAAAATTTGAGATATGGTAGTCTCCCTTTATATCTACTTGACTTTATATTTTTCAACAGTTCTTTTGAGATATAATCCATATACCACAGAATTACTCCATTTTAAGTGTGCAGTTCTGTGGCCCTTAAAATATTCAGAGTTGTACAGCCGTCATCACTGTCAATTTTAGAATATTTTCATCACCCCAGAATGAAACCCTTTATCCCTTAGCCATGGCCCTCCAATTCGCTCATCCTCCCAGCCCAGGCAACCACTAATCTCTTTTCTTTCTCTATGGATTTATCAATTTTAGACGTCTCATGTAAATAGAATCGTATTATATGTGTTCTCTTATAACTAGCTCCTTTTACTTCACCTAATGTTGATATCATTCCTTTATGTTTTAGTCTGTATCAGTGCTTCATTTCTATTTACTCCTAAATTACATTTCAGTGTATGGATGTTTACCACATTTTTAAGTCCATTATTCAATGGATGGACCTTTGGTGAGTTATCAGTTTGGGGCTATTAATAATGTGCTGCTGTAAACATTCACAAGCATGTTTTGTGTGGGTATATATTTTCATTTGTCTTGAGAATACACCTGTAAGTGGAATTCCTGGATCATATTGTAACTCTGTTTAATCATGGTAAGTTCTTAAAAGATTAGCTGCATGTGGAATGTGAAACCATAACAATGGACTTTTCTTATTCTCTTACAATGGACTTCTAGTGACTCTGACCCATGCATGATTTTGTAACATCATTCATTTGGAAAATAATTGTTTACTTGGTTCTACAGATCTTCCAAAAGTTGACACATTTTATTACATGACATCAAAAGTCACGTTTGTTGATATTACCACTTAGCTCATCAGAAAAGTCTAAATCCTGGGAAGCTGTCAGGTTCATGATAGAAAATACAAGTTTTCCATAATGCTAATTTTTGCTTGAAAGTTTAAATATTCAGAATTACATGGAATTGTAATATTTCCAGCTTTGTTCTTCTTTCTCAAGATTGCTTTAGCTATTCAGGATCTTTTGTGGTTCCTTGCAGATTTTAGGCTTATTTTTTCTAGTTCTGTGAAAAATACTGTTGGCATTTTGATAGGGGTGCATTGACTTTCTAGGTTGATTTGGGTAGTATGGATATTTTAACAATATAAATTTTTTCAATCCATGAGCATGGTATATTTTTCCCAGTGTTTGTGTTGTCTTCAGTTTCTTTCATCAGAGTACAGGTCTTTTACTTCCTTGGTTAAGTTTATTCCTAGGAATTTTATTCTTTTGATGCAGTTATAAATGGGACTGTTTTCTTAATTTCTCTTTATGCTACTTTGTTATTAGTGTATAGAAACACAGTGGATTTCTGTATATTAATTTTGTGCCCTAAAATTTACTGAATTCATTTATTCTAATAGTTCTTTGGTGGAGTCGTTAGGGTTTGCTGTTTGTAGTATCGTGTCATCTGCAAATAATGACAGTTTTAATTCTTTCTAATAGTGTTGTGTGGTGACAGGTCGTAGCTACACTTGTGAAAATAGCATAATGTATAGAGTTGTTGAGTCACTATGTTGTACGTCTACAATTAATGTGTGTCAACTACCAAAAAAATATTTAAAAAAAAAGAATGAGATGTCCCTTTACTTATAAAACCTCTTATTGCTGCAAATATGCATAAGACTTTTGCAATAAGCTGAATAAATCTACAAATTAACTTTCTTTACAAAATGTAGTAAACATCAAATAAATTGTGTATAGATAGTATATTAACTGGTTGAAATCTGATTTTTGTTAGTGCTTTACTTATGATGTAGTTTTTGGCAGAAATGTTACTATTGGGAAGACTGTTGAAGTGCAAATTATGTGTCTTAAAATTCTCAAGAATCATGTGTTACAAATAGTAATGAAGATGGTGATAGCAATAGGTAGTATTCATTAATTGCTTACCATATGCCAGGTACTATACTGTATTATTACATGTGTTATCTCATCTGTTTCTCAAATAGCTATGTTAGAATGATTCAGATAGTACTAAGAATAAATAGACAAGAATCCCCACAGCTTTGGGTTTGGTCATCACTGGCATATATTTGTTATAGAACTGTGTGCACTACCTTGAAACAAGCCTTTTCACTCTAAGCATTGATTTTTTAAAAATTTTACTGATTTAAATTCAAGTTAGTTAACATACTGTGTAGTATTGGTTTCTGGTTTAGAACCCAGTGATTCATCACTTACATATAACACCCAGTGCTCATCCCAATAGGTGCCCTTCCTAATGCCCATCCCCCATTTAGCCCATCCTCCCACCTCCTATCCAACCCTCAGTTTCTTCTCCATCTTTAAGAGTCTCTTATGGTTTGCCTCCCTCTCTGTTTTTATCTTATTTTTCCTTCCCTTCCCCTATGTTAATCTGTTGTTTCTTTTTTTTGTTGTTGTTTAATGTTTGTTTATTTTTGAAGGATAGAGAGACAGAGCATGTGTGGGTAAGGGGCAGAAAGAGAGGGAGACAGAGAATCTGAAGCCGGCTCCAGGCTCTGAGTTGTAGGCACAGAGCCCAACATGGGGCTTAAACCCAGGAGCCATGAGATGATGACCTGAGCCAAAGTCAGACACTTAACCAAATGAGCCACCCAGGTGTCCCCTTCTGTTTCTTAAATTCCATATTTAAGACATGATATTTGTCCTTCTCTGACTTATTTTGCTTAGCATAATACACTCTACTTCCATCCACATTGTTGCAAATGGCAAGATTTCATTTCTTTTGATCGCTGAGTAGTATTCCATTGTATATATATGCCACCTCTTTTTTATCCATTCATAAGTCAGTAGACATTTGGGCTCTTTCCATAATTTGCCTATTGTTGATAAAGCACTGCTGTCAACACGGGGGTGCATGTGCCCCTTCAAATCAACATTGTGTAGTAAGTAGTAGTGCAATTGCTGGGTCATAGTGTAATTCCATTTTAATTTTTGAGAATCCTCCATACTGTTTTCCAGAGTGGCTGCACCAGTTTGCATTCGCACCATCAGTGCAAAAGTGTTCCCTTTTCTCCACTTCCTCACCCACATCTTTTGTTTCCTGAGTTGTTAATTTTAGCCATTCTGATAGGTGTGAGGTGGTATCTCATTGTGGTTTTGATTTGTATTTCTCTGATGATGAATGATGTTGAGCATCTTTTCATGTGTCTGTCAGCCATCTGGATGTCTTCTTTGGAAATGTGTCTATTCATGTCTTCTGCCCATTTCTTCACTAGGTTATTTGTTTTTTGGGTGTTGAGTTTGGCAAGTTCTTTATAGATTTTGGATACCAACCCTTTATCTGATACGTCATTGGCATATATCTGCTCCCATTACATTGATTGTCTTTTATTTTGTTGTTTCCTTTACTGTGCAGAAGCTTTTTATCTTGATGAGGTCCCAGTAGTTCATTTTTCTTATTTCCCTTGCCTCCAAAGACATGTCTAGTAAGAAGTTGCTGTGGCTAAGGCCATAGAGGTTGCTGCCTGTTTTCTCCTGTAGGATTTTAATGGTTTCTTCTCCCACACTTAGGTCTCTCATCCATTTTGAATTTATTTTTGTATATGGTGTAAGAAAGTGGTCCAGTTTCATTTTTCGGCATGTTGCCATCCAGTTTTCCCAGTACTATTTGCTGAAGGGACTGTCTTTTTTTCCATTATTACTCTTTCCTGCTTTGTTGAAGATTAGTTGACCATATATTTTTGGGTCCATTTCTGCATTCTCTGTTCTGTTCCATTGATCTGTGTGTCTGTTTTTGTGCCAGTAACATACTGTTTTTATGATTACAGCTTTGTAATACAGCTTGAAGTCCAGAATTGTGATATCTCCAGCTTTGGTTTTCTTTTTCAACATTACTTTCGTTATTCAGGGTCTACTGTAGTTCCATACAAACTTTAGGATTGTTTATTCTAGTTCTGTGAAGAATGCTGGAGTTATTTTGATAGGGATTGTATTGAGTGTGTAGATCGCTTTGGGTAGTATAGACTCACTCTAAGAATTCTTATAAGCAGTCTTTAAGACCAGGAATTATTTTATGGTAGGTGTTTTGTTTATTTTTTATATCATTTTTTCCATAATTTGACTTCAGTTTTTATTTTAACACTAGTAAAATGAACTGGAAAGTCTCCTAGCCTTTCTATAAACTTAAAAAGTATTGTTTTTCTTTTGAGAAATAATGTTCTCATAGAATGCATATGATTTAATTTTTCCACTAAAATATAGATGGAGGAAAGATAACATGTGATGTATAACAATTTTAGGAGTTGTATCTGAGGACTCAGTGTGGTAAGGATGGTGATGATGATGACAGTCATTCTTTGTATACTTATTAGTATGGTAAGTACTGTATGAGCATTATCTCATTTCTCTCTATAACCCCATAAAATTTAGGTATGTTTCTTATTCTCATTTTTCAAAGGGGAAACTGAAGCACAGATTTTTTTTTTTAGTTATTTTCCCAAGACTGTATAATTGGCAAGTGATGAAGCCAACATTCCAACCCAAATTGCATGTCTAAAATACTTGCTACCTTTGCCATTAGACTAGCATTCTGGATTCCTGATGCTGGCTTTAGGCATGTTTCTTAACTTCTTTAATCTTCAATGCCCTCCTCTATCAAATGAGAGTAAGAGTAGCAGTTCTTAGCTTTTCATAACTTTTTGAGGGTCACAAAGGGTTTGGGATCTTTGGGGGCCACGTTGTGAGTATAAATGAGAAAACGAAGTATTCAGTAAAATCCTTCATACACAGAAGTGCTCAGTAAATGATAATGTCTGAAGCAATAATAATAATGAAATAAAGTGTCTCTTTGCGTACCTCATCTTCAACCATATGGCTCTTACTGCTGTGCTGCAATATAAACATCCTCCTGACTCTGCCTTCTGTCTTATTTTAAGCCAATCCAATGGACAGAACAGCCAAGAGTGATTATCCTAAAGTTTATTTAGGGTTTTAGCATCCCTTTGTTAAAAACCTCCAGTGCTTTCCCTTTGCCTGTTGAATTAAAATAAGAACTCAGCCTGAAACTCAAGGCTCTAGCATCTCTCTCCTGCTTTATCTTTCCTACACAGAATCTGTGCAGTTATTGTTTGGGGTGGGGATACAATTGTTTGGGGTGGGGATACAAAGACTTTAGGTTGTCAGGCTTACTGCAGATCCACAATCTGCCTTTAGACTGCTGATGGCAGGGATGCTCCAAGTCCTTCCATGATTGTAACACTCTTAACACAAAGTGTCACTCAGATGTGGGTAGTCAACTTGTACCTCCTGCTCCCTGAAGATACTTCTGATTTTCCTATCATCATTCCTTTCTCCTAGTATTTATTTGAATTTTTCTACCTCTCCTTCAGAATCTGTGGCTTTTGTCACTTCATCTAGCCTTCAAGGCCAAGCTTAATATCACTTATATTCCCAGATCCCTCCAGTTTCTACCTGAACCAGTCTCACACTTTTTTAATGTTTACTTCTTAAATGTCTTTACTTTTTACACCTGTTTATAATTATTTTTACTGAAGAGGGCACTTACTACCCTGCAGCTGTTTTTGAAGGAAGGCTCAAATCTGATTCATCTTTGAATGTCCCAAAGTGTATGGGACTGTATGTTATACTTTGCATTTATTTCTGAAGGATAGAGACCCTGTCTTAAGTCATTTGGGAATAAACATGACCTTATTTATCTTAGCATTGCTGGTGCCTGCATAGTGCCAGGCACATATCAGTTGATAAATTCATGTTTTCTAAATCAGTGTTTTCATCTTAATAGACTGGAAGTTTTTTGAGGCACTTAAGAGCAATATTTATTGTTTGTTGAATCCATTCAGTCATTGCCTACTTCATTCAACAAGACTGAAAATGCTGTCCTAAGCAGCATCTTTACTTCACTCTGTACGTCAAGCTCTGTATGACAAGCACAATTCCTTTTAGGGACCAAGTGCTTAATATGTTTTGTTGCATGGACTGGTTGGTAGCCTGGAACATAAGTTAAAGGTATAGATGTTTTCATGCTTTCATTCTATTTGGTTTCATCTATTTCATTCATAGATGTCAAAGCATCTCAGAACCTGCAGGGTAGGTTATGTAAATGTAAAGCTAGATAGATACAGTTTAACATGTTGGCATCCTATCAAAAAAGTGTATACACTCTGAACAAACCTCTTTTTACCCTAGAAAAAAAGATGCCAAGAAAGTACTGGTTTTTGGTTTTGTCTTTATGGGAACGGGAGCCTCTTAGTACTTCCTTAATTTCTACTCCTCCTCAATTAAATAAACAATAATAAATTAAATGACAAATTCAAAGGAGTACATAGATTTACACTTAGAGATTACTTGTAGTCTGTATAGACCAATATTATTTCACTAGAGAAACATAACTGCATGAAAATCTTTTATCTTATTTTAAATTGTTATTCTTTTAAAAGTGTTTCAGTATGAGAAGGAAGCCTCATGGGCTAGGGTGATTTTAACCTGAGTGTTACATGGGGATTTGGACTTGATCCAGATCATTTAAAAATAGCTCTACACTACTTGATTATTTAAAACACAATTTTATGATTTCATTATTTGGATTAAATATAAATTTATTTGACTTTGCATCATACTAAAGTGATAATCTAGAAAAGAAGGCAGATGCCTTTTATACTAAGTTTCATTATGAAATTTTGCTTGCCAGAATCGCTGTCAGGACGTTCTTCTTTAATGTTTGTTTATTTTTGAGAGAGACACACACACAGAATGTGAGCAGGGAAGGGGCAGAGAGATAGGGAGACACTGAATCCAAAGCAGGGTCCAGGCTCTGAGCTGTCAGCCCAGAGCCTGATGTGGGGCTCGAACTCATGAATGGAGAGATCATGACCTGAGCCAAAGTTGGACACTTAAGCAACTGAACCACCCAGGCGCCCCTAAGGACGTTTTTCAAATCTATTGAAAATTGACTTTCAGTGTAGTAATTAGTCATTATTAGTCATCTTCTAAATGAAGTGATACAGCAGAGTACAAAAAGCATATAATGGTCAAAAGAGCTGGGTTCAAATCCTAGCACAGCCACTTAAGGTCTTTGAAAGGTAGGCAGAGTTTCATTGCTCTGAACCTCTTTCCTCATATGTAAATTTGGAATAATACTCCTTAATTCTTAATATTATTGTGAAGCCTAGATGATATTACATGATTTAAAAATTAGGTTCGGCTATTAGCAGATAAACCTCAGCTGTTGTAGTAGTTACGACTGCTAGAATTTACTAACATAGATTAATTTACAAGTTTTTTTAAAGAGTTTATTCTTTAATAAAGAAAACTGCATACTTAAATAATGTTTTAACAATTGATAATTGATTTTTTTTAATTTCCTTTGGAAATTCCTTTCAGAAATTTCTTTCTGAAAATCTAAACTAAATTGGAATTTATACAGTGTAATATTATGGAAACATATCTGAACTAGGCATTAGAGAAATTGCTGTAAAATTTGCTTTGCCACTAATGATAGAATCTTGGTCAAGTCATTTGAGCACAGTGGGCTTTAGTTTCCTCCAGTATAAAATGGGAGAGTGAGGGCAAGGGAGTTGCAGTAAGTGAAATTAAAACCCCTTTCAGTTCTAGAATTCAGTGATTATTTTTGGAATAATATTATTCCAATTCATTCTAAAGGTCAGATTTCTTTTCAGTTTTTTATTGTCCATGTTTTTTTATTGATGTTAACGATGATGATAATCACCAAGGGTGGTCATGAAAACTGGTTAGGGACCTCTAGAAATTCTGATTCAGTATGTCTGGAGAGGGTCACAGGAATCAGTAGTTTAATAAGTATCCAAGGTGACCAAGTTTAAACTGCTATGATATTTTACCTTATTTTATCTAAAAGCTAAGTTGAGTTTTTCTGCTCTTTTTGGGGAAGAGGAAGAGTCAATATGCTGGGTTTGAAAGCTGGGATCCACCAGTTTGTGAACATTTACTTTATTTAACAAATGCTTATTATATATTCACAATGCCAGATAATAAAGGAGTGTATTACCTACTTGGAGAATTTTTAAAATATCAGGATAGTTAGTAATAGGTATATAGGGGGAAAAGGGGGGGGGGGATGAACAGAGATAATCAGTTTTGCCTGTGGGTGTGGAGGACTTTGAAAACTAAATAGGTATTTCCCCAGCAGAAAATGTGGGAAAGGGTGTCAAAGAAGGGAGGATAATGTGAACAAGAAAGTGTAAGAATGCTGGACAACTTTGAGCAATATTGTAGATGGGACAGGAGAGATCTGCTGGAGGAAAAGTGGCATGCAGAGTAGAAAGGGCTATTAATGTAATTCTAAAAGGTTTGGACTTGATTCTGAGGAGAGTGTGATGGAAGGGATGAAGAGGTTCATAGGAATGTGTGTATTCTAAAATTCACTCTACCCAGGTATAAAGGGTGCATTTGAGGAGTGATAACAAACCAGAAGACCCAGTTAGAAGACAACTGTAATCTCTACTAGGAAGCATTACTAGTTATTATGAAGGGCCCAACCACTGGGGTCAGACTACCTGGCCTTGAATTCTGGTTCTGCCACTTATTGCAGGTTTCTAAAGTTTCCTCATTTGTATATTTATGTGCCTAAATTTTTTCATGTATTAAACTGGGGTATAACTCTGCTACTTATTGCTTAGGTTTGTTACAAGGATGAAATGAGAGAATATGTTTAAAGTACTTGAAATGGTGCCTGGAGTTACCACTTAGTCACTGTTAATAGCTGCCGTTATTGTCATTGCTATGGTTTATTCAGGGTTGCAAGGGTCATGGGTAGACTGGAGGTGGCAAGAAAAGAGAACATGTAAAAATAGAACAGCTTTTCAAGGACTTGGAGATGTTTTAAATACATGAGGATATCTGGACAGAGATGAATCAAAAATGATTACCAAGTTTTATACTTTGAGTGATTGGATACCATTTAGCACATTTCAGTTGTTCAAAAATGATATTTCATAACCAAATCACATTAACTTGTGTGTTCATTGCTGCGTGGAATCACAGCTGTACCAATGATCACAATCTGTTTCTGAGGAAATTTCATTTTTGGATTTAATTATTAAAACTACCCTGAGAGTTATTGTTGTTCTTAAACTCTTAGAATTTTAGAACTAGAATGAAAACATTGACACTAAAATTAAAGATTAGTCTAGGTGTTCAGATTCCAAAGAACACTCTTCTCTAACCAACAAACCTAATATTTGAGTAAAATCAGAAATCTTGTATATAAATAGACACATAATATGATAAAGGGTTAATAACACTCTTTATGGAGTCGTTTTGAGTACATACATCCTCTGTGATCTCAATAGATAAAAGGGTGAAAGAAATGCAAAAGCAAGAGGAAATAAAAATAGGTAATACATGTATGAAAAAGCTGCCTTCAATTTAACCAGTCATCATACTTTACTGGTGATAATATCAATTGGTACAAACTTTTTAGAATGTATTTTGGTAGTAGGTATCAAAAGCAGTACATTTCTCATAGTTTTGTCTAGCTGTTTTGCTCCCAAGAAACTATCCTAAGCAATAATAGGAATATAGGGTAAGTGTTCATATAATGTTATCCTTTGTAAAGTATACTGTTTTTAATATAAGTATATATATTAAGTGCTCAAATACATTATATAAAATAGAATAAATAACTTGTATAAGTTATATACATAATATATATACATATTACATACATATATGTAATTTAAATTTATTCAAATATTTATTGGGAATAAAACAGATAAAGTTTGTGCACTGAAATGGTCCTCTAAAATAAAGTTCTACAATGAGAGTTTTAAAAGGTAATTTATTTTTCTTTATTAAAACAACAAAAGCAATAATAATATATTTTAGTGTTGAAAATTCAGAGCATTAAAAAATATATCACCTATAATTTTATTACCATCCATGAATAACTATTAGAATATTTTCATATACTTCCTTCCAGATTCCCCTTCTCTCTTTCCATGTATCTGTTCATGCATTCACCTATCTATCCATCCCAAGTAATAAGTGAGCCGGTGTGATTTTATTTGTACCTAGCTACTGAACCAATTTACTGAAGGTTAGCACTTCTTTTTTAGTAAGAAAAAATTGAGTAATTAGAGTAAACAAAAGAGTATGTTCTTAAAGAGTTTTATATCCCCCAAAAGCAGAGATACCTAATTTTTAGTAACCTCCATTTGGTACAACAAAACTACAAACTTGATAAAATGAAGGAAGCATTATATTTTTATTTCAACCCATATTTGGCTTTTCAGGACATGAAAGCATGTAAGTGGAGTGAAACTATGAATAATCTTGAGAATGAATCCAGTTTAATGGAAAATTTTTATTATACTTCCTGAGGAGTTCCCCAGAACAGTAAAGGTGGAGAAAGCTCTGTGGCTACTCAGGAAGTGAAATAAAAAGACATAGTATTTCTAGGGGTGCCTGGGTGGCTCAGTCAGTTAAGCGTCCGACTTCAGCTCAGGTCATGATCTTGAGGTTCGTGAGTTCGAGCCCCGCGCTGGGCTCTGTGCTGACAGCTCAGAGCCTGGAACCTACTTCAGATGCCATGTCTCCCTCTCTCTCTGCCCCTCCCCTGCTTGCACTCTGTCTCTCTCTCTCTCTCAAATATAAAAACATTTAAAAAAATTTTAAAAAGACATAGTATTTCTAAAACCCCACATTTGGGGTACCCTTTTGTATCCTGAAAAATGAATTAGCTTTAAAGTAAAAATCCCTACCTACAGTGGTACTGCATAGCAGAGCTCCAAAAATGATACATTCTCTTCACTGAGGACAAACCATATTTTGTTGTATTTTATCAAATTTATTTTTTCCTTGAACCTTCTGGTTCATATTCCTTCTTAGCACTTCATTTTATTTATTTTTTATTTATTTTTTTTTATGAAATTTATTGACAAATTGGTTTCCATACAACACCCAGTGCTCATCCCAAAAGGTGCCCTCCTCAATACCCATCACCCACCCTCTCCTCCCTCCCACCCCCCCATCAACCCTCAGTTTGTTCTCAGTTTTTAACAGTCTCTTATGCTTTGGCGCTCTCCCATTCTAACCTCTTTTTTTTTTTTCCTTCCCCTCCCCCATGGGTTCCTGTTAAGTTTCTCAGGGTCCACATAAGAGTGAAACCATATGGTATCTGTCTTTCTCTGTATGGCTTATTTCACTTAGCATCACACTCTCCAGTTCCATCCACGTTGCTACAAAAGGCCATATTTCATTTTTTCTCATTGCCACGTAATATTCCATTGTGTATCTAAACCACAATTTCTGTATCCATTCATCAGTTGATGGACATTTAGGCTCTTTCCATAACTTGGCTATTGTTGAGAGCTTAGCACTTCATTTTAAAAAAAGAAAAGTGAGGGCTTCGGTTCTCATCCTTCTAGCCATGGTAGAGTAAAAGACCAGACTGACTTTTCTTCCTTAAATAGCTCAGAGCCTAGACAAAATATATGACAAATAGCTTTAAGCATTGGACAGCAGGCAATTTAGGACAGGAAGGGATCAAGTGAGATGAGCCCTGTAATGACGCTACCTTACTGCCTTGAAAATGCCCAGGCCATGGTATATAGAGAGTGAAGGAACCTGTAGTCTAGCAGTCTTCTTGAGGAGACAAAGTTGAGAGTTTAGGAAAGTCAGGACAGCCAGAATTCACAGGAGAGAGATTGGAGGGCAAGAGCTGCACAGATAGGACAGAGTTGGAAAGAGATAGAGAAAAAGCACACAGGAGTGTATGAGCTTGGGGATGGTAAATCAGCTGAGCGCTGATCAGAGAATGAATATGAAGAAACTATCTGAGGTTGGGGAAGACCACTGAAAGGGAGCTGGGTAAATACTCCTTGGAGCCAACACAGGTCTTAGAATTCTTTGTTTCCCACCAGCCACAGTTCAAAGTCTCATAATACATAGAGTATCAAGCAAAGTACTCCAAGGGGTATTCCCTCAGTAGTAGGGAAAAATTTGCCACAGACTGAAGATGGCTCTAGTCCCATCTGGGGTGGGGGCAAGGAGCTTAAAAGCAAGAACTGAAGGATCAAAGTGTTTCCAGATAATTATACTGCATCTCAAAACAAGTATTGAAAATAATGTTTAAAGAAATACAGATATTTAGAGTACAGAAATACCTTGCTGTAAAGTTAAATTCATAATGTCCAGCATCCAATAAAAAATATGAAGTCTGAGAAGAAGCAAGAAAATGTAACCCATAATAAGAAAAATTAGTCAATACAAAGAGACCTCAAAATGACAAAGATGATCACATTAGACAAGGACCTTAGTACAGTTATTATAACATGTCATCTGTATAAGATGGTAGAGGAAAGCATGAACATACTGAAGAAAATCAGGAAAGATTGTTTTAAAAATTGAACTTCTAGAGATAAAAAAGTACAATGTCTGAGATTAAAAACTAAACTGAATAGACTTTATAGCTGATTAGACAAAAATAGAATAAAATATTAGTGATCTTTAATACATGGCAGTAGAAACAGAAAAAAAGACTAGAGGAAAAAGCAATAGAGCATCAACAAGCTGTAAAAAACTTCAGCCTAGTGGATATATATTTATGATACCCACAGGAGAGGAGAGAGAGGCAGAAAAAAAAATTTTAAGGAAATATTGGCTGGACGTTTTCCAAATTTTATAAAAACTATAAACTTAGGAGATCCAAGAAGTTCATGAATCTTACACATCAGAAATATGAAGAAAACTGTACTGTCATCAAATTGCTTAAAACCACTATGATAAAGAAACAATCTTGGAGCACCTGCATGGCTCAGTCAGTTAAGTGTCTGACTCTTGATCTCAGCTCAGGTCTTGATCTCATGATTGTGAGTTCAAGCCCTGTGTTGGGTTCTGCACTGGGCATGAAAGTCTACTTTAAAAAAAAAAAATCTTTACAGTAGCCAGAGGGGAAGAAATCATAAAAATGATAATGCCAGTAGATTTCTTGGAAATGCAGGCCAAAGACAGTGGAATAATATTTTGAAGTAACGGAAAACCAAACATTTTAACTTGGAGTTCTATATCCAGACAAATATCTTTTAAAAACCTGAGGCAAAATCATGATTTCTTTCAGAAATACAAAAGCTGAAATAATTCATAACCAACAAACCTCCACAACAAGCAATGTCAAGGGAGCTTCTTTAGACAGATGGAAAATGATACCAGGCAGATATCTGCCTCTACCCAAGAGAATAATATCATTAGAGATGATAGTCATGTGGATAACTGTAAAAGACCTGTTCCTGTCACATTTTTTTAATTGAAGTATGATTGACGTACAACGTTATGTTAGTTTCAAGTGTACATCATAGTGATTTGACAGTTACATCATGACAAAATGCTCATCATGATAAATGTAGTTACCTTCTGTGACCACAGATAATTTCTACAGCATTATTGACTATATTCCATATGCTGTACTTTTAATCCTTGTGACTTATTTATTTTGTAACTGGAATTTTATACCTCTTAATCCCCTTCACCTATTTTACCCATCCCCACACCTATCTCCCCTCTACAAGGACCAGTGTGTTCTTTGTATTTATGAGTCTATCTCTTTTGTTTGTTTGTTTTGTTCTTTAGATTCCACATTTAAGTGAAATTATATGGTATTTTTTTTTCTGTCTGACTTACTTTACTTCTAGATCCATCCATGTTATCACAAATGCAAGATTTCATTCTTCCTATGGCTAATATTTCATTGTGTTATATATACTGCATCTTCTTTATCCAGTCATCTAGCAATAGACATTTAAGTTTGGTCTCCCATCTTGGCTACTGTAAATAATAATCCAGTAAACATAGGGTTGCGTATATATATCTTTTCAAATTAGTCTTTTTGTTTTCATCCAGGAAGTACCCAGAAGTGGAATTACTGGTCTTACGGTATTTCTGTCTTTAATTTTTCAGGGAACTTCCATACTATTTTGCACAGTGTCTGCACCATTTTGCATTCACACCAACAGTACATGATGGTTCCCTTTTCTCTACATCCTTGCTAACACTTGCCATTTTTTCTCATTTTGATACTAGCCATTCTGACTGTGTGAGGTGATACCACA
The DNA here is from genome assembly GCF_022837055.1 of Prionailurus viverrinus. Lineage (NCBI taxonomy): Eukaryota > Metazoa > Chordata > Mammalia > Carnivora > Felidae > Prionailurus > Prionailurus viverrinus. The sequence goes on from NC_062578.1 coordinate 45,960,094, forward strand.
TCATGGTTTTGATTTGCATTTCCCTATTGATTAGTGAATTGGGGTACCTTTTCAAGTGTCTCTTGACACTTTCAAAGCATCCGTATGCTTTGAAAAAGTGTCTATTTAGGTCCTCTACCCATTACTTAACTGGATTGTTTGTGGGTTTTTTGATGTTGAGTTGAATGCATTTTTTATTTTTTATATTTTGGATATTAACCCTTATCAGAGACATGATTTACAAATATTCTCTCCCAAATTGCCTTTCTGGTTTATTGATGGTTTCCTTCACAGTGAAAAAGCTACTTAGTTGGACGTAGTGCCAGTTGCCAACTTTTGCTTGTGTTTCTGTTGTCTGAGGAGATAACTTCAGGAAAATATTGCTAAGGCTAACGTCTAACATATTGCTATGTTTTCTTTTAGGAGTTTCATGGTTTCATGTCTTACATTTAATCCATTTTGAGTTTATTTCTGTGTATGGTATAAGAAAGTGGTCCAGTTTCATTCTTTTGCATGTATCTGTCCTGTTTTTCTAACACTATTTATTGAATAGTGTTCCCCGTTGTATATTCAATATATGCCTTCATTGTCATAGATTAATTGACCATATAAGTATGGGTTTATTTCTGGGCTCTCTATTCTGTTCCATTGATCTATTTGTTTAATTTTGTGCTCTTTTCATATTGTTTTGATTACTGTATATTGTATAGTTTGAAACCTTGGATTGCAATACCTTCAGTTTTATTTTTTCTCAAGATTGCTTTGACTACTTAGGGTCTTTTGTGGCTCCACACAAATTTTAGGATTATTTGTTCTAGTTCTGTAAAAAATATCATTGCTATTTTGATAGGGATTGCATTGAATCTATATTTTGTTTTGGGGTATATGGACATTTTAATAATATAAATTTTTCCATTCCATAGCCATGGTATATCTTTCCATTTATTTGCATTGTCTTCTGTTTCTTTCATTAATGTCTTATAATATTCAGAGTACACGTCTTTCACCTCCTTGGTTGAATTTATCCTTAGGTATTTTATTCTTTTTAATTCAATTGTAATTGGCATTGTTTTCTTCTTTCTTGCTTTCTTCTCTTTCTGCTACCTTGTTTTTAGGGTAGAGAAATGGAACCGATTTCTATATATTAATTTTGTATCCTGCAACTTCACTGAACTCATGTATTACTTCTAAAGGCTTTATGGTGGAGTGTTTAGGATTTTATATATATATAATGGCAGTTTTATTTCTTCCACATTGGATGCCTTCCAATGTGAATGACTTTTATTTCTTTCCTTTTCATCTCTTTCTGTCTTTTTTTGTCTAATTGCTGTGGCTAGGTCTTCCAGACTAGGTTGAATAAAAGTCGCAAGAGTGGGAGTGCCTGAGCAGCTCAGTCGGTTAAACATACAACTCTTGGTTTCAGCTCAGGTCATGCTCTCATGGTTCATGAGTTTGAGCCCCATATCCAGCTCCACATTGACAGTGCAGAGTGCAGGGCCTGCTTGGGATTCTCTCTCCTCTCTCTGTCCCTCCCCTGCTCACAGTCTGTTTCTCCAGATAAATAAATAAGCTTTTTTTAAAAAAGTGGCAAGAATATACATCCATGTCTTGTTCCTGATCTTAACAGAACACCTCTCAGCTTTTCACCATTGAGTGTATTTTTAGCCGTGGGGTTTTTCATGTATGTCCTTGATTATGTTGAGGTATGTTCCTTCTGAACCCACACTGTTGAGAGTTTTTATCATGAATAGATGTTAAATTTTGTCAAATGCTTTTTCTGCATCTATTGAAATGATTATGTGATTTTTTATCCTTCATTTTCTTAATGTGGTATATCACTTGGTTTGCAGATATTGAACCATCTTTGCATCCCTGGAATAAATTCCACTTGATCCTGGTGGATGATCCTGTTAATGTATTGTTGAATTTTGTTTGTTAATATTTATTGAGGAGTTTTGCATCTATGTTCATCAAGGATATTGGCCTGTAATTTTCTTTTTTTGTAGTTTCTTTGTTTGGTTTTGGTATTAGGGTAATGCTGACCTCATAATGAATTTGGAAGACTTGATCCCTCTTCAGTTTTTTGGAAAGGTTTGAGAAGGATAGGTATGAGCTCTTTTTTTACATGTTTGGTAGAATTTACCTGTGACACCTTCTGGTCCTGGACTTTTGTTTATTGGGAGTTTTTCAATTACCAGTTCAATATGATTACTAGTAATCAGTCAGTTTAGATTTTGTTTCTTCCTGATTCAATCTTGGGAGATTATATGTTTCTAGGAATTTACCCATTTCCTCTAGGTTGTCCAATTGTTGGTATATCATTTTTTATAGTAGTCTCATAATCCTTTGTATTTCTGTGTTGTTGATTGTAACTTTTCATTTCTGATTTTGAGTCTTCTCTCTTTTTTTCTTGATGAATCTGGCTAAAGTTTTATCACTTTTGTTTATTTTTTCAAAGAACCTGTTATTTATTTTTGTTCATTCATTTCTGCTCTGACCTTTATTATTTCCTTCCTTCTACTTTGTTCTTCTTTTTCTAGATTCTTTAAGTATAATGTTACATTGTATATTTGAGATTTTTCTTGTTTCTTCAGGTGACTATAAACTTCCTGCTTAGAATTGCTTTTGCTGTGCCCCAAAGGTTTTGAACTGTAGTGTTGTATTTCCATTTTCATTTGTCATCAGGTTGTTTTTAAATTTCCTTTTTGATTTCTTCTTTGACCTATTGGTAGTTTACTAGCATGTTGTTTAATCTCCATCTTGTTTATGTTTTTTCCACTTGGTTTACTTGTAATTATTTCTAGTTGCATACCATTGTCAGAAAAGATGCTTGATACAATTTCAGTCTTAAATTGATTGAGACTTATGGTGTGGCCTAACATGTGATCTCTCCTGGAAATGTTCTATGTGTACTGGGAAAGAATGTATCCTAGTGTTTTTAGATGGAATGTTCTGTATATATTTGTTAATAAGTTCATCTGATCCAATGTGTTGTTCAAAGCCACTGTTTCCTCATTGATTTTCTATCTGGATGATCCATCCACTGATATAAGTTGGTGTCAAAGTCCCCTACTATTATTGTATTGCACAGAATTCTTAGAATTCTATTCCTCCCTTTACTTTCCCCTCACTTTAGAAGTCTCTTTCAAAGACAATTAATCGTTTGAAGTGAAAATAATAACAATGTAAAGGGGGGGGGGGTTATAACACATACGGAATGATAATACGTTACATTTTGTATAGTACCTTACGCAATTGACTGGTACGTTTGTACCAGGTACAAAAGCTGACAGAGGAAGAATCAAAGTGTACTGTTGCAAGGTTCTTAGACCATAAAGAAAGTGGTATGATATTACTTTAATATTACCTATTATGCTAGGTTAAATTTTTTAAGTAATTTGAACAGATACACGCAAACGGCAATTGAAGATTCATAAAATGTAACAATTCAAATGGGCAAATAAATTTGGAGCTAAGGATTGTCTCTGCCCCATATTTCAAAAATAATTTCTCACATATTTGTTTGATCTATTTTAAGATTAAAAATGAAGGATGGTGTGAGATATCTATAAATAATATTGCTTTGAAACAGTAAAACCTAGATTTCTTAGTCATACATAGCTTGCTTTGGATAGAATTGGGTGTAACTCTTTTTAAGAAACAGGAGGACAAGAGCCTGTACTTAGACATCCATCACACTGAAAGATTTATAAACAATTTTTCTACCCTCATTTCTAGGCTTTTGTTGTTTTAAGAAGGCAAAGTGAATAAATAGTGCCAGCCTCAGCTCAGGCAGAACTGTTAAGCAGAAAAAACGTGTTGTCCATTTTCTCTCTTCTCCCGCTTTTTTTAAAAATTCATTTATTTATCTGAGAAAGCGAACATACAGGCAGGAGAGGGGCAGAGAGAGAGAGAGAGAGAGAGAGGAGAAAGAGATAATGCCAAGCAGGCTCCACATTGCCAGCACAGAGCCCGTTATAAGACTTTAACTTCCCAACCACGAGATCATGACCCGAGCTGAAGTTGGATTCTTACCTGAGTGAGTCACCCAGGCTCCCCTCTTTCCCACTTTTGTTGGCTACCAACTTTATACCCAGCCCTGGCAGCTGATACATGATCTCTAAACTATTGCATTGTGTTATTTTCTGATACTCTATTTCTCCAAAAAAGTAGGCATGTCAGGTTAGCTGCATTTGCTTTCTAAAGTAATAAGTATTAGCTTTAATATTAATAATGCAGATCCTTGAAGAACTGCACTTTGTTCCAGCTCCATGTGCCAACCAGCTGGGAAGGAGAAGAGGAAAGGGGAAAATGATCTACTTCTTCCTCTGTGTGATATTTTGGCAATTATTTTTAGCATTGTTTCTTATTTAATAGTGATGGATTAAAAAAAAACCCCTTATACCAGTGTGCAATAGCAAATGTACTATATTTCCTTAATAACAATTCCTTGTATTTGTATTTCACAAATACTCAATCGTTTGCTCCTTAGAGCCATCCCAGGGATTTTCAGGTTTGGAAACTGTATCTTAGGGAGACAAATGTCAAGGGTAATCAGATAGAGCCAATACTAGAACCTAGGTCTGCTGAACTTCTAGTTTAATTAAAATCTCCAAAGGAGAACAGAAAGTGTTGAGATTGGGTGACAAAGTGGTTGCCTGTGTGTGGGAGACTGCTGGCAAGAACTTGCCCAGGCTTTTTAAAGCCTGACTAGAATTCATTTCTTTATAATCTTTGAGAAAAATATAAGGACTATTCTTTATGGAAGTCCTAAGAATTCTGTGCATGAACAACCTTGGGATACTGCTGCTGCTGCTGCTGCTGTTGCTAAATCCATGCCTGGGAATGAAATTCCACAGGAATCCGTTCTCTTGCTAACTCACTAAGATTCATAAGAAGCACTACAGTTCGCTGCAGCCTCCTCAACTTGGTGGACCCTTCATACAGCCTTGTGAATATAGTCTTTAACTGTGTTCTCTTTTAGCTGTTTCATATTTTTTTAATTCTGTCATTAGTATCATTCTTTTAACTGGTTTTCCCAATCAGCTGTGATGTCTATGGCTATAAATAACAGAAAACCCAAAATTATGATACAATAAGAGGGTATATTGGCTTCCACAACTTGAACTCCAGATGCAGGGCACACTTGAGGGCTCTCTCAGTTGAATACAGTTTCTTTTCTCTTGACTTCCTCTGCTACTCTTGATATGTTGGCTTCATCCTTAGACTGCTCTCCTCATAATTGCACTGTAGCTGTAATAATTCCTGGCTGTGTGTCTGTACTTCATAGCATCCACTTGTTTCCCAAAGCTCTCTGATGGGGGTGGGGAAGCTTTTTCCCAGAAGCCCTGAGGAAACTTTTTCCCATGAATTATTAAACCATATTGGGTCATGTGCCCATTCCTCACCCAAGCCCAATGATTTAGGGAGTTCCCTCTCTGAATGGCTTAGGCTTGAATTTCCAAATCAGTCACGGGAAAGGGACTTGTTGCACCCCTGGATCCTGGCAGTGGGGTTAACTTTCCCTGACATAGAGTGGGGTTGGGGGCTGAGGGTGTGAAAAATGAGATTTCTCTAAGAATAGGGGAAATTAAAATAGAATGATGGACAGGGAACCAATGATGTCTGCCTCCATTGTTTGCTTTGGTTTGGTTTGGTTTTTTCCTCTTTTGGCTTTTAGGGTCAGTATGGAATATTGAAGAGTATGAGTTTGGGTTTAAGTCTAGCTTTCAGAGAGCTATTGTGGCACCTAGCCAGGTTCCTTAACTCTCTAAGCCTCAGCTTCTCTGTAGGAATCTTGTAAGGATTAAAAATAAGATAGGTAAAGGATTTACCCCATAGGAACTCACTAGCTATTAACATTTTTGTTAACTCTTAAAATTATAAATAATCAGTGAAATGAAAGTGCCATTTTTTTTGTTACTGAGACCCATTCTATCCCTAGTTATTAAAACAAGTGAACCAAAATGAAGTTTTGTAGAGAATCTAGGTTATAGGTATACAGATGCTTACTATAAAATTATTTCATCTTTGTGTGTCTTTGAATACTTTTATGATGACATGTTGAAAATAATGGATTTACAAGAATAACAGTGTTGCAATAAAAAACACTAAGGGTGAGTCAGAAATACCAAGCCAAAAATTCCTCTTCTCAAGACAGCAAAGTGTAATCTAAATGATAATTCCATTGAATTGCAGGAATGGTACTGTCCCCTTATGTGTCAAGCATTTCATTACTTTATAAGGAAGTGTGTGGTCTGAAATCCTGGGTTTCCTGCCGTAAATTGTTTGGCATTCATCAACCATTTTGTGTGAGCAGCCCATGACACGAAGGGATAATGAAGTATATATGAGATCTCACTATATGAGCTCTGAAGTTAGCCTTTCAGAAATAAAGGTGTAGGAGGGAAAGCTGTACATAGAAGGGAATCAAGAAAACAACTTTTATTGATTCTCTATTGTGTATGTTACAGGGACTCTGTGGTTACAAGGATTAATAAAATATCTTCCCAACCTTGAAAAAGCTCATATCTTAGGTCAGAAGACACTCCCAGTAACTAATTATGAAGACATGCCCTAATAAAATTGCGTCTGAGAATATAGTGCAGGAAGAATTACAAAAAGATCCTCATAGCAATGGCTATAACAGACCCTTCAGTTAGGGTAAAATTGTTAATGCTTGAGATTATTTCCTACAGCTTTGTTTATTTAAAAACATAGTAATCTGTTCTCTTGCTAACTCACTAAGATTCATAAGAAACCTGGACTTCACCTCCAAAAACTAGGTACACACTCCCTTTTGTCAACAAAACTCCCAGTCTCTCTGCAATCATATCATGTGATTGAGAAAGATTACCTACATACTCTCTCTTCCCCATAAATAAGAATGAAAGGCCATCAAGGGTAGGCCAAAGTTCTTACAAAATAAATTGGGAATAGTCAGGGCCAAGACTTTGACATTAACCCCACTTTTTCCTCTCCTGCCATATATCATCATTCTCATCTCCCACAGGTCATATCTTAAGAGTTGGCTCTGTTCTGACCCCAGCACTTTGGAATCAGTCCAGTTGACTCTTCCAGTGATGTGTAACATGGCTCACCTTTCATTGCTGTTTCCATTTTAGCAGGTTGCCTGCTATTATTTTACCAGGACTTTTTTGTCCTTTCATTTTAACAAATGTGCAGTTGCAGAATTCATTGTAATGGAATCAGACCCATGTAAAGTATATCATTAAGATAAGGTAACTACTGTCTAAGCAGCTCTTAGAAGGGCATAGAGTAAAAAGGGTGAAGAAACCCCCAGAAAATTTCTCAGAAGTCTTTCACCAATTTGTTAAGAGATTATTCCAAGAACTTCATTCCTTTATGTAAGATGGTGGGATGCGTGAATGAATGAATGAGCAAAAGAAATAGAAAAGTCATGTGTAAAATGTTTGGCAAGCTATAGGCAATATAAATAGCTTCTAACATTGGTATAACTCTTTACAATGCATGGAACTTGTTCACTTATATCATTTGATGTAATCTCACACCATTCCTATAATGTAGGTGTTTTATTTATTTTATGTTGTCATCAACGAGATACAAAGATGTTAAGGCCCCCTCACAGGTAAGTGGAAGAACCAGAGTTTGACCTATAGATCCTCTGATTCTAATTCCAGAGCCATTTCATCTTGCCCAAATTGTTCTTGAATCTAGGAGACAAGAAGCTGTAAACACATTTGGTTTTGGTAAGTGGAAGGCAAGCAGGAACTTCACTTCTAACTGGTAGACTAGAATTTCCAGCTACTGTAGTGAGAAAACTGTTGGTTCTAATGAATAAAAGATATGTAAGGTTTCCAGTACAATTCTAACTAGCATGCCTGAAAAAATGCCATAGATTTATTTTTAATCTACATTAAATGTATGATGAGGAGAATGAACTGGGATTGTAATGTGAAGATTATGCCATTTCACCCTATAAGGTTAACATGTTCAAAATGGAACTCCTGATCTTTCTCTTCCTTCAGACCTACTCCACCCATAGTTTTTTTTCATATCAGTCATTGACAACTCCCATTTTTCCAGTTGCTAAAGCCAAAATTTGTGAAGTCTTACTCACCTCCTTTTCTATTATATATCATATCTAATGTGTCAGCAAATCCTGTTGGCTCTACCTTCAAAATATATCCAGAATTCAACTTCTTCTCACCACCTTCACCATTTGCCTTGGCCCAAGCCATCATGTCTCACCTACATGGCTAGGTACATAGCTTCCTGACTCATCTCCTTTTTGTACTCTGTTATCTCAGCCTCATATTCTCAAAACAGCAGCCAGAGATCCTTTTAAAACCTAAGCTAAATATTTGTGTTGTCCTCTCAAAAGCTTTCTTCACTGGCTCCTGTTTCTCTCAGAGAAAAGTTAAAGTCTTTACAGCAGTGGCTTTCCAGGACCTGTATGATCTGGCTCCTCCATTAGTCTCAGACCTCTACTCTTACTGTGCTTCCCAGTCAGTGCTCCTAGGAGAGCGCTCCTATTCTGCTCCAGCTGCACTGGCCCCCTTGCTATTTCTGGAGCATGCCTAGCACGATTCCTGCCACCAGGCCCCTGTGGGGACCTTTCCCAGTAGCTCCTTGCTCAGATGTCTCCTTTTTAATGAGGCCTACCATGACCACCCTTTTGAAAATTTCTGTCCTTCTGTGGAAATCCTGATGTCCCCTACCTGCTTTTGTTTTTCTCGCACTACCTCTGATTTAGTAACATACTGTATGGTTTACTTATTAGATTCATTACTTCTACTCATTAGAATGTAGGCTCCACAAGAACAGGTTTTGGGGGTTTGTTTCAGTTTGGTTTTTTGTTCATGGATACATCCTCCATGCCTAAAATTATTGGACACGTAGCAGGAGCTCGGTACCAATGTGTTAAATGAATAAATGATGGATGTATTTAATGAATGTCTCTAAGCAAAGATTTTACAGTTGTTGAGGAGATCCTCCTATGCTGTTTCTGACAGCAGTTGACCAATATAATGCCCTATGCAATAAAACTATCAATAGAGGTGATAGAAACAAGAGAGATCAGTAGAGCTGAAGAGTTAGTCTGGTTACAAAATTCCTCAGGTAAAGACTAATGGTCTTTGTTATTCAAGGGAAAGGAGAATGTATGATGTAATTGCTATGGCTTCCTAAATATTACTTATGTAATAAGTAATACTTGACATGATATGGCTTTTCCAGATTTGTAAGGGAATGAGATATTTTGCATTCATTTATTCAACAAGTATTGTTCAACATGTGTATTATGTACCAGGCACTGTGTAACTAATTTCAAATTAAAATGTGCAGCAACTACAAAGAATACACTTTAGTATATCTGTATTTAATGAGGGAAAATGAAAGTTTCACTGGTTTAAGTTTCGCTTGCCAGCATTGCTTGTGTGTATTCCCTCAGCTTTTTGAAAATCAGGTACTCTCCACATGCAGAGATAATGGTCCTCGCCTATCATTAGTAGGACATATACTTAGACTTGTTCTTTTGCAGTAATAATGTGAATAGTGGCTCACATTTGCAAAAATGTTAGCCAGAATTAGGAATGTAGACTATGTCTATGAACAGATATTTTTCTGTATGAAACTAACTTAACTAGATACTAGATGAACTGACTTGCCTAGACAATCTATTATGTGGGCCCATAAGATACAGAGATTGGAAAAGGTCATTAGCAGGATATGTCTGTCAGTTGGTGGCCAGTGCAGGATTGATCCTAACTGGTTTTTTCGTGCTCTAGATCGCCTAGGTTTTTTGGGTTGAAGCTCCATTTCCCTTTTAATGTAGTAAGCACTTTTTTTCCCCTATAAAATAGCCTATTCTTTGGAACGGAAACAGCATTAGGTCTTTGTAATTTGGGTAGTTTTTAGCACTGGATTGTTTAGTTTGTAAAAATATTTGATTTAGACCGAGCTTGTGGCCTGATGATGTTTAGAAGAGTGCCAAAGTGTAACTCATAGAAGATGCCAGTAAAAACCATAGTTGGAAGAGGTGAATAATGGTTGCGTCATTTTCCTGGTAGGTGTAACCAGGCCTGAAAATCCATCACTGCCATTTTTTAAATGTGTTCCTAAGAATAAAGTCAGCTGGTATTCTGTGAACTGCATTAAGTATCAAAATAAAATATCTGCCAGTGCCTTGAGTCACTGTCCCACTGTCTTTACATTGTTCGGGAAGCTTTGTTTCATCATTGTGTTTTATTGCCAAAAATAGCAGTAATATTTTTCCATGACTTTTAATAAGCATTTTAGTTCCAGTGAAAACCTTGAACATACCAGATTTTTCATTGTGACTTAACTTTGATATCAAACAAATTATTGTTAACAGGTTCTTGTAAAATATTTTAAAATCTCAGTTCCTAAAACACCTTCTCTGAAATAAAGTCTAAAGACCAATACAGCAGGAAAAAAGTAAGCACATTTGGTGAAAATAAAATCAAGTCTCTTGAGTAACATGTGATAATCAAGTCAACACAACAGATCAGATTCCTAGACTAATAAGGAACAAATTATTTTAAGATTGAAATGAAGTACACTAAATGTATTTAATTCTCCTTAATTAGTGCCGAGTTTTTCTAGAAATACTGAATGTACAGTTTCCAGATTCCTGTTGTGAATGAAATACAGTGCAATAATTGATAAAAGTGTATGTGTTCGTTTGCATATATGCCTTTGGCTATGTTAGGAAAAGCAGAGGTGCCTGAAGTAGATGGAACCACAGAACCATCTCCTGCCCCATGGAGAGTATGGGTCTAGGACAGAATGGGGAAAGGACAAACAGAATGGAATAGAAGGTGAATTATTGGCATCTTGCAGCGTGTGGGTACACTGATTAGGTGTGGGGAGGCATGGAGCAAAAGGAAGTAGTGTGATCCTTGTCTTTTCTTGAGCCCTTAGACCTGTAACCTCTCTTTCAAAAGTAAGAATATTCCTTCCCCTTCGGAAGAGTGGCATTGTCCTAAGGAATGCTGTCTTCACTGGGGAAGAGTATGTGCACACGTGTAGTTGGAAAATAGAATATAGGGCCCTGCCCCATGGTTAAGTCAGTAACCCATGAAGACAGACTGCTTTATCCACAGCAGTTCTTGAGAATATTTGTCTATGACCTCAACCTCAATTTGTATTTGTTTATAAAAGAATAAAAAGAACAGTGACAGAGAGACACAAATAAAGACAACTCTTTTCCTTTTTTTGTTAGTTGGTGAGAATTCTCAAAAACTTCTTTTTTCACACCAATCTCACTGCAACTGTGTCTCTTCAATCCGCGGTTTGTATTTTCTTTATTTCACTTTTTTTACTTTATCCCTGAGGCCAGGACCACAGAGAATATTCAAAAAGATGGGACTGGAAGGAAGCTGGATAGAATCTACAGAAAATCCCATTTCAGCCTAGAGCTCTTGGTATGTGACCATATAATTTATCATCTGAACCGGAAAATTTGAGAAATAATAGTGCACACTATTGATAAATAAAACAACAGGTGTGAATAAAAGGACTGGCTTGGGCCATCCCAGATATTGTGGTCATTTGAATGAAGGGATGGGTAGGAAGCTTCTACTGCCTTAGCCCCAAACTCTACTTTCTCTAAGGTTTCTATAAAATGTCAAGGGGAGATAGAAAAGCAATAGAGAAAATCAGCAGAACCAAAACTCAATTCTTTGAAAAGATCAGCAAAGGTGACAAACTCTTAGCTGGACTTAGCAATAAAAAGAAGACTCAGATTACTAAAATCTGAAATAAAAGAGGGGATGTGAATATTGACTTTATAGAAATTAAAAGAATAAGCACCATGTACAAAATTAACATAAAATGGATCCGGACCTACATGTAAGAGCTAAAACTATGCAACTTAACCCAATTACAAAAAATGGGGTAAGGATCTGAATAAACATTCTCCAAAGAAGGTATTCAGATGGCCAATAGGTGCATGAAGAAACTATCAATGTCATCAGCCATCAGGGAAATGGAAATCAGCACCACTTATGAGATACCACCTCACACCCACTAAGATGTCTGTAATCATAAAGACAGATAATAACCAGTGTTGCTAAAGATGTGGAGAAATTGTAACCTTCATACACTTGGTAAAAATGTAAAATGTTGCAGCTGTTTTAGAAAAAGGTCTGGCAGTTCCTCAAAAGATTAAACATAGAGTTATATATATAGCCTAACAGTTCTACTCTTACCTATGTAATGAAAAGAAGTAAAAACATCCATCCACACAAAAACTGGTACCTGACTATGTATAGCAGCACTATTCATAATAACAAAAAGTAGAAGCAACCCAAGTGTCCCACAACTAATGAATGAATAAATAAAATGTAACGTATCCATAAAATAGAATATTACTCAGCCGTAAAAAGGAATGCTACAACGTGGATGAACTTTACACCGTGCAAAGTGAAAGATGCCAGACACAAAAGACCATGTACTATATGATTTCATTTACATGACATGTGTAGAATAGGCCTATCTATAGAGACAGAAAGTAAAAAAGTGGCTGCTGAGGACTGGCAGGGAGGGAGAAAAATGAGGTAAGAAAGTGATTATTAATGGATATGGCATTTTGTTTGGGACTGACAAATGTTGCAAAATTGACTATGGTTATGTTTACACAATCCTGTAAATATACCAAAGCCCAAATGTCCATCAACAGATAAATGGGTAAAGAATATATATATATATATATATATATATATATATATATATATATGTGTGTGTGTATGTATACGCGTGTGTATATGTATGCATACACACACACACACACACACACACACACACATATATATGCGTGTATATGTCCATACAATGGAACATTACTCAGCCATAAAAAATCATGGAATCTTGGCATTTGCAATGATGTAGATGGAGCTAGAGAATATTATGCTAAGTGAAATATGCCAGAGAAAGGCAAAAAGCATATGATTTCACTCATATGTGGAATTTAAGCAATAAACAAACATGGGGGAGTAGGGGGAGGAAAACCAGGAAACAGACTCTTAACTCTGTAGAACAACCTGAAGGTAACCAGAGGGAGGTGGGCTGGGGGATGGGTTAAACAGGTGATGGTATTAAAGAGGACACTTGGGAGGAGCACTGGGCGTTTATATGGAAGTGTTGAATTACTCTATACTTGGAACTAATATTATACTGTGTTAACTAACTGGAATTTAAATGAAAACTTGGAAGAAAAACATTGATTTGTATACTTTAAATAGATGAATTGTTTGGCATGTGAATTATTATCTCAGTAAAGCATATATTTAAGAACTGTATCAATCATTCTTTTGTGGTTCAATATAAATTTTAGGATTATTCTAGTTCTGTGAAAAATGCTATTGATATTTTTTTAATTAAAAAAAATTTGTTTTAATCTTTATTTTTGAGAGAGAGAGAGAGAGAGAGCGCGCAAGCAGGGGAGGAACAGAGATAGAAGGAGACAGAATCTGAAGCAGGCTCCAGGCTTCGAGCTGTCAGCACAGAAACTGATGCAGGGCTCGAACTCATGAACCATGAGATCATGACCTGAACCAAAGTCAGACGCTTAACCAACTGAGCCACCCAAGCACCCCAATGCTGTTGATATTTTGATAGGGATTGCATTAAATGTGTAGATTGCTTTGGGTAGTATAGACACTTTAACAATATTTGTTCTTCCAATCCAAATATTGTTTCTTAATTTCTCTTTCTGCTGCTTCATTATTCGTGTATATTAATGCAACAGATTTCTGCACCTTGACTTTGTATCATGAGACCTTACTAAATTCATTAGACGTTCTAGTGTTTTGGTTGAATCTTTCAGGTTTTCTATATATATTATCATCTGCAAAAAGAATTTATACATTTCTGATATGGATGCCTTTTATTTTTCAGTCTTTCATCAGTCTGATAGCTGTGGCTAGGGCTTGTAGTACTGCATTAAATAACAGTGGGGAGAGCAGACATCCCTTTCTTGTTCCAGACATAGAGAGAAAGCTCTCAGTTTTTCCCCATGTAGGATAATATTTGCTCTGGGTTTTTCATATATGGTCTTTATTATGTTCAGTATGTTCCCTCTAACCTACTTTGTTGAGAGCTTTTATCGTGAATGAATGTTATACTTTGTCAGATGCTTTTTTTTGCATCTGTTGAAATGATTGAATCTTTTGTTGTGATGCATCATGTTGATTAATTTGCAAATAGTGAACCATCCTTGCAACCCAGGAATAAATCCCACTGATGATGGAATTTGTATAGACCCACAAAAGACCCTAAATAGCCAAAGCAACCTTGAAAATGAAAAGCAAAGCTGGAGGCATGACAATTCTAGATTTCAGATTACAATATTCACAATTCCAGATTACCATATTGTAAAGTTGTAGGAATCAAAACAGAATGGTACTGACACAAAATAGACACAAAGACCAGTGAAACAGAATAGACAACCCAGAAATTAGCCCACAATTATATGTTGTATTAATCTTCAACAAAACAGGAAAGACTATTCACTGGGGTAAAGGCAGTCTCTTCAACAAGGAGTGTTGGGAAAAGTGGACAGCAACATGCAAAAGAATAAAGCTAAACCACTTTCTTACACCATACACAAAAATAAATTCAAAATGTATGAAAGACTTAAATGTGAGACCTGAAACCATAGAGATTCTAGAGAATAACACAGGCAGTAACTTCTTTGACATCAGCCATAACAATTTCCTTCTATATATGTCTCCTGAGGCAAGGGAAACAAAAGCAAAAATAAACTATCGGGACTTGATCAAAATAAAAAGCTTCTTCCGCACAGCAAAGGAAACAATCACCAAAACTAAAAGGCAACCTACAGAATGGGAGAAGATATCTGCAAATGACATATCTGATAAAGGGGCTAGTATCCCAAATATTTAAAAACTTCTACAACGCAACACACAAAAAATGCATAACGTAATTAAAAATGGGCAGAAGACATGAATAGACATTTCTTTCCAAAAAAGACATATTGATGGCCAACAGACACATGAAAAAATACTCAGCATCACTCAGCATCAGGGAAATACAAATGAAAACTACCATGAGATATTACCTCACACCTGTCAGAATGGCTAAAATCAACAACACAAGAAACAACAGGCGTTGGTGAGGATGTGGAACAAGGGGAATCCTAACCCTCTTGCGTGGTTGGTGGGATGCAAACTGGTGCGGCCACTCTGGAAAACAGTATGAAGGACCCTCAAAAAGTTAAAAATATAACTACCCTATAATCCAGCAATTGCACTACTAGGTACTTACCCAAAGAATACAAAAATACTAATTCAGAGGGGTACATGCATGCCAGTGTTAATAGCATTATCTGCAATAGTCAAATTATGAAAATAGACCAAGTGTCCATCGACTGATGAATGGATAAAGAAGATGTGACATATGGCCAATGGAATATTAGCCATAAAAAAGGAATGAAATCTTGCCATTTTCAACCACATGGACAGAGATAGAGAATATTATGCTAAGCGAAATACGTCAGAGAAAGACAAATACCATATGATCTTGCTCAGAAGTGGAATTTGAGAAACAAAACAAAGGCAAAAGAGAGAGAGGCAAACCAAGAAATAGACTCTTAACTATAGAAAACAAACTGATGGTTACCAGAATGGAGGTGAGTGGGGAGATGGACGAAATAAGTGATGGGGGGGATTAAGGAGTGTACTTTCTGTGATGAGTACTGGCTTTTGCATGGAAGGGTTGAGTCACTATATTTTATGCCTGAAAATAATATTACACTTTATGTTAACTAACTAGAATTTAAATTTTTTTTTCAACGTTTATTTATTTTTGGGACAGAGAGAGACAGAGCATGAACGGGGGAGGGGCAGAGAGAGAGGGAGACACAGAATCGGAAACAGGCTCCAGGCTCTGAGCCATCAGCCCAGAGCCCGACGCGGGGCTCGAACTCACAGACCGCGAGATCGTGACCTGGCTGAAGTCGGATGCTTAACCGACTGCGCCACCCAGGCGCCCCTTAACTAACTAGAATTTAAATAAAAAACTTTAAAATATTGAGGGGTGGTTGGTAGCATATTTGAGTTTTGTGGCCTGTCACATGATACAACCATCCTAGGGTAACTTTGCTTTTATCTGTTTTCCATATTGTGCATATTGACTACCTGTCCCTACCCACTACCCCATCACCCCATAAGAGTTTCTTTGAAAAAAGAGTACTATGACTATAAAGTAGTTTGAAAATCTCTGGAAACAATGAGCTCCAGAACCTCTTCCAGCTCTCAGAAGCATGACTCAGATTCACTGAACTGAGAATTTGAATTTGGCCTAGATTACCCTATTTTAACTCAATGTCGACAAAAGGAGAGCTGTGAACAAAGACAGTTTTTTCCCACATAGCTGCACACAGGTGTGACTTAGTGGAAACAGTGGAACTCAGCCAGCTCTTCAGTTCCCTAGTGCAGTGCTCTATCTCCAAGCTCTGCTTCCTGTTCTTGAATACAGTGACTGCTAAAATAGACACACCTGGTCCCAGCACCTTGCAAATGGATTTTTCCTTTCAGCATTTCAAAATACATTCATATATTGATGAAGGCTTTCTCTGGGAAGCCATGTGTCTGAAATCAGTAATAAAAGCCTTGCTGGTCCCTGAGGTACTCATAATGGTATGTGTTGCTTCATTCCTCCACTCTTTTGTCCTACTTCTTTTTCCTTATTTTTTCATTCATTCATTCATTCATTTACAAAGTGTATATTTGTAGAGCATCTACCGTGTGCTTAACACTTGATATGTAATAGTGAACAAAATTGACTTGTCCCTGCAATTATGGATCTTGCCATCTAGTTAGGGAGACATATTAACAACAGCAACAAGATTTACAAAATTTTTAAACTGTGGTAAGGGCTATGAAAGAAACAAATAAAGGTCCTCAATAGAGACTATGTAGATTATGATTTTATAAGTTTATTTTATTTATTTTGAGAGAGAGAGTGAGAGAAGGGCAGAGAAAGAGGAAGAGAGAATCCCAAGCAGCCTCTGTACTGTCAGAGCAGAGCCCAACACAGGACTCGATCCCACGACCATGAGATAACCTGAGCCGAAATCAAGTGTCAGACGCTCAACCAACTGAGCCACTGAGGTGCCCCTGTAGATTATGGTTTTACAACAAGCTCTGTGTTCAAATATCAGCTACACCACTGAACACATGTATGTTTAATTTTGTGTGATTTTTGCACAAGTTATCTGGGCCCCAGTTTCCTTATCTTTTTTTATTTTTAAATTTAAAAAAAAAAATTTTAATGTTTATTTTTTGAGAGAAAGAGAAAGGGAGACAGAGAATCCCAATCAGTCTCTGTGCTATCATTGCAGACCCCAGTGGAAGCTCAGACTCACTAACCATGAGATCATGACCTGAACCGAAATCAAGAATCAAATGCTTAACTGACTGAGCTACCCAGGCACCCCTATTTTTTTTTATTTTTAGAAAGAGCACGCAAGTGGGGAGAGGGATGGGGGGAGAGAGAGCGAGCGAGAAAGAGAAGCTCAAAGGGTCCACGCTCAACACAGAGCCCGACGCAGGGCTCCATTTCACAACTGTGAGTGAGATCATGACCTGAGCTGAAATCAACAGTTGGATGCTCAACCTACCGAGCCACCTAGGCATCCCCTCAGTTTCTTTATCTTAAAATGGGGATAATAATAGTACCTACTTTACAGGGTTGTTCTGAGGATTAAATGAATTGATATAGAAAAGTATCTAATGTATACTAAGTGCACATAGAAAAGTGCACCTTCTAAGCAGGCAGTAAATGCTATCTGTGCATTGTTATTGCTTTAGAGAATATCAGGGAATCAACTAGTTAGGTTATCAGTGTTGCCATCTTAATCACCAGCATTGTGGTCATCCAGTATACTTATCTCACCTTGTATGCATATTTTGTGCACAGGATTTACAAAAATGAGCATAACATGTTTCTGGACTCAAGAATCTTACAATCTAGTTAGGAGATAGAAGGGAAGGCTTAAAAGAAAATAGCAGTAGAAGGTAGTATATGCTAAGTACCAGATAAATGATAAAGATAGTATGTCCTACAGGACTGTAAGAGAGAGAGGAGTTATTGTGGGCTCATAAAGGGAAGGCTTCATAGGGGAAATGCCCATTATGCTATGATTACTTAATTTCACATCCCCATCTTGGTCATCTGGCCAATTGCTTTCTCAATGGTGGTGCTACCTGCAGTCTCTTTGCCCTCCAGTCTCTACTCCCAGTGCACATTTTGATTACATTTATTTTTCCCAAGCACTGTTTGTCATTTATTTGCTTAGAAAGTTTAGTTTTCCACTGTATATAGCAGTGTTTCTCAAATATTAGTGTGCATAAATATTACTATAAGTTTGTTATAAGTTCAGCTCACCAGGTGTCACCTTCAGGTAAGATGCTTTTTGGCATGAGGCCGGAGAGTCTCTGTTTTAACAGGTGCCCTAGGTTATTCTGATTCAGGTGGCCAAAAGGCTATAGTTTAAGGAAGACTGGCATAAAACTAAGAATCCAGTTTCCTTAACTGCAACCTAGAATCTTGCTTTTCCTGCCTTTCCAGCCTCATCCTCCGCCCTTCCCATCAATACCTCTCTTGTTTGAGCCAGATGGGGTGTTTCCTTTGCCATACACTTACCCACTCTCTTTTCTGTCTTTTGTCCCTTTTTCATTTATGTGGTTCCTTCAGCCTCAGTGTTCTTACTGCCATTTGAACAAGTCCAAATCCTGGTTTCTTTCAGTCTTGGAACAGACGTGTTCTAAAAGCATCTTTAGTAAAGTATCTCTAACCTAGAAGGCAGGCTCCAATTTAACTGATCCTTGTGTCTCCTTTTTCACCCAGGGACCTAAATAAGCACTTTGCAAATTATTCACCTCAGGTGTTTTTTTTTTCTTAATTCATACATTAAATATTTATGGAATGCCTACTGTGTACCAACCAGTATTTTGGGTGTTGGTGATAAAGTAGAATTATAGACGTTCAAAAAGTCTGTTTTCAATAACCTTGCATTCTAGTGGGACAAGTGTTTGTAAGTAAATATTTAAACTGTTTTGAGAAGAGTAATCTGTCAGTACTATATGGGATAGGTTAGGAAAGAGAAAGACCAGTGAAAGAAACTAATTAAGGAACTCAGGTAAT
The DNA here is from genome assembly GCF_022837055.1 of Prionailurus viverrinus. NCBI lineage: Eukaryota > Metazoa > Chordata > Mammalia > Carnivora > Felidae > Prionailurus > Prionailurus viverrinus. The sequence goes on from NC_062578.1 coordinate 45,979,246, forward strand.
TAGCCAGTGGGGAAACTGGGAAGGGCCAGTAAGAATAAAAAATACAAAGGAAAAACAGCAAGAGTAATTACTGAAATGAAGGAATGACCAGCAGTACTTGGTAGGGAACCGAAAGGTGTATTTAATATTTGAGCCCTTTGGGAAGGAACAAAAAAGAAGTTAACTTATAAAGGTGATATTTTAGGGGAAAGGTAGTTTAGAATGATATGGTAATGTTTTATTTATTTATTTCAATTTTATTTTTTGCCAATCTAAGTTTTTTATTTAAGCTATCTCCTGCCATAAGCAAAGGAATGGAAGATCAGTATACTGGTCAACAGTCGAAACAAGTAAGGAAAGATGTGGAGAAACGGGAACCCTCTTGCTGGTGGGAATGTAAACTGGTGCAGCCACTCTGGAAAACAGTGTGGAGGTTCCTCAAAAAATTAAAAATACATCTACCCTATGACCCAGCAATAGCACTGCTAGGAACTTACCCAAGGGATACAAGAGTGCTGATGCATAGGGGCACTTGTACCCCAATGTTTATAGCAGCACTTTCAACAATAGCCAAACTATGAAAAGAGCCTAAATGTCCATCAACTGATGAATGGATACAGAAATTGTGGTTTAGATACACAATGGAGTACTACGTGGCAATGAGAAAAAATGAAATATGGCCTTTTGTAGCAACGTGGATGGAACTGGAGAGTGTGATGCTAAGTGAAATAAGCCATACAGAGAAAGACAGATACCATATGTTTTCACTCTTATGTGGATCCTGAGAAACTTAACAGGAGCCCATGGGGGAGGGGAAGGAAAAAAAAACAAGAGGTTAGAGTGGGAGAGAGCCAAAGCATAAGAGACTTAAAAACTGAGAACAAACTGAGGGTTGATGGGGGGTGGGAGGGAGGGGAGGGTGGGTGATGGGTATTGAGGAGGGCACCTTTTGGGATGAGCACTGGATGTTGTATGGAAACTAATTTGACAATAAATTTCATATATTGAAAAAAAAATGACAAAGGGGAAAAAAAAAAGAAGGAAGGTGAGCTTACGGTCCCATATACTTTTCTGGTCTATGTGTATAACCATACCAGTGCTGTGGTCCACACTGGGTAGTGGTCCAAGTTCTCTTTATTCATATTCATAGTCAATCAGAAGTGGATTCATGTGAGAGTTCTGGTAGAGAGTATAATTACGATCTTCCCAGGTAAAGGACTTGGACCTGGTATGGAGATGGAGGTAGGCGACAAACTCAGGTCTCTTGTGCTCTCTGTGATGCAAATTCAGGAAGACACTGAGCATGCTCACTCCTATGCCAGGGAGCACTAAGAAGTAGGTGAGGACTATCCACATGTGAGCTGTGCCCAGGACCATCCTACCAGCCCAGAAACCCAGTACCCAGCTGCCACCGCCCTCTTAGACCTAGACCTATGGTGATCTTTTAGATGCATAATGTTTATAATGGGACATACAAGTTGAAATGCTCAAAAGCATTTCCTAGAAATAGGAAGGTCTTGTAAGAGTCCAGCCCTCTCTCCTTCCTTTCTCCAACTCAACTCACTAATATTCTCAGTCTTAGCTGTTCCAAGGCCAAATTCCTCCCAAAAAATATTCTGCATCTCGTTTTGATTTTCTGGGGATGTGACATGACTCCCACTATTTTGTACTCCCAAGTGTTTGTGCAGAATGAGGTCTAAGCTCATCCCCAGAAGACCGTCTCTAATAATAGCCCTCCCTTGCATGGTTCTCAGCTGACTGGGGTTTGGTTTGCTAGAAGAACTAGGAAGCCATCATAATTAAACTAGAGAGTCCTTTGGGACTTTGGGTATGGTGGTGAGGATCACTGTGGTCATTTATGACTCTTGGGGAAATAGGCAAAGTTTGGAAGATGGATTGTTAAAGCATTAGCATAACACATAGTTTGGGAAGCTACTTGCATTACCTGGAGAATCCTCTTTTTCCGTTCTTATAATTGCTCAGGCCAAAAAATTCAAATCACTTTTGTCTCCTGTCTTTCTCTCATAATATCCAGCAATCCAGTCCATCAGCAAAAAACAGGTGTGTGTGTGTGTTGCGTAAAATTTTATGATCTGATTTCCCCACTAGGATGTAAACTCCATGAAGGCAAGGACTTTGTTTCTGCTATATCCCTAGTAGTGTCTGGAACATAGTATATGCTCAGTAAAAATTTGTTGAATGAATGAATAAATGTGAAATACTTTTTACACATTTTGCTTAAGAATTTTGACATTTGCTCCATCTTCAAGAAGCTAAGGAAGTATTTTATCACAATAAAATTATTATAGCTAAAGTCCAAACATTAACCGTACTTGACTGAATAACATTACCTTATAAATATCATTAAAAAAATAGAATCTTTATTCTTTAAGTAGTTTAGAGAGATACAAATTTTAAATACTGAGAACACTCCTCTTTAATGATGCTAATTTGGTAAGCTGTTATGAATATGATTTTCTGAAATTTAGTATTAACGAGAGACATTGTGATAAGATCACTTAGTACTCTTATAGCTGCTATGATTAAAATTTATGAAAAATTTAAAAGCTTTTTGAGAAAGTTTTCTCCTGAGTTTCCAGACTTGCTTCCTACTTTAATGTTTGTAGAGTTGATGCTTGATATTTGGGAGGAGGTAATCTAACATTTTCTTTTTTTAACTTCTAAACTTTTATGCAGACAGTTCCACATGGTCAAGAATATCCTTAAGATATATGTTGGATTACCTTCATTAATATACAGTAAGTTGTTTTCTTAGAACAGCAAATATTACTTAGGACATATAAGGATATGAAAATTAACTGATGGTGTAGGGCCAGCTGACCCCAACTATTGTTAGGAATACAGTATTTACTTGGTTTAGAGAATACTTCAAATTTCTAGGGATTAAAAGGAGAGGTTATGATCAAAGCAGTTTGTGTGGAAGGTCATTTTAGTGATGATTTTTACGGAGTAGCAGCACAGAACAAAGTTCTTCTAATGGAAAAGAAGAATTGGCTGCAGGGCATAAGCAAATGTTTTTCTCTAACATCTTGACCATTTTGCATTTCAAGTCCATTGTCCATTGCATCATTAACGTATTGATAACATAGGACAAACAGAATCAATATGTAGCTTTAGTTCAGTTTGGATTTGATCTGCTATCATGAAGTTAAAGGGTAGCCAATAAAAGTTAGTAAGTGAACCTCTATTCTATGTCTTGATGGGTTTCAATAAAATCAGCTAAGTAGTGGAGACTACTGAGATTCAGGTTTATTTGAAGAGAATCTACAGTTAACCGAACCAGATTTGTTTAGATTTAATAAATAGAATATATGATAATGAAAATCAGCTCAATATTTTTGTCAACTATTTTCTGTTTGGCAATGAAAACCAGCTTTTGGATAAAGTTAATTATGGATATACTTAAACCCTTTTCATTGTTTTTAAGTTGTACTGAAAATGAGGGGAAGATTAGTTTTAAGAGCATGCTCTTGCATCACTTCCATAAACCCTTCATGGTTTCCTTAAAGGACTATATGCGATTTGAAGGATAAAATAATCAAGAGTTTGTATGTATTTTTATCAATAGAAATTTCACCAAGTTCACCTATAGTTTTCTTATCAGAACTCTTATCAGGTTCAGAGTTGCAAGGCAAAGGACCACTGGAATAGTTAATAAGCATATTCTACTTCTGCCCTTCTGCAGAAACTACATGAAAACTTTTCTGTGACTCTTACAGAGAATGCATAGGCTCGGTAAACTTTCATCTGCTTCAGGGTCAGGGCTGATTCAATCTTACGGCAAGTTTATGAGAGTGGCTGATGTGATACAGTTGTTTCTAGTAAAATCAGACTAGCTCTAAGGAGCCAATCTAAGTCCGTCTCTGAGTAAAATTCTATGAGAAACAGACTCCAGCTCAGACACAATTGTAAACCCTGATATAATAAGGACTTGCAGCTGATTTAATCCTATTGAAAATCTTTAAGCAGCCATGAGACAAAATGGTTTCCACATTGACATTAGTGGTATGAACCTTGGATTTCATCAGTATGAGAGGTAGTTACCTGGTACACACAGTAGCCACTTTTTAAGAATTAACATCGTGGTCATTTCAAAGCAGGGTGTTTTTTCTAACGTAGAGGCATCTGTTTTGATAAAGATGCAAGTTCCCACAATGTGTTAAGTTTTATTTTTTAAAAACTGAATCATTACAAAAAGCAAACAAGTCAAACGTAAGTTCAGAAGTTAGTATAAATCAACTAGATCTAGTCTCCTTGAACAAAAATGACCAACCTGTTCTAATTTTATATGTGACAGACATAGAGAGAGAGAGAGGGAGAGAGAATGAGAACTGTTTCTCAGTTAAGGCCTTATATGCAAAGTTTCACCTGGGACTAATTTTTTTCATGAATTTAGAAGCTCCTGAAAATAAGCTTATGCTATGAAGTCGTTTATGTATAAAAAGGACAGACAGACACAAAAGTCTAAAGGTCAACACTGCAGATAAAATCTCAAGAACTATGATTTGAACTTGTGTGGAGAGGTTGGTGTGTAGACTTTTTGTTTGTTTGTTTGTTTGTTTGTTTGTTTGGCTTACCATATTGAAACACACTGATAATAACCAAGGTCTTATATAGTCCGTTTGGCACTTAGAACTGGTCCGTTTTTGTACTTTACAACTTTAATTAGAACAATAGACCAAACACGGACTATATAGTAAAACACAACCTTGCCTGAACTATCACCATGCTGCTTTTGTTGCATTTAGCCCTGGTCTTGAAATGTGAATATGTGAACTGACACTTAGCAGGCTGTAGTGGCCTCATACTGTTACTTCAAAGAGCCGGAAAAGTAACTTCATGAAAGGGAAAACTTGAAACTGTAGTACTCTTTACCATTCTATTTGTTAAGCAGTGATGGGTATCATTAGTTCTGCTCTTTTGCATAATTACTGCAGTATTGTGAAAACTTTTTTTTGCCGTCCAACTGGGAACAATTATATTATGTGGAATCTGGTATAACATTTGGCTTAGAGAAATAAAATCTAAAAAGCCCTCTTTTCTAACACTGTGTATCTGTAGTACCCACTGCTTGTTCAAGTTTGGTTTTTAAGTTAAAAATAACATGGATTGGTGACAGTTAAGGAGATGTTTCATAAAGAAGGTAATTTATTCTTTATAATGTTTTAGTTAATTTCATGTGCTTAAATTTTACCTAGCACATCACTGAGCTCTTAGGGTAATTCATGCATAAAGTGATAACAAGTTTATTAAGTACAATGCCGACATCACTGAAAATTTGAGACTTAAAGATAAACTTTGTTTTCTTGATTAAATTAATTCATCCAGCAGAAATTAAGTATTGCCAATAGTTACGACAATTTGCTATTTATGTAAAACTTCCAAAGTAGGCTGTTTTGGGGTTAAAAGTATACAACGACCTTCTCCCAGCAGCAATACCCCACCCCATCCCAAAAACCAAACTTCTAAAAGATGCAGCTAGAAGAGTATGTTTGCAAATGTTTAGACAGTGAGGCACAGAATTTTCTCAAGCTTGTAAAAATTCTTCTTTGTAATTCCAGTATGTGAAGCCATTAAAATACTGTAACTGATTTTGTATTGTATTTGACTTTGTGTAAGATCTTTGCTTCTTTGAAGACACTACTACATTTTAGCAGGGATAGTAAAATTAGAGTAAATGTCACAGTGATATACTGATAGTGATTGTCACTTTGGTTTTGTGGTTTCACACTTGATTTTTCATAATTTATAAGATGTGAAAAATGATCTTCCGATCGGCAAAAGATATTCTGATGAAGGTTAAAGTATGACTGTCGCGTGGTGGAAATATTACTTCTGCATTGCTGTCACAGAACCGTAATTACAATAGGAAGGTGGGAAAATACGTAGATATATCTGTGCTTGGTGTATAGTTAAGAAGGTTTCCTTAAAATGACAAAGCATTGGAATAGATGCTGAATTGCCCTTTTTTTTGGTCATCCATCAGAGCACAAAATGTATTTGTTTGAGATCTTGCTAATTCTCAAGAGGTTGGTTTCTACATATTTTTCTTTAACAATGTAAATATCCATTTATTTGAAGCATTTTTATTAATGAGGCTGACTTTTGAATGTGCCCATAAAAACGTTGATATGGCCAAACCAGAAGTTTCAGTCAAGCTTATCTTTCTGTGCTCCCAAATGCTACTGAAGAACATCTAATTAATGTCATTTGAAATTATTTTAACACATTCTTTGGTATTGTCACATACTCAAGTATGGCTTTAGCCCCTGCTCCTGAGATACTGTGGCTCTCGCCAGACTCCAGGGCGAGCTAGTAAACTTACCTATCTCCATGCATTAAAAGAAGGAATTGGCTCCAGCTCACCAGCCCCCAGTACAGCTTTCAGCACCTTTCCCTGGGTGGCTAGGGTGTGTGCCACGGCCAGCTGGGAAAGGATGGGAAAATGCGCTGAAATGATCTAAGAAGTAAACTATCAACTTGATGTGTTTTCCTAGCTATTGAAAATCTTCTCGTATTGAAACCCATTGATAGTGAAACCGTAGAATTCCTCTGATTTAAGTACCATCTGGTTGTGCTCAAAGCTTTAAAGCTGTTATCTCCGCATAAAATTTCAGAGTCCTATACTTTTTACTTCACCAAACTATCCATTTTTCAGCCACAAATATTTTTCCAGCTCTTTCAGATTTTATCTAAAAGTATATTTTAACAGTATTTAAATAGTTCTTAAACAATAACAATTTATCTTGATAGATGGCATGGCTGTGTTTTTTCATTTTATTTTAATTAGCCATTGTGGAACCAAATTCCCTTTTGTTTTAGTCTTTTAAATATTGTTTAATTATAGTTATCATGCCAGATATCTTAAAGGTTATTTTACCAATACAGTTTCATTTAACATAACCCATATGGAATCAATAGCCCAGTTTCCTAAAGTGAATGCTTGGAAAATCTTACATTCATATGTTAAGAGTACACATCCTTTCCTCATTAGTTGGAAAGTACAGGGATTTTGGCACGGGTTCTGTGTGGAAGCATTGTGCAGCTTTTATATGGATTTTGTTTTTAGCCTTTGATGACACTGTTTAGAATAGGAAGTATCTAATAAGTAAAGCATTTTGTCTCAAGTGCTGCCAGTGTGTTTAATATATGCCTGGAGGTCTGAAACATTATCTTCTTCACTACAGTAATATGCATTTAATTCTCTGAAAGCAGAAGGTCGAACTTTTAAAAGGGACGCAAAGTACATTTTCAAACAGAATAATTCAAAACACATGGAAGAGGGGACCAGAGTAATGTACAGTTGGTTTTTATGGTTTAATCATGATCATGTTAATGCACACCAGTAGCTAATTAAAGAAAACTTTTATTGTCCATTTTAAATGAGTTAGGTAAAGAGTGGGAGAGCTGATGTAACAGCACTGCCCAGAGATCCATGTTGCTGCTGCATTCACTAACAGCAAGCAGATATTGCTGTTTTTTGACAACTTAAATTATTAGTCCCCTCAGACAATAATAAAGCAAAAGTTATTTTCAGAGTTATTACATGGTGAACTTTTCTCTTTCCACAAAGGAATAGTAAATTGATGCCCAAGTTTAGGGCTTAGCACACATAATTAATTATAAAACTTCTCAAGAGCAGGCCAGATACTCTTTAGTATAATAGATAAATCTGCAGTGAACTGGTGACAAACCAATGGATTTTTAAATATGTCTCAAAAATCATCAGCTTATTTATTTCATTGCTACAAATAGTGTGGAAACTTAGAAAAATGGAGGAAATCTTGGCTTTTAACCCAGTTTTAAGAATTTAGTTTCCTAGTACTGAGAAAGTTGTACTTTTTTTTTTTTCCAGTGAGAGTCAGAGTCTTTCATCTCTGGGTCATTGGTTCAAATTCCATTCTGCTCAGTAGTGACTAGAATTAGTTACCATCTGACTTCTGTTCAGTAACCTGCATGACCCAAGCTGATAGCTGCCATCCTGCCCTTGCTGATTATTTATATCTCAAGATCAGGCTACCTGACATTCACTAGAGCCTAATGTGGCAATCTCAACACCTAACAGGGCTGAACACTAAATATCTTTACCTATGGGAGGTTTATTTTGTCATGTTAACACTGTTGGGGAACACTTAATTTACTTTAAGGAAGGAGAGACTAGACTTTAAATAACAAATCTGTAAATCAGAAAATGTAATGCTCTATTCATAGAAAGTAGTCTCATGTAGTTAACTGTGTTCGCCTTTCCTGACTGAGAGAATAAAAATAGTTGACTTCTGGATTTGGGTGTTCCACGGAACTCAGCCTAAAGGGATTCTTTATTATTTCTTTATTACGTTGTATACAGATATTTAGTTTGTGATGCCTCAAAACGTGGGCACTAAGTCCTAGACTGCTTTTTTCACATATTATTTGAGAATTCCTAGTTGGTAATAGATCTGGTGTATATTTGAAATTTTTATAGTAGGGGTAACTAAAAGCTTTAAAATTAAGTTATCATTTGGTAATTGCCTTGCTCTTTATTTTACTGAATTTTTATGTTAAATATGCTCCTTTGTTTATTTAGCCAGCACACAATTGTTAAGCTCTACTATGTTACAAGGAATATCATGTGTGCTAGGAATACGAATGGCGTTCCCTCTTACCCATTGCCTAACATCTGACTGACCTTACATCTATTGATCAATCCCTTTAAGCCTCAGGTTCCTCAGCTGTGAAATGGGGATAACAGTACTCCTTCAAAGGGTTGTAACACTTGGTATAGAAAATGTACGTGTGTGCTAACATTTGGCAAATAACAAACGTACTCAGTGAGTGGTATCTTATTTTTTTTATTTTCAGTCGCTTACATTGAATTGCTCTGAGACAGAACACAGTGTGAAAAGTGCTAAGATAATACTAGTTTGTTACAAAATTGCAAAAGCTGGTAAGACTGGCACCATCTGGTAGGGTTGAGGAAGTCTTCGCAAAGAAGGGGACTTCTTTTTTTTAACTTACCCTTAATTGCATGCTGCTGTGTGTGTTGAACACATTAACTCATTTAGTGCTGCAGCAACTTTGTTGGTTGGATGTGAATGTCCCCAGCGTGAGGTTGAGGACCCAGCAGAGACTGTGAGGATTGCGTGAAGTGTGGTCAGCTCACAAGGTAGAGTGCAGATCAGGAAAGAGCCCATGAATATATTTGGAAAGACCTTAAAGAGAACAGTATATGGGGAGGTCTGTGTCCACGTGTTTATATACTAACAATCATGTATTTCTAGTCTGCAGAGCAATTTTTTTCATTTCTTATTCTGTCAGAAACTAACATATCCTCAAACATTTCTAGATCTTCTCTTCAGCATATCTAATCCTTAGTGATAGATAGAAGCCAAGTGACATGGCCGAGTCCCTCCAACAGTCCTTTACCTGGTAAAAGAGACAGGCATATGGCAGCTGCCCATTATTAGGTGCTTACTGTATACCAGACATTATGCTGACCTCTGTAGGCAAATTAGCTCATTGAATCTTCAAACCCTTTGAGGTCAAATTTAATATCCCTGTTTTACAGATGAGGTTATGTAGCCTTAGAGAGGTTTGTACCTTGTCCAGAATCCTACAGTCAGAAGGTATTGGACTTGACCCCACAGCCATCTGCCTCTAAAGCCTATAAATATTTTAACACTATCTAATACTGCCACTACAGAACATTTTAGGAGAAAAAATCGAAGTATGTGTAAAGTGCTAGGATCACCAAGCAGAAAAAGAATGAGAGAATAATTCTCAGACAAGTGTCATTTGTTCTGAGTCTTGATGGATAGCTAAATATTTGCCAGCTACCAGGAGCTCAGAAGGGCCTCTCCAGGCAGGAAAGAGCACCACACAGATAGAATGGCTTAAGAGTACATGATATCTTCAAAGAACAGGGTTAAGGGGCGCCTGGGTGGCTCAGTCGGTTAAGCGTCCGACTTCAGGTCACGATCTCGCGGTCCCTGAGTTCGAGCCCCGCGTCGGGCTCTGGGCTGATGGCTCAGAGCCTGGAGCCTGCTTCCGATTCTGTGTCTCCCTCTCTCTCTGCCCCCTCCCCCCGCCCCGTTCATGCTCTCTCTCTGTCTCAAAAATAAATAAACGTTAAAAAAAAATTAAAGGGATGTCGGGCAAGATGGCGGCTTAGGAGGACGCTGGGCTCACCGCACGTCCTGCTGATCACTTAGATTCCATCTACATCTGCCTAAATAACCCAGAAAACCGCCAGAGGATTAGCAGAACGGAGTCGCCGGAGCCAAACGCAGACGAGAGGCCCACGGAAGAGGGTAGGAAGGGCGGCGAGGCGGTGCGCGCTCCACGGACTGGCGGGAGGGAGCCGGGGTGGAGGGGCGGCTCGCCGGCCAAGCACAGCCACCGAGTCTGGCTTGCAAAAGCGGAGGGGCCTGACGGACTGTTTTCCCACAACAAGCGCGACTTAGCGTCTGGGAGGTCATAAGTTAACAGCTCTGCTCGGAAAGCGGGAAGGCTGGAGGACAAAGGGAGGGAGAGCTGCTGAGCCCCCTGACAACAGAGCTCAGTTTGGTGGGGAACAAAGGCGCTCGCCAGCGCCATCTCCCCCGCCCATCCCCCAGCCGAAATCCCAAAGAGAACCTGTTCCTGCCGGGGAACTTGCTCGCTCCGCGCAAACACCCAACTCTGCGCTTCGGCGGAGCCAAACCTCCGGCAGCGGATCTGACTCCCTCCCGCTGCCACAGGGCCCCTCCTGAAGTGGATCACCTAAGGAGAAGCGATCTAAGCCTGCCCCTCCTGCCCCCGAGCACCTTGCCTACCCACCCCAGCTAATACGCCAGATCCCCAGCATCACAAGCCTGGCACGGTGCAAGTAGCCCAGACGAGCCACACCACCCCACAGTGAATCCCGCCCCTAGGAGAGGGGAAGAGAAGGCACACACCAGTCTCACCGTGGCCCCAGCGGTGGGCTGGGGACAGACATCAGGTCTGACTGCGGCCCCGCCCACCAACTCCAGTTATACACTACAGCACAGGGGAAGTGCCCTGCAGGTCCGCACCACTCCAGGGACTATCCAAAATGACCAAGCGGAAGAACTCCCCTCAGAAGAATCTCCAGGAAATAACAACAGCTAATGAGCTGATCAAAAAGGATTTAAATAATATAACAGAAAGTGAATTTAGAATAATAGTCATAAAATTAATCGCTGGGCTTGAAAACAGTATACAGGACAGCAGAGAATCTCTTGCTACAGAGATCAAGGGACTAAGGAACAGTCACGAGGAGCTGAAAAACGCTTTAAACGAAATGCATAACAAAATGGAAACCACCACAGCTCGGCTTGAAGAGGCAGAGGAGAGAATAGGTGAACTAGAAGATAAAGTTATGGAAAAAGAGGAAGCTGAGAAAAAGAGAGATAAAAAAATCCAGGAGTATGAGGGGAAAATTAGAGAATTAAGTGATACACTAAAAAGAAATAATATACGCATAATTGGTATCCCAGAGGAGGAAGAGAGAGGGAAAGGTGCTGAAGGGGTACTTGAAGAAATAATAGCTGAGAACTTCCCTGAACTGGGGAAGGAAAAAGGCATTGAAATCCAAGAGGCACAGAGAACTCCCTTCAGACGTAACTTGAATCGATCTTCTGCACGACATATCATAGTGAAACTGGCAAAATACAAGGATAAAGAGAAAATTCTGAAAGCAGCAAGGGGTAAACGTGCCCTCACATATAAAGGGAGACCTATAAGACTCGTGACTGATCTCTCTTTTGAAACTTGGCAGGCCAGAAAGAATTGGCACGAGATTTTCAGGGTGCTAGACAGAAAAAATATGCAGCCAAGAATCCTTTATCCAGCAAGTCTGTCATTTAGAATAGAAGGAGAGATAAAGGTCTTCCCAAACAAACAAAAACTGAAGGAATTTGTCACCACTAAACCAGCCCTACAAGAGATCCTAAGGGGGACCCTGTGAGACAAAGTCCCAGAGACATCACTACAAGCATAAAACATACAGACATCACAATGACTCTAAACCCGTATCTTTCTATAATAACACTGAATGTAAATGGATTAAATGCGCCAACCAAAAGACATAGGGTATCAGAATGGATAAAAAAACAAGACCCATCTATTTGCTGTCTACAAGAGACTCATTTTAGACCTGAGGACACCTTTAGATTGAGAGTGAGGGGATGGAGAACTATTTATCATGCGACTGGAAACCAAAAGAAAGCTGGAGTAGCCATACTTATATCAGACAAACTAGACTTTAAATTAAAGGCTGTAACAAGAGATGAAGAAGGACATTATATAATAGTTACAGGGTCTATCCATCAGGAAGAGCTAACAATTATAAATGTCTATGCACCGAATACCGGAGCCCCCAAATATATAAAACAATTACTCATAAACATAAGCAACCTTATTGATAAGAATGTGGTAATTGCAGGGGACTTTAATACACCACTTACAGAAATGGATAGATCATCTAGACACACGGTCAATAAAGAAACAAGGGCCCTGAATGAGACATTGGATCAGATGGACTTGACAGATATATTTAGAACTCTGCATCCCAAAGCAACAGAATATACTTTCTTCTCGAGTGCACATGGAACATTCTCCAAGATAGATCATATACTGGGTCACAAAACAGCCCTTCATAAGTTTACAAGAATTGAAATTATACCATGCTTACTTTCAGACCACAATGCTATGAAGCTTGAAATCAACCACAGAAAAAAGTCTGGAAAACCTCCAAAAGCATGGAGGTTAAAGAACACCCTACTAACGAATGAGTGGGTCAACCAGGCAATTAGAGAAGAAATTAAAAAATATATGGAAACAAATGAAAATGAAAATACAACAATCCAAACGCTTTGGGACGCAGCAAAGGCAGTCCTGAGAGGAAAATACATTGCAATCCAGGCCTATCTCAAGAAACAAGAAAAATCCCAAATACAAAATCTAACAGCACACCTAAAGGAACTAGAAGCAGAACAGCAAAGGCAGCCTAAGCCCAGCAGAAGAAGAGAAATAATAAAGATCAGGGCAGAAATAAACAATATAGAAACTAAAAAAACTGTAGAGCAGATCAACGAAACCAAGAGTTGGTTTTTTGAAAAAATAAACAAAATTGACAAACCTCTAGCCAGGCTTCTCAAAAAGAAAAGGGAGATGACCCAAATAGATAAAATCATGAATGAAAATGGAATTATTACAACCAATCCCTCAGAGATACAAACAATTATCAGGGAATACTATGAAAAATTATATGCCAACAAACTGGACAACCTGGAAGAAATGGACAAATTCCTGAACAACCACACTCTTCCAAAACTCAATCAGGAGGAAATAGAAAGCTTGAACAGACCCATAACCAGCGAAGAAATTGAATCGGTTATCAAAAATCTCCCAACAAATAAGAGTCCAGGACCAGATGGCTTCCCAGGGGAGTTCTACCAGACGTTTAAAGCAGAGATAATACCTATCCTTCTCAAGCTATTCCAAGAAATAGAAAGGGAAGGAAAACTTCCAGACTCATTCTATGAAGCCAGTATTACTTTGATTCCTAAACCAGACAGAGACCCAGTAAAAAAAGAGAACTACAGGCCAATATCCCTGATGAATATGGATGCAAAAATTCTCAATAAGGTACTAGCAAATCGAATTCAACGGCATATAAAAAGAATTATTCACCATGATCAAGTGGGATTCATTCCTGGGATGCAGGGCTGGTTCAACATTCGCAAATCAATCAATGTGATACATCACATTAACAAAAAAAGAGAGAAGAACCATATGATCCTGTCAATCGATGCAGAAAAGGCCTTCGACAAAATCCAGCACCCTTTCTTAATAAAAACCCTTGAGAAAGTCGGGATAGAAGGAACATACTTAAAGATCATAAAAGCCATTTATGAAAAGCCCACAGCTAACATCATCCTCAACGGGGAAAAACTGAGAGCTTTTTCCCTGAGATCAGGAACACGACAAGGATGCCCACTCTCACCGCTGCTGTTTAACATAGTGCTGGAAGTTCTAGCATCAGCAATCAGACAACAAAAGGAAATCAAAGGCATCAAAATTGGCAAAGATGAAGTCAAGCTTTCGCTTTTTGCAGATGACATGATATTATACATGGAAAATCCGATAGACTCCACCAAAAGTCTGCTAGAACTGATACAGGAATTCAGCAAAGTTGCAGGATACAAAATCAATGTACAGAAATCAGTTGCATTCTTATACACTAACAATGAAGCAACAGAAAGACAAATAAAGAAACTGATCCCATTCACAATTGCACCAAGAAGCATAAAATACCTAGGAATAAATCTAACCAAAGATGTAAAGGATCTGTATGCTGAAAATTATAGAAAGCTTATGAAGGAAATTGAAGAAGATTTAAAGAAATGGAAAGACATTCCCTGCTCATGGATTGGAAAAATAAATATTGTCAAAATGTCAATACTACCCAAAGCTATCTACACATTCAATGCAATCCCAATCAAAATTGCACCAGCATTCTTCTTGAAACTAGAACAAGCAATCCTAAAATTCATATGGAACCACAAAAGGCCCCAAATAGCCAAAGGAATTTTGAAGAAGAAGACCAAAGCAGGAGGCATCACAATCCCAGACCTTAGCCTCTACTACAAAGCTGTCATCATCAAGACAGCATGGTATTGGCACAAAAACAGACACATAGACCAATGGAATAGAATAGAAACCCCAGAACTAGACCCACAAACGTATGGCCAACTCATCTTTGACAAAGCAGGAAAGAACATCCAATGGAAAAAAGACAGCCTCTTTAACAAATGGTGCTGGGAGAACTGGACAGCAACATGCAGAAGGTTGAAACTAGACCACTTTCTCACACCATTCACAAAAATAAACTCAAAATGGATAAAGGACCTAAATGTGAGACAGGAAACCATCAAAACCTTAGAGGAGAAAGCAGGAAAAGACCTCTCTGACCTCAGCCGTAGCAATCTCTTACTGGACACATCCCCAAAGGCAAGGGAATTAAAAGCAAAAGTGAATTACTGGGACCTTATGAAGATAAAAAGCTTCTGCACAGCCAAGGAAACAACCAACAAAACTAAAAGGCAACCAACGGAATGGGAAAAGATATTCGCAAATGACATATCGGACAAAGGGCTAGTATCCAAAATCTATAAAGAGCTCACCAAACTCCACACCCGAAAAACAAATAACCCAGTGAAGAAATGGGCAGAAAACATGAATAGACACTTCTCTAAAGAAGACATCCGGATGGCCAACAGGCACATGAAAAGATGTTCAGCGTCGCTCCTTATCAGGGAAATACAAATCAAAACCACACTCAGGTATCACCTCACGCCAGTCAGAGTGGCCAAAATGAACAAATCCGGAGACTATAGATGCTGGAGAGGATGTGGAGAAACGGGAACCCTCTTGCACTGTTGGTGGGAATGCAAATTGGTGCAGCCGCTCTGGAAAGCAGTGTGGAGGTTCCTCAGAAAATTAAAAATAGACCTACCCTATGACCCAGCAATAGCACTGCTAGGAATTTATCCAAGGGATACAGGAGCGCTGATGCATAGGGCCACGTGTACCCCAATGTTCATAGCAGCACTCTCAACAATAGCCAAATTATGGAAAGAGCCTAAATGTCCATCAACTGATGAATGGATAAAGAAATTGTGGTTTATATACACAATGGAATATTACGTGGCAATGAGAAAAAATGAAATATGGCCTTTCGTAGCAACGTGGATGGAACTGGAGAGTGTGATGCTAAGTGAAATAAGCCATACAGAGAAAGACAGATACCATATGGTTTCACTCTTATGTGGATCCTGAGAAACTTCACAGGAACCCATGGGGGAGGGGAAGGAAAAAAAAAAAAAAGAGGTTAGAATGGGAGAGAGCCAAAGCATAAGAGACTTAAAAACTGAGAACAAACTGAGGGTTGATGGGGGGTGGGAGGGAGGAGAGGGTGGGTGATGGGTATTGAGGAGGGCACCTTTTGGGATGAGCACTGGGTGTTGTATGGAAACCAATTTGTCAATAAATTTCATAAAAAAAAAAAAAAAAAAAATTAAAAAAAAAAGAACAGGGTAAGTTGTTTTTGCTTCAGATAGTTCTTGTTGGACTTTGATAACAATATGTCTCCTTCAGCTATTTTAAAATCAACTTGCAAGAAATATTTTAAAATTCTAATGAAAAAAATAAAATAAAATTCTAGTGTCTCTTACATCACTGTCTTGAATTAGTTAACAGCCTTCAATATTTTCATAAGCAACTCATAATAATTTGTACCATGTGGAAAAATGATAACTATATTTATCAATTAAATCAAAGAAGTCTAAGAAATGATAAGCAATACCCAGTACATTGGGAATATTTTTCCATTGCTGGTGCTAATATAAATTA
The DNA here is from genome assembly GCF_022837055.1 of Prionailurus viverrinus. Classification (NCBI taxonomy): domain Eukaryota; kingdom Metazoa; phylum Chordata; class Mammalia; order Carnivora; family Felidae; genus Prionailurus; species Prionailurus viverrinus. The sequence continues at coordinate 45,995,641 of NC_062578.1, forward strand.
ATGTAGCCTTTTTGGAAGGGTGTTGACAATATTCAGTAACCTTAAACTTTTTTATACCATTTACCTAGTAATTCCACTTTTAAGAGCCTTTTCTAAGGAAATATTAAGTGTTTTTCCCCACATGTTTATTGACAAAAATTAAAAACTGGAATGTTCTGGGGCGCCTGGGTGGCTCAGTCGGTCTAGCCTCTGACTTCGGCTCAGGTCATGGTCTCACAGCTCGTGAGTTAGAGCCCCGCATCAGGCTCTGTGCTGACAGCTCGGAGCCTGCTTTGGATTCTGTGTCTCCCTCTCTCTCTCTGCCCCTAACCCACTTGCATTCTGTCTCTGTCTCTCTCAAAAATAAATAAACATTAAAAAAAATTTTTTTTTAACCTGGAATGTTCAATGATATGAAAATGGTTGAACAAATGTTCCTAACACTAAATGAAATATTATGCAGCCTTTTAAAACAGCATTTATGAAGAGTATATTAGCATTTTTAAAAACTGGGATATACTTTGTCTCTATGGTATGATCATAACCATAAGGGGACCGAAGGCAGGGGGGACGTTTGTACAGGTGGAGAAAAAAATACTGAAAGGAAGTACACTAAAATATTACCATTGGTCATGTTTGGTGATAAGTGATAGTCGGGAGGATTTGGGTTTTTCCTCGGATTGTCCATGGCTTCTTTAATGAATCTGTGTTACTGGGATAAAAAAGCAAATGAAACGTCTAGGTCTCGAGTAGCATCTCACAAACTGATGGTTGGCAGGACCTAAGAAAGGGGAGCAGAGGAGCAAACTAGAGATCTCGGTGCTGTGCTGCCACAGTGATGGGAACTGCCGCTGCCACCAAATTGTCCTTTGTTCTCCACACAGGGAGTGGTGGATGGAAATTTTTGAGAATAAGTAGCCTTTAGTGCACAAAAGAAGAATCCACCTTCAGGGGCTTTACTTACTTGTATTTTGCTTCATCACTTATGTATACTCTTGGTTCAAGTCCTATTGTAGAGAAAAATGAACTTCATTTTTAATAAAATACACTTTATTTTACTTTTCCTTCATAATTTAAGACTGCTGACTTTTCCCTCTCTTTCCTCCTATCCAAAAACTTATAAATTAATTCTATAATGACAAGGGTAAACAGTATAAGCTACTTCTACCTAAAATAGAATTTCAACTGATAGTAATCATGATTTGGAAATACGAGTTTATTACACTACTTGAAAAAAAATCACGGTCAAGAAGACTAATATATTCTTTAAAGAGGCATTTTTAAATCCATACTACTGTTAGTATTAGTCCAGAGACAGGAAGTCTGACTCAAAATATACTCAAAGGTGTATGTTAATAATAGAAATGCACATTTGATGCTTTTTCTCAAGTATTTCCTCGGCATTTTAATATGAATAATTTTTTGAATGGTTACTTGATTTTTAGGATTACTCTGATATAGGTAATACTGGAGCCATTTTAACAACATATTTATATAACGTCCTTTATATAATAACACTTGGGATGTAACTAGTTTAAAATATTTTATTTTTCCTTACAGATCTCTAAGCAAGAACAGAAAAAAATGGATACGTTTGACGGAAACGTGGCTGAAACCTCATCTCGGTACAGTGGTGCTCAGGATAGTGGAATTGGCAGTGACAGTGTTAAGATCAGAATAGTACAAATAGAGCAGCACAGCGGTACCAGTCAGCATCGCATCGCCCGTCCCTCACGCCAGTCATCAATTGTAAAAAATCTCAATTTTATTCCCTTTGACGTATTTATTACCGCAAGTAGAATCTCACTAATGACCTATTCCTGTACGGCCATACCCAAATCAAAATCCCAAGAACATAAGGATGATGAAAAACCAGGCAAGAGTTCATTAAATCTCCCAGAAGTTGATTCAGATGTTGCTAAGCCCAGCCAGCCATGTATTTCTACCGTAACAGCAGAAGATCTCTTGAGCAGCAGCGTATCTTTTCCTTCGGGGAAGAAAATAGGGGTCATCTCTCTCGAAAGCCTTCATGCATCCACGAGGTCATCTGCTAGACAGGCACTTGGTATAACTATCGTTCGGCAGCCTGGACGAAGAGGAGCCGGTGACTTGCAGCTGGAACCTTTTTTGTACTTTATTGTGTCCCAGCCTTCCTTGCTTCTAAGTTGTCACCACAGAAAGCAGAGAGTGGAAATATCCATTTTTGACGCTGTGCTTAAAGGGGTAGCCTCTGATTACAAATGTACAGGTAAGAGTCTTCAGCTTTACTGGAGTGCTAATAACTACTACTACTACATAGTGAGTTTTATTCCCAACGTATCAAGCTTGATCAAACAGAAAACAGCTGGCAGACCAGACGAGACTCCTTTTCTCTGCGGAATATGTAAATATGTAAAGTTCACGTCCCACAGCTGAATCATGTTTAAGTAAATGTTTGAAATGTATCAAGGTTTAGCCCCAGTGTTCTTACCGTGCCTCTGAATATTCATTTCTTTTTTCAAGAGCTGAATGAAACAGGGATTCTTTCTGGCCTATAGAAATCCTTAAGAATTTCCAGTGATTGGGAAGTAAAGCTTTTTTTCATATTAATGGCCCCTGGGTATGCTTTCCATATTAATGCAGCTGTTCAGGTTGAAAACAAAACAAGAGGAAAAGGGGCTGTTGTAAACAGAAAGTCCATTGGATGAAAGAAAAAAAAAAAACTTAGAAAATGAAGTTTATTGTTTTGGTATTCTTTTGATCTAATCATCTTGCTGTAACAGCATTATATTAAATGTATTTGAGAAAGTTTATGAGTAAGGTAAGATCATTTAAAGATGTTTATACGTGTATAAGAAACACATTTATTAGTGGTATTTGCCAACTGGCTCTTGTTTCTCCATCCATACCTTTCTTATAACCAGAGAGCATCCTCCTACATTATAATAATTATATTGAACTTCTGAAGCTTGTTGCCTTTTAAGAGTAGGAAGCGATCAGGGGTTTGGATTTAAAACATAATCACTGATAGTAACAAGGGTTAATGGAAACGGGGTCAGAGTATAGAGACTTTTTCCCTGTGTTGAGGTAGAATCGGAGATTTGGCTGGAGAACTGGAAGGGGTAGCTGGCCATCTAAGATTCAGTACTGGAAGAAGGTCCTAGCAAGCTCAGGTATAAATCAGGCATTTTTATTGCTATCAGGTGGTCCCATCTAGCAGATGGAAGCCAGCAGTGAGGCATTTGGAGAATTTGTCCAATCTGGAAGTCAAGCTGGTTTGTTCTTAGCATAAAGGAGAACCATTTTACACAGCAGGCTCCTGGAGAGTAGATGGCAGGTGTGAGGATTAGGATTCATTTCAGGCCAAGGAAGTAGGGTCAGAGGAGCCCTTGGCTCTTGCTCAAGTGTAGTACAAGTCCTCTACTTTGGAAAAGGGTAACTAGCCAGTTGCTAAGGAAGAACAACCTAGGGTTACCTCCTAGACTGCATCCTAGCCTTCTCTCCGCTCATGTGCTGCTGGAACTAGCTCAGACTGGCTTGCAAGAGCCAATCCTTAAAGTTTTTAGGAACTTTGAAAGATAGTTGTTAAACCACTGGTAGTTTAAATCGGCGATGGTGAGAATATTTAGCCACATAGATGGGCAAATGCTGTCAGTCAGCTCTCCTGCTCTGAGAGCCAGTTTTTAAACATTTGCCAGTAACCACTACGTCCCTTCCTCAAACACGTTCTCATTTACTGAGTACATAATACAATAGGAAATACAATAGGTCCATCAGGGGCGCTGAAGATGGGAATGGTACTGTGATTGATGTCTCATGTGATTCAAGGACTCATGCCTGTATACCTGATACCTGTTTGGGAGTCTGCTTAGCATTGGCCAAAACTATGTACAGGAATGGGAAAATAAGTCTTAATTCCAAGGCACTCCTTAAGTTCTTTCAGCCATAGTTGCTTATAGGCTGGTAGCTTCAGTGGCCTCTACTACGAGATACTGATACTGAGTTCAGTGAAATTATCAGGGCTCATATCAAAGCTGTGCATTTGAATTATAATCAGTTCTTAGGTTGAAATAATAAAGTATTTTTTGTTTAAAAAACTCCTTGGGGGTGCCTGGCTGGCTTAGTCAGTGGAGCATGTGACTCTTGATCTCAGGGTTGTGAGTTTGAGCCCTATGCTGGGTTTAGAGATTGCTTAAAAATAAAATCTTAAAAATAATGTTAAGAATTAAAAAAAAAATTAAAAATCCTTGTATGTAGACCAACATGGAACCCAAATTCTGTAGATGAAGCTTAGAGTGAAGATGATGGGCCAGTTCACTACAGGGGGTCCTATGTGGGAGGAAAAAGGTTTACATACCTTCTAAGGAGCATCCTTTGCATAATATTCTTGTAGATGCCTTTCTTTACACAAAATGTGTCTACTTGGACATTTACATTACCCCAAAAAAGAATTATCAATATAAATTATCACATTTCTTAAAAACGAATTTTATCATGGGGCGCCTGGGTGGCTCAGTCGGTTAAGCATCCGACTTCAGCTCAGGTCATGATCTCACGGCCCATGAGTTCAAGCCCTGCGTTGGGTTCTGTGCTGACAGCTCGGAACCTGGAGCCTGCTTCAGATTCTGTGTCTCCCTCTCTCTCTGCCCCTAACCCACTAGCATTCTGTCTCTGTCTCTCTCAAAAATAAATAAACATTAAAAAAAATTTTTTAATGAATTTTATCAGAAAGTAAGTAGTTAAAATATGATAGCTAAAAAAATTAAAGAAGCAACTAGCATTTATTGGATGTTCATTCTGTGCCAGACAGTGTACCAATTTCTTTAAATGTATTTTCTCATTTAATCCTTGTAACAACTCTATATGAAATGCTATATATAATCCCATCTTAAAGAAGAGGAAACTAAAGTGTGCAGAAGCTAAGTAACTTGTCCACTATTACAGACATAGCAATAAGCAGAACTAAAATTCAAAACAAGATTTATTGGACTTGTTAAGTCTGGTCTCTCAGTGGATCCCTGGCGTAAAGAGAAAGACGTGAATCCACAATTCTCTGTCAGCCTTCATTGTCCAGGCCAGGATATGCAAATGGTTCCCTGTGTAATGTTTTAACTGGTGGATTTTTGTATGTTAAATGTGTCGTGATATGACTACACAGTACTGCCTCTCTTGGTATTATGACAAACCTAAGTTTTAATTCTAGCTCTGTTATTTACAAGATGTATACCTATCTATAGGGCAGTTATAAAACTGAAAATAGGTAATTCATGAAAGTACTTAACATTGAGTCAAGCAGCTAGTAGGGCCGAATAAATGTTCACTTCTACTGCTTTAGCTATTATGATTATACAGCAAAAAGATTACCAAACTGGGAGCCAGGAATTTAATATTAGCTTTGCCAGTAATTAGCAGGGTGATCTTAACCAGGCAATTTACTTTCTCGAGTTTCTGTTTTCTTATTTGTAAAATGTGGTGATTATAATAGATACTAACAAGGTCCATTCCAGTTCTAAAGCTTCATTATTCTCTAATTTGGAATTCATCTTCCCATACTCACCTTTCTAAAAATATTTATACTGCTTTGGCCTCGGGGAGTTGACTTCTGTGAGTACCCTATAAGAATAAAATGTATTCTGACTTGTCTTAAAGATGCAGATTTTCTTTTGACATTCTAGTGGAGCACTAATTCGTTTATTCAGTGTTTTAAATGCATAAATTTTATTAAATATTAATGAAGTTATTTTTTAAAGCTGATCCAGGGAATTTCTGTTTTAAATTGGTCCCTTTGAGTGAACTGTACAAGTCCCATTATCAAATTAGTAAGCTAGGAACACTTGTTGTAGCACTTTTCCATCCTAAAGAAAAGACTGTTCTGTTCCATGTTCAGGATTCTTTTGAAGCCCTGTAATCATGTGGGTAAGAAAAAAGAGAAAGATAAGAATGCCTATAATGTTAACATTCAGGGGAAGGAGAAAAGTTGAGGTGGCCGGTTTCATTTCTGGATTCTAAAGTGAAAGAGTCATTGCAGTGTCTTGATTGGAAGGATAAAAAGGGGTGTCGTCATGAGGCTAACTTTCTAAGAAAGATCCAGGAAAAGTTAAAGCCATCATAAGTTAAAAATGAAAGAGATAACATATTACATCTTTCTGCCATATTTATACTCTATTTATTGAGATATAATTGGCATACAGTATTAGTTTCAGGTATAAAAACATAGTGATTCGACATTTGTTTACATTGTGAAATGGTCACCATAGTAAGTCATTACCATCTGTCACCTTACAAAGTTAATCCAGTTTTGTTGAATATATTCCCCACGCTGTATATTATAACCCCATTACTTAATTTATTTTATAACTGGAAGTTTGTACTTCTTAATTTCCTTCACCCATTAGGGCCCTCCCAACCTCCCTGCCCTCTGCAGCTGCCAGCCTATTCTCTGTATCTATGAGTCTAGGTTTTATTTTGTTTTGTTTTTTAGATCCCACATATAAGTAAAATTATATGATATTTGTCTTTCTCTGCTTGATTTATTTCACTTTGCGTAATAGCCCTCCAGGTCTATCCATGTTGTCACAAGTAGCAAGATTTCATTCATTTTAATGGCTGAATAGTATTCCAGTGTGTGGGTGGGGTGTGTGTATATATATGGTAGCTCTAAATTTTTTTAAAAGTTTATATATTTTGAGAGAGAGAGAGAGAGCGTGAGTCGGGGGAGGGAGCAGAGAGAGAGAATCCCAAGCAGGCTCCATGCTGTCAGTGCAGAGCCCGACGTGGGGCTTGAACTTAGAAAGCATGAGACCTTGAACCACCCAGATGCCCCAAATGGTAGCTCTAACTTTTTGAAAACCTTCATGCTGTTTTCCATAGTGGCTGCACCAATTTACATTCCCACTAACAGTGGACAAAGGTTCCCTTTTCTCCACATCATCACTAACACTAGTCATTTCTTGTCTTTTTGATAATAACCATTCCCACGGTGTGAAGTGATATCTCATTGTGGTTTTGATTTTCATTACCCCGATGATTAGTGATGGTGAGGATCTTTTCATATGCCTGTTGGCCGTCTGTATGTCTTCTTAGGAAAATGTCTATTCAGATCCTCTGCCCATATCATAAAAAGATTATTTGCTTTTTTGTGAAATTATAGGAGTTTTTATGTATTTTGGCTATTAACCCCTGATTGGACATATCATTGACAAATGTCTTCTCCCATTCAGTAGGTTGTTTTTTTAGTTTGTTGGTGATTTCCTTCATTGTGCAGAAACTTTCTAGCTTGATGTAGTTAGGCCTTTGTTTATTTTTGTTCTTGTTTCACTTGTTTCTGGAGTCAGATCAAAAAAGACATCGCTAAGACTGATATCAAGGAGCTTACCGGCTATGTTTTCTTCCAGGAATTTAATAATATCAGGTCTTACATCGAAGTCTACTCTGTTTTGAATTGATTTTTACATGGTGTAAGATAGTGGTTTAGTTTCATTCTTTTGCACGTAGCTGTCCAGTTTTTCCAACACAATTTACTAAAAAGATTATCATTTCCCGATTGTATATTCTTGCCTCCTTTGTTGAACGTTACTTGAACATATATGTGTGGGGTTTTTATTCTATTCCATTGATCTATGTGCCTGTTTTTATGCCAATGCCATACTGTTTTCATTACTGTAGTTTTGTAGTATACTTTGAAATCAGGTACCCTGATACTTCTGGCTTTGTTCTCCTTTCTCAGGATTGCTTTGGCTGTTCGGGGTCTTTTGTAGTCCCATACAAATTTGAGGATTATTTGTTCTGTGAAAATGTCATTGGAATTTTGATAGGAATTGCATTGAATCTGCAGATTGCTTTGGGGATTATGGAATTTTAATAATATTAATCCATCCAGTCTGTGAGCATGGAATATCTTTCCATTTATTTGCATCATCTTCAGTTTTTTCCATTAGTGTCTTATAGTTTACGATATACAGGTCTTTTACCTCCTTGGTTAAATTTATTCCTGGGTACTTTACTCTTTTGTATGCATTTGTAAATGAGATTGTTTTCTTGATTTCTCTTTTTGCTGCTTTCATTTTTAGTGTACAGAAACATAACACATACACATTTTTATATATTTTTTATCTTGAAATGTTACTGACTTCATTACTTCTAATAGTTTTCTCCAGTGGGGTCTTTAGACTTACTGTTCCACTGTTTTCTTCCCTCTGTGCTTTCTGATGAGAAATCCACGGTAATCACAGTCATTGTTGCTGTACATGTAACGTGTTGATTTTCTCTAGGTGCTTTCAAGATTTTTTTCTTGATATTTGGTTTTCTATAGGTTGATTATAATGTGTCTGGGCTTGATTTCTTTGAATTTATCCTGTTTGAGGTTTTCTGGTCTCCTTAACTCTGTAACTGTATGCTTTCTAAAACTAAATTCGGGAACTTTTAAGCTATTATTTCTTTAAATGTTTTTCTGCACCAATCTTTTTTGGACACCAGCATTAAACTTTTTATATTATTCCACAGATCCCTGAGACTCCATTCTTTTTTTTTGTTTCTTTTTTCCTATTTTCTTTTTTCTTCTCTGTTCTTCATATTAGATAATTTCTATTGAATTTTCCGGTTCTAAAATTTTTATTTGGTTCTTTTCTATGGTTTCTGTTTCTCTTCTGAGAACTTCTATATCAATACTCATTTTAAGCACGTTTACCTTACCTCATGAAACATAGTTATAATACCTGCTAAAGTCTTAAATGCTTTGACGCTGCTAACACAGCACAGCCACTGCAGGACCTGCCCCCATCCCCCACGTACACACACACTGTAGCCACCCTTGGGGCAAAACCAGGAGACAAAAAAGAAGTATAAAAGACAGCAGGTTTTCCTACACTCTTGAAATCACAGAGGCCTTAATTCCCAGACATAAGGACGTTTGACTGTTCTTGCCATCACTGTTCACCACAACCCAAGACTCAGTTTCAAGTCAAAGTTGTGAGAGAAAAGAGGAAAAACGAAACAAATTGAGAAACACCGTAGCAGTCCTATCTGCAAGTTCAACTCTCCTCCCCAGTCTACATTGTTCTTGTTTGCTTTTTAGAGCCCTCAGGCCTTTTTTTTTTTTTTTGTATTTTCTCTCTCGAGTTTTTTATTGTAAGCAGCAGGAGAGTTAGGTTCAAGTGAGCTTATTACAACTTTGCCTGGCACCAGACGTCCTTCAATTTTAAAATAATAAAATTATTATCTAGTCTATTAGCAGAGACATGGTCTTCTGAGAAACTTAATACAGGATTTCCTCCAAAAGTGATATTTTAATATCTTTACATCTGTGACACAGATCGGTTAATATGCTGTAATGAATAAACTGCTCCCAGGGAGTTGTCAGCATTAACTTGATTCTGCACATGTCACCGTTAAGCAAAGAACATGTCCACATACTCAAGGGGTGGTAATAGTGTTCTCTTTCTCTGTTCCTGAGGGATATCCTTTCATATATTATAACATCAAATTAGAAGAAGAAATGCTGTGAAATTCATTGTCCCTCATGTCAGTCTGCCTTCTCAGCACATGTGACTGATAAATACACATGTGTATATTATATATACCACTTATGCATATACATATTTAAAAACCTAAATTCTATGAGAGGCTACCCAGAATACATGATAAATGGAATCTATATTTATACCTATACCTGCCTTTTTTTTTTTTTTAGAAAACCTGAAGTGATATAGAACCGGTAACAACTGCTTATAATTTTGAAAGATTAATAAAGCATCATCGCCAGTCTGCGTAATTTAGTGATCTTAAATTATGCCAGCTCTACCTGCAAGTGTGTGTGTGTGTGTGTGTGTGTGTGTGTGTGTGTGGTCATTTGCTTTACTCGCCCTAGTTTAAATAACAGCAGGTTATCTAAAGCCTAAATTATCAACTTGCATTTCTTTTATGACTCTTGATATTTATAGTAACCTATAAATAATCTTCCATTCAGTCCAGGTAGACAGTACATCTGCAAGTTAACAAGTTTCTTTTTAAAATATTAAAATAGGGGTGCCTGGGTGGCGCAGTCGGTTAAGCGTCTAACTCAGCCAGGTCACCATCTCGCGGTCCGTGAGTTCGAGCCCCGCGTCAGGCTCTGGGCTGATGGCTCGGAGCCTGGAGCCTGGTTCCGATTCTGTGTCTCCCTCTCTCTCTGCCCCTCCCCCGTTCATGCTCTGTCTCTCTCTGTCCCAAAAATAAATAAAAAACGTTGAAAAAAAAATTTTTAAATAAATAAATAAAATATTAAAATAATGTGACAGTGGGCTTTTCCATGTCCCTCTTACCTGAAGCAACATCTAACAGAAACGAGATCTTCTGCCAGCACCTTTATATGTAGCAGCTGTAATATTGGCAGTTCTCATTTAAATAAAGATGAATGTAGTTGTTTTTAACATAATCGTATTAGTTGTGTTTATAAATATTTAAAAATTGGTATTTATTTTGTTTAAGGTAATGGAACCCAGATTTGAAGTTGCCTCATATCTTGACTATGCAGCCCAAGGCAGACTTAAAAAGTCATTTTTCTTCTTGTTTGTTTGGGGCTTTTTGTTTGTTTTTGAAGAAATGACTGTGCCATCTGGTCAATTGTAAAGGAGTTGAACCATTCTGAGGGAATTTAACCAACTCCCGTACTTCCTCAGCACACAGACAGTCCAGTAGCTTGTTACTCAATTGTTTGCCAGGAACCCACAAACCAATTTGAAGACAATTACCTCATCTCTCCCGCAACTTCTTTACTTATTGTAATTTTTCAGGCATCAGCTAGACTAAAATAGAGAAATTAAAGTTGATTAGAATCCGTACTGAAAGAGTGGGTAATAACACACTTCTGTGTATGACAGGACTGTCCACAACATGGTATCTCTAGTATAGTAGACCTTCTACATTTTAAAGTTTTATAAAAGTTTGCATCTATGACTTCAGCTCTAATTAAGAGGCAAACATGGAAGAGTTCAATAAGAGCTTAAGATTTGGAGTCAGCCAGTCCTGAGTTCTAATCCCAGGTCTGCTGCTTAACAACTGTGTGATCTTGGGCAAGTTATTTCCTCTTTCTCAGCCTTGGCCCCTTATCTAGAATACAGGGGGAACACTGGTAGTGATCTGCTAGAGTTGATGTGAGAATGAAATGATGTATATGAAGCTCTTAGCTGAGTGTGTAACACAGAGCTCCGTATGTGTTAATACTGTTGTTGTTGTTTTTATCATCACTGTTAACATCTTTAGGCTGAGTTTAAAAATAGTGGTTGTAATCAGCCAAAAGCATTCACGTCATTTTAGTTCAATTTATAGCTATTGTGTAGTTTGAAAATTTTCAGTTACAGTAATTGGCTTCTTTACCCTTTCATGAATAGGTCTGCAGAAAATGTGCCAGAGACATCTGAGTAAACCAACAGTTGGAAAATCATAAACTGCCTTCTTACACCTCATAAATCATATCTTGATTTCATTTGGTTATTGTGACTAAAAGAGAAGGATTGAATTACATGTCTCTTCAGAACTAAAGGTTTTGCTAATGTCTCTGGAAAGGCTTAGAATTAACCTGTGACTTTAATGTCATAATGATCACAACTTGAACATTTATCTGAAAATTTAGCTGCTGGGAACATTTCTTGCCGGCCAGTAATACGAAGTGAAATTATTACATTGACAGAAATCGGCCAATAAGTGGTTCTCTTAAATGAGAGGAACTCTAAAGCATCTCTCAGGGAGAGTTGTGGGGAGAAAGTTAAATAAGATGTGACCCATGGGTGCCTGGGTGGCTCAGTCAGTTAAGTGTCTGACTTCAGCTCAGGTCATGATCTCATGGTCCATGAGTTCAAGCCCCACATCAGGCTCTGTGCTGACAGCCTGGAGCCTGCTTCAGATTCTATGTCTTCTCTCTCTCCCTCTCTCTCCCTCTCTCTTTCTCTCTCCCCCCTCCACCCCACTCACACTCCATCTCTATCAAAAATAAATAAACATTAACCAAAAAAAAAAAGATGTGACCCAGCCAGTAGGGAGAGTTAACATATAGGGAAGGATATTGGAAGGGAAATCAGAAACTTTGATTTTTAGTCTTGACTCATTAGCCAAGATTCTTTGATGCAAATAACTAAACTTGGTGCTTTAGTTTCCTTATCTCTAAAATGGGTATAATAATATCTGGTCTCTGTAGTTTCACAGTTTAATCTTAGCTCCAAGTGAGATATCTATGAAATGCCTTGGGACTATGAAATATTGTTCAACTGTAAGTGGGGCTTCTTTAGTTATTAGCAATAGAAGGAAGAGCTTAATGGATCTTTTTAAACATGAGGAAGACTAGTGCTCTGGCCCTTTTGACATCCATCTTGATCATCAGGATTTACTTAACAGGAGAAATGGAAGGAATCATTTAAAACCACTAAATTGGCTTTCAATGTTACAGAACCAAGACTTTGCTCAGAGCAGACAAGAGGTTTAAAATTGGGATTAACTTGATCTTCCTTACAGATATATATAGGTTTATATGACTACATTTTTTTCTGTACAGCACCCTGTATTTACTTGCATTGAATTTTAATCAAATGTTGTCATGTAAAACATCTGAAACCCACATTAGAATTTAACATCAAAACAACCAAATAGAAAAGACAGTAAGAGGGGGCGCCTGGGTGGCGCAGTCGGTTAAGCGTCCGTCTTCAGCCAGGTCACGATCTCGCGGTCCGTGAGTTCGAGCCCCGCGTCGGGCTCTGGGCTGATGGCTCAGAGCCTGGAGCCTGTTTCCGATTCTGTGTCTCCCTCTCTCTCTGCCCCTCCCCCGTTCATGCTCTGTCTCTCTCTGTCCCAAAAATAAATAAATGTTGAAAAAAAAATTAAAAAAAAAAAAAGAAAAGACAGTAAGAACACCACAAAGCAGCACAGAAAATAAATTAAAAGGAATTCATTGAAATGATATTTCGTATATTATCTGCTAGTTAGCATCATTAAATATAAGTAATGTAATTCCTTTTATTTTAGCAAGATATGGAAGACTTGGTTCTAAAAGTAAGAGCTAATGGGCACCGATGATCACACATCCCAGCGGCCACGTTAATCCTTCCTGTTCCTCTTCTGGGCTCTAGGCTTGGGATTTCAAACCAGGAAATTTCCTCTTCCCTTTCCTGTCAAATCTTAGTACGTACAAGGGACAGAGCATGGGAAAAAGTGCTTATGGAGTTAGCCAAATGCCTGGATATCAGCAAGGACATGGCAGCACTTACTTTGCATCCACAGCAATTTAGAATCGGTTTCTTGGGGGGGGTTGCTGTTCTGACAGTGAATTGTTACTGTGTTTTATGGATCTAGGTTCCTTCACAATTTAATTTTCAGGCATTTTGAGGGTTTTTTGGACCACATTTGCTTCTGTGGCACATTAAAAAAGAGGAAAGATGCCATTTAAACTAAGGATCATAAAGAAATATAGAAAATAGGAGAAACCCAGTAGGTCTATATGTAGCTTTGCCTTTTTTATATACAGTGGTCAAAAGGTGACTGTTCTGATCCTGACCTCTCACTGCAGGGAGTTACACTGCCAGCCGTTGAGTGCAGCCTAATCAAGCACAACAGTGGCTTCTGAAAGAGGTCCCTTTGGAGGTTAAACAATATTAATTTCATAGATAGAGGCAAATAGATGTAGATCCTCCAAAAACACTTTGCTTTAAATTTTATTCAAGTTCTATGAAGAAACACGTTTGTGTATTCTTGGCTGGGCACAAAAGGATTAAGCTAAAAGACCATCTGGGAACATCTTGTCAGGAACTTGGAGAGAGGAAGGGAGAGTAGGGAATCTCTAAACCCTCACCTACTACTCTGCTTCTTCTTTAAGTATTTTCTCCCTTTCTACTCTGGCTGTGAACTCTGCTTGATCTTCCTTAACAAAAGAAAGCTGTGTGAAATTTAAATTCTGATGCACTAGCCATGTTTATTGGACATTGTGTCGTTTCAGTCTTTTCTTTGTATAAAAGTTGATATACCCAGACTTACTAAAAGGAGTCTCTAACTTCTAGTTTAAAAAATGGAAAAGAGTCTGTTTGGTTTGCAGATTATTTACTTCCTTGATTCATACATTGGCCAAATATTTCTAAGGAGTGGAAAAGAACACAATATAATTTTGATAATTATCAGAACCACAGTGCAGAGAAATTGTCAGATCTATAATTTCTCCTCAGCCAGGAGAATTTAATAGAGAAGTAAAGTACATTGACAAGTATTTTAAACCTCAGTAATAATTTTAAGAATTAAATATAAGTAAACTTAGTACTGGTTTTTAAGATCAAAATTGGGTATACTTTCCACTAATAAACAAAGAGTTTTATATTTTACCCATTATCTTCCTCTTAATTCAGATCAGTGATAAAAAAAAGATTTTTCAAAATTAAAAAGCAAAAACAAAAACTAGAAGGAGTAGACACTTGAAAGCACCACACATACATACTCCTGTATTTTGTTTAAAGTTTGTGTTTTAGAAACAAAACATTAACTGTTATTGAACTTTTACCATGACGTGTCCCGTACTAACCATGTTATATATATTATCTGATATAATATTCTCAACAACCCACAATCTCGTGGATTGTCCCCATTTTGGAGACTCCGTGAAGTTAAAATTAAATTTACCCAGTTTAAGGAATCAGGACTTAAACCCAGATCTGTCTGCCTCCAAAGTTCATGTTCTTTTCATTACCCTGAATTTTCTACTGTGTTATAAACTGATGTAAACTCTCCCATAGAACAAAATGTGGGAAAGCTCAATGAAAGTAGGGCTGTCTGTGTTCAGTAAGTCCTAAGTCAATGACAGACCATTTCGTAAACCTCTTTTACATGACAGTATCCTATCATCTCCCAGTTGTCCCTTAAGAGTTCATCAAAAGTCACTTAAACATTTTTTCGTAAACTTAACAACCCTGTGTACCTCCAACCAAAGAGAACCAGTCTCCCTAAGCCACCATAGATGCCACTTTGGTTCTGTGGCAGCCCAGGACAGGTCTGGGCTCATTAACTGTGGCAGACTACAGAATACTTGTAATCCATAACACGTCATTGAAGATTTTGCAAAAAAAAATAAAAATAAAAAGCAAATAAAAGCCTAGTCTTATTTCTTTTAAGAAACCAAACATTAGATCCTTCTGGACTTTCTGGAACTGATAAAATGAAGACAGAAGTAAATCTTGAGGCTATTTGCGGTGCTACATCATAACAAGCACTTACTTTATGCTTCTGAGGAACTTGCGATATTTTGATCATGTACTACTACTGTCAGAAAGGAAACTCAGTGCAATATGACATCAAAGCAGAAAGTTACTGAAATTTAAATCTGCAATAGTAGTTTAGGGAACACATTAATTTTAATCATAATGATTCAGGAATGATAACATTTGCAGGACTACAAATGAAAGCATGCTGTAATTTCAAAAGTTGTTGATAATACAGAGCAGGATTTTATTACCCAGGATTGCAAGCACCAACAGGATCTTGCTGTATTAACAGCAAGAAGCTAATACCAGGAGTAAGGTGATAAACTGTTTACCTACTGGAGAAAACGTGGTTAAAATGAGATACCCCAGTAATCAAAAGCTTATTTTTCAGCACTCATCCCCCAAATTTCAATTAATAACATTTCTTCCAGTACCACAAGTTTATAAGAACTGTCCACCATAGGAAAATTTCGTATCCTTGACATTGCTCCATATTTGCATTAGCACTCATTTTTCCACAAAAATGTAAAAGACAAAGGTACCATGAGAACACTGAATCAAAGGGGCAAAAACATTATTGTAACTGTAGTTACTTGCATCTTCCACAATAGAGTCTTTGCCTGGAGCTGCCAGGGAAAGTCACCATTGGGCTAACTTTGCTTTCTGCTTTCCTTAACCAACCTCCTCCTCATAGAAATGTTCTTGAGCATAGAAGTGGCTAAGAAAAAGCAGAAAGAGGCACAGATTATCAAGTGTTTTGTAAACCTGAGGTTGATAAAAGCAACTGTTAGGGAAGATGGGGAGAGTGAGGAAGAAATAATGGTGGCTTAGAGTCTCCTTCGAGTCCTCTTTATAAGAGATGCTTAGTTTTCAAATAAACAACTCCTTCTGGCATTGGGATTTTTAAAATTCAAAGTTGTTTATTCACATGGCAAAAGAAATGGAAACGTTGATTTTTGCAATGGCTAACACTTAGAAATATCTGGTGTAAAAGTGACTGGACTTCATTAAATATTCAGTGTTATGTCCGTCTTTAAAGTGGGAAAATTATCACTGAAATCTGTGGGGAAATGTATTCTCATTGGAGCCTCAATAAAAATTCAGCTTAATTATGACAAAGAAATTTCCTGCCACATAGTAGAGCAAAACAGAGTAGTATAAAGTAGAATCGAATAAAGCTTACAAAATTTGTAGCATTCAGCTGCTCTGTATGAGCTTAGAAAACAAACTTTTTGTTAAGTAGAAGATTGCAAAGGAAATAAATGAGTTTATTTTCCAAGTTTCACTTTGAGTTGGTCACAATGAATCATGTTGTATTTTATTATATTTTGTATAATTTAAATGTTACGCAAAACATACTTAACTCTGTGAATATTTGCTGAGGGTTAAAAAATAATGAGCAGCCGTACAAAGACTACTTTTATCAGATTCAGAGGAAGACCTCCCAAGCAGTTAAGTGAAATGAAGGTTTATGAAGAAGAGCAAAGTAATCTACAAACACAAAGAATACAATCTGAAACAAGTCTCTGTGAAAGCCAATAATATCTTGATCCATCTGTGAACAGACTGGAAACTTTCTGAATCTTCTCTTTGGGTGTTCTTTGTGACATGATATGATGAAGTATTTTCTTTTGGAGGCCAGGTCAGCCCAGAAGAAAAACAAATAATACAACTTTGTCAATACCAATGCCTTATTGAAGTGAATTTTTACTGACTTTCAACAAGATTTATGGCTATGAGCAATTTGTCATTTGTTCTGACCCATTTCCCCCACTCTGCAACTCCTAATAAGGTACTACTTTCTCCTGTTTCTTAGGCTTAGGGACAACAGCATAAATGTGCTCATCTACAGCAGCAGAAGCTTACTTTTTTTGAGAGCTTCCTGTGCTCAAATAGGTGTCTCATAAATATGGAGAAGAAAACTAGCAAAGTCTGAAGGAGCTTCCATATGAAGTAGTCATCGCTGCTTGTCACTCTATTTACATTATACTCACAGACTCCTTTAATCTTAATTTATCTGGTGCTTTCCCAGCTACATTGACCCTGAGGAATGTGTAATATGAATCCCATTTTCCAGACTTGATGATGGAATTAAGGAGAAGTTAAATTGAAGATATTAGAGGAAGTCTAAAAGTCATGCCCCTCATCATAATCATAAGGGATTAAATAGTGACTTGCAAACCTGAGCTTTTTCTGTGGGATTCTCATGGATCTGCTACTGCTGCTGCGGCTTGTACCCACATGACTAGAGGCATATCCACAGTAGAGATTTTAGCTAAAACTGGGAGAGTAGCCTCTCTCCTGTCACACATTCAATATCCATCAAACACGCAACCTGTATTTTCCTGGATGTTCCTAATTTGTTATTCTGCTCTGTCAGCTCTATAAATACAGCTGTACTTTTAAACCAGTTGTATAGCCATATTAACCCAATAATGTCATTAAACCAGTAATTTGGGAGGGTGAGGAAAAATAGTCATTGAAAGTTTGACTTCTTCAGATAAGTTTCCTAGACTTTTCCATGTTTTTAAATTCCCATTTCCCATTCTTCTTCCTAGTATTGCCAGTTTGTTTATTTCATCTCTGGTAAGTCCTATCCCCCTGTAATTGCCCCTGTAATTGTAAGTGCAGCTTCCAAGGCTGGGTACCAGATGGCCAGGCCCTGTAACTTCTATGAAAAGAGAAGCAACCTCCATGAAACCTATCTCCCCTACATGGAAAACCCTCATTCTTACTATCAGAACTTGGTGCTTCCCCATCTATACTTTGATGAAGGTAGAACATCAAAATATTATTCCTTTGAAATGTTTTTTTTTCTCTCCCCTTCACTTCAGTTTTTCTTTTAGATATTTTGTGTGTCATCTTTTTTTTTTTTTGAGCTGTGAACATAGGTCTATATATCATTATGTGCTTAGGATCATCTTAAAGGTGATTATCCTCCACTGTGTATGTATGTGTGCAGCTAGGTTTATTTCTTTAAGATAGAGTGCCACATGTGCCCTTTCTAATTACAAAAAGTATGGATATTGAGAATTTTGGTAGTCACTCATTTTCAACCCTCTCCCCTACTCATGCAAAAACACTTTATTTACACTCTCATCGACCATACATGGGAGGACCCATTTCTCCTTCTCCCCTACACAAGATATTATCAGTCTTTTTAGTTTATGCTAATCTGATAAATAAAAAACTACTTGTTTTAATTTGTGTATGGTTGATTGTTGGGCAGAAAGTTTTTCTTATTTTTCATAAAACTCTCTAGAAGGATTAAACAACTTAAGGTAAAAACAGAAATCTTAAAAATGTTTCAAGAAACTATAGGAAAATATATTATCACCTAGGGATAAATCCAGTAAATAAAAATTAGATTTTTTTACCACATCTATAAAAAAAAGTATGTATGCAGAAAGCATCAGAATGTATTTCAAGGACAACTACCGTACCAGGGGGAAGCACTTGCTATGTATGACAGACAAACGTTAACGCTCATAATATAGCAAGAGAAAAAAACTAATAGAAAAATGAGTAAATATTTTGTAGAAGAGGAATCAAATGGCCAATAAATGAAAAGATGCTTAACCACTTTGCTTTTTACTACTAACAATATAAAATGGATGTCTTACTATGTCAGTACATATAGATCTTCTTGATTCTTCTAAACAACTGTATGGATTACCATTGTTTATTTAAGCATTAGTCTGTTGATGGACTTCCAGGTTGTTTTCTACTTTTTGCTATGATTAACATTTCTACAGTGTGTGTGCATGCATGCACTACACAGGCATTATCAGTTCTTTTTAGTCTTAGGCTATCTGATGAAAATTTCTACTTATTTAAAATATTTTTCATTGATTATTACTAACATTTAGTATCTCATAATGTTTATATGCCATTCGTTTTCTTCATCTGTTAATTCTTTATTAATTTATTCACTTAATAATTGCTTATTCTTTACCCATTTTTCTAGGTTAATATCTATATTGATTGCATGAACTCTTTGTAGATTAATGATACATCCCTTTTCTGTCACATGAGTTTGAATATGTAATTCCTGTAACTTGTTTGGTTTAGCCTAAGTTTTACTTGCCAGTCTTTTACACATCATATTAACATTTCTGCATCAGTGTAATTCTTCTCTGTCCATTAGTTAGTTACATCACTTCTGTCTGTTTTCTCTGTGAGGTCATTGTTCTCTCTCTAGATTATGTTCTCTTCATAACGAAGAACTATGCCTCCTCTTATGAGTCTAACACGGTACTATTTACTTGATAATAAATGCTTGTTGATGATGGCTACGTAGGTGAGATTCTAGAAGTAGACACTCCGGTCCTGTCAAGTTACATAGCTCCTTTGAATTGATTGTAGATCCGACCAGCAACAGACTTTTGCTATCGTTTCATGACACCTGACCATTATATTTTAAAGAGAGAATAATATAGTGTTACTATGTAATGAATCTACTATGCATATTCTCACTGCTTTAAATTCACTGATTGTATAAAAAGAGAAGAATGCACTAGCTTAGTGTTTGATCTTTACCACATAGATCTAACGTCACGATCAATTGCTTTCACTATTTTCTTTGAAATCACATAAAGGTTCATATGTGCCATATTTCATAAGAATCACATGATAAGGTCAAGAAATACAAATTCCAAGGCAGAATTTATATGCCCAGTTCACATATGACAGTAATACTATATAACCATATGTTGAATATAATACACTGTATGTAAATGCTATTCTTGAAAGCAATCCAATCAATAAAACTTAAAATAAATAACACTTTAAGAACACATCCCAAATCGACTGAAAATGGAATAGATGGACTCTATGGCAAGAACATCCCTATAAAATTGACATTCAGAGGCTATTAAAACAGAGAGAGTAAAACAATCTTGAAACTAAAGAAAAACTGTGAATATTTAGAAGTTTTTTTTTAAATCCTACTACGTTGTATGCCAAGATGCAGCAGTCGTTTTTATTTAAAGAGCTATTTCAATAAAAACTGGATTGCCAAGAAGTAAAAAGCAAATTCAGTTTGCCATCACCAATAGCTAAAAAATACTTCTTAAAGAATATACTACATAAACCCAAAAAAGTAAGAAATACACACTAACAGAAAAAGTCAAAACAGAAAAAAATCAAGATTTAGTCATTATTGGGACTAATAAAAGATTGACCAATTTTTATCATTAAAGAAGGTTATGAGAAAGCTACTGAAGTTAACTTCAAAAGCCTAGCAGTAAAAAGTGATTGTAATGTCAGTAAAACTCTGAAACAGATCAAATAGACCCTAAGTAGTACTAATCCACTGCATCTTTGAACATATATTTGCCTTTTTTTAAAGCTGAAAAGCTTGCCTTTTTTTCTTTAATTTGTTTCCAACATCCTGTTTAAAAAAAAAAAGAGAAGAAGAAAGAAAAGAAATCCAACTATACAACTGTTAACAGCAACTCAGAGCACAGAAACTTTACCTTCATTCAGAGATGATATAAGTTAAGATTTGAAATGACTTTTCCTTTGGTCTGATTTTGAAAAACATGGTTGCATCATTCCAATGTAGAGAGAGCTTCTCTTTCTCCATAAAGTACTTGTGTGACTAGTATACTTACAAACAAATGAATCAGTGAAGGTTATATACAGTGAATTTAACCATTTTTTCTTCTTCTTTGTCAGCTGAAGCTCTTACACCAAAATGAGATGTTTGGGATGTGATTGACATTTTTTATTTAAACTTTGTCACTTCAGATCCTGGGAAGACTCTGCCTGAATCCCTTGATTACTGCACAGTTTGGCTACAGACAGTGCCTGGGGAAATAGACAGCAAAAGTGGTATTCCACCTTCGCTGGTAACGCTACAAATTAAAGACTTTCTTAATGGACCAGGTAAGAAAGTCACAATTCAAATGTGTATACATTTTCTTCATGTGAGTATATTAACATGTACTTAGGGTGTTAGTGATTGTGACATTCCTTGCCAAAAATGAATAGTTCATTTGTCTTCCAGAAGTGTATTCTTCTCAGCTTGCCCATTTCAAAGACTAAAAGGCAAATATTAATAGGCACTAAAAATTACCTTTAGTCCGACAAAAAGTAGTTACCAATTAAAGAATAATTGACTAGTATAAGTAATTATAAGTCAAAGACCCAAAACTTTATTTCTGCCTTTCCTGCTAATTGCGTGACCTTAGGCAGTTGATCTAATCTCCTATGCCTCGGTTTCCTTACTGTAAACAAAGTGGATGGATGGATGGAAGAGACATATGATATGTGTATACACACACACACACACACACACACACACACACACACACAAGGCAGTATACATCAATATATTCAATTAGATAAATATACTTATTTCAAATGCATAGCAAAGTGCTTGAGGCATATCTAAACACTCAGGTTTAGATAGACAGATACGGTCATCAAAATGTATTGAGTGCATATTAGTCCCAGGTACTAAGTGCTTTCTGTATTAATACAGACCCAAGGAGGAGCCTCTACAATTATCCCTATTTTATGAATTAGGAAGCTAAGACGGAAACGTGAAGTAAATTGCCCAAGGTCTTAATGGCAGAGGAGCCATTCAAACCCAGGTCTTTATGATTCTAAAGACCTAGATCACTTCTGTACCACACTAATTTTAACAGAACTAAAGGTTTTTCATCTTTCCTCCTCCTCCTCCTCTTTCTTGCTCTATTTCTTCTTCATCTCATGGTGCTCTTCCTCACTGAGGAGAGCTCAGTGAGATCTTAGCTGTTTATTTAATAAAAATTACTATTTCAGTTTTTCTTTCGTTATTTTATACTTACAGTGCTTCATATTATTATCAAAAGAATATTAGTTTCCTCATTAATAATTTAAAACAATGGGGGCACCTGGAACGCTCAGTCAGTTGAACACCCAACTCTTCGTTTCAGCTCAGGTCATCATCCCACGATCATGGGATCAAGCACAATGTCAGATTCCATGCTGACCATGGAGCCTGCCTAAGATATTCTCTCTCTCTCTCTCTCTCTCTCTCTCTCTCTCTCTCTCTCTCTCTCCCTCTCTCCCTCCCTCCCCCTCTCCCCCTCTCTCCCTCTCCCCCTCTCCCCCTCTCCCCCTCTCCCTCTCTCCCTCCCTCCCCCTCTCCCCCTCTCCCTCCCTCCCCCTCTCCCCCTCTCCCTCCCTCCCCCTCTCCCCCTCTCCCTCTCTCCCTCTCTCCCTCTCTCCCCCTCTCCCTCTCTCCCCCTCTCCCTCTCTCCCCCTCTCCCCCTCTCCCTCTCTCCTCCTCTCCCTCTCTCTCCCTCTCCCCCTCTCCCCCTCTCCCTCTCTCCCTCTCTCCCCCTCTCCCTCTCTCCCCCTCTCCCTCTCTCCCCCTCTCCCCCTCTCCCCCTCTCCCCCTCTCCCTCTCTCCCTCTCTCCCTCTCTCCCTCTCTCCCTCTCTCTCTCCCTCTCTCCCCCTCTCCCTCCCTCATTCTGCAAGACATGAATTTTGATAAGTGAAAACTATATGTGGACCTGGTTAAATGTGTGTCGTGGCATAACGATACACTTATGATCCATGGCTACAGATTGAAGAAGGCTGCTTGTCATCATGCCTGGTGTAAAGAGAGCCTAAAGAGGGCCACCTGTACTGGCCCTTTCACCAGGGCCCAGTTCTTCTCAAGTATGATTCTCCGGTTCTGGGATTTAAAAGGTATAGAAGTATGAAGAACTATTTCTAATCATTATAAGTACTTAAATGTCGTTTAAAAGACTCAAATGAAAGCGAGAAGCTAATGATGAAGACTAAGAGAGTCAGTAAAGTTGGAAGAAGCCTTTGGGGTGAGGTAATGGATAGATTGAGAGTGATGTGAGGCCTCGTAGTTGGCTAGTAAGTGTGAAGTACCATGTTGCATAGAATCCAAGCCATCATCAATTGTAGGAAAATACATTTTATGTACAAAGAAAAAATATCTGCTATTTAAACTATGATACAGTGCTTTCTTATTACATGAGTTGCAGGGCACTTCCTGACTTCAGAGTTGTTCACATGTAAAAGAGTGAACATATTAGAATGGGTGAAACTGGGTAAGAATATATGGTTAGTTCATGGAGAAGTGAGAGAGAAACTTGGGTTTCCCTCTTCTCTTTTGTAGTTTCTGATTTTTTTGCTTTTAGGCACAGTCTTTCACTCAACTTTAGCTATAAAGTTGGCTTCTAGTTTACATTTGATTGATTTATTAAAGGATGGGACCTACAAGTCAGTAGTTGTATACCATATTTTTATGGCAACCAAAGAAAGTGAATTTCAAGAGAAATGTCAATGAATGAATGAAAGATGATGCATATAATTCTAGCAATTAATGTGACTAGTAGAAATGGGATTTTTTTAAATAGTTGTACTTTTGTGTTTCTAAGTTGGAAATTATATATATGCCATTCCTTATTTTTATTCAAATAAGAGTCATGATCTATCTGGAGATTCCAACTTTTAAACAAATGAATTGAAAGCATTATTTTATAGTAGTGCTTCTCAAACTTGAGTGTGCATTTGAAACATCTCTGGTGGCCTTGTTAAAATACAAATAATTTAATAGTTTTAGAAGGCAGGAATGAAATTTTGCATTTCTAACAAGCTCCCAGGTAAGGTGGATGCTGTTGGTCTGGAGACTAAACATTTGTAACAAGTTTTCATATGAATCCTATATGAATGAATGAATGAATGAATGAGTACATGCGCACGCACATGCACACACACACACACACACACACACACACACACACACACACGGGTGTTGAGGACCCAACTGCAGATATTTTGAGGCATAGGAAAAGGGAATGACAAAAAAAATGATGAGTGGTTTTTTAAAATGTACTTTTATTATGAAAAATCAAATACAATGTCCAGTTAATGGTTTAAGTTCTTCCAAGTCTAAAAAATTTTAACCAAGAGTAGGTTTCTTTAATAAATTGAGGGAAGATTAGTTGGAATGATGTATCAGCTGTGTGTGATTCCACTAAATACTAACCTAGCATCTTTGAAATGCTCCAGAATTTACTCTTAGACAAAAATTTCCTTACTGTAAATAATTTGTCTTGTAAAGTATGTACGTAAACATTATTGCATAGACTAATTATATTCTCTTACTACACAGCCAGGTTGCCACTCTATATTAATTTAGAGATAATTGGAAATACAGAACACATAAAGCATTTCTTACCATAGGAATGTATTATTTTATAGATTTTTGGCAACTCAAGAAAATTAAATTTTTTCCAGCTTTTAGATAATAGGATATATTAAGAAAGCTATTATTTATGCTGAGACTGGGGGAACAAGTTTCAGCTTTCTAATATTCCCCAGTGTCATTCCCTTCCTTTAAAAAATAAAAAAAATAAAACTTTTTTGTTAGTATTGCAAATAATTCTTCTGATTTTTATACAGTGTGAACTCATTAAGAATCTTTTGCTACTGTTAGTTTTTTGAATTTAGATGCACATCTTTTTTTTAATTTCAGAGAGAGAGAGAGAGGGAGGGCATGCAAGTGGGGAAAAGGGGCAAAGGGAAAAAAGAATCCCAAGCAGGCTCCACACTCAGCGCAGAGCCCACCACAGGGCTCAGTCCTATGACCCTGGGATCGTGACCCGAGCTGAAATCTAGAGTTGGACACAACCAACTGAGCCACCCAGGCACCCCTAGATGCACCTCTTATTCAAGTATTATTCCCAAAGTTTTATGCTCCAGCTCTAAAATGGTATGTTATTCTTTTCTTGCTCGTGAATTAACATTTCAGGAGCAATAAAAGTTACGACCCTGAAGAATACAGGAAATACTGATTATACCTACCTAACCTTAAGTTTTCATCTTAAAGGTACAGACTTAATAGCTTTTGAATTCATCCTTACAGATTTACTTTTCAGGGATTATTTATCTAAACAACATGATACAATGCTACTATTTAGCATTTGTTTTTGGAAAAATAATTCAGAGTTCTTGAGTATTCTCTTATTTCCTCTGTTCACTTAATACTACCTTAGAGCAAATGATAGGTCCCAACTTTTACATCAAAAACCCCTTCAAAGCTCTCTCCACCCCCATCTCCTTCCTTCAGAGGCAACAATTGTACCCATTAGCAAGGTCAGTGGCTTGGAGAAACCTGGAAAACAGCAGCTACCAGAAACCCACTAGAATAATATCTCCAGCAGGTGATAGATTAGTTGGAACAAATTGGAACCATTGCAGTTCAGCAATCCTGGTTTCTTTCAAGCTGTTTTTAAAATGTCGTCATTTTAATACACAATCTAAGCCCTGCGGAACAGTCCACAGCAGGTTAATTTGAATCATATGATGTGTCACTGCCCTCAGCTGACATGAGCTCTATTCCATGTGTGAAGCCATAATAAATCCATTCCCAACCGGGGAAAATTCCCCGTGAGAAGGTGAACTAATCCAGGCCTCACACTGGCATGCTAGCCCTCCATAATTGAAAGCAGGGCCACCTGTTCCCAGCACAGTTAGCCTATAGAGAAAAAATTAGCATTAGATCAGATACTTCTTATATTGAAAAATCATTCATAGTTCTTGCAAATTCAAATTCCACTGTGAATTGCTTGGTATGACATCATACAGAAACATAGGAATGTGCCCACTTGATCCCAGTTTAAAAGTTTTGTTAGCCATAGGATTCCTTAACTTTGAAATGAGAAAAAATTTTTTTTAATTTAATGAGAGCTGACACGTGAGAAGAAGAACTGGGAAGGGTGCATATTTTTCTAATTAACTCAGGGTCATTTGTAAAAACATTTGAGCTCCCTGGTATTTTTTTCATTGTTCCTTTGCAGACATATTTTTGAGCACTGTCACTGTAATGACATTTAATGAAATGACATTTAAATGACAACAAAGAAAAATCTGATGCCAAGTGGGGAGAATAGTACCACATCATTTATGTTTTATTATAAACTAATTAGCATGCTACAGTCTTCATATAGTTTAAGTAACAGTTATTTCAAAGACAGTTATGACTGCAATTGCACATTTATTTTTACTATACCAGGTGTCTCTAGATGAAACACGTAACCACTGAAATTTTTTTCTCGTAATAAAATTATTTCTTTAGCGTCTCTCTGTTTAACCTGTTGTTTAATTTACCCATGTAGTCTTTAGGTCTTTTTAATTTCATTCTGGTTTTAGACTGGTTTCAGCTCCGATTTTAATTGATTTTTGTTTTAAAAATTTATTTGACTTTTAATTGGTCGTGATCCTATTTTGAATACTGTTTTCTTCCATTTCTTCCATTAACTTGCTGTTTTATAGGTTGCAATGATTTTTTCTTACTTGTAAAAATTTTCTAACCATTCCAGTATAATCCCATTTCCATAAACTTCTTTGATTTGAATGAAAATATATACTTATTAATGTAAAATATTACTTAAAGCTCAGGTACGGTAGCACACCATTCAAATAGGTTTATATAAATAAATGGTAGAGATTTTAAGTTGTTTACCCCAAGATATGTATTTTTGAAATTTTTTTCTTTTCTTGGTGAACTCTGCTTTTACATTCTGTAATTACTGATTTTTTTACTCAGTGTGGTTTAATTGAGATATATCTTGAAAGCACAGGTTCAGAGGAATTAAGATACCTGAAAAAGATGACCCAAATAGCCCCTTGACATTTTCTGGAGTGGAAAGTGAAGAAT
This sequence comes from Prionailurus viverrinus, assembly GCF_022837055.1. Lineage (NCBI taxonomy): Eukaryota > Metazoa > Chordata > Mammalia > Carnivora > Felidae > Prionailurus > Prionailurus viverrinus. The sequence continues at coordinate 46,022,477 of NC_062578.1, forward strand.
AAGTAACACAGCATTTAAACATAAGATTTTATTGTGAAAGAAAGCACCTTAAAGAACTCATTTTAGGGGCGCCTGGGTGGCTCAGTCGGTTGAGCGTCTGACTTCAGCTCAGGTCATGATCTCACAGTCTGTGGGTTCGAGCCCCGCATCGGGCTCTGTGCTGACAGCTCAGAACCTGGAGCCTGCTTCCGATTCTGTGTCTCTCTCTCTCTCTGCCCCATCCCCTGCTCATGCTCTGTCTCTCTCTGTCACAAAAATAAATAAAAACATTTAAAAAAAATTAAAAAAAAGAACTCATTTTAATTAATCCCTCTTAATGTTGCCCTGATAGTTAACCCTTTGCCTCTTTTCTCTTTCCACAAATGGGGCCAAGGCCCATACCTTAATTCAGCTTTATAGCCATACCAGCAAGCTATCTTCTATATTTAAGAAATGTAAACTAGTTAATAAAACTATTAAGAACCTTGACTTTTACATTTCCTGAGTTTTATGGGTTCCAATTTGCGGTGTCAGCATTACAGTTTCATAGTTTATTTTCCCCATGATTTATCAAAATGAAACCATAAACTTAATGTCAGGATGTCAAATGGGGACTGGACCAAGAATTTTTAAAACACAGGAAAGCCTTTCATTATTTCAACCTAATTTTTTCAACTATAACTTGTATTGGAAGAAATGAGAAAAGAGGATGACTTTTAATTAATTTTTTAATTAACTTTTTTTTATTCCTGTAACAACATGATTTTAATAGCAAAATTTTCACTGCAGACTCAGTAAGTCATATGAAGAGACTTTAAGTCTCCTTTGAAAGTTAGGCTGACAATAGTGCCTCCAGGGGACGATGCTTGGCTAAGTAATAGGACCAGAAGAGTCACAGAAGCTGGTTGAGGGGGCCGCAAAGTGGTTAAGAGGCGGCTCAGGGTCTCCTGCGGGGAAGTCAGCGGTATGGCAATTATTTAGATTCTTTGTTTCTTCACGTGATCTAATTGTCAGGATTATTTCCTCTGCTGAAGAGAATGAGGGTAATTGGAGGGATGTCTTTCTAGGATCATGCGACAGACTAAGGCTGAAGAGAACATTATTTGGCTTCTCCTAAATGTAACCTTCCAACTTTGTGCTTGCATGCACATCTTCCCTCGCTCTCTAACCTGTGCCTGCCCAGCGACATGGTCTGGGGCCTTTTGTTCGTCCCTCTGTACAGACAATAACCTCAACTATCTCTTTTACACTAACGACTCCCAAATGCCTAGCTCTGGTTTTGACTTACCCAACTCCAGAACTGTTCCTCCATCTGCCTGGTAGATATGTTTAGTTATTTAAAATTCCGTATTTCCACATTAAATTAAACCATTTTCTCTCCTCTCCTGATTTATCCCTGCCCTTAGTATAGTTTCCAAAGATCTTTCCATGTGCTAGTGATAGCAGCAACATTATTCCAGTCATGTCTTCTCACAATTTTACTGTCATTTTTGATTCTTTTTTTTTTTTATTCCAAGTCTCTTTGTTTTTCCTTTGAAATGGTCCTCCATTTTGCCTACTACCTTCCTGGTTTAGGTTTATGCCCTGATTACTTCCTTCGTCTGTTTATGGGCAGCCCTCACTCCAGATTCTCCTGTTACTCACTAATCCTGTTGTCCCCTGGGCCCTTGCTAAATTAGCCTCACCTGCCAAACTTCCATGATGTTGACCACACACACCCCTCTCAATTCATCTGGTCAAAGCGCTCCTCGGCCCTCAAGGCTGTCTCTAATCTGGTGTCATCTGGCTTAGCTGTCGCTAAGCAGGTGATCCTAAGATGTTGTAGTTCTTTGGGCCTCAATATTTTCTTCTAACATAAGAGAGCAGTTTTAAGATTGCTTCGACTTCGAAAATGATGGTTGTAATCACTAATGGAACTCTTCCTTTATTTTTACAACAGAGATTTATGAGCGATTGCAGTATGGCACACGTTGCTTTAGGCATTGAAAATACAGTGGTGAGCAAAAGATAGCCCCTCCTCTCAACAAATGCATATAAACCAGTAGAAAAGATAGTTACAAAAAAGTTACAGAAAATAGTAGATAATGATAAGCTAATATATGTGTCATGAGGTTCTGTGGATTCATAAAAGAGTGGAGATTCAGGGAAGCTTCTCTGAGTGACTGACACTGTAGCTGAGTTGCACAGGATGAAAGGGAGTTAACTAAGGACTGTGGAGGGAAGGGTGGGTCTCTGGGAGAATATGTGCAAAAGACGCAATGGTGAGAGGTATCTGTGTCAGATTAAATGAAGGCAGGAAAGAGGAAACCAGTGCTATCAGGTGAGGCTCCAAAGAGAGGCAGAGGCCAGGCCTTTCTGATCATAAAAAAGGATTTTAGGACTTTTATCTTGAGTGTGGTAAGGAGCCATTAAAGAGCTTTCAGTAGGATGTGTACGTGGTGGGGGATGTAGGACGTGGGAGGTGTGTGTTGCATTTTGAAAAGATAACTCTAGTCAGGGTGGAGACTCAGTAAGAGGGGCTAGAGTAGATGGAAGGGAGCAATTAGGAGAATATTGCAGTAGTACTGGTGAGAGGTAATTGTAAGTTGGATCAGAGAATCTTGATAGAAATGGGGCACCTGGGTGGCTCAGTCAGTTAAGCATCTGACTTCAGCTCAGGTCATGCTGTCACAGTTCATGGGTTTGAGCCTCACATCAGGCTCTCTGCTGTCAGCGCAGACCCCTCTTCAGATCGTCTGTCTCCCTTTCTCTGTGCCGCTCCCCCATGTATGCATGTGTGCACAAACAGGTGCTCGCTCGCTCTCTCAAAAATAAACATTTAACAAAAAGAAATGGAAAGAAGTGAAAGATTTGGCAGATAGTGGGAAGGCAGAATCTACAGACCATAGTAATGGAGTAGAGATATAGGGGGTGAGGAAGAAGATTTAAACATGGCTTCTGGTTTTCTGACTAGTCTAACTGGATGGGTCGTGCTTTGTCCCCACAAAATTCATATGTTGAAACTGTAATCTCTACTGTGATGGTATTTGGAGATGGAGATTTGGGAGTTAATTAGGTTTAGAAGAGCTCATGAGGGTGGAGCTCCCTCATGATGGGATAGTACATTTAGAAGAGTTATCATAGGGCTTGCTGTCTCTCTTGGCATGTGAGGACACATTAAGAAGGTGGCCATCTACAAGCTAGAAAGAGAGCCTTCACCAGAAACCAATCATGGTGGCACCCTGATCTCAATTCCAGTCTCTAGAACCATGAAAAAATAAATTTCTATTGTTTAAGCCACCAAGACATTGCATTTTGTTATGGCAGCCCAAGTTAAGACAGGTGATTTACTGAGATGAAAATACTTGAAGAGAACCACTTTGTTTTTGTTTTGTTTTCATTTGTGAGAGTACAGAGAGATCATAAGTTTTGACCTAGATATGTTAAGTTTGTGGCAATTATTCAGACAGATCTGGAGCTCACAAGACCAACACTAGTGATAAACGATTGCATGTTTTGGAGTCTTTGGGATACAGATTCTAATTCAATCCAAAGGGTTGGATGAGAGATTACTCAAGGAAAGAGTAGAGAAAAAGTAGAGAAAAGAGCCTAAGACTTGACCTTGAAGACGTCCAAGCAGGATTTACTGGCCAGGAGGAGAAGCCTAGAAAGGAAATTGTGAGCTAACAGGAAAATTTGAAAATTGTAATTTCGAAGAAGCCAAGTTAGTAGTGCTTTGACATTAAGAAAGATGAGAAATTGGAACTATCTCGTGAATTTATAGATATTGTGACTGCAAGTGTTTTCTCCCTATTGGGTTATTCTGGATGGAAACTAGTCTAGAATGCATTGAAGTAAGCAGGAGAGAAAAGGTAGTAGAGGTAGAGAGTATAAATAACTCCTTTAGGAAGTTTGTGAAGAAGAAGAATAATTAAGGGTAGTATATGAAGGAGCATTTGGGATCATGGTTTGGGGATTTTATTTTTATGATGAAAGAGACTTGGAACTCTTTCCAAGAGGAATCCAGTGGAGTGAATAATTGGATAAACTAAAAAGAGAAAAGATAAAGGTGGGTACACTAGAAAAAGGGAAAAATAGGGGCACCTGGATGGCTCAGTCGGTTGGGCATCCAGCTTTGGCACAGGTCACGATCTCACAGTTTGTGTGTTTGAGCCCCACATCAGGCTCCATGCTGACAGCTCAGAGCCTGGAGTCTGCTTCGGATTATGTCTCTTCCTCTCTCTCTCTCTCTCTCTCTCTCTCTCTCTCTCTCCGTCCCTCCCCCATTCACACTCTGTCCCTCTCTCTCTGTCAATAATGAATAAACTTCAAAAAAAATTTTAAAACGGAAGAAGAATCCAATATGTATTTGAAAAAAAAGTTTTAAATTAGAGAAACAACAGATGCTCTATTTTATATAGCAAATTAAGGAAGGAGAGGAAAAGGACATATGCAGGTAATTTTTCAGTTTGGTAGCAAGAAATTGAGGGTAGCAAGATAACTTTATCCATGAAGCTAGAAGCAAGATCACCTATTGAAGTTGAAGAGGGAGGAGAGGAGTTTGATGGTTTTGAGGCAGAGTGGGTTGAAATCATCTTCCAGTATGATTTTTTCATATCCCATACTCATTCTCATCTCTGTGCCTTTTCTTAACTTTTATATTATGGAAAATTTCAAATAGATACAAAAGTAGAGTGAATAGCGTATAGAACCTCCTGCTTAAATAATTGTCAGCTATTGACCAGTCTTGTTTCTTGCATACCCCTATCCACTCCCTCACCTTCTGTATTATTTTGAAGCAAATTCCATGCATCATCTATCATCTGTAATATTTCAGCATAAAGTATCTCTAAAATACAACAACTTTAAAAAAATATAACCACAATACTATTATCAAAGCTAATCATTCTTCAGTGTTATCAAATATGTAGCTAGTATTCATTCAAATTTCCAATTATTCCATACATATCATAATGTGTGTAGATATGTGGGTATTGGTGTGCATGTATATTTCTTAGGTTTTTTTTTTAAACCAGAAGCCATATATGTTCTACGCATCACTATTGGTTGATATGTATTTCTAGTATCTTTAATCATTAGGTTTTCTCCTCTATTATTTTTCATCTCTTGTAATTTATATATTGAAGAAACCAAACTTGTAGAGTTTACAACAGTTTGGATTTTGTCTATTCCCCTGTCCTCTGTACTTCCTACATATAAATTCGTAGTTGGTTTAATCTATTCAGGTTTGATTATTGTTACTATTATTTTCAGCAAGACTGTTCTGTAAAATGGTTTGTATTGTTCCATCAGAAGGCACATAATATCTGAAGTTCTCTTTCTGTGATGTTAAAAGCCACTGATGCTGAATGCCTGAATTCATTGGAGGTTGCAAACAGTAATCTTTTCATTCTAACACTCTTTTTTCATGTATTAACTAAAGTACTTCTAGGGCGTCAGCTAAGCGTCCAACTTCAGCTCAGGTCATGATCTTACGGTTCATGGGTTCGAGCCCCATGTCAGGTTTTGTGCTGACAGCTCAGACTCTGGAGCCTGCTTCAGATTCTGTGTCTCCGTCTCTCTCTGCTCCTCTCCCATTCATGCTCTGTCTCTCTCTCAAAACTAAACACAAAATAAAATAAACAAAATAAAATAAGATAAGATAAAATAAAAGCTTCCGTAAAAAGAAGCATTCCTTCATCTACTACTTGGTTACTCAGTAGTATTGTTCCTCTAAAGAAATGTAAAATAAATGCTTAATTCTTTTCCTTTATTTACCCATTTTCAAAAAGGAGCTGATTTTCTCAGTGAGAGGAGTTTTTCACAATGTATACATATATCAAATCATCACAATGTACACTTGAAATATATTACAATTTCATTTGTCGTTGCTACTTTAATAAAGCTGAGGGGAAAATAAATTATTTTTCTAGCATATTCCAATGGTGGCCAATTAGTTATTGCTTGGTATTCTTAAGTCATTATTTTTAATAATACTCACATTATCTTATCTTTGGAAGTGGGAGCCTCTAGAAATTGGCTTCTTCATGTTTTTAATCTTCCCTCACTGTGGAATCCTTGTTCCCTTATCTCAAAACAAGATTTGGCTGTTCCCAAAAGGCAGCTCTGCCGTCTCCAACCAAGGATGAGTACGTGCCATCACTGAGAAAAGCAAAATAAAAATAAAAAAAGAACACGGACGCCAAAAGAGCAAAGAGCTGCCAGAATTATTAGAGCAGTAGACTGTGCTTAGCCCTTTTTGATGCCTATTTAGAGGGAAAGAAGTTCATTTAGATAAGTTGAGTTCAATGCATTCATTTTAGAAAACCAGTACAATTCCCCTATAATCAAAGCATTTTTTGGGAGGTACAATATAGTCAAAAACTCAGTGTGTGATCATAAGAATGTGTGCATGAGTAATAATAGTAGTGATGATGCTCACGTGCCGGTTGTACTCACCATGAGCTGCTGCTGGCTGACCCAGTCAAGAACACGTGTCAGTCCATGTGTCTGGGCAGCACGTGTGACTGCTTGTTTGTACCCAGTTCCACTTGATATACTGTTGTTAATTGAAGCACTCACATCTGCCACCATCGAGGTCTTTACACTTCACACCTTCACTAAAAACACATTGATCTCATTGTCATGGGCAACTTTCCAGGTTTGCCAGCTCTCACACCTGTGAATACTCAGTCTCCACTGTCCGTTATCATCAGGAATACATTTACGTGGACACTGTCACAAAAATCTCAATTTGAACTGCTGAATAAGAGAGAAAAATGTACTATGACCTAATAATAAAAAAATATTTTTTATTAGAGATGCTATAATGCATAAAATGAAGCTTGATTATAGATTTGTTCTGTGTTTTGCGTTTACCTCTCTAAAATGGCACGGGGGCACCATCATCCCTGTGCCTATACGTAGCCACCACCCTATATGCGCTGACCATTTTTTTTTAGCAAGGCTTGCTTATCTAAAAAAAAAAATACATATATTTATATCTTTTACAAATAAAATTCCAAAGGAAGAAACACTTAACAAAGAGGTTTTCTTTCATAAATGTTATGATTTGGGTATAACAAGACATATTGAATCCATTGGGTTTTTGGTAATAGATTTCAAAATACATCATAAATGTAAGTAATATGATGACTAATGGGTCAAGTAAAGTTGGAACATTTTAAATGAGAAAATAGCTGGAACAGTTTTCAGGAAACTTTTCCAGTTGATGTTTGGTCCCCCACAAGGTGTGTATTAACATAAACTTAGGGGAATCACCTCTGGGGCTTGAATTTGCTCTCTGATTTCATTACTACAATATGATTCTTTTCCTTTCACTATTAAGTCATCTCCTAGGGTGATAGGAACATAAAATAAGTGTAACTTATTTGTATTTGTCTAATCTCCTTTTAACTCAATAGTCATCTCATCATTCTGTTTCCTGGTAGCTGTTCAGAAAGTTTTGAAAGGTAATTAGAATCTAATAATTGACAGGCATGGGTTTACTTGGTAACTTAAAGATATGGAATGTGTTCTGGGGATGGTGAGAAATTATATCTGGCAGAGAAATAGATGACTCAACTGGGAGATTCTCTGTTACTGCATATTCTTAAAACCTAAACTTTGAAAGTAATCTATTTATTAAAATTCAATGAGGATTATGAAAAAAATTCTCAACCTTTTTAAAACAATCTGGTAATAATTCGAATAAAATCCACCTTAACAATCTATGCCTGGTTCTTTATCCAGGTATATTTCCAGTTCTCATAAAACATTATTCTATATAGTTTCTGCTATGTCTCTGTTGAATAAAACTTTTCTAGTCCATTTTTATTAATGTTTTCATCTTAATGGTGAAGTTAATGCGTTTCATCAATTTTTAAGTATAAATACCAGAAAATATATTGCTCAGTTTTTATTTTTATTTTTTTATGTTCAAACATGCCAGACTTTTTTGTTGCATAATTTTTCACATTTATAAAAATAATCTTCCTGTCATTATGAGACTGAAAATATTTACATTAAAGGCTCTAATTTCCTTCCCCCAAAAAGTGACTGCTAGTTCAAAGATGTGAAAGTTTTAGAGGCACTGCATAATAAATGTAACAATACAAATTTGTTAAATTTGTCACATTTTTATATTTTTTTCATTTTTCTTTTTAATGTAATTTATTGTCAAATTGGCTAACGTACACTGTGTAAAGTGTGCTCTTGGTTTTAGGGATAGATTCCCATGATTCATCGCTTACATACAACACCCAGTGCTCATCCCAGCAAGTGCTCTCCTCAGTGCCTATCACCTATTTCCCCCTCTCCCTCACCCAACCCCCCATCAACCCTCAGCGTGTTCTCTGTATTTAAGAGTCTCATGGTTTGCCTCCCTCCCTCTCTGTTTGTAACTATTTTTTCCCCTTCCCTTCCCCCATGGTCTTCTGTTCAGTTTCTCAAGATCCACATGAGTGAAAACATGATATCTGTCTTTCTCTGACTGACTTATTTCACTCAGCATAATACCTTCCAGTTCCATCCATGTTGCTGCAAAGGGCATGATTTCATTCTTCCTCATTGCCAAGTAGTATTCCATTGTATATATGAACCACATCTTTATCCATTCATCAGTTGATGGACATTTAGGCTCTTGCCATAATTTGGCTATTGTTGAAAGCGCTGCTATAAACATTGGGGTACAAGTGCTCCTATGAATCAGCACTCCTGTATCCTTTGGATAAATTCCTAGTAGTGCTATTGCTGGGTCATAGGGTATTTCTATTTTTAATTTTTTGAGGAACCTCCACTCTGTTTTCCAGAGTGGCTGCATCAGTTTGCATTCCCACCAACAGTGCAAGAGCGTTCCCATTTCTTCACATCCTTGCCAGCATCTGTTATTTCCTGAGTTGTTAATTTTAGCCACTCTGACCAGTGTGAAGTGGTATCTCAGTGTGGTTTTGATTTGTATTTCCCTGATGATGAGCAATGTTGAGCATCTTTTCATGTGTCTGTTGGCCATCTGGATGTCTTCTCTGGAAAAGTGTCTATTCATGTCCTCTGCCCATTTCTTCACTGGATTATTTGTTTTTCGGGTGTTGAGTTTGGTAAGTTCTTTATGGATTTTGGATATTAACCCTTTATCTGATATGTCATTCGCAAATATCTTTTCCCATTCTGTCAGTTGCCTTTTAGTTTTGTTGGTTGTTTCCTTTGCGGTGCAGAAGCTTTTTATCTTGATGAGATCCCAATAGTTCATTTTTCTTTTAATTCCCTTGCCTTTGGAGATGTGCGAGCAAGAAATTGCTGCAGCCAAGGTCAAAGAGGTTGCCTGCTTTCTCCTCTGGGGGTTTGATGGTTTCCTATCTCACATTTAGGTCTTTAATCCATTTTGATTTTATTTTTGTGTATGGTATAAGAAGTAGTCTAGTTTCATTCTTCTGCATGCTGTTATCCAGTTCTCCCAGCACCATTTGCTAAAGAGATGGTCTTTTTTCCATTGGATACTCTCTCCTGCTTTGTCAAAGATCAGTTGGCCATACATTTGTAGGTCCATTTCTGGCTTCCCTATTCTATTCCATTGGTGTGTGTGTCTGTTTTTTTGTGCCAATACCATACAGTCTTGATGTTTACAGCTTTGTAGTAGAGGCTAAAGTGATGCCTCCAGCTTTGGTTTTCTTTTTCAATATTACTTTGGCTATTCGGGGTCTTTTGTGGTTCCATACAAATTTTAGGATTGTTTGTTCTAGCTTTGAGAAGAATGCCAGTGCAATTTTGATTGGGATTGCATTGAAAGTGTAGATTGCTTTGGGTAGTATTGACATATTAATAGTATTTGTTCTTCCAATCCATGAGCATGGAATGTTTTTCCATTTCTTTGTGTCTTCTTCAATTTCCTTCATAAGTTTTCTATAGTTTTCAGCATATAGATCTTTTATATCTTCGGTTAGGTTTATTCCTAAATATTTTATGGTTCTCGGTGCAACTGTAAATGGGACCAATTTCTTAATTTCTCTTTCTGTTGCTTCATTATTGGTATATAGAAAGGCAACCAACTTGTGAACACTGATTTTGTACCCTGCAACTTTGCCGAATTCATGTATCAGTTCTAGCAGCATTTTGGTGGAGTCTTTCAGGTTTTGTATGTAGAGTATCATGTCGTCGGTGAAAAGTGCAGTTTGACTTCTTCTTTGCCAATTTTGATGCCTTTTATTTCATTTTGTTGTCTGATTGCTGATTCTAGGACTTCCAACACTATGTTAAACCACAGTGGTTAGAGTGGACATCCATGTCGTGTTCCTGATCTCAGTTTGTCACATTTTTAGATGTGACAGTAGCTTCATTATTTTACTTGAAGGATTCACACGTGTTGATGGACTTTACACAACAGTAAAGGGCACTGTATCAGGGTGCGTGCTTCCTGTCTCTTGGTGGAGCTGGTACTTTTGAAAGCAATACCTGGTATTACAGGATAGCCTCATTTCAGCCCTGCTTTGGGGGCTCTTGGCTTTCTAGGATTGTCCAGCTTGCCCTAATGGGACTGCCCAGCCCCCTGTTTACACATAGATCTAGCTCTAGGGGAACAGGGACGAGGAACTGTGCATCCCAGTGGGGGACACCATGCACAGAGGTTGCACTGCATGCAAGCAAACATAAAAGAAAAATTTTAAGGTAAATTACTTAAATGTTTTAAATATCAATTTGTTTCTTATAAAAAGTTAACAATAGCTGTCTTGTGCTATGTATATATAGCTCTACTAGAGTTTTAAACTTTATGAAAGCTTTCATCAGCTACTGTTCAGTAATTGAGAGATTGTACTCCTAAGTTTAAGATCGCCCAAATGAAGCTTTGATGCATACATCTCAGTTTTGACATGACCCCACAGGAAGGATAAATCAGGTGACCAGAATATCCAAATAAGAAGCCCTCCTTGACCAATCTGCTGGTCTGAGAAAGGGTGTTCCAGAAACCAAAACCACAGAAAATTAACATTAAAAATTCACATTTCAAATTCATGAAATAAATATAAGAAATTTAAGTAATTAAACTTCCAAAATATGTTTAAAATAATTCTGTAGCATTTATGCTTCTAAAGTTATTCAAGTTTAAAATCACACTGACACTCTTGGGACAAACTGTATGAGAGAGGGAGATCCAAGATACTGCTTCAGAATGTCTTTTTCCTAGGATTCGTTGAGTCCTGACTAATTGTTATGTGTAACTAGTAACCTAATAGAGATTCATGACTTTTAAAGATAGGACAAGACAAGAAACTGTAAATCATTATGTATTTTCCATCTTCATTTCAAGCTATTAGACTTGTATTGAATAAATATTATGGGCTGTCCTCCATGTTGCTTTTGGAAATGGATCTTTCTGATTTCAGGCTATTCAAAGAAGAAGTTATATTTGGTAAAATAAGGTCAATTATGTGCATCAAATAGATTCATACTTGAAATTCACCAATTTGATTAGATTTTAGTACACATTTCTTTATCTGAATTATCAGCATTTGAACTTTACTGACAAAAATAAACCTTTTAAAATGTTTTATAATCTAAGCCGAGTCCTATGAAAGAATATATTCACTCTTGTGAATGAAACTGCTTTAGGTAGCACCAAAGTGACCTGTGCTTTTGAGTTTTGCTGGCTTAACTGACTCTAGTCTAGCTGTTAAAACGCCTAATTTTCATCTGCCACATTTGGTATTAGTAAGATCAGGAACTGTCCTGCGTCTTCCCTAACATTTAGAAGTGTATTCCATCTTTTTCTGTAGAAGGGCCACCTGTAATCTCACCATTAAAGGTATGAGAGCGTTCTACTTAGTACCTGGTTGGAGGGGTCATGGAGAGGTTTAGGAAAGCAAACCTAAAAAGCTAACCTAGTACACGTTTGGTTAACGCTTAGGCCTAAAGTAGGTTTCTGCTACATATAAGAGCCATGGACATACTCAAGCCGTTTGGCATTTTGAGAAACACACGTGAGACTAAAAAATAATGCAATGGAGTGGAAAAAAAATATTCTATCATGCACATGACAAAGGCATTGAAATAACATTGTTTTATTTTTTTAAATTAATATGCAATAAAACTGTCCTTTTTGGTGTACAGTTCTGTGAATTTGAATACATACACAGATTTGCGTAACTGCTACCACAGTCAGGGTATAGAACAGTTCCATCATCCAAAACAACACCTTTCATGGCATTTCTTCATAATCACACCCTCCCCCAAACCCTAATCTGTGATAACTACTGTCCTCCATCACTTTAAGGGGTTTTGTTTGTTTGTTTTGCCTTTTTGAGAATGTCCTACAAATGGAATCCTGTAGCATGTAGCCTTTTCAGACTGGCTTCTTTCACTTTCAGTTGAGGCTCAACCAAGATGTTGCATGTAACAATAGCATATTCCTTTTTATTGCTGAGTAGCATTCCATTATGTGGGGGTCCTATAGTTTAACAATTCATCCATTGAATGACATCTAAGTTGTTTCCAATTTTGGTGATTATGAATAGAACTACTTTAAACATTTGTGTGTAAGTTGTGTGAACATAAGTTTTCATTCCTTTATGATAAATACCTATGTGTGAGATTGCTAGGTCATATAAATTTTATATGAAACTGCTAAAATGTTTTCCGGAGTGGATGTGTCCTTTGGCACTCCCACCAGCAATGCAGGAGAATTCCACTAGCTCCAGCTTCTCTACAGCACTCTATATTGTCAGTATTTTTTTATTTTAGTCATTCTAAACTTAATTTATACTTTTCTAATGACTAATGATGTGGGACATCTTTGTATGTGCTTATCTGCCATTCATGCAACCTCTTTGGTGAAGTGTCAATTCAGACCTTGTGCCAATTGTAAAATTAGGCTGTTTGTTCCTTATTATTGAATTTTGAAAGTTCTTTATTATATTCTGGATACAAATCTATTGTCAGATAAGCAACTTTCTCCCAGTACATAGCTTGTTCTTTTTAGTCTCTAAATAAAAACTTTTTACAGAGCAAAAGTTCTTAGCAGTGAAGTCCAATTTATAATTTTTTTAATGAATATAATTTTTTTGGTACTATATATAAGAACCTTGCCTAACTCAAGGACTGGGAAGATTTTTCTCCTATGTTTTCATCTAAAAACTTAATTTTATATTTTGTATTTAGATCCATGATGTGTGATCCATTTTGAGTTAATTTTGTATATGGTATAAAATCGGGTTCAGGCCCTTCCCCCTCCCCCCCCCCATGTGTATGTCCAGCACCGTTTTTTAATAAAACTATTCTACTTCGTTGAATTGCCTTTGTACCTTTTCCAAAAATCATTTGACATTTTTTTGGACTCTATTTTTGTTTTCTTCCACTGATATATGTGTATATCCCTTCTCCAAGACTATACTGTCTTGATCACAGTGGCTTCATGCTAAGTCTTAAAATGTTGTAAGTCCTCCAATATTACTCTTCTTTTTCAAAAGTGTTTTTGGTATTCTAGTTACTTTGCTCTCCTGTATAAATTTTATAATCAGCTTTTCTGTATCTGAATAAGTACTAATGAGACTTTGATTGGAATTGTTTCAAATCTATAAATCAGTTGGGAGAAGATTGACATCTTTACTATGTTGTCTTCCAGTCCATGAATATATATACAGTATGTGTCTCTATTTACTTAAATCTTTCTTGGTATTTCATTAGCATCTTGTAGTGTTCAGCATATAGATACTGTATGTATTTTATTAGATTCATACTTAAGTACTTATTTTATTTAGAACTATAATAAATGTAATTAAAAAAAAAATTATTCCAACCTCACATAGCTACTTTGTAGAAACTGAATTGGTTTTTATGTGGTAATCTTGTATTCTAAAATCTTGCCAAATTCACTTATAAATTCTAGGAATTTTTTCTATATGTTCCATGGAGTTTTCTACGTGAACAATCATGTCATCTGTGGAGACATTTTTTCCCTTCCAATCTTTATTTTTATTTCTCTTTCTTGCCTTATTGCTCTTGGGTAGGATGTTTAATATTATGTTGAGTATAAGTAGTAAAAATGGATATCCTTGCCTTGTTTCTGATCTTAGGGGGAAAGCATTTGACCCTTCATGACTAAATATGATTTTAGCTGTAGGTTTTCACCTATGAACTTTATCAGATTAAGGAAGTTCCCCTCTACTGATAGTTTCTTAAGAGTTCTTATAAATGGATATTGAATTTTTCAAAACATTTTCCGTATCATCTTTTTGCTTGTTTGGTTTTAACTGTTAACATTACTACTTTGTTGTGGGGTTTTTTAATGGTTATTTATTTTTGAAAGAGAGAGAGGGAGACAGAGGATCCAAGCAGCCGCCGTGCTGTCAGTGCAGCCTGATGTGGGGTTCAGACTCATGAACTGCGAGACCATGGCCTGAACCAAAGTTGGCTGCTCAACCGACTGAGCCATCCAGTTGCCCCAGCATCATTACTTTGATTTTCTAATATTGAGCCAACCATGTACTCTTAGCATAAACCCTCTTGGTCATGGTATGTTATTAGTTTTATGTATTGCTGGATGTGATTCCTAATTTTTTTTTTTTTTGAGAATTTTTATGTCTCTGTTCTTAAGGTTAGTTTTACTGTCTTTGTCTGGCTTTGGTATCAATAATGATGGTTTCATAAAAATGAATTGAGTAGTGTTCTCTCCTCTTCTGTTTTCTGTGGCACAAGAAAATGAAGAAAACGAAGATTAAAAAAAAAGGATTTTCATAGACCCTCTTGCGAGCACTAAGAATTCTCTTCTCACTTCCTAAAGCCAGAAACAGAGGATTTCTCCTAGTATTCCCTCTCTCCACACCTCACGCTCACTTTGGACTACCTTGAGTCCAGGCTGGGGGATACAGGAAGAAAAATTATAAACTCATTTCTATTTTGATGGTATTTTCCAATCTAGTCATCTTTTCCAGTCTTCCTGTTAGCATTTACTTTCCAGCATCGTCAAATCGCTACTCTGTGTAAGTTTTATAACTGCATTCTCTCCAGCTTCTGAATCTGCTTAGAGTGAGAGGGACAGGATTCTATCTTTCCTGGAATCCTTAAATAATTTTTAAAGAAAGGGAACTGGCAACTAATGAAGAACAAGGTATATTAGATATTTTTGCTTTGAGAGAAAAGATAAAAAAGAAGCCGAGGCAAACATTCCTAGGCCTTGAAACTTAATTTATACTCCCATTAGAAACTGGAAATGTTGTGTAACTAAATATACATGTGGAATTTGTGTTACTTTGCTGTTAATGGATAATAAATTAACTACAAATGTGGTGGCATGCAAGAACATAAATTTATTATCTCATAATCCTGTAGGTCAGAAGTCCATGTGGGTTCTGCTGGATTCTCTGCTCAGAATGTCACAGGGCTAAAATCAAGATGTCAGTTGGACTGGGCTTTAATCTGGGAGCTCCAGAGAAGAAACTCATTCTAGTTGTTCACATAATCTGGTTCCTTGTGGTTGTAGGATTGAGGTACCTAATTACTTGTTAGCTGTCGGCCAGGGTTTCCCTCAGTTCTGGGGCCGCTCATTCCTTTTCACCTGACCCCCATCATCCTCAAAGCAGCAATGACATATAATAGAGCCCTTCTCATGCTTCAAATCTCTCTGACTTCCCTTTCTGCCTCCTTCATATATAGGGTTTATATATTAAAGGGTTTATATATCTAGGCCTACCAGATAATTTCTGTGTTTTAAATTCAACTGAGCTAGTCTTTTTATCACAAGTATAAAATCCCTTCACAGCACAACCGTACCTAAAGTAGCGTTTGATTTAATAACCCGGGGAGAGACATCTTGGGCAGGGGAGTCATCTTTAGAATTCTGCCTACCACAGAACAAGATTAGAATGTTTGGCAGTGCTCCAGCACGATTAGACCAAACGTACTTCGTGCTGAGTGGAAGGCCCAGTGCTACATATTAATGATGAAAAGTAGGCACTCGAGGAACTTCTTCATTGGTGGAAGATATAATCTCATAAAAAGATACTTGTGCAAGGCTAGGTTTGTGGATCAACTTTTTGCAGAAAATGCTGAGCGCTATCCTGAAGATTAGGCATTAGGCAGAGAAAGAGTACAGTAGACAAAGGACCAATCTGAGCAAAGGCCTAGTGATATAACATAGCAGGAGCTGGAGGAAGTGGGCTTTATAAACTCTGTGATATTTCTGGAACCTTAATGTGCAAGGGGGAGAATGGCTGCAGATAAAGAAAGGCAGGGATTTTTTTTTTTTTCCATTCTAAGGAGCATGGTCTTTTGTACCACAGGTAAAGAAGAACCCTTAAAGAGTTTTAAACAGGAGTGAGCCAATCAGGATCACATTTGAAACAAATCATTTGGAAATTACTCTGGAGACTGGATTAACAGGAATTGTCTAGACAGATCATTTAGGCGGCTTTATAATAGCTGAACAATATCAAAGCCATGGAGGGGAAAAAAAATGGGGAGTGGCTGGAATGCTGGAGAGAAGGAGATTGGTTTCAAGCAATATTTTGGAAGTTGAACTTAATCATTGAGTAGATTTGGACCAGGAAAAGAGGACATGAAATGAGTCAAAAAGTCCGATTTCTGATTTGAGCCACTTGGTAGATTACAGAGCCATTAACTGCAACAAGGAATATAGCACGCCCAAGAGGAGTTAATGGATTGTTTTGGATAAAAGGATGAAACTATGGGAGTTCAGTAGAAAGGAAAGATTCATTCATTTTTTCCTTCATTATATCATTAAATACACATTTAGTACTCACTGTGGACTGGACAATAGTTTAGACACTCAGAATATTAAGATGTAGGACAGCTCTTACTCTCCAGGAGCTCACAGGTCACTGGACTGTGACAGATACATAAGAAGGTAACTATAAAAATAATATAAACAGGTGCCTGATGAACCACGATGCACAGGGTATTCTGGAAGCATTGCATGAGCAGCATCTTACTTGGCCACAGGGGTCAAGAAGGATTTCCTGGAGGAAGTGACTCAAGGACTAAGTCCCAAAGGATAAGTTAAGGTAATAACCACAGATGTAAACAGTCACTGGGACCACAGTAGGATCCATATCAAGGTAGTAGCCAGCAACTCATACATAGCATTCCACCAGTGACTTGACAGTCTACAGACAGGGAAAATAGATCCCTTAGGCTTTGCAGTTGGTTTAGGTGGATTTTGGGCAACTTCCTGAATGGATCACTAAATTGTGTCTAGAGCTGCAGAAAGAACACTTCAGACCCTTTGCTTAGGTTGTGCATATTACAAATCCAGACAAAAGCAGGTGGCTTCTGGCCCCAACACTTGAGTCTTCTTTCTGCTATAGCTTTGTTTTGGTTTCCTGTTGGTGCTTTCATCTATTAAGATTGTCCTCTTTTTTTTCATTGTGGCAAAAGGTAGTATTATTTTCTGTGAGGCCATGGAATTTGGAAGCCCATGTAAAGGGTGGGTAGGCAGAGCAAATAAATGTATGGGTCATTCGAACCATCCAGTTTTCCTAAAGTATTTACCCACCAGCTTCTTTCAGTACCCCCAAACCTACAAATCTAAAATAATGCCTTTCAACAAGTGGTGCCGGTATAACCGGAAACTCCCAAGTAGAAGGAAGAAGTTGAACCCCTACCTCACACAGTACTCAAAAGTTAATGCAAGGACAATCACGGGCCTAAATGTAAGAGGTAAAACTAAAAAACTTGTAAAATAAAACGTAAGTGTCAGTCTTCATGACTTTGGGTTAGCAATGTTTCTTGATAGGACCCTGAAAGCATAATCAAAATAATAAATTGAAATTCACAAAAATTAAAGTCTTCTGTGCTACAGATGATAGCATCAAAAAAAAAACTGAAAAAATCCACAGAATGGGAGAAAACATTTCCAAATCCTCTATTTGATTAGGGACTTGTATCCAGAATATACAAAGAACTCGTATAATTCAATAATAAAAAGACAACCCAATTTTGAAATGAGCAAAACATGTGAATAAACATTTCTCCAAGAATATATACAAATGGCCAATAAGCATATGAAAAAGTGCTCAGTATCATTCAGTGTTAGGGAAATACAGATCAGAATCACAGTGGGCTACCACTATATACCCACTAAGATGACTGTAACCAAATATAACCCAGAAATCCCACTCCTAGGTAGATACCTAAGAGAATTGAAAATATGATCACATAAAAATTTGTATGTGAATGTTCACAGCAGCATTATTTATAATAGCCAAAAAGTGGAAACAACTCAAGTGTCCATTAACTGATAGTGGATGAACAAAACGGGGTCTATCCATATGATGGAGTATTATTCAGTTACAAAAAGGAATAAAGTACTAATACATATTTCAACATTAACGAACCTTAAAACCTTTTGCTATGCTAACTGACAGAAACCAGACCCACAAGGCAAGACATTATATAATTCCGTTTATATGAAATGTCCAGAATAGGCAAATCTATGGCGACAGAAGTTAGATTAGTGGTTGCCTGAAGCTGGAGGTGGGGGATGGGTGAGAGGGACTGCTAAGTGGGCTGGGATTATTTTGTGTGTGGTGATGATAATGTTCTGGAAGTAGACAGGCAATAATTGCACACTCCTGTGAGTTTACTAAGAAACCATTGAATTGTACACTCTAGGTAAACTGTATGGTGTGTGAGTTAACATGTCAGTAGGAGGTGAAAAAATGATTCATTTAAGTTAGGTGTTATTTCTGTTTAAAAAAAAATAGGGAAGCAGAGGACATTTTAGTATTGCAAAGGGCGAGTTAGATATCTGATCCTTTCCAGTGGACACCTAGTTAGAAGCAGGACTCTCAGAGTTTTGCTGGGCCTGATTAAAAGAAACACATGGGAAGGCACACTTAAAAAGGATGGCACCCTGAGGGAACCTGGGTGGCCAGGAGAAAACTGTAAGCTGAGGAAGGTGAGAAGAGGTCCTCCTTATGAAGAAAAGTATAGAAATTAACTTGATCTGCTTAACGATTTTGCCAGTAGCTTCATCTGGGTTTATATCTTGTATTACATCCCCAGTCTCAAGTGAAAAGAACACTTGTTAGGTTAAGTCAAGCTCACACATAGGCAAGACACAACGTGCCAGGCACTATGTATAATGATGTATGATGTGTTCTGCCTTCACGGTGCTTATAGTGTTATGTCTTGACTGATAACGAAAACAGAAGTAAGAAGAAAGCAAAAACAGAAAATTAAAGCTAGTTAGTTTTAATATGAGGTAACTAAGCAGCAAATAAGGACAACATCTGGTGTATGGTACATATAAAATGGACTATAGGTTTTAGGAGATCTCAGTCTACACTTGCTTCATTTGATGGGGTGTTTAAATTTTTTAGAATGCAGAATGTAGGGAAAGATGTAAAGGGACTCTTCTGGTTTGCAGCAGGTCACAAAGGGGAAACAAGCTTTTTCTGCATATACTCAATCAGAGAAGGAAAGGCTACTTCAGTTAGTTGTGGGTTTTTTTTAATGTTTATTTTTGAGAGAGACAGAGACGGGGGAGGGGAGAGAGGCAAAGAGAGAAGGAGACAGAGAATCCAAAACAGGCTCCAGGCTTTGAGCTGTCAGTACAGAGCCTGATGCGGGGCTCCAACTCATGAACCATGAGATCATGACCTGAGCTGAAGTTGGACACTTAACCTACTGAGCTTCTCAGGCGCCCCTGGACAGATATTTTTTAATACTGATATTTGTGTCAAGCATTGTGCCAGTTACTAGGAGGTGTCCTTTTGCCTTGGAAGAAAGAATACCAGTTCCAGTAACAAACTGAAATAGCTGCTTAATTTTGCCTCAGAGTGAGAGGGCAGAAGTAGATGTCCATGGGTGGCCTTCAGTCTATCAGGAACAGTCACATGGACTGAAACAGGAAGGTAGGCATGTAAGTAGTCCCGGGAAAGTGTTCCTTTGAGTAACTACATGGAAAGAATAGTTAAGTGATGAGTAAAAGAATGATAACATCTGGCACCCTAATGAGTCTGCTGTGCAAGTGCAGGGAAACTTAAATAGGAGCTTGCCAGGGAAGGAAGGGCTTATATTCAATGACAGAACTTCAACAATTTTCTTATCTTTTTTAATTCTGTAGCAGATATCAACTTGGATATATCAAAGCCTTTGAAAGCCAACCTGAGTTTTACCAAGCTGGATCAGATAAACCATTTTTTAAAGAAGATAAGAAGTGTACACAGCAAAGAGACCTCAGCCCCATTGGACACCATGTTGAATAAGGATGAGTTTCCAGCCTCCAAGTGTTACCGTGGAAAGTTGTCTAAACCTAAAGTTCATGGTGTTGGAGCACAAAAGATTCCATTTCAAGAAAACCTGTGGAGAACTATTTCTTGCTTTCAAAAAATCACTGTCCATACTACTCAGATTGTGATCTCCATGGAAACTGTTCCCCATCCTAATAAACCATGCCTGTTAGCATCTTTATCAACCCTCAGTGGAAGCCTTAATGTCAAAGCAGCACAAAAAGTACCTGGTAAGTCACAGAAAGGGGGAGAGGGGAATGATAATATTATTTGTTAACATCTGAAAGTGCATAATTTTGAAGATTCATAGAGGTTAAAAGTTTGAAGGACCACTACAAATAGAGACATTTCTGGTCTGTGACCTTATTTTAACAGATAATTTTATAACAAATCCTTCGAACCTAAATATTTTAACACCCTGAATTAAAGTTGTATCCGTCTCTTCAGGCATATTCCTACAAAGGCCTACGAAACCAAAGCCATCCATTTCTAAATTTCTTTTTACCTAGAATAGTGGTAATGGAACAGTGGAGTATCAGGTTTTGTTAACCCTTAGAGCAGTGGTTCCCAAAGTGTGGTCTCAGAACCAACAGCATCAGCATCACCTGGGAACCTGTTAGAAATGCCGGTGTTCAGACCCTACCCCCGACCTACTGAATCAAAAACCCTGGGCATGGAGCCCAGAAACCTATTCCAAAAGCTCTACAGGGATTCTGATGGACTGTGTTAGGTCACTGGTCACACTTTATTTAAAAAGAGAAGAATTGTTCTGGTGGCAGGTGTGCTGCACAAAGCGTAGTAATAGAAACCAAGGCTCAACTTTGCAAGGACAATACCATTGATGGTGCCAGCAATACCTGGCAGAGAAAAGGCTGTGCTTCAGTGCCTCGCCTAGCAAAGAGTGGCACGCATTCTGCAAACTGGATGTCGTTGATGGGTGGAGAGCTGAGGAATTAACGGGCAGTGACATCTACGTTTTCTTCTTTTGCTACCATGACTGAAGTGCTATGTGCTCTTTCACACTGAATCAAAAAGTGTAGGCAGAAGGAGTGGGAGGAGGGGAAGAGGAAAGACAAGGTACAGGTAGGAAGTAACACTTTTCAATCACAGAACCTGCTAGCTACTGTGGGAGTTCGGGGCACAGTGCCAGAAATTTTACTTTGAAAGTAAAAGTAGCAAAAGGGAAACATTTTTTTCCACTTTAATTTGCAGGAAAGAATTGGGGCTAAAGGGGATAAAGTAAATCCTGAAACTATACGCAACTTAGTTGCTTCCTAAGAAGTAGTTAAGTGGCAGCTGGAGACTCACTGGAACTTAGTTCCACATAGCCATTTTGGGCACAGTAGTTTAAGAGATAAAGGGAAAGTTTTATGGTGGAGAAGTACAAATTTTAGGCCAAAAAGTAGATGATTTATTTCTTTCTCACCAGAAATATTTGTGACCAAGCCAGCTAAAAGCACTGTATTTTTTTTATTGTCTTAAAAGTTAGAAATGAAAAATGTAAGGTCCATGGGACATGAACGACTATGAAACACTGGAGGCTACAATGCCTGATTTATCCACAAATAAATTGCAAGCCAGACAAGGTTGGGCCCGTTCCCACGCCTTTCCAGTTGTACCTTAATCATAGTAGGGAAAGGTTAGCATTCAGACACAGGAAAAGAATTTAAATGGACCATACTCAATTCTAGGTCCTTTTCTGTTTTCATCCTCATTTCTTGTTTTATTCATTTTCTACTCATTTTACCCAGTTTTAATGGTGTTTGTCCTCAGTAAACATCTCTAAAATGTAGTTAAAATCCTCTCACTGACCTCTACAAGATAGTAGCCTCACTCTGCTTTTGTAACTTGTGTTTTCCCCCTCATACCAGAAAAACTACCTACCCCTATCCCTTTTACAATCATGGGCTTCAATGTAGTTAAACACAGAATTAGAAACTATAGCTCCTACAGAGATATACTTTATACAAGTCTAACGTGTAATGGCCGACAGACGTTCTAAAGTAGTTACTTGTGTCAACAAATCAAATCAAATTGAAGTTAGCTATTTAACAGGAACAATTTTATTATGAGAACATAACTAACACCAAATCTGTTTTCCCTACATTCTCCTCAATGTAGTGGCATGCTCAAACAGTTTAAGAAGATAACAAAGCCAGCAAAATAATAATTAATTACAATTAAATAAAATTGGGGTAAATTCTAGTTATTGCTGATGGATGATTTCTGAGAAATTGTAATTGAGAGACTATTACATATTTGTCAAAAATTGATTTTTTAGCTAAGCAAAACTTTTTAAGTCAAATATAATTTAAGCTTTGAACTAATTTCATTATATTGAATATCTTAAAAATTCATGCTTTGCAACCTGGATGAAATATACTCAAATCTGTGTTCAAGGTATATTTTTGATGAGTGGTAAAAAGTATCCCTCACAAAAAAAAAAATCCGCTTTTACCAGTAGTTCTATTTCTTTTCATATTCTGCAAGCGACATCGTTCTGCACTGAACTAAACTTTTTTTATAGTGTATCTTTGAGCTCAACAGAGTTAATGTCAGAGTTTTATAGTTTGAATCTAATACAGAAATACTTAACTGTGTCTTTGATTTTATAGTTTATATAACTATTGTGACCATCTGCAGCAGCTGCACTTTTCACATTATTTGCTGAACCAAATTGAGCACAGTGACAAAAGTAGTCATCTCAGATGTACTATTAAACAGAGAAAGAAAAGGGAGCATTGCCTGGGTACAGTATAGCCATCTGCTATACAGATGTTATTGTATAGAATGACTTAAGATAAAATAATTGTAGAAAATTTTCATTAAAACCTCAACAATTTGCACTTGTTTATGCGAATCTGCATAACTCCCCAATGAGACAACACACTTGGGGTTTCTTTGGTTCTCACTCACTTTCTCTTTGATCCTTTTTGATGTGCTGACTTTAATAAACACAGGCAAAAACACTGCAAAAACATCATGGAAAAAACTACAAAGGAACAATTATAGCAGCAGAAACTACTCTAATCCCTAACTTACGCAAGCTATTTTTAGTGAAATATTTTTTTTAACACTCTTTATGTGACAATGTTATATAAACAGGGTAAAACGGTCCTTTCCAGATGAGTTTTAATTTAGGAGCTGAAATAGACTTGTAATGCCAGAGGAATCTTATGTTCTAAGTAATATTTAGAGAAACACAATGGGGAATGTGTTATAGTCTGTAAGGTACAAAAAAATATTTGAGTTCATCTAATGATTGTATTTTTTATCATCTAAACCATCCTAAGTTTAGGAGAAGAGTATAGGGAAAGGGAATGATAAAAGCCTGACAGGGGAAAATTAATCTTCTTCCCATGACATTGATAATAACACTTAAATCGAGAACCACTCTCGTGTTCATTTACTGGCTTTTGCAACAAAATATGTACAAATTATTTACTGAAATGTTTTCATCATTTGAAACAAAATGAAATGGTTAAATATTTTCAACTTAAAAAAAAAAAAAGGAAATCTACAAGTTTTTCTTAGCCTTCCGTCCTATCCTGTGACGCTAAACTATAAGAGTTTCAAGGGACTTGATTTTTTTCTTAATTCTACTCTGCAGATGCTGGTGTAACAGTGACTTAAAATAACCTAACCCATATTTCTGCTGGAGTACTTATGTTCTTCCATATGTCTTTGGTAAAAGGGCCCTAAAGTTCTGATTTTAGTAGATGTAACGCTTATATTTTTTTTTTAAGTTGGTATATAATATTGAAAAAAAAAATAACAGTGAATCTCATTTAGAGATTATATCTTATTTTCTGAAACATTTTAAGGCTGATAGTATTTCTTTTGCTATCCATTAAATCCGTCCCATTCTACAGTGTGTTCTTTTAAAAAATAATCCCCTTCCCCCTACCTACACACACAACACACAATCTTTTTGCCGTTTGAAGTATGTCATTTTGGAGAAACCATAAGTATATAGCTATAAATTGTGAACATAGTGCTGCACTTTCCACAGGCCGGGTGGGGAGTGAGCTGCAGACTTTAGCTCCCCTTGTCAGAGTAAATTATGGCTCTATTAGGGCAGCACTCCTTAGATTTTGGCAAACAAGGGTACACAATTCAGGCTGTGAAATAGCTGTCCTTTAGGCTGCCTTGCTCTTGCTCAGGGACACTTGGATTAGCAACTTCCATGTAAATAAGGAAAAGGGAAATAGGGTATGAACAAGCTAGATGGCACAGAGGGTTGGGGGAAGAGCCTAAGTGAGGCCACCGTGGTTTGCATTTTAGTCTGAACTGGGGAAAAGTTGCAAGGATCCTCCTTCCATAGGCACTTAGGGGACTTTTCATCCACAGCAGAAAGCAATGAGTTGAACCCCTTTTGGTCAAAGAGCCGTAGTTCAAATAACTTTCACTACCCCGGTCTCTGCCATCCAGATGTACTGTCTTTGTGTATAAACAAGAGTAGAGAGGAAGAAAGCATAACCACATTATCTTTCACGTACACCAATGCCTCTTCTTTTGTTCACTGAATTCAGGACCAACCAAATGCAAAGAACCTAAAGTTCCTTTTTATGTATTGAAAAGTGAAACCCCGTCATTAATTGATACAAAGTGGAGTTCCAGCTTTTCATTCCATGGTTAACTGGATCTCCTGAGGAAAATCTCTTAAGGCGTTGTCGTAGCGTTGGATGCTGCAGAAATGCAAGTAAGCCTAAGGGGAAATAAAATGTTAAATTAGATATGACTACCTAAAATAATATGTTGCAATAGCAAGCCATTTACAACACCCCAAAGACTTTTGTTACTTTTAGAAAGAAACAGCTTCTCTTTCCAATGCCTGAACAATAGGAAATGAATTCCTTGACAGTGAAAGTCAGAGGACAAACTTAGCCTTCAAGCCACCACTGAGGACTGAAGTAGGAGTACAGCTTGTAGACAGCTATACAAATCACTAACAAACCTTAATGAATATTGGGTGTGGGCATCAGGGTCCTGTCATTTTTGACACTATGTCCCAAGTAGCTTAAACCCAACACTCAAGGAAAGGTGGAGACCTCATTGGGTCTGTAACATCTGGGATTTTATTTGTCATTTTGGCATACCCCGCAAGCGCAAAAGAAAGAGTAAAAGGGGATTATCTTGACAATGAAATGAGTTACTGAATCTTGTGATAATGAAAAGCAGAAGAATTCTAATGCCTTTCTATAGTCCCTGAGGTAGAGGTGCGTTTATAGTTTTGCAGAAGTAAAACGTAGGCAGGCAGAACAGATGGCCTAGAGTCCCTGAAACATGACACCCCTCATCTCAGAACTGAGTACCACGATTAATCCTGGTCAGATTCCCTCTTATTACTTTATAACAAGGTTCAAAGTTGCTACTGATGAACTGGCGTATCCCTCTTGTTTTACTCTTAAATTGCCTGTATCGATTACTGACTTTTTTCAACAGTGATATTTTTCTGTATATACTGATGGACTATTGAGACATTCAAAAGAAGTAGAATAGGAAGTTTAAAAATTGCACAAGAAATAAGTTAGCAAAAGTAAAATTCTCACAGATTTTTTACAATATAACGTGTCATATTATTTCTCTAATATGGTGGGAAATAAAAACCCTAAATGTATAAGATACTGTCTTGGAGAATAAATCTCTCGTCCTCTTCTTAGAAATCACATGCAGTGGAGAAGAAATCCCACCATACAAATGTTATGCTCCTTGTCAGAATTGTTACCATAATGTATGATTAACTAGAGTTTAGGACAATCATAGGCAATATTAATATTGTTATCTTAGATCTTTTTTTCACACCCTCAAAAAGAGAGGTAAAAAATTAAGCATGTCTTTTGTTTTTTAAAAGAAAAAACCCACTGGGAGATAAATGTTGTTCAGATGTTTACCACGGTTACTTACTCTTTTGTTTAACCAAATTATATTAATGCAGTCTTCTAGGTCTTTCTCTTGGGATACTTAATTTTTTGTGTTTTAAAAGGTGTGTGGGTTTTTTGAAATGTCTTTTAGGTGATTATTGTTCTTCATGTACATTTTTTGTTTTAGTGCTATGTGGTTACTATAGCTGCTTTGGATTCCCGTGGGAAGCCTTTAAAATACATAGGAGAGTAACTTTAGAAATTAAGAAGATAACCACTGGGTTGAATTTCTAATGTGTTAAAAACCGTCTAATAAGCAGCCACCTTAGGATGCTGAGCACTGCCATGTGGTGTGGTGTGGTGAACATGATGTACCTGCCCAGCCTTTCGTAGAGGGAGATGAGCTCATCTGAGAGATAACCATCTCTGACTTTTTCTTCTGATTCATCATCGACCTGAACTCCATTTGAACCTTGTTAGACAAAAAACAAGCAGAATTCCTGGCCCAAACTATAAAATATAATTAAGCCCTTTTGAAATGATGTGTAAAAGAACATTGCTGTACCCCCACTTATAACCACTACCACCACCACAACCAATAAAGTTAAATCAAGCACTGCCTGTAATGGATTAAAATAATAAATGTTCCTGGATTTCAGTGTTTGAAGTACTTGAAGAAAACAGGCTCCCAGCAACCCGGGTAGCTGAATGCAGGAGAGACATTTATTAATGACGAGTTCAAGGATTTGGCCTGTTTAAGATCATTACTTTGTGTTTACTGTGTGTTACACATCTTTTATATTTTTACGCAGCCCACATGTGTCCACATGCAATAATGAAAGCTTTTTTTCCAACAAAAGAATTGTTAATTGTGTAAATGTGGTTCTCTGGGGGAATGTGAAGTCTTCCTAGGACTCTGCTCCTTCTAATGAGAAATCCAGTACAATTATACTCTTCCAAGTATATCCACCTTCAGTCCTGTCTCGAGCTAAATTGGTCTATTTCTTCTATTGTTTTTAGTTACCAAATTCCAAACTTAATCTAGACAACTAGAAAACCGTTGGCCTTAGGTTATATATTTTACAATTGTGTCCCATTGCAGTGGACTTTTTGTATCTTAAGTACCTTTTTATTTCTTCTCCAAAGAGTTTTAACAAAGGTACGGTAAAGAATGATTCTCTAGTTTTAGATACATTTTGAGATAACAAAAATGCTATCAGTTGACATAAAGATATCTCACTGCGAAGTGCTTTTAGAGAAGAAAGTTTCCAGTCTTAGCTGGTAATTAAGTCCTGGAGATCTTAATAGCTTCTCCTCTGTATCCTAATGATAGCCCCTTATAGGTCACTATTAGGTGAAATGGACAAGAACTGTCACAACCCTCGGTGCTAGGACTGTGGAAAAAGATTAGCATTAATCTCTTTCCCCCACTCCACTGAATCTGTGACAGTATTTACTTTTGCCTGTGGTCACAGCAAATTGCCCTCTCATCCACATGAGCCATGAGTAGGCTATTTGCTAGGAAAGTTTCTGGCAAAGCAACCTCGTCAGTGATGAGTGACTAAGGACACATCTTAGATGTTCTTCTGCTCTCTGGCTGGGCTTCTCTGGAACTGTAGGCTATGTTGGCATAACATACTGAGGCCGTGAAAGACAGCTAAGGACAGGAAAAAGCATTTATTCACAACCCTATTGCCAGTTGGAAAAATGAAATTACTAAGAGCTAACTAATAGCAGTAGTTTTTATAGAGCAACCTGGTGCTGGAAGGAGGCAAACAGAATCTGAATCCTAGCCCTGCTACTTACTGGCAGTTGATCGTGGTAAAAGTTACAACACAGCTCATTTCCAAAACGAAGGCAAAAATACTTAATTCACAGGCCTCTTGAAAGGATTAGGTGAAATAATTAACTCGGAGTACTCTACACATTTCTTGGCACAAATTTATTTAATTCCTCTATAAATGTTGGGTTTTTTTGTATCTTCTTTCCCTTCCTTCTCCCCATACCACAGCAATACTAAAGTCATAGATCATGAAATGTATTAGTTTAAAATTATATTAAAGATCATCCTTTTTTAAAAAAGTGTTTATTTACTTTTAAGAGAGAGAGAGTTCCAGCAGGGGAAGGTCAGGGAGAGAGGGAAACAGAGAATCTGAAGCAGGCTCCAGGCTCTGAGCTGTCAGCACAGAGCCTGACACGGGGCTCAAACTCAGGAGCTGTGAGATCATGACCTGAGCTGAAGTTGGATGCTCAACCGACTGAGCCACCCAGGCACCCCAAAGATCATCCTTTTCTTTATCAAGAACCCTCCTTTCCCTTTTCTCTCATAGACCTCATGATCCAAACACATTGCATTTAGGATTAGATAGCTCACGTAACTGTATCAACTTGATATGACTGTAACCAAAAAGAAAAATTTTCGTACATTCCCGAGCCTGTTTTAGATAGATCCAGGATTTCTTTCGGGCCCTTTGAAATACTGAAAATACCTCATGAACTCCCATTACTGTGTGGAACTCCCTCAGGGTCAAAGAACCCTGGGTTGAGGCCCACTGAGCTAGTCCTAACTCCCTCCTTGAGTTAAGGGTGAAAGATTAAGTGATTTGCCCAAGGACATTCTGAGGTGGAATGGGGGCTATACCATGTATCCTGGCTTTCGGTCATCAGTTATACTAGTCTTAAAACACCCGAATTATGCAGATCAAGACCAATCTCTAAACCATTGTAGTAAGTCATTAAGCAAGTCATTTTGCTTTCAACACTGTTTGATTAAGTTTATACCAGTTCTTCCATCCATGCAACTTACTTAAAAAAAAAAAAAATCACAGCAGTTTCCTCATGTAATTAAATTAACCAGCTACTGTATTCCTCTAAGAAACTTCTGAAGTATGTATTTATTGTTGTTCTTTCCTCTGGAAGAAGGTTGTCATATACTTTCCAATATGCACAGTCAGATCTGCCAGTCTGCTGAAGAAAAAAAACAAAACAAAAAACAGAGCCACATGGTCCAATCAAGTTTTATTTTTCTAACAAATTGACACTACTGTGAAAACAGTGAGCATGGCGACAGGTTGGAGAAGAAGGAAGAGGCAAAGTGTATCATCCATTACTCTTCGGTGTTTTTAGTTTTTTTCTAGAACCTAAGAGTTCTAAAACATTTCTCAAAAAATACTTTTCCCAGACAAAGGGCAAGTATAAATAGCCAATTCAGTAGACAGTTTCACCTTTGATGAGTGATTCCCTTTTTCTTTACGTGCAAGAAAAAAAAATCATGTTTCTGCTTGTCATTTTATTATGGCTAAAAGAAGAGGTTTGGGTTAGAGTGGGGGGTGTCAGCTTTTACTCACTGGTGAGTGACTGGGTGAGGGTACCTGGGGATTGGAAATCCCACCCAGGAGAAGTTATCAGATGGGATGGGATACATGTTAGCAATGACCAGTTGGGCTCTTTTTTTGGTGGCTAGGCTTTTTAGTAATTTTGAGAGCACTAGCATCCCTTTCAACATAAACATCAGTATCCATGTAGTTCTCTGACAACTTTGTTATGTTTTGATCCATACATTAATCTTACTCTATAGTTTACTATATTAGTAGGTACAAATATGTAGGCATATTACAAAATAGGAGGTAACTAAGTACAATCTGATCAGCTTACATATTCTGATTAAGAGGGATAAACAAGGGGTTTTTTTCATGGTTAAAATACCCAAATGCCATTTTTACGTACTTCAGCATCATTAGTTGAAGGAACTAGAAATGAGAAGTGTCCTAATCATCTCTCTATGCACCATACTTATAAAATCTTTTTCTGGTCATCTAGTTACTTATGGTCATCTCTTTACAGATCATCTCTTTATAGACCTTTATAAATTTTTTTTCTTCCTCACCTTTTGAGGCACCCTGATGCTTCACTATTATGCAAATTGACCTATAGATGTATCTAACCCATGCTTGCTGATTTTCTAGTAGCCTTAGATTATTTCCAGCTGTATAAAAAAATACCTGGATATGTTTTGCTAGCACATGTCTTCACTGAGTATTCTTTCTCATGACACACGGAAGCATTGATTTAGACTGCGTTTTGCATAGTCAGCATGTAAAGAATAGGAGCCTTACCAAGTGTCTAGGAGAGACTGATGACGTAGGGCTGGCAGCATCTTGTAAACATTCTCCCAAACAAGTGGTTTGCATTTATTAGTCTTGTGAAGGAGTATTTGAAAGGTCATGAAACTACTTGTTCCTTGAACTAAGTTTTTACACTCCGTGAAAAGTATGTCAGGATGCAAAGCAAGCAAGATTATTTGTTTATCGTACCAGTTGTTTCTGAAATTACTTCTCAGTGTTGTTACACCTCATTTAGTTTAATTAAATATCTGCGCGTGGGTTTGCTAGAGCCGAAATTAAAAATACAAACACAGACTTTTGAAAGAGGCCAATGGAATAATCAGGAAGAAAAGCATGCTGTTGAATGGAAGGAGGTAGAAGAGGTTATACACTGGGTCAAAATGACCTAATCACACAATCGCTCAGTGCAGTGTGGGGTCCTCAAATGGATCCTGGAACAGGAAAAGGACATGAGGGGAGAAATGTGAAATTCAAATAAGCTCTATAAATTAATAGTACTGAGGTTAATTTACTGGCTTTTGATAATTGTACTATAGTTTACATACATTGTTAACTTTAAGGGAAGCTGAGTGAACGAGATCAACTTTGCTAAGAGCCTAAAATTATTTCAAAATTAAAGGATTTTAAAAATGACCTGATAAATGATTAAGTAACTTTAATAATATTCATGCTTTCAAAGTGTAAGTGACCATTTAAAATCTAGACTTTCACAGTATATTTCTTTAATTTTTTTCTACTCTCCATACTGTTTCTGGAAATCCAGGGGAAAAATTAACAGTTCAGAAAATCTAAAGGATAACACATCAAACACCTATAGATTTACCAGCTTGGACAAATGTAAACATTTTGTCCTATTTGCAATATGTGCACAGACGCGTGCACGCACACACACACAGATGAACCGTCACAAAACCATTCAGCCTTTTCCAGTGCTAAGAAGATAGCACTTTATAGTTTTTATATGCAATCATTTTGTCCAACAATGCATTAGTTCTCTAAGAAGAAGAATAGTTAGCATTCCTGAACTCAATTTCTCTAGCCATTTATACCAGATTTAAAATGTATAAGTATCCAGTTTACATGAGCTCTGAGTATTCTCTGTGGTCCTGGGATCATGTGTGTGGTGATATATAAGACAAGATTCACTTTATCCCAAGGAAGGTATTTAACATACTTCCTGATGAAAAAACAAAGAGGAGGGGATGATGTCCCATAGGCTGGCTTCTCGCTGAGTGAAAGAAAGGGAAAAGGAAAATTAATAACCCTGTCATGAGTCCCAGGAATTATTTTCATATTTTGTGGTAAAAGTGTAAAGTTTGGCTTACCATTTATAAATGACCCTTTGTGAAATTCATCACCACTCTTTATTAAGTGATCATCATAATTTCTTATTACTGGTCATTTGCGCCAAGATTAAAACCACTTGAACTAACATGTTTTTCTATTATTTTGTTGTAGCTTTTTAAAAATGTAGCAGGAAATGTTCAAAAGGAAACAGATTCTATTTAAAAAAATTTTTAAATGTTTATTTATTTTTGAGAGAGAGACAAAGACAGAGTGCGAGCAGGGGAGGGGCAGAAAGAGAGGGACACATGGAATCTGAAGCAGGCTCCAGGCTCTAGGCTCTGAGCTGTCAGCACAGAGCCTGATGTGGGGCTCGAACCCATGAACCATGAGATCATGACCTAAGCTGAAGTTGGACACTTAAATGATGAGCCACCCAGGCGCCCCCAGAGATTCTATTTTAAACTTAAAAGCTGGTGCTTGTGGATGAACCTTTCTGTGGTACCACAGATCACTGGAACCCCTCATTGAGGAGCAAAGCCACAACAAACTGTATAGCCAGTGTAGTGGGCAAATGGGTACATGGGTATGAGTTAAATCAGCTGCAGAAGCCTCAGGTATGAACCACACCTCATCTCCTTTTAGGTGTATGGCACAAAAGAGCAGACAAAGGACAGAAGGGACCAGGCAGGGCACATTTGTGTCTCCGGTCGTGTGTTTTCTTAATGCCTTTAGACAGTGCCTGTTCTGTGTCCTCACTGCCAACATAAGCATCTTAAATTCTCAGCGCCACCTGTGTGTTTAAACAAGTCCATCATCATTGCTGGTAGACCTGATACAGAGGCAAGTACACACCGTAAAAGGATTACAAAGGTGTAAGAATAGAGTGAGGAGTAGACTAGTGAGGAAAAGAATGAAAGGGAAAAGAACAGAATGAAGAGCGACCTATCAAGCAAATACTTGATCAGAGTGAAAGAATTGAGAGCACAAAGGAGAATAAAAAGTAAAAAAAAAAAAAAAGATTTGTACAATAATGGGGAAGTGTCCCATGTTTTTCAACAGTTCGCTTGCTTAACAGTCAATACTACAATGTTTTTGGGTGTTTCATCCCCTCTAGTACTTCCTGAGATCTCAGAACATGAGGCTGTGAAATTGCTGAGGAAAAATCTGACATGAAAGAAAGCTGCAAATTATTTATTTTACCTTTGTATAGCCAGTATACAGTAGATAACCAGTGAATGTTGAATAATGAATGTATGCATGCATAAATATCAAGGTGGAGGTGATCCTGTATATCCAAAAACCTTACAAGTAGATAGAAGCATGGGAGTAACACTTGCTCAAGAAATTAGGCATGGTTTTTAATACTGTCATAAGAAACTGTTCGTAAAACCATAGGAGTAGAGAAATTCACTGGAATAAGAGATTGGGGGTGGGAGGAAAAATAGAAGACTGTGGATTACCCTTGGCAATCCCTTTAGTTAGAGAATGTATATCAGTTGGGATGCTCTGAGTTATAAGTGACAGAAAACCCAACCTAAGCTGATTTCAGCAGTCTCAAAGGTGAAAAGCTTGGGCCCAGTGCTGTCCTTAGTCATGGCAGAGTCCATTAGATCTCCCTTCTGTGTTACACAGCTGCAGCCTCAGACCCCACACGGTGGCTGCCAGCAGCTCAGGCACCTTCGTTTTGTTAACTTCAAAACCAGGGAGCAAGAGGAAAGGTTACTTTCCTGAAAGTATTATTAGTGTATCTCATTGATTTTCATTGAAATCCATGCTCAGCCCTGAGCCAAATCAAACTCCAGAGAGTATCAAACATGAAAACCAAAAAGTATGGCAAGTTTCCAGCTCTACTAGCCTACATTCTGGAAAAGCAGTCCTAGATTCTGCTATTGCTGAACTAAAGCTACACCTGCCTCAACTGCAAGGTCTCTGTATCTCAGGCACATGGTCTCCTCCCGCCTCCTCACTGCTCACCTGAGTCTGACTGGCTTTCTTTCCCCTTATTGCAGGCTCCCAAACATTGGCCTGACCATTGGCTTCCGACTTCTGGGCCATTTTCCTGAGGTTACAGTCCCTACCTTTATCTCTGTTCTCCCGAGAATTCTAAGTATCCTATTCTCCCTACCCGAGCAAAAAAGAATAGGATTTGTAGGACAGCAGTGAGGTGTTCATATGTTTAAGCTGTCAACATTTCGATATTTGTTTATAATAATTCAAGTTCAGAATTTTTCTCACATCCTTCCTCACCCCAGTCAATAAATACTTCTAATCGTATAACTTAGGGGAATTAAGAAGAACCTTCCATCAATCTTACTTGAGTTCTTCTTTGAGAAGAGATAGGCACTTTCTGAGGAATATACATAAGATATGATGATGCAGATTTTGTCATCCCAGTACTAGATATTTTAGGCAAAACCTCAGCAACTAATTTAGACAGTACAATAGCAGTATTTTGAAGTAGTTCCTACATAGTAGAAATATCTGGTAAGATCCAAATTCTGTTTAAATTAAGTTCTACAGAGATTTTTATCATATGCTTAAAAATACCTGTGTATAAGTGAAAGCTGTTATAGAGTGAGAAAAGTAATCTCATTCATCTATACACTCCAGACAAAATGTCAAGCCCATTCTTAACGAGACTCCTAGAGATAAATATTAGCCCTTTCTTTTGATAGTCTTTTCTTTGATAATTACCTTTGCTCCCATGAAGTTGTCCTTTATGTCTTAGTTCTTTTTCTTTGATTTTGACCACGTCAAAGTGATATTTTAGGAATGATTAGAAATAACATATTAGAAGAGGTACTTGGCAGGTTTTTCACTCTCATAGGAAGAGATACAAATAAGCAAAGGAAGAAGGCTAGAAACCACTCTGTGGTGCTGGATTAGAACCAGAGGTATCAATGTGAATTCATGATTTTTAATATATTTTCTGGTGGATAGATAGATACAGAAAAATATAGATGTGTGTGTAAACATGGCTGATACACACACACACTTCTTAGCCCTCTCTGCTCAGACAGCCTGGAAGCAGTGACACCCTAGTAGCAATGAGCATACCT
Organism: Prionailurus viverrinus; assembly: GCF_022837055.1. NCBI lineage: Eukaryota > Metazoa > Chordata > Mammalia > Carnivora > Felidae > Prionailurus > Prionailurus viverrinus. The sequence goes on from NC_062578.1 coordinate 46,057,006, forward strand.
ACCACCCAGATTTTGTTTTCTAGATACCATTCTTCAGCAAAAGAAACCCAGGCTCTTTAGAGAAATGGAGGTTGCCAGAGATGAGATAGGAAAAATATAAGATAAGCCTAAAACATCATAGATGGCCAGAAAATTAAAAAGTTCTCAAAAAATGATGGGAGAGTATCAAAAGGACACAGGACCCAACTTGAAGGAGTTCTCAATGCCCAAAGCTGGTTCAATTTAGGCAACAAAGTAAATGATAGTATTAGATTATAACTCATAACATAAAAGAAATACCTATGAGTCCATACGCATACAAATAAATAATTGAATTAATAAATGGGGTAGAAGGGACAGTTCTTTTTACCACAGAATGCTAATTAAGAAATGTAGAAGAATAAGAAAAATTGGAAATCAACATTATCACATACCACAGTAATAATCATTGCATGTAAGAGCCATCAATGGATGCTAAAACATGAGTGGGTAAAAGTTTGATGTAAAAGAGGATACATTCATGGTCTTCCTGTATCTCCCCAAGATATTTGTTATTTTCAAATGGAAAAATAGCAACATTACAGTGACAAAACCTGGCAGACACCACTTTAGCCATGTGATCAGAGTTAATATTGCCAATAGTAAAACATCAACATCACTCCAATATGTTACACTGAGAAGGGCATCACTTCTCTGGGATTCTTGCCAAAAACATAACTTAATTCTAATGAGAAAACATCACATAAACTCAAATTGAGAGACATTCTGCAAGTAATTGGCCTGGGCTATTCAAGAGCATCAGGGTCATTAAAGACAAAGAAGGCTGGAGGATCGGTCACAGATTAAAGGAGACTAAGGAGACTTGGCAGCTAAATTCAGTGGGGATCTTAGTTGGCATCCTGAGCCATAAAAAGGACATTAGTGAGGAAAATGGGAAAATTTACATAAGATCTGTAGATTACTTAATAGTATGATATCAGTGTTCATTTCCTGATTTCAGTATTTCTGCTATGGTTACACAGCTGGATGAGGAGTATATGGGAACTCTATATTTTTGCAACTTTTAGGTGATTCTAACATCACTTCAAAATAAAAAGTTTTGTGTGATTTCTTTTAGAGGAGGGGGACTTGGAATGGATGGTTTCTTTTTTTTTTTTTAATGTTTATTTATTTTTGAGAGAGAGACAGACAGAGTATGAGCAGGGAAGGTGCAGAGAGAGAAGGAGACACAGAATCCGAAGCAAGCTCCAGGCTCTGAGCTGTCAGCACAGAGCCCGACACAGGGCTTGAACTCACAAACTGTGAGATCATGACCTGAGCCAAAGTTGGACACCCAAGTGAGTGAGCCACCCAGGCGCCCCCTGGAATGGATGGCTTCTAAGGCTTCCTCCACTCGGCCTTATTATTCTAGGACACAGTGATGCAAAATGAAAAATGGCAGAAATTTCAGCACTTTTCTGTTTTGTCTGTCAATTAAGAAATATGTTGAGACAGATGAAAGTAGGAACAGATTGTAAACTGACAACTCAGTTTGGTGGGATATATCCTGAAGAGCTACTGTTGTTCCCAGCACTATACTGAGTACGATGGTCTTTGCCTCCGGGATGGTCAGTGTACCGGAGCTTGAATATGATGTGGTCTTCCCTGTTAATCACTTAGCTTACCAAAGTCTCTCTTCCTAGATGTTTTAAAATAATGGAGATGGATTAGAATGATATAGAAAGTAAGTCTTGAGATAAGAGAACAAGAGCCCCCAAAGTGGACCCTGAGATTTTTTTAATCTGGGGGTCTGACAAGGCAATGAGAAACATTCAATAAGATAAGCAACTTAGAAGGCCTTTGGAATTAAACATTTTGTGTATGAGGAACCAATAGAATATTCACATTAAGATTACTGTGAGATAATTGGGTATTTCACTCTAGGGCAGAATGGAGATACATATATTTGGGAATAAAGAGAAATGTAATTCTGGCATTCCCTTAATAGTATTTGCCAGATGATTGTACTGAATCAAGCCTATACTTTCATAATCCCGTTATGACAATTTTCTCAGTAATAAATTGGTATGTTTCATTTAGCAGATATTTACTGTTAAGTAAATATTTCAGAAAATGTCAGGAAGTTACGACATGAGTTCTAAACTCCCATCAATGGAGATGATTTTTGGTTCTTGGGTATTTGGGGGCCTGTTTCTTTTTTCTTTTTTTTTTTTTTTTAATTTTCTGTGTCATTTTTTCTTTAAGTGAGGTATAGCAGTGAATCAAGAAAATTGTGTCAATGAAATGGAAGTCTTAGTGCCAGAATATAGTGGAAAAATTTAAGAAATTGATTTTTACCATCCTAATTGTTAACAAAAGTCTTAGCCCTAACTTATGTAGGTGTGATGTCTTCCATGGAAGATTAGAAGTTCTGTATCTTATTTCTGCAGTAGGAGCATACAACCTATATGAAGTTTTCAAGTCTCCACAGAATTGGAAAGTCAATGTGGGCACTGTACTTTGAAACGTGTATACTGTGGGCCGAAGGTGTTTTTTAATCTTTCATCTCTTTTAAGGATCAAATATCATTAGAAAAATAAGCCATGGGCATTACAAACGTGGTCTGGTGAAATTCAATATTCACAATGACAATTCAGAATATGAACTCCTTGGGGGAAAGTTAACCCACCACTCTAACTTTGCATCCAAATATCTTAAAGTGTGCCATTGGTTTTATGAAAAGGTTTTGATCTACACTTCTAGTTTAAGTTCAAAAGAAAACCTATATTTTAAAGTGTATTCTTTTTCTGAGTCTATTGACTTTGAACTATAGCATATAGTTTTTCTCATAAATCTAACCTGCCACTATCTGTTTTTAAGACTTTGTAAACTTCAAGTGGTTATGATGTGTGAAGTTTGGATTAAACTAAAATTTTTAGAAAACACATGTTATATATTTTGATTGTTTTGAATTTTAACATGGGCCAGTCAAAAGCTTGAGTGTCTAGCAAAGTAATATACTATACTCTATTACTATAAGAAATCACAGAAAATTGCCCTTTCCCATCGTGTTAACAATAGACCAATGAAGCAGCTGTTCTTATTCTTAATGTAGTTGTTTGAAAAACTTGAACAATTTAATGAAAATGTCTCTACTCATAAAACTTAAAATGCTCACACATGGAAAAAGTCATAATGTTTTGGCAAATATCTCTTTGTTAGGAATGTGAATGAGGTATACCTGCTTCATAACTAGAATTCTGTGTAAGTGGTATAAAAATGTGGGGAGAGGCCAACTGAAAAAGAAGACTTTGACAAAGGATGAAGGAAAGCTCTTTAAAAATGTAGATAGTTCTTGCTCAAACATATTTTTTGACAAGGAATAATTATAATATGTACCCCTCTCTTGTTTTCTCTAGGTGTAATTCTTGGGTCATCATTTCTACTCAGCATAAATGATTTTCTGCTTAAAACAAGTCTCAGAGAAAGAAATCGGATTCTGATAGGACCATGCTGTGCTACTGTCAATCTGGAAGCTAAATGGTGTAAACACAGTGGCAATCCAGGCCCAGAACAGTCCACACCAAAAATATCCATTGATTTAAGAGGAGGTCTGCTACAGGTCTGTGGGGTTGGCCACAATTTTCTCCTAAGTTTTCAACTAGCCTTTGTTCATTTGTTTTGTTTTTGTTTTTGTTTTGAGAGAGAACGCGTGTAAGTAGGGGAAAGGGGAAGAGGGAGAGAGAGTCTTAAGCAAGCCCTGTGCAGGGCTAGATCTTAGAACCGTGAGGTCATGACCTGAGCCAGAATTAAGAGTTGGACGCTTAACAGACTGAGCCAACAGTCTGGGCCAACCAGACTGGGGCGTCCCCCAGTCCCCAGGAGTCCCCACCTTTGTTCATTTTTTTAACTGTTACACTAAATTTTGGTATGGTGAAGAAGAGTATTATCCGATTGATTTCTCATTAAGGTTTTTTAACAGCTTTATTGAGATACAACTCACATACCATACAATTCACCTAATTAGAGTGTATGATTCAGTGGTTTTCTAGCATATTCCCAAAGGTGTGTGATCATCACTACAATCCATGGTAAAACATTTTCACACACACACACACCCTCACAACCCTGTACCCATCAGCATTCATTCCCCATTACCCTCTAATCTCCTCTCTAGGTCTAGACTACTAATCCATTTCTGTGTCTACGTATCTGACTGTTCTAGACAATTCATGTAAGTGGAGTCAGACAATATGTGATCTTTTGTGACTGGCTTCTTTCATTTAGCATAGTGTTTTCAAGGTTCATCCATATCGTAGCAGGTACCAGTACTCCATTCCTTGTTATGGACCAAATAACATTCCATTTTATGGACATACCACATTTTATTTATCCATTCATCAGCTGATGGATACTTGGGTTCTTTCCACTTCAGGCTATTATTATGAATGATGCTGCTAGGAACATTTGTGTACAAGTTTTTGTGTGAACATACATTTTCATTTCTGTTGGATATGTTACTAGGAGTAGAATTGCTGGGCCATTAAACTTTTTCTGATTACAGACTTTTCTAATTACAAAAGAGTCAACTTGTTTCCAGCAGAGTGTCATCAGCAATATGTAAGAACCATTTGCTAATCAGGTTCCTTAGATATTATAAACACCTGATGGTTAATACTTGACATACATTCAATTGCAGTTTTTTAAGCATTTGATTTACAGCCACGTATGGCCTGTGTGAGGGTATTCAACTCATTCCTTGGTAACTTTCTATTTGGTTAGATGTGAATGTATTCTTTATACGATTTCATGTCCCCCGAGTTTGACATAAATCCAAATATCTTGAGAAATCCATAATTACAGAAAATGGAAATGACTAATTTGTTAATAATGGAGATATATTATATATGAACTTCTTGTTTTCATCTAAAAGTTGTATTGCCTCAACTCTTTCACCAGTTTTCTTACTGACATGGAGCTAGATGTGGAAAGATCCTAATAAGTTTTTGCTTAGTATTGCTCTGGAAATTTTGGGCATCCATCAGAAACCTTCATGTATTTAACAATAAGCATGTATTAACATAAGTTAATAACAATATTAACTATATTGTCATTTTCCCAAGACAGCAAAGTAACTCCACATTAAAATCAACAATAAGACAAAAATATAGTATATCATCTCTACATTAGGAAGTCGCTCTCTCAACAGTTTAAAGCCTAGAGTGTAGTGTTCAGTTCCCCAGCTCGACTTTCCACTTATTTCTATTTTTCAGTATCCAATAAAACTAACATTGATGAGAACAAAAGTAGACTTAATATCATATCTCTTGCCTTCATTTCTGATGCCTTAATTCCAGAAAGCAGGACCTAAACTTAGGAAACTTACCCACAGGTATAGGGTTATTTTTTTCCTACTTTATATATTTTTTCATGTTAAACTGGTTCTCTTAGAAATAATGGTTGTATTGCCTTTATCTAATATCTTCAGAAAAATAGAACAGTGTTGAAATGTTGAGTCCTCTGACATTAATCACTGCTACCCACTGGTCACACTTCTGTTATATACTAATACTCTTCACATGCAGAAAAAGAGAATTTCATCCTCTTTATTACAGGAAACACCAAGGCCTTTGTTCTAAAACTCTACTGTACCTCCTATATGGTTAATTCTCAGGGGTTGTGGAATACTATATGTTGGCACATTCTCACTAAACACAGAAGTTGGGAGGCTTCTGAGTTCAGGTGCACTGAGCACCTTCCCTCTCTTTTTCTCTGACAAGTAAAACTGCAAAGAAAGGAACCCTCTAATTAAGATGTGTTTATTTAATCTCATGACAAAATGTAGGAAGCTATTCCACGAGGTTTTTATTATTACTTTATTAACATTTCGGCCTAGATCTTCAGTGCCTTCTCTCGGACCTCAATAGATATTGTTTTCTCTCTTAGCTAAGTTAGCTCATAAAAATGACCTTGCATTAACATAATTTCTTTGGTAATTCAGCATTGAAAATTGATGGATATTCACACAATATATGATGTAATGGATTTCTTGTTTTTATATATTTACTCAGGTAATAGAATTTCATCCTGTAGGTCAATGACTTCTTAGAAATTATAGTTTAGTTATTGTCAATAATTAAATTGAGCATAATGACGTCCCGCATTAATTCAAGTATGATTGTGCCTAATTATCCTCATGAAATGTTTGTATTTAAAAGCTACTAATTTTTTCATATGATTTTTAAAGGTTTTCTGGGGTCAAGAACATTTGAATTGTTTAGTTCTTCTACATGAATTACTCAACGGATACCTTCACGAGGAGCGAAATATTGCAGTGCACGTTCCTGAAGCAGTGCCACAAATGCCCTCTCCTATAGAAAAGAACCAGATGTTTAAAAGTGAACAGAGTTCAGATGACCTACGGACAGGCCTATTCCAGTATATACGAGATGCTGGTAAGTAGCAACAGCTTCATTATGAGGGAGAGTTTTTAACTGCACATTCACTGAGTAACACATCAAGATCACTGGAAAAGTACATTAATACCTGCAGTACAAGAATAGTACATTACCACTCATTCTCTTAAGGGAAAGTTCTTAATTTGTTCCTGTCTCAAACCACATAAAAATGTAAAACTGATCAACCAGCCTTTTATATTCTTGTATCTTCCTAATTTTCTCTTTCTGTAAGAAATCCACATGTTCCCTTCCAAAAGCATACAAATAATTATCTTTTCACTTAACAGAACCTTTAAAAATGCCTGGTGTCTATGAAGTCTTGTTTTACAATGAAACCGAAGATAGCCCAGGGATGATGTTATGGAGATATCCGGAACCTAGAGTGCTCACCCTTGTACGGATAACTCCCGTGCCCTTCAACACCACAGAGGATCCAGATATTAGCACAGCAGACCTTGGCGATATGCTACAGGTAGGTTGTGACTATTCATTTTTAAATAAAAGCAGTGGAAAAGTACTGATTAGGTACTAGGAAAAAAAGATTAGAGCATACCTATTTTTTCCATTGGTAGCATCAGGGAAATACACAATATATGTATGTATGTACGTATGTACATACATACACACACACATATATATGTACACATATAGATTTAGAAATTTTAGAAATTTTAAAATAGGGAATAATGTAATTCAGATTTATGATACATGCCAATTTTGGGAGCTCTCCATTCCACTTTTAGACCTTTTGTAGGTAGGTTATGTTACATAGTCTAACTGTAACAGGACAGGTGTCATTCAGTTCAATACACATTTTTTATTTTTATTTATTTTTTTGTGTGTGTGTATTTTATTTTATTTATTTTTTTTTATGAAATTTATTCACAAATTGGTTTCCATACAACACCCAGTGCTCATCCCAAAAGGTGCCCTCCTCAATACCCATCACCCACCCTCTCCTCCCTCCCACCCCCCATCAACCCTCAGTTTGTTCTCAGTTTTTAACAGTCTCTTATGCTTTGGCTTTCTCCCATTCTAACCTCTTTTTTTTTTTTTTCCTTCCCCTCCCCCATGGGTTCCTGTTAAGTTTCTCAGGATCCACATAAGAGTGAAACCATATGGTATCTGTCTTTCTCTGTATGGCTTATTTCACTTAACATCACACTCTCCAGTTCCATCCACGTTGCTACAAAAGGCCATATTTCATTTTTTCTCATTGCCACATAATATTCCATTGTGTATATAAACCACAATTTCTTTATCCATTCATCAGTGGATGGACATTTAGGCTCTTTCCATAATTTGGCTGTTGTTGAGAGTGCTGCTATGAACATTGGGGTACAAGTGGCCCTATGCATCAGTACTCCTGTATCCCTTGGATAAATTCCTAGCAGTGCTATTGCTGGATCATAGGGTAGGTCTATTTTTAATTTTCTGAGGAACCTCCACACTGCTTTCCAGAGCGGCTGCACCAATTTGCATTCCCACCAACAGTGCAAGAGGGTTCCCGTTTCTCCACATCCTCTCCAGCATCTATAGTCTCCTGATTTGTTCATTTTGGCCACTCTGACTGGCGTGAGGTGATACCTGAGTGTGGTTTTGATTTGTATTTCCCTGATAAGGAGCGACGCTGAACATCTTTTCATGTGCCTGTTGGCCATCCGGATGTCTTCTTTAGAGAAGTGTCTATTCATGTTTTCTGCCCATTTCTTCACTGGGTTATTTGTTTTTCGGGTGTGGAGTTTGGTGAGCTCTTTATAGATTTTGGATACTAGCCCTTTGTCCGATATGTCATTTGCGAATATCTTTTCCCATTCCGTTGGTTGCCTTTTAGTTTTGTTGGTTGTTTCCTTTGCTGTGCAGAAGCTTTTTATCTTCATAAGATCCCAGTAATTCACTTTTGCTTTTAATTCCCTTGCCTTTGGGGATGTGTCCAGTAAGAGATTGCTACGGCTGAGGTCAGAGAGGTCTTTTCCTGCTTTCTCCTCTAAGGTTTTGATGGTTTCCTGTCTCACATTTAGGTCCTTTATCCATTTTGAGTTTATTTTTGTGAATGGTGTGAGAAAGTGGTCTAGTTTCAACCTTCTGCATGTTGCTGTCCAGTTCTCCCAGCACCATTTGTTAAAGAGGCTGTCTTTTTTCCATTGGGTGTTCTTTCCTGCTTTGTCAAAGATGAGTTGGCCATACGTTTGTGGGTCTAGTTCTGGGGTTTCTATTCTATTCCATTGGTCTATGTGTCTGTTTTGGTGCCAATACCATGCTGTCTTGATGATGACAGCTTTGTAGTAGAGGCTAAAGTCTGGGATTGTGATGCCTCCTGCTTTGGTCTTCTTCTTCAAAATTCCTTTGGCTATTCGGGGCCTTTTGTGGTTCCATATGAATTTTAGGATTGCTTGCTCTAGTTTCGAGAAGAATGCTGTGCAATTTTGATTGGGATTGCATTGAATGTGTAGATAGCTTTGGGTAGTATTGACATTTTGACAATATTTATTTTTCCAATCCATGAGCAGGGAATGTCTTTCCATTTCTTTAAATCTTCTTCAGTTTCCTTCATAAGCTTTCTATAGTTTTCAGCATACAGATCCTTTACATCTTTGGTTAGATTTATTCCTAGGTATTTTATGCTTCTTGGTGCAATTGTGAATGGGATCAGTTTCTTTATTTGTCTTTCTGTTGCTTCATTGTTAGTGTATAAGAATGCAACTGATTTCTGTACATTGATTTTGTATCCTGCAACTTTGCTGAATTCCTGTATCAGTTCTAGCAGACTTTTGGTGGAGTCTATCGGATTTTCCATGTATAATATCATGTCATCTGCAAAAAGCGAAAGCTTGACTTCATCTTTGCCAATTTTGATGCCTTTGATTTCCTTTTGTTGTCTGATTGCTGATGCTAGAACTTCCAGCACTATGTTAAACAGCAGCGGTGAGAGTGGGCATCCTTGTCGTGTTCCTGATCTCAGGGAAAAAGCTCTCAGTTTTTCCCCGTTGAGGATGATGTTAGCTGTGGGCTTTTCATAGATGGCTTTTATGATCTTTAAGTATGTTCCTTCTATCCCGACTTTCTCAAGGGTTTTTATTAAGAAAGGGTGCTGGATTTTGTCGAAGGCCTTTTCTGCATCGATTGACAGGATCATATGGTTCTTCTCTTTTTTTTTGTTAATGTGATGTATCACGTTGATTGATTTGCGAATGTTGAACCAGCCCTGCATCCCAGGAATGAATCCCACTTGATCATGGTGAATAATTCTTTTTATATGCCGTTGAATTCGATTTGCTAGTATCTTATTGAGAATTTTTGCATCCATATTCATCAGGGATATTGGCCTGTAGTTCTCTTTTTTTACTGGGTCTCTGTCTGGTTTAGGAATCAAAGTAATACTGGCTTCATAGAATGAGTCTGGTCAACACACATTTTTTAAATACCTACTGTGTGCTCACAGTCTTAAGCATTTCTAGAACTGCTTTATGAAATAAAATATGTCCACATAAGGCCAGAATGGATGACTCAGTTTTCATCTTCATTTCCAGAGCTAGTCTTAGGTTTCAGGTAGGCTGGTAGGAAAACCATCTAACCAGTGATCCTATTCCATATGATTTTGTGAAAATTGTTGCTTGTCAGTTCTCTAAGTTTAATATAAATGTCACTGTGGATATCACTACATTATCATTCTACTTATTAATATCCTACAGATCTTCATTTCTCCAAAAATTTGTTTTCCTCTTAGTTTTCCACCTGTTACTAGATCACACAACCATCTACTCAGAGCAGTGAGTCTCTCTATTTCCTTCACTCCCCACATCTAATTCATCAACAAGTCCTTTCAGTTCTGCCTCCAAAATAGGTCCCTATTCCATCTACTTCTCTCTTTTTACTGGTACAACTCTAGTCCAGGCTACCACCTTTCTGTTCCCTGCTACAGTAGCTTCCTAATTGGTCTCAATGATTCCATTCTTGACTCCCTGTAATGCATTTTCCATACAGCAGCTAAAGTGATCTTTTTAAAATGTAGATCAGGTCACATCAGTCCCCTAAACCTGTTGGTGCCTTCCTCTACTTCTTAGAACAAAATTGAACCATCTTGCTATAACCTGTAAGGACCTCTGATCTGTGCCCTGTCCACCTCTCTGACTTGGTCTCATACCAGGCTCCCCATTTCTCACTGTGCTCCAGCCATACTGGCCTCTTTTTTCTCTTTGAGCATACCACCTGAGAGTCATTTCTGTTGCTCTGTTCCCCAACTTTGTTAGTCAGGTACCAGCTCAAATGTCTTATTGTGGCTGGTTCACACTTCTTTATTCTAAATTACATTACCTTGTTTTACTTTCCTCATAGCTCTTACTGCTATTTAGAATTATTGTATGCATTTATTTATTTACTTGCTCATGGTCTTTCTCTCTCCACCATTAGAAAATAAGCTTCTTGTATTTCTTCATCACTTTTATCCAGCCCTTGGTACACAGAGATACTCACCAATTTTTTTTAATGACTACTCTATACTTAACAAATAGGAAAAATTCAAGATTCATTATTAACATGATGGCATGTTAGCATATTAACATTAACATATGCTTATTTAATTCTTGTTTAAATTCCTGATTATAATATATTTAGTCAGATATTCATCTTCTGATTTGGTAACAATAAAATGTGTTACCATTTTGTCAAGTGAACTTGAGTGTGCAGAACTATCTGATTTGCTAAGATGTCAACAGTCTCTACTTTGACTTTTTTTCTTATGAGAATTTTTAAAATCTGTCTTAGCAACTCTACTTTGATTCTTTAAATTCTTCAATTTGTTTCCTCTCCTATTAAGATCATATTCATGATTATCTTCTCTACCAGCATTCTTGGATTATTTTTGCTAAGTAAAATAGCAATATCTTTTTTTATAATTTTTTTAATGTTTATTTATTTCTGAGACCGAGAGAGACAAAGCATGACGAGGGTGGGGTTGGGGGGCCCGGAGGGAGAAGGAGACACAGAATCCAAAACAGGCTCCAGGCTCTGAGCTGTCAGCACAGAGCCCAATGCAGGGCTCGAACCTATGGACCGTGAGATCATGACCTGAGCCGAAGTCACACACTGAACCAACTGAGCCACCCAGGCACCCCCAATAGCAATATCTTTGAATACTCCTGTCTTATGAGAATCATCCAGATGCAGAACATCTTTAGTATTTTCAATCAAAATGAAAAGTTTTGCATCATGTAAGGGCTTCTCTCTAACTGCTTTTAGGGTTCATAGTTATAACTACATGTTAATACATTAACTATTGGTGGTAGTGTTGTGCCAGTTGTATTGCATAAGGCATGTGAGATAGTAAGTACATTCACCGATGACATGTTCCTTATCTTCGCACTGACAGTAGAGAGGCATTATGGTTCAGAGGATGAACTCTAGCCAGAATGCCTGGGTTCAAATTCTGACGCTGCCACTTGCATACTATGTCACCTTCGACAAGTAACTTAATCCCTCAGCCTCAGGTTTTTTGTTTTGCTTTTTTTCCATCAATAAAATGAGGCTATTGGTAATGTGATGATTAGAGGAATTAATGTTTGAAAGACACATAGAATAATGCCTGACACATAGTGTGTGCTATTTAAGTGTGAATACTACTAATTACTACCATGATGATAATTGTCAAAAGTTTTTTTTTTTTATCAGGTATAAGCATAGGCTAGACCAAGCTAGACCAAAGCGAGTAGGGGCTGATGATTCTGCAGTCAGCTGGCATAGTCCAGAAGATCTGGGATAGTTCCCGGGTCTAGACAGTGGACTTGTTACATAAGCAAAGCAATGCACAAAGGAACCTTGGCAGGTTGCAGCAAGCAAAGAGTTGGTATCAGAGGGTTTCTGCCATATTTCACATCTTGTTGGAGAGATGGGAACTGAGATGGGGTCATAGTGCAAAGACGAGGATGCTGGTCTAAGAACCAAGAGAGGGTTGACCTACTATAAGTTGAAAGGGAGAGTTTGATCCCAACATTAAGAAGGAATGCGTAGAATTTGATAACTGGGATAGAAGAATAAAGCAGGACTGGCGGAAGGTTGCCATACTGCTGACATGCTGGTCTGATCCTTATGTTCGCCTGACTAGGAGCAGAATTTGCCCAAAGGGTTGGGGTAAGCCTCATTTGTAGAAATACCTCTTGGGGTTGCAATCTTAGAACTATACAAACTATTTTGTTTCTTTGGAGCTTCTGTTGAGAACAGAAAATATGTTGCATGAATCATAGCTTTGATTCAATATGACAGCTTTTTCCCTGAGCACTTGCAGTGCCAGACCTTGGGCTTGCTCCTGGGGATACAGCTCCTCAACTGAACACTGAAATTAATGTTATTTACCTTTCAGAGATATTGCAAGAATTGAATGAAATTTTATAGCTAAAACAAATAAATGCCTTACACATAGTGAGCCTTCAACAAATGTTAATTTCTTTCCCTCCATTCCTCCCTCATAAGCAAATGCCTGGACCACTAAAAGAACCTTCTAAATAGAATTCCAGCCTTCAGTCTTTCTTCCTTCATGCAATCCTACTAAGTTCTTAAAGGAACAAGTGGATTATATCACTTCTTTGAGAAAACCTTTCAGTGATTCAGTCTCCCTAGTAGACTGACCTTGAGGGCCCTGCATAACCTCCCTAGTCCCCACCCAGCTTTAGCTTTCACTCCATTACACGTGATCTACCTTCTAGTCAGACATCTATTCAGCATTTACCAAACCTATCTGTGACAGCCTGACTTCCATACCACTTCCTTCACTTGAATCTCCCTTCTCTCCTTGAAATCCTACCTATACTTCCAAACACCCGCTGTGCCCTCTACTCCTTGAAGCCTTGCCTGGAAACCATCTCCAAACATAGTACCCTCTTCCTCTGTAGTCCTGTGACACTCCACAGCACCACTTTTATGCTATTTCTCACCTTATCCTTCACATTTTAACTATGTGTTCATATCTTGTCTCGTAAATTGTAGTTTCCAATGGCAGTGATCATATCAAATTTGTCATTATGTCCCTTATAGTATCTACTGCAGTGGAGATGCATCAAATGGATGCGTGAATGTCCATGTTCCTATTTTGTATTGCTCAAAAATATTACATTGTTTGTCATTATTTTATGGAGCTGTTGAATGAGTTTGGGTTTTACAAACTGAATTATGTCAAGATGCATTGTGTTATGCTTCAGTGGTATTATCTACGGTAAACACACAGTCTAATGTCATTACGTTACATAGGCTCTTGGTGAGATCACTGAATATACTGCCAAGCCCACTGCCCCCTGGACAGAGGCTAGTTCTTAAATATAAAGATAAGTTAATCTCTTTGGTTTTAAGCCTAAAAACAGAAATCAAGTTTGGTTGACTTTTTCCTTGAGGATCATTTAGTTCATAAAAAACTGACCTTATAAAGTTCACTTAGATAGAACCCTCAGATCTGTCCATTTATGTATGTTTCCATGATTGATAATAGGATTTATAAACAGGCTCCCCATATGAGTTTATGGAATTTATTTTGTAATTGTAATGAAAAATATGGAAAACATGTTTATAGTATTAAATCAAACGAACCATAGGTTCTGAATAAAGACCCTGAAATTAATGTTCACAGAAAGCAAAGGGAGCTTATTTTCTGGTCAGTTCATAGTTTTTATCATGTGAAATTTTAAGTATTAGTAGTATACTTAGGTATTAATAAAATTACAACCTGTAGGGTAGAGTAATGCCATCAACCTAGAAGGAATTTTGTATCATCTTAAATGAGGTTAAATATCAGAATTTCTGGCACTATGTATTCTAAGTTTTCCTTTCCTCGTCCTATTGTTTTCACTGCCTATTTGGGATTCAATTTTGGAAATACAGATATACCCAGATTGTAAAATTTTAATCCATTTTTGGAGTAAAATTGACAATGGATGTTTTCATTCTCACACAGATCTGTCATGGTGCTTATTCTCTTCTCTCGGTAATGCATTCTGTTTCATATTTATTTTCACTTATGTGTTGCACTAAATTTTTAGGTGTATTCATTTGGTATGTGAGAATAGGCCAAACTAAATATCATCTTTCTTTGAAGATTTTAAGAGTAAAAGCTTGAGCATTACAATTCAAGACAAACACTAAGGGGATTGAGATCACTGAAGCAATTTACACAGATGGGAAGCAAAGTGAAAGAAGTAAAATGGTGGAAGTTAAGTTCTGTATTGAGTACAATGCAGACTAAAAGGAAAGATGTAAAGGCTAAAGTTGGGAATTCCTTTAATGCAAGAAACATCTATGGTGTACATCAGATTCCTGGCGTGCAAGTCAGAGGAGAAAGAAAGAAAATGTTTAAGTAGCTTGAGGAAAAGTTAACACAGGTTCACAAAACTTTACACTAGAAGAATTCGATACTTAGATTCAAATCTATACCTTCAGAAAATATGAATGTAGTATGGAGCTCCCTCAAAAAACTAAAAATAGAACTACCCTACGACCCAGCAATTGCACTACTAGGCATTTATCCATGGGATACAGGTGTCCTGTTTTGAAGGGACACATGCACCCCCATGTTTATAGCAGCACTATCAACAATAGCCAAAGGATGGTAAGAGCCCAAATGTCCATCGATGGATGAATGGATAAAGACAATGTGGTATATATACAATGGAGTATTACTCGGCAATCAAAAAGAATGAAATCTTGCCATTTGCAACTACGTGGATGGAACTGGAGGGTATTACGCTAAGTGAAATTAGAGGAAGACAAAAATCATATGACTTCACTCATATGAGGACTTGAAGACACAAAACAGATGAACATAAGGGAAGGGAAACACAAATGATATAAAAAGGGGGAGGGGGACAAAACAGAAGAGACTCATAAATATGGAGAACAAACTGAGGTTACTAGGGGGTTGTGGGAGGGGGGATGGGCTAGATGGGTAGGGGGCACTAAGGAATCTACTCCTGAAATCATTGTTGCACTATGCTAACTAATTTGGATGTAAATTTTAAAAAATAAAAAATAAAATTAAAAATAAATAAATAAGAAAAAGAAAAAAATGAATATAATTAAGAAATGACAAGATAAACATCTCTGTTACTTGTATTTCCAACCTCATACCATTTCTCACCCACAAATACTTATTTAATGTCCCCTGAATATAGCGTAGGTTACTACAGGGTATAGACAGTGAGGATATAAAGAGATAAATCTGTCCCTGCTCATACAGGGTTTATCATCTACTTGAAAATAGAGGGCATAATTGCATATGCAAACACATAAGGTGGAATAGTTGAATAAAAAGGTAAGCCCGCACATTCATATAGGAGGAATCATATAACTTGGGGAATTCTGGCATCTGAAAAGTAAATTGAATTAATGGGGACAAAAAGAATTAATTTGTTACTAAAGCTGTATGATTTCATAGCACTTTCTCAGTAAAAAGGCATTTTCAAGCATCAGAATTTAGTGCAGAATTCTTCCATGAAAAAAACATGACTAGAGTCCATAAACGATATCTTCACAAGGATGACAGAAAGAAAAAAGACAAAAGCAAGCTGTGTCATTTGTTTATTTCTGGTGGAGAAGGAGAAAAGCAAGCCAAAGAAATCAGTGCACTCACGTCCAATTCGCTTTTGTTTATTCAGTTCAAAAGTCATGGAAATTAGTTTTTAAAGTAACGCTAATATGATTATAAAAATCAAAGTGAAACCACATTGGAAGAATAATGAAAAAATTGCATACTTGGAAACCAAGGAGAGAATCGAAATGGTTGAGATCTGGGTTATTTTTGCTCCAATGTGTTATGATCATTTATCTTTTACACCCAGAAATGTGTTAGGTGCTTTGCACAATAACCTCCTTAAATCTCATTCTATTCTGTGAGGTGCACATTATCCCCATTTTATAACTGGGGAAACTGAGGCCAAGAAAAATTAACTGGACTTCAATTCTAAGACTTAAAATGGGAGAGCCAGAATTCTATCCCAGGTCTTTCTGACTCCAAAACCCATGTTTTTTGCCCTGTTTGTAAAACATTGGGATAATAATTTTGTAGGTGATACATTCTGGTGATAGCGAGTGAGCTACTCTGTTGAGAAATGTGGAAAGAAGAAAAATAAAATTATCCTTTTACTTCAAACTATTAAATCGTGACTCAGACCCAAAATGTGCAAAATAACCTTAAATAAACAAAAGGGCTCCGAGACACACAAGATGGATTGCATATTAAGATATCTAAAGGAAGAATGTTTCCCTCAGAAGGAAAACTGGTCAGCTGTAGAAGCCTAGGAGGGTCACAGAAGCATTTGTTGGCAGATCTTCTGGCAGCATCCAAAGAAATGGTGCCCAAGCGTCTGGTTCACCTGGTAGCTAAATCCCCTTTATGGAGATGAATGTATCAGCTGTCAGATCTCTGTGTCTAACATTCAAATCACCTAACCACCCAAATAACCTTCTAAAACTTTGGCTCCCAGAGCAATCTGTCTACAGAGAGAGTATCATACATTGCTCAGGCCAGCATCAATATCCAGGCTGCTTGGCAGTTATACATCTCATGGTAAATTAATAACTTGGCATCTGGTTTATATATCAGTCTCTAGTGAACTTTGTTGCATGACTCAGCATTCCTAAGTCTAGTCAGCGCTAGGACACTGTGGAAATTTTCTGAGACTGCAAGACCAATGGCCAGATCTTTAATCATGGTGAATCCATCATGCTAAAGACCCTCTTGTGGCTACCTGCCTTCCTAGCAGGCTGGTCTTTCCCAAATGACATCTCTATCGTGCATTGTGTCACAAACCTTTCTAAACAAAATTACACTCCAACTACCTTGAAGAGTTGTGAGAAGTAGATATACTATATTTAGAGCACCAGCGTAGTGTCTTATGTAAAGGCTTAGTAAATTATTATTCCAACACGCAGTAAATGGTAGCTGGTATCAATACCATCATTATCATCGTCATCGTATCACTTGATCAAAGAACCTGGGCCCTACCTTGTTAGACCAAGAAAGCCCTTCTGAGAAAGTCTTTCTCAGAAAGACTGTATTCATAGCCTGTTAATTTCAGAACAGTTGTTAGGAATGCTGGCCATGCCTGTGACTAGTGGGGTGCTTTCACTGACTGGGAATAGCTGCTCTAGGAGACACTACTTTCCCAAAGCTCCATGGTCAGGGCCTCCAAGGTAATAAATATGTAAGCTATAGTTGTATGGGTTTCAGGTAGCACAAACCCCACCGAAGCTGGACTTAAAAATAGAGGGATCTAGTATCAAGATACAGTGGGGAGTTCTAGAGGCCAAGGGCAGCTGAGCCTCTTGAAGGACGAGGCCAGAAATGGAAGATAGGAACCCAGCGGAGTATTTATTCACTATCACTTCACTATGCTTCTTTCCTTATGTTTGTTTCATTCTTCCTTTTCAACAGACTAGCTTTTCTCCTTCTTCTCAGGCCACCTGGTAGTCTCCTCACAATTCCCAGAGCACAATTTCCAGAGTCACATTTACAAGTCCAGCATTCAGTCCGGTTCTACATTCCTGGTTGACCTAGAGTGGTGTCAGGTGCTCTTGGCTCATTCAGCTATGGCCACGACCAACATGTGAATTAGGGGTCATTGTGACCTTTGCAGATACCCCCAAAAGAGATCCATTGTATGTCAGACTTCTCTTACTGTTCCTGTGTTTCACCCTGGCTAGTTTGGCCGCACTCATGGTCAGTGCTGGCCTCACACTGACAGCTGCTTCTTCCCAATCTGGTGGACTCTGAAGGTCTGCACCACGTATTCTGCTCTTCCAAGAAGAAAGCCTGTTGTATATGGCCTATAGTGTTAGGGAAGAATCACCACTGGCAGAAAATCTCTAGAAATACAGCCTCAGTAAAGAAAAAAACTTTACTCCTTTTTGCTCCGGTTTTTCCAGCTTTTCCCTTTGCAGATATCTGGCAGAGCTGTTTCTCTGTGTACATCAAAGGCTGGCTGTCTGCATCTGGAGAAGAGTCTCACGTCACTTTTTAAATCTTCTCATTGTCCTCCCCTAACATCCTCCCAAAATATCAATTAGGCAAGCTCCTATGCCTTACTGACACACAGGGGATACTTGCTTGTGCCCAAAATGCTTCAAAGCAGTACCTTTCTTGGTCAGTGTTTCCTCTATAACACAATGACTATGTCGCAGCGTCACAGATTCTCCACTCTCCCAGTTCTAATGGTGCAGGAGAGCTTCCTATCTAAAATAATTTTCTAGTTTTAAAATCGAGTGTACAATGTGATGTTTCATGTCTGTAGCTTAGTGGGGATTTAATTGTGTATAGTTTTCTGATAATATTCTATCTTACCTACTCACCCACAGACAGAACTGAAGTTTCATTAAAAATTGTAGTGGTCTTCTTTTTCATAATTACATGGAAACATGTTTCAAGTCAAACAGTGATACCCAATATTATCCAATAAATTAAAAACTAGACTTTTGCTGCTTTAAACTTGACTTTACGAGCTTCCTGTAATTCTAAAGCACATGTACCTGATAGGCAAAGGTTATGATATTAGCACATGGTGACACTACATAAAAAGAATCCTTCTGTGAGTTACTTGCAATCTAATATGATGTGCCTCTTCCATGTACAGCTTTAAAAGAATAAAAGGAAATATTCTTGGGTGTTTCTTTTCAGCTGTGTTGGGCGGTTCACTTATAGCTGCAAATATGTTCCCAAAATCCTGAGCCTTTTTATTTTATAAGCACCTCCTGTCACTGGCAGCTGTACTAATGTGTCCCAAAAGGCTTTGCTCCTATCCATCATCCTTAGGAGGGGTGCTCAAAGCCCAGATATGAGATACATTGTTGTTGAAATGCAGAAAGGAAAAAAAAAAGTCTTGGGGGCTTTGGGGAAGTAAGAGACAAAGCCAGACTCTTAGGAAATAAAGGAAAAGAAAAAGTCCTGTGTACCCAATGGACACAATAATAAATGGTTTTGAATGATGGGTAACAGTGCTGGATCGACTACTAAGTGTTTCACATCCAGAAGCATTGCTTCCTTTTTTGGACAATGTGGGGGAACCTAAAATAGAGTATTCCCTGAACACACTTTTAATCATTCTGTCTTTGTACTGGTGTAAAAGTACGAAAAAAGGATCTAGGAGTATATTGAAAAGAGCTCTACTTTAAAACTTTGAGGTTAACTCCATAAATACAGATACAAGGACGTGGGCTAGGGCCATGCGGGCTGCAGAGACAGACAGGGCGCTAGTTCTGCTCTCAAGGCATCTATGGTCTTTCAGGAGGGGTAATAAGTACACAAAACAAGGCAAGGTAGACCCATGAAGTGCCACAAGGAGAGTTTACATGTGACTGGAAAAACAGGAAAAGGCTTCACAGAGGAGATGGCAATTGAAGGGCTCCCTGTCGGCTGAGTAGGGTTTCAGCATAAAACGAAGGGAAAGGGGATATAAAGAAAAAATCAGTCTGAGCACAATTTCAGAATTAAGAGAAGACAGAATTTATTGTCTGGGAGGTGGCAAATAATCTGGTCTGGCTAGCATAGGTTACATAAGTAAGGGATTAGCACAAGGGTGATAAGCTGCAGACATGGTTTTTTAGTCCATGGTCCTTTCCGTGGAGGGAAAGAGGAAAGTAACATGTTCATTGTGAACCTAGTATGTACCCGGCACAGACCTTGTGCTTTTCTGTGTCATGTCCCCACGATCCTCACTGTAATGTTGTGTAGCGGGTAGTATCACCTCTGCTTCTGTACTTTAGAGCTAAGGTAACTCAGGTTCTGAGAAGTCATATGATTTCCCAAAGATCACAGAACAAGTAAGGAGCTAAAACTAGGACTCAAAGCTAGGTTTGTATGAATTTTTTTCTTCTGTGTTGTGCTACCTTGACTCCTTTTAGATGGAATTGTGTTTGATTCGATAAGCAGTGGAGAGCGATGGGCAGTCCCGGCCTTTGGGTAAATTGATTTACTAGTCTGGTAAAGAGTAGAATGTAGAAAGAAGAGACCAAACATGAGAAGACTGTTAAGGGTCTCAGAGAGGAGACAACAGAGGCTGTAGGCTGGGGGCGGGGTGGGGGCAGAGTATGAGGAAAAAGAAATGAATACAGGAGGCACTGTAGAGAAAAAAAAATTATGCTCTTGACAACTAACAACAGTCAATTAATGGGAGGGAGTAAGGGAAGTCCTAGATGACTGCTAGATTTAAGCTCAGTGGGTAGTATGATAAGACTATTCATAAAATTTTGGAAATGAGTGTGTCTTGTGCTAGGCACTATTCCTTATGTTAGGCACCATATCCAGATTATATCTACTCCTGAAATCAGCTCTGCAGAGGTGAGCGTTCTTCCCTTATTATAGGCAAGAAAGCCAAGAATCTGAAAAGTTAAATGAGTTGCCACGGGCCTCTTCTGCACATCGATTCACCATACAGTTTCAAGGAGTTTATAGATTCCTGTAAAGTATACGTGAATCCTCAAGGAACAATCCCAACAACACAGGAAAAACACTGTTGGAGCTACTGAGATCTGCATCAATTAGGATTAGGTTCAGATATGAGAGACAGAAAATACCAGACAACAGCAACTTAAACAAAACCCATGTTTCTTTTCCCGTCACACGTGAGAACAATCTGAAGGTAGACAGACTAGGACTGTCAGTGTCTCCACAAAGTTGAGAGGGCCAGGGCATCTTCTTGCTTCCTGGTGCTCTGTTGTCCAGAATTGTGTCATCTGGCCACTCCTGGTGAAAGGGGAAATTGGTGCTCTTTGCTGAGGAAGAAAAGAAGGAGAGTTAGTGAGAGACAACAAGCATTCCCTGCCGGCACCACTGATGTGACTCCCACCGGTCCCCCCTGCTGCGCTGGCCACCCCTGGGACCCAGTCCTGCTTCTCACCTGGGGTTGGGGGGGGAGTCATTGTTCACTTTATAAGGCAGTAAGAGAACTCACTTTCTGGTTCACTAGTGAACTATCTGCTGAAGCAGCATTTGTAGAGAAAACTGAAAAAGCAAATGGGATTTTGGATGGATGGGTGGGTGGGTGGATGGATGGATGGATGGATGGATGGATGGATGGATGGGTAGGTAGGTAGGTAGGTAGGTAATTTGAAATGCTAGCATTCCTTGCCCTTCAAAAATAAGAGGTAAGGAAGGAATCTGTCAATAAGACATGCTTTTAAAGTATATGGTAGTGCTATTGCCAGGTCGTGGGGTAGTTCTATTTTTAATTGCAAATGGGAAGAATAGTGAAGTCATTGTTGTCCTGTCACTTTATTTGGTGGTAGAAATTATATTCATCTGTTTCTATTTTCCTATTAAATACTCATGCATTAAAAGGTGAGGGGAAGTATTTCTTTCTGGAAATGAAGAACTATGCTTAGCAATGTGTTTAATGTGTACTTCTCAGTAAGAAAAATGTTTGGGATGTTAAAAAAAAACATGAAAGGATAGTAAATATGAGTTGATGGTTTATAATCATTTTATGAATTATTCTTTCCCAATAGAAGTATTTTTGCCCTATAAAAGTCACAATAAAACCCATTAATCATAAAGTATAAATTATTTCTTGAAAGCTACAATGTTGAAGAGAAAAGCAAAATACAGGCAGAGAAAAATCAAGTGCAGAGAGGTAATATAGCCCATTTGTTAAGAACAAAGATTCTCAAGGGGCACCTGGGTGGCTCAGTCAGTTAGACATCTGATTTCAGCTCAGGTCATGATTTCCCAGTTCATGTCTTCGAGCCCCACATCAGGCTCTCTGCTGTCAGTGTAGAGCCCGCTTCAGGTCCTCTGGCTGCCCCCCGCCGCCCTTCCCCACTCAGATGCGCTCTCGCTCACACACACTCTCTCTCTCTCTGTCTCTCCACCCCACCCCCCTCTCTCAAAAATAAATAAACATTTTTAAATTTTTTTTTAAAAAGAGCAAAGATTCTGGAACCAAAGTAGCTGAGTCCAGATTCAAGGTCTGCTGGCAAGACCTTGGGCAAGATACTTAACTTCTCTGTACCTCAGCTTCCTTATGTGCAAATTAGGCATAATAATAGTTCATACCTCTGAGTTGCTAGGAAGAATAAATGCTTGCTAGATGTAAAAAGCACTTAGGTCAGTGTCTAGCACATAGTGCTAGCAATTACTACTTTCCTCTAAGGGCTTACCATCTCCAGGTGCCAATTTGACTCGTGCTCTGCCCTAGATTTTGAATGTTGGAGAAAAACTGAACTTTTATCACAAACTACAAATTCTTTATTCCTTTACCCATCCTTTTCATAAAGACATTGCTGAAAAATTCATTTTTGTCATATATTTTCAACCATGCATGCCTTCCATTTTTTTACTCCTAGTTAGGAAAAAAGAAATTAAATTTTAGAGCCTTACATGTTTTGTAGCAACCTCTTTAGATACTGCATCAAAGTTAAGAATCTTGGTTCTGTTACATGTTAGCACTTTTTTGTACTGTTTATTTATTTATTTTTGAGAGAGCGAGCAAAAGTGGGGGAGGGGCAGAGAGAGAGAGAGAGAGAGAGAGAGAGAGAGAGAGAGACAGAACCCAAAGCAAGCTCCAGGTTCTGAGCTGTCAGCACAGAGCCCGGTGCAGGGCCCAGACCCATGAACTGTGAGATCATGACCTGAGCTGAAGTTGGATGCCTAACTACCTGAGCCACCCAGAAGCCCCAGCACTTTTTTTTGTTTTGTTAGAAGCTTTACTGAGAGATAATTCACATCCCATCCAATTCACCTACTTACTGGGGATCATTGACTGGTTCTTAGTCTATTCACAGACTTGGGCAATCATCACCACAATCAATTTCCAAATATTCTCATCATCTCAAAAGGAAACCCAGTGCTATCACCCTCCAGTCTTCCCAACCCCCAGCCCTAAACAACCACTAATTTACTTTCTGTGTCTACATATTTATATATTTTGGACATTTCTTGTGAATGAAGTCATATCATCTGTGGTCTTTGTGACTGGCTTTTCTGTCATGTAGCATAACGTTTTCACAGTTCACTCATGTTGTATCATGGACCAGTATTTCATTCCTTTTTGTTTACAAATAATACTCCATTGTATGGATATACCACATTTTACTTACCCACCATTAATCAGTTGAAGGGCATTTGAATGTTAGCACTTTGTGAATCCTTTCCTGCTTTATTTAGCTTCTGTTCTGTGCTACAAACTTGGACCAAAGGTGCTGATGATGAGTAATAATATTTGCAAGGTGTTCTTACAAGCATCTTTCAAAGAATGCCCAAGCTTAATGAAACAAATGCACCAACTGTCACCCAGTTTTATACATTAAGTGTTATTGGAAGTGCAGAAAAAGAAGTTAATATAGTAGTTGGTGAGCCTGAAAAGTAGGTTTAAAGCCAGATAGTAGAGGATTTTAATGCCATATTGAGACACTTGGGCTTTATTCCATAAGCACCTTATTCTATGAGAATAGTCATTAAGGTTATTGAGCTGAGTAACAACCATGGCTGATTACAGAGGGAAAGATGAATGAGAGACTAGAAGTTGGGCTGTCTGGAGACCTATTCAGAGCACAATTGCTCAGCAGTAGTGAGAATGATGGTTGGAATGGGAAGGAGGAAATGCATGTAAGAGAGAAACAGCTGGAGGTAGAATAAATAGATTTCAATGTCTGGGTGCAGATGATAATAGGAGGGGAAAATTAAATGACTCTAGCCTGAGTTACTGGTTAGATGGGATACTAATGGGGACTGGAAATGTCAGAGAAGAAATGGGGTAATCAGGATTGTGGAAAAGATACTAAGTTCTGCCCTGAACACTTATAATTTAAGATTTTAGAGTACTAATTATGATGAAATGCCTACCATAAGTTTGGGAATGCAGGAAGCCAATTCAGAAAAGAATCAGGTTATTTAAGAAATGGTTTGGGAAAAATCCTCATAGAAGTAAAAATTGAAGCCATGAAAGTAAAATAGGGAGAAGTCATATGCAGAGACTCTAAGTGAAGACCCTAAATATAAGAGAACTGAAAAATAGAACTGTGAGAAATCTCACTATGTCTAATAAATAAATAGTAGATTAGGAATTGTGGTGGCTTGAATAGTGTCCCCCCAAAATTCATATCCACCCAGAACCTCAGAATGTGACTTTATTTGGAAATAGGGTTTTTGCAACTGCAATTAAGTTATGATGAAGTCATACTACATTAGAGTGGGCTGTAATCCAATGATTGGTATCCTTATAAGAACAGGGAAATTTGCACAGAGACAAATATACATAGGGGAGAAGGCCATGTGAAGACAGAGGAGGCAGAGGCTGAGGTGATGTAGCTACACACCAAGGAATACCAAGGATTGCCAGGAGCTACCAGAAACTGAGCAAAGGCAAGGAAGGGTTCTTCCCTAGAGCCTTCAGTGGACCATGGCCCTGCTGACACTTTGATTGTGGACTCTTAGCCTCTAGAAATGTGAGAGAATTAATTTCTGTTGTTTTAAGCCAGCAAGTTTGTGGTAATTTGGTATGGAAACTTCAGGATATTAATACAGAAGTCAGCAAAGAAGCAGTCAGAGGGGAAGACCTAGGGAGACAACAGGGTCAGTTTAAAAGCATAGTGAAAAGTTTAAGTAGCACGGGGAACTCTGCAGTATCATGACTACCAACAAAGTATGTTGTAGATTGGGGGGGGGGGGAGAGAAAGCTGTGAATTTGACAACTTGAGGTCACTGTTGACTTGGAGAGAAGTTTTAGTCACCAAGGCACCATGGAACAGCGATTTCCCTACAATAACCTATCTCCTTCTTGGGTCTGTGCTTGGGTCCCATTGGGTTTAATTGTTTGACATTCTCACTAGACTGTAAATTCCGTGAGAATAGGGCCCTGTTCTTCATTCATCAGTGTTTTCTTGTCACCTAGAAACCGGAATATAGTAGTTACTCCATATTTGTGGGGAAGTAATTGAAGGATGGAGAGAAGAAGCTAGGTATTAAAAAATAAGTTATTAATTTAGTTTATACTTGATCTATGACATTACTGGTAGGAGGTCTTCTAAGTAGAGAGTTGAGTGATAAGGTTAATTCTTTAGAGACAGAAGAAATTAGAGACAAAATGTCAGTTCTTTAAGAAAGGTCATGAGATAACAAATGGCAAGGCCTAGGTGAAGTTTTGGTTGATATTCATATGCTGTGTATATTAGCCAACAAACCTTGGTAAGCAGTAGTATGCCAAGAGCAAGATATATATATATATAGATATATAGATATATATATATATACACACACACACACACACACACACACACACACACACACAGAGACAGAGAGACAGAGACAGAGAGAGAGAGAGAAGTTGGAAAAAGACCCTAAGGTTTCAGGATGGGAAGAGGCAATTTTTTAACCCCTTCCCCCTCATTTATTGTGTTCCTATTTAGTGCCATCCACAGTCCTAAGAGCACTATATGATAGTCTCACTTAATCCTCACAATGCTATAAAAACTGTTATCATTCACATTTTACAGATGAGGAAACTAAGGCTCAAAGAGATCACATAACTTTTCCAAGGACATACCACTACTGAATGGCAAAGGCAGGATTCTTTCTCAGAATTTCTGATTCTAGAAGCTACATTCTTAACGAAAGGGATGGATCTGTGCTTGTAGATTGATGGAAAAAGTCGAAGTCATATTGAATTTGAAGTTCTTCAGGGGATCTTCTTCGTGAAACACGCTTTCACATATGATCAGTGTTTCTTAAGTTTTGCTTGTTTGTGGGATGGTCAAAGCAGCAGCTTCCTCTCAGCACAGACTTTTTGAAAATACCTCTTGTTCTCCATTCAGATTCTATACTCTCTAATGCATTTTTATTAGTTTTACTATTATAAAAGAGTATTCTATGTCATTACCCATACTGTTCGTTAATGGGAGAGATCGTCTTGCATTTTATAAAGTCAACCTAAGCCAAAGCGTGTGTCAGTTTCACCATCTCAGTGTCACAATGTTTTGAAAGCCTAGACTTAAGTCAGTAAGTAACTGCAGACGGCAACCATTTTCTCACTGCTTGATCAGCCACATAGTGGTGAATCATTGAATAGAGATGCTCACAATACTGCCAAAAGCAGTTAAATAATATGTTGGTTTTAGGTTAGTATTAGAAGGAATTTTGTTAAGTATGTTTTCTTGTTGACAGTTCACTTGTATAGTGGACTGAAATGGTTTGCTTACCTGTTATACAGGAGACACCCTCGTCAAACTACCTCAAGGAAATAATGCTCATCAAAGGGCATTTTCAGTGAAGAGAGATGACTGATGTGGTTCTTTGCTTTTGTGAGTGTCACCTTACGTAACCTGCACTAGGATTCTCAAAGGCCTCCTCTTCACCACAGCCAGCTTCTTTAACACAGCTCTCAAACTTCATTTTACTGCAGTGGTCTTGCAATATACATAAAGTGCATTCAGTTTTATATTCGTTGATTGAAAAGTAATTAGCCTTTGAAAAATATTTGCAACATAAGCCAACTTTGAACCATTCTTTGAAAATAGACCATAATTCTCTTAATCTTACCCATATTTTTACCCTTTATTATGACTTTTTTTTCTCTGTGAGGAGAAATAAATTCCAAACATTGACCAGTAACTTCTTCTCTTTAGCTAAATGACAGTATATTTCTGTAAAAGAGTAGGCTTTCAGACTTTCTTCTTTTTCGTTACAAGTTTGTCTTAAAAGATGAGCACTCAAATTAGTGATTTTTTAATCTTTTTAAAAACACTCTATAGAAAAGTGTCTATTCATGTTTTCTGCCCATTTCTTCACTGGATTATTTGTTTTTCGGGTGTGGAGTTTGGTGAGCTCTTTATAGATTTTAGATACTAGCCCTTTGTCCAATATGTCATTTGCAAATATCTTTTCCCGTTGGTTGCCTTTTAGTTTTGTTGATTGTTTCCTTTGCAGTGCAGCAGCTCTTTATCTTCATGAGGTCCCAATAGTTCATTTTTGCTTTTAATTCCCTTGCCTTTGGAGATATGTCAAGTAAGAAATTGCTGTGGCTGAGAAAACATTAATAGACACTTCTCTAAAGAAGACATCCAGATGGCCAACAGGCACATGAAAAGATGCTCATCGTCACTCCTCATCA
Source organism: Prionailurus viverrinus (assembly GCF_022837055.1). Taxonomy (NCBI): domain Eukaryota; kingdom Metazoa; phylum Chordata; class Mammalia; order Carnivora; family Felidae; genus Prionailurus; species Prionailurus viverrinus. Next base: position 46,084,493 of record NC_062578.1, read on the forward strand.
GGGAAATACAAATCAAAACCACACTCAGATACCACCTCACGCCAGTCAGAGTGGCTAAAATGAACAAATCAGGAGACTGTAGATGCTGGCGAGGATGTGGAGAAATGGGAACCCTCTTGCACTGTTGGTGGTAATGCAAACTGATGCAGCCTCTCTGGAAAACCATGTGGAGGTTCCTCAAAAAATTAAAAATACATCTACCCTATGACCCAGCAGTAGCACTGCTAGGAATTTACCCAAGGGATCCAGGAGTGCTATGCATAGGGGCACTTGTACCCCAATGTTTATAGCAGCACTTTCAACAATAGCCAAATTATGGAAAGAGCCTAAATATCCATCAACTGATGAATGAGTAAAGAAATTGTGGTTTATATACACAATGGAATACTACGTGGCAATGAGAAAGAATGAAATCTGGCCTTTTGTAGCAACGTGGATGGAACTGGAGAGTGTTATGCTAAGTGAAATAAGTCATACAAAGAAAGACAGATACCATATGTTTTCACTCTTATGTGGATCCTGAGAAACTTAACAGAAGACCATGGGGGAGGGGAAGAAAAAAAAATTTAGAGAGGGAGGGAGCCAAACCATAAAAGACTCTTAAAAACTGAGAACAATCTGAGGGTTGATGGGGGGTGGGAGGGAGCAGTGGGTGGGTGATGGGTACTGAGCAGGGCACCTGTTGGGATGAGCACTGGGTGTTGTATGGAAACGAATTTGACAATAAATTTCATATTAAATAAATAAAAACACTCTTTTAAGCACATTAAGAAAATTCAAAGCTAAACTTTGATGTAAGGTACTCCTAGTGATTGCTGTAGTGTATTTAGTGTGTTAGTATATGCAGAATAAAAAATGGTCTTGAAGAATCAACTTCCCGACAGTTTTATCCTATTGTAGATTAGGCTGTGTCTAGACACACAACCCTACATTTGTTCCCAAGCAATACTTTGATCTCTTTAAAATTTAGATACAGTGTTGAGATGTAGTTATTTTATCATGATTATAAAATAGACCCTCATAAATGCCATCACATTAATATAGTCATCATAGACCAATAAAATAACTAAATCACTAATGCTAATGGTAAGGTACAGAACCTCAGTCTATCAAGAAATTATTCAAGTATGCATTCTGAGTATACTAAAATGTACTGTTTGATAGTATTATCGATGGCAATTTTTTTTTATTGAGGTATAATTAACATATAGCATTATGTTAGTTTCAGGTATATAACATAATGATTTGATAGTTGTGTATATTACTAAATGATCACCATAAATCTAGTTAACATCCATCACCATACATAATTCCAAACAAAATTTGTGTGTGTGTGATGAAAACTTTTAAGATATACTCTCTTAGCAACTTTCAAGTATGTAGCACAGTATTAACCATAGTCACCATGCTGCACATTACATCCCTATGACTTATTTATTTTATTACTGGAAATTTGTACCTTTTAACCCTTCGCCCATTTTGCCCACCTCCACCCTTGCCTCTGACATCCACTAGTCTGTTCTATGAACTTGGTTTTATGGTTTGCTTCTTTGTTTTTAGATCCTACCTATAAGTGAGATCATATAGCATTTGTCTTTCTTTGTCTGACTTATTTCATATAGCATAATGCCCTCAAAGTATATCCATGTTGTCACAAATGGCAAGATTTCATTCTCTTTTATGGCTAAATAATTTTCCATTGTGTATATATCCCACATTTTCTTTATTCATCTATCAATGGATACTCAGGTTGTTTCCATAACTTGGCCATTGTAAATAATGCTTCAGTGCTTATAAGGGTGCATATCTCTTTTCAAGTTAGTGTTTTCATTTTCTTCAGATAAATACCCAGTAGTGAAATTACTGGATCATATGGTAATTCTATTTTTAATTTTTTTTAAGAACCTCCATATACTGTTTTCCATAGTGGTTGCACAATTTATAATCCCAACAAAAGTGCACAAGGGTTCCCTTTTTTCCATATCCTCAACAGCACTTGTAGTTTCTTGTGTTTTTGGTAATTGTCATCTAACAGGTATGAGATGATACCTCACGGTCGTTTTGATTTGCATTACCCTGATGATGTGTGATGTCAAGTATCTTTTCTTGTGCCTGTTCCCCATCTGTATGTCTTCTTTGGAAAAATGTCTATTCAGATCGTCTGCCCTTTTTCAATTGGGTTGTTTGTTTCTGTGTTTGTGAGCTTCTAGTAATTATTTATATATTGTAGATATTAGCCCCTGAGTGGATATATGATTTGCAAGTATTTTCTTCTGTGATGGCACTTTTTTTTTAGCTCTTTTTTTCCCCTTCTTCCTTTTTTTCTTGTTTTTGATTCAATTTCAATTTGACCTTTTCTAAGATATGTGCATGGTTTTATAAATTATTTCTGTTACATGAGCTCCATCTGCTAACATGGTTCTTAAACTGGGGCACCTGGGTGGCTCAATCAGTTAGGTGTCCGATTTCGGCTCAGGTCATGATCTCACTGCTCTTGGGTTCGAGCCCCGCGTTGGGCTCTGTGCTGACAGCTCAGAGCCTGGAACCTGCTTCAGATTCTGTGTCTCCCCCTCTCTCTGCCCCTCCCATGCCCATGCTCTGTCTCTGTCTCTCAATAATGAGTAAGTATTAAAAAATAAAGGGGCACCTGGGTGGCTCAGTCAGTTGAGTGTCCAACTTCAGCTCAGGTCATGATCTCACGGCTCGTGAGTTCGAGCCCTGCATCGGGCTCTGTGCTGACAGCTCAGAACCTGGAGCCTGCTTCCAATTCTGTGTCTCTCTCTCTCTCTCTGCCCCTAACCCACTTGCATTCTGTCTCTGTCTCTCTCAAAAATAAATAAACATTTTTAAAAAAATAAAAATAAAAAATAAGTTTAAAAAACATGGTTCTTAAACTTATTTTGAAGGAAACTTCAAGCAATTTTTTTAATTTTTTTAAATTGATATGCTTATTATATTATTCTTTAAAAAAGACCTCTATCATTCAATCAGTTTTAGTTGGGAAAAAAAATCTGATGATTCCCTGTGAAAACAATTCTGTGTTATGAAAGAATTTCAAATATACAAAATGGAGAGAATACTATAATAAACTCTATATTTCTTTCACATACTTTTTAATAGTTGTCAGTATCCTCTTGACCTTGTTACATCTATTCCCCTCAACATTTTTTGTTGATACTGATACTGTTTCTCTGGAGTATTTTTTTTTTAATTTTATTTTTTTTATTGAGAGCGAGCGAGTGCACACACAAGCAGAGAAGGTACAAAGGTAGAGAGAGGGAGAGAATCTCAAGCAGGCTCCACACTCAGCAATGGAGCCCAATGCAGAGGCTCAGTCTCACCACCATAATGACCTGAGCCAAAATCAAGACTTGGATGCTTAACCCACTGAGCCACCCAGGCGAATATTTTTTTTTAAGTCCCAGTTATCATATCATTTCAACCATAAATACTTAAGTAAGCATTTGGTAACAGGTAAAAATATTTAACTGTAACTTCAATATCTTTATCATAGCCAACAAAATTACAATAATTCCTTGACATCATATCATTGTCTACATTTAATTCTCCTCTATTGTCTCAAAAATATGTTTTAGAGTTGGTTTGTTTGAATCAGGATCCCACTGAGGTCCACGCTTTATGTTTGATTGATACAGTTCTTGCCTATATAGCAGTTCCCCCTCTTTTTTTTCTCCCCTGTGTCGTTTATTTGTTGAAGAAATTGGATCATTTGACCTATAGAATTTTCTACATTTTGAATTTTGACTCACAGTTTATAATAATGTTTAATATTTTGTTTTCTGTGTATTTTCTGTAATCTAGTTGTTATGGGGGCTTGATTAGATTTCAGCTATTTTGTTTTGTTGTTTTTTTTAAAGAATACTTCCCAGAGGACACAATATTCTCACACTGCATCACAACCAGAGGCACATGATGTCTGCTTATTTCACTTTTAGTGATGTTAAAATTGATCAGATAAAGCAGTCAGGTCCATCCTTATCAAGTCTCACCCATCAACCTTTTACATATTGATTTTTAGTTTGTCAGCAGTTTCCCCAGCCCATAGAAATTAAATTCACTGATTCATTCTTCCCTAAAAGGAAAAAAGCAGCTTGCATTTATTGGCAATTTCTATGTGCCAGAAATTTTGCTGGGCAGTTTATCTGCATTCTTTCATTTGCTCTTCCCAGTATGCATTCCATATTTTCATTATAGTTTAATAGGTAAAGAAACTATAAATAGAATTTACTCAAGGTCATATAGCTAGTAAGTGAACCCAGTTTTGCTAGTTTTCGTTGGTTTTGTTAAAAATTAACCTATAAAATAGTAATTCTCATTTGTACAGAGAAGTAGATAAGACAGATTAAAGCTAAAAACCAAACTTAATGAGAATGACAATGTCTACAGCATTTGTATTACTATCAATAAAGCTATGTTAATGGCATATAAGCTAAGTACTTCCCATGTCCCAGTTCTGTACCATTGGAGCCCAGCAAATAATTTATCTCAGTCTTAAATATCCCTTTAATGGACAAACATATATGGTAGTTCATTTTATGGAAAGCCATGAGACCTGCCAGATAACATTTTTGTAAAATGAAAACTATATCATAAAACATTTTCTAATAGTGAGGCATGTTAAGCACTCCAGTGTTGATGAGAGAAATCTCAAAATCTTTTCTACATGTCTTTAAACATCATTTGTCTTCACGGTTTGGGGTTAGTGTCCAAAGCACCAAGTTGATGTCTATATGACCTCGCAAAGTCCTTTGCAATCCTGTGATTCTCACACTGATGAATTCAAACAGGAAAGGATTATTGGGCCAAAACTGGGAATATCTTGAGAGCCAGAATGTAGGAAAAGTTACAAAATACAGATGTCTGTCAGGGATGAGGTCCAAAGGGAGAAGCAGGCCAGAAGTTAGAAATAGATATGTTTTTGTACAAAAAAAAAAGAAAAAAAAAGTTTTGAATTTGGCTTTTAGCCAGAGGAGGTTTTTTTTAATACTTAGATCAAACTATTAAGCTATAATATTCAGTTCAGAGCCAGTAAAGTCCTGGGGTTGAGGATATATAGTTGGAAAAAAAAATCATAGTTTATTACATTTAAGGAAACTAAGAAGAACTCTCAGTTCCTTAAACCTGTGCCAGACTGTACCTTTTAGAAAATCTATAATCCTATATTTTTTCTTTCATGGGCAAAATTATTCTGATGCTCTTTGGAATTGCCAGTTTTTGCATATCAAGAATTATAAATGAAAATCAGAGCCTTCAAATATTATATAATCATGGAAGATATGGCAAAAATGTTTATGCTTTTTAATCCTAAAAATAATCTATTCTCTTTTTATGGAAAATTCTCTGAAATTACCATCTATTTTATTTTTTTAATGTTTGTTTATTTTTGAGAGAGAGAAAGAGAGAGAGACAGAGCACAAGTGGGGAGGGGCACAGAGAGAGGGAGACAGAATCCAAAGCAGGCTCCAGGCTCTGAGCTGTCAGCACAGAGCCCAACGCGGGGCTCAAACTCACAGACTGCAAGATCCTGACCTCAACCGAAGTCAGATGCTTAACTGACTGAGCCACCCAGGCACTCCAAAACCATCTATTTTAATTGCTTACTAAATTTTTAAGAATTGCTTATATTAGGGAATATAAAAGAATTTGTTCTTTGTGGGTTTTGTTTGTTTGTTTGTTTTACTTTTTCAAGAGTGACATGTTCCAAGAATACTTTTATTCCCTTGGGCAGCAGGGTCAAGAGAAGATCACAGTGGGGAACACCCACGAAGGTGCTGGCCATTCTCTGTAAATATAAAAATTGACCTACGGGCACAACTATTTGTTGGGTCTTTCTTTTTTACCCCTATCCGTACTCTTTGTTATTTTTCTGTGTTACATTTTTTCCCCCATGAATCTTAAAGAAAAATTTGCCACATAAAGCCTGTGATGTACCCCCAAACAGCAAAGTAGGTGTCTGTGGCTTTTATTCTAGCCTATGATGTGTTATGAATTTAACTAAATCATCTAAAAAAGCATTCCCAAAACTCATCTTTTCCACATTACATTCTTTTTACATGATGATTCACTTAACAGGACATAGGTCACCACCAAATAATGGTGGTCAGTACAGCCAGAAATTCTATCTGCAAATTTATGAAGAAAGAGACAGTCATTCTAACCCAGGAAACTTGCCTCTCTGTAGATTTTCTAAGAGGTGATTTTGTAAGACTTAGAAAATTATAGGTATTTATGAGAGCCTCCTTTGTTCCCTTAGCCACCTGAAACCTGAAGACAAACCAAGTGGTCTGATAGGTTTAGTTGATATGTAAACAGACATATTTTCTAACACCCTGTGGCTCTTCTTAATGGTAAAGCAGAAAAGTGAAAGGTTAGGAGTGATTGGCACTAAACTACTATAAGTCATTATTTCAGGCAAATCTGACATGACAGGTAATAGGAAAAGAATCATGATTAGTTCCAAAGACATTTATGTTTTCTTGTAAGAGTATATATCATAGATCTGCCCGACAACTTTCCTTTTGCATTCCACTCTGGGGCTGTATGCTGAGGTGCTCATTTGAGAATATGATTGTCTTAGGAAACTATACAATCTACTCATGTTTGCTTTATCAGATTTGAACATATAATTTCAAATTCCAAGTGCTTATATGTGTTGTGAACAAAATTATATACCTAATAACAAAAAATTAATGCTTCCTGATTTTGAAGTTCATATTCAAATACATGTTATTGATTTTTCAAAATAGATACTCCACAATGGTTTGTGCTAATTACATTGTCATTTTTTGTCAGTTGAATTTATGTATATCTGATATATAACAGTTCACATTTAATGTAATGATATGAATTTTGTATTCATTTGCAATGTAATATTTCCAAGATAGGGAATGCCTTAAGTAGAATCTTGAAAAGATAAAACACATCTTGTACATGTATGATTTGTTATTTTTATATGTTCATTTCTTGATCCTTCTTCCAGGAAGCCTTCCCTGATATTTTCTGTCTCTATGCAGGCAGGGAACATTGCCCCTCTTCAGCATACCCAGATTATCCTGGACCTATTTATATTACTGATTCCCACCTTAACTTTGGGCTTCTTGAGGGCAGAGTTTTATGATACTTATCTTTGATTTCTAATGCTTGACATAGTACCAAGGGGGTATTGATTGTGACTGAGTGAAAGCCTAAAAAAAATAGAACAAGGTTAGCTTGATGCATGGAGTCTGTCTCCTCAAAGTAACTGCCGAAGTAAGGCCTTGCCTGCAGGCAGTGTAGTCTGGATTTTACATACTATTGTCCTGATCCATTTGGTGGATCTGTGAAGCCTACTGAATGAGCAGGCTGAAGACAAGGAGACCCTTGCAATCATTCTGGTAGAAGTTTTGAACAAAGAGAGCAGCAGCTGGGATTATGTGCTTACTCTACCCAGGGTTCCTTTGAGGAGAGGCAGGAAGTTACAAAGGTACCCTAGCTGGAATTCTTTATGTACAAGTATGCATATATAACTACAACACAAAATAGTATTACTAAATGTCATAAGAAGACATTAAGCTATGTATGTTCTGGGAGTACAGAAGAGAGATCACTTCTAATTTGGATGATTAGAGAAGGATGTTTTGTTGTTTTTGTGGGAGGAGTTGAAGAGAATAGTTTTGAAAGATGGAGGAGATTTCAAGTAGCATTGATGGAGATAAATTGATGACAGCTAAAGGCATATGTAATGTAAAAGTAGGAGGTTAGCCTGGGAAGATAGGGAGGGGCCAGAATTTGTACATAATTCCTTAGGAATGCTAATGGAATTTGCACACGGTATCATTTTTATCACACAGAGATTTATTCCCCTAGGACACTTATCCAGAATATCAGAGGTCAACCAAGGTTACTATTTTGAAAACTACACAGTACAGTCTGCCCCTTACTCAGGAGCTGATTAGGCAGGCTTGGTTTCTTTAATTTATTACAATTTTTTTTCTTTTTCCTTCCTGTTATGTGCCTGAAAATAAGTCTTCTCATCACACTTCCGTCAGAGTCAAAATCACATGAGTCACTCTCGCCTGCTTGTTAGCAGCTTGCCTTTATCACAGAAACAATAAATACTTGGCAAATAAATTAAGCATAATTGAAAAGCTAATTAATCTCATTTTTCTGTATACATTTATGTGTATGTGTGCCATATATGGTACATATAAATATATATACTAAATAATTTATAAATACTGTCAAAAATTATGAAGAGTCTGAGTTTTATCTCATTTTCAGTCTAACAACTCAGCCTGCCACACTCCCACAGATACTGGTAGAAAACACAGAAGTTCTGGATCAGAGATGAAGGACAGCTTATTACCTACAACAGAGTGCATATGTGCTGGTTTCCAACCCTCAATTTCCTTAGGGCAACATGAGAAGAGCCAGGTGACACTTGCACACACACAATGAGTTACATTGCAGGAGGGGAACTCAGGACTTGGGGAACCTGAATCTTTTATAATGGGCAATAAGCATGCCTGTCCTTGTCTTTGTAAGGAGACGTTACCTCTTTCTTCCATAGCTGTTTGCTATACATATGTCCTTGAAAAGATAGTCTGGAACAAAGACAATGCTTTTACCTCTAAGATGTGTGGAAACATGATAGACTCATGAAGTTTTTCCCAACAGACATATAAAGGGCCTCTGTAAGGACAACAGTATTCATCTAATTGAGGGATCAGCAAACTATACGGCCTGCAGGCCAAATACAGCCCACCACCTTTTCTTGTAAATAAAATTTTATTAGAAGATAGGCATATACTCATTTAGGTATTATCTATGTGCTACAATAGGCAAAGTCAAGAAGTTGGAACAGAGAGCACATTATTTGTATATGTGTGGGTATATGTGTGTGTGTGTGTGTGTGTGTGTGTGTGTGTGTGTGTGTGTGTGTTTATATGTATATAACCACACACACACACTTCCTCATGTGTTTGATATCTAGCCTTTTCCAGAAAAAGTTTGTTGACCCCTGTTCTAGTTTAAACATTTAGGATAAGCCTTTATAAAATATGCTGAGCTTACTTTGTATTTTAAGATATTTCAGATTTTTAAGTTATTCTGTAATCCCTGTTGACTTCTTCCCAATTAGTAAGGGTTATACTATCTGTACTATAGTTCTTTCTTATTTTAAAGTGTTATTAAGAGCAATTATCAATGGTTACTGTATTTATAACTTTTTAGTTTTAAGAAGTCATAAAGCAAATTCTTGCAGTATATTTAGTTTATGAGCATTGCCTTTCTGTCAGGTTGCATAGTTTTGAAATCCTGCAAAATCAGGTAACTAAAAGACAAGAGTCAATATACTGAAGTGAATAAGGTCTCTGGGTTCTGGAATCCAGCAGTCCAGGCTCTATAAGTGACTATCACTGAGATCTTTGGCAAGTTGTGTAGCCCTTTGGAGTTCTTTTGTCCTCATCTGTAAAATGGATATATCCTTAACTAATTTACAGAATTACCACTAGGATTAAAATAAAATAATCTAAATCTTGACACATAGTAAATACTTTTGGAGTTTTCTTGTCCTCATCTATAAAATGGATATATCCTTAACTAACTTACAGAATTACCACTAGGATTAAAATAAAATAATGTAAATCTTGACACATAGTTTATACTTTAAGATATAAACTCTCTTCCTAAAATATAAACTTTAAAAAGCAAACTCTGTATTTATATGTTACTTTAGAGTTGAGAAAAGCTAGAATGATCTTATCTTACCCTCCTAATTTTTTATAGATAAGAAAATTGAGGTTCAGATTGGTTAAGTGAATTCAACTCAAGGTGACAAAACTAGCTAGCAACTAAATTTAGATAAAAATTAAGCTCTCCCTGATTCCCAATTAGTATTCTTTACAGTATACCATGTACATTTCATTGTTCCGTACAAATGAGTAAAATACTTGAACAGTAGAGATGAGACGAGAACACAGTATTGAGTTTAGGACTTGTATTCTAATTAAAAGAAACCATAAAATAGTAAAGGTGCCCTTGCTTTAAGTTAGTTTTAACACAGAAGTTCTGAATATGTTTTTGTTATTTCTCTTTAAGGAAAAATATTATCTTGAAAGATGTCATATTACACACCTGCATTTGCTTGAAACTTGGTAGCTTGATAAATTGATAAGATAACTGGGTCATATGTTAAGTTTTTTGAAAAACCAACCCAAACATAGATCCTAATAAAAGAATGTTACATATTTCCTTTTAAAGGCTAAAAAGTATTTCTCAGGGCTCTTAAATTACCATATTTTGATACCAAGGGAAAATAAAATCTGGACTTAGACTCTTGTTTGTACTTAGAGGGTTTTCCGGACAGGAAGGCAGTCTTGATGCAATGCAGTAAGCCACAATACCAGTGGGGCATTACAGGTGAAAAATCTGCAGCTGTACCCCTTCACCACAATGTATTACAACTGTATGCTGGAATATTTCCTGTACAGAAATAGGGTTTGGTTAACTTTGTTTCCCAAGAGTAGATCACATTCAAATGTTATAAAATCATGATTTCCTGCATTTGAATACTTGTGGTTTCTCAACTGGTTCCAATATTTTAAGTTCTTTTTTTTTTTTCGGTATGACTTCTATTAGTTGAAGATGTATAGAAGCTTTACTTTTCCTTCTTCAAAATCAACTAAGAAGCAGATATATATAAAAAGAAATATTATAAACTAAAAACATTCAAGATTGCAAACATATTCATATTATATGTCATCATTAAATGGTAGATTTATACTTTGAAGTAGAAATAAAACACTCAGCAAATATTGTCAGAATACATTTTTTAATTATTAACTATTGAAAAGTATCTCTACTCAGTTGCATTTGTTCTCTGTAATGTTTTGTTGTTATAAATAACTGTGAGAAATGTTCTTCACATTTAGAAGGACAGTGAAGTCCAATCATAATTATAAATAGAAACCTCTTCTGTATTGTATAAAGGCAATGCTGGGTTGTCTTTTTTAGCTTATTGGATTTTAATGATTATGTTGTTGTCCATATTTCCCAATTTCTACATATACACTGTCTCTTCTAGTCACCCTTCAATCCACTATTTCATGCTCAGATCTTACTTTTTATATTCTAACTATTACCAACTCTCTTCTGGTCATCAATTAAAAACTCTGTAAACTATCTATCTCTGATCTTTCCAGTCCATTCCCTGTGGGGAATATATTTGGTGTTAATACCACTTTGATACTGTTATAAATGCAGTGTATACTTTTAATTGGTTAATGAGGTAAAACAACTGTATATTAACAAAATAAGAGTTTCACAACAATTACTCTTTCAAAAGTTATCAAGTAAAAACATTCCAGTGTGAAAAGCCTCCACTCCACCCCACCCCAGGGGTGTATGTCAGAAAGAATTTGAGGAAATTGATTACTTTTAAGGCTGCTTAAGTCAGTAGATAACAGATATAGTTTTCAGCTAACCAAAAAATTTAAAAGGAAAAATTGCAGAACGAGATGTTTACAGAGACTTTGAAAAGCTCTAACATATTCCTGGGAAACCAAGACAACATACACATGCCTAGGGCTCTGTACTCTCACTGACCTCTGCACACGTACAAGATTAACGGGAGAAAGCCCAATCTGTCACCTCTGGCTAACCTCAAGGCTCTGCACAAGCAGGAAAGGAAAGCTAAGGCAGAGTTGAAGGCATGTCTCAACAGGCATATAGAGCCCTTCAGCAAAGACTTGGGGGCTTATTGGTTCGAGATCTTTAAGAAAATCTCTCATCATTAACTGACCACTAAGCTCACCAAGTGGAGACTTCAGTGGCCGCAGAACAAAGAATATGTACTTTTTAGAATTGATTCATAAATGTTACCAAACACAAACAACAACTGCAGGAAATAACAATGACAAGAAACCTTGGGCAGGGGAGAGAATCAGATGTCCATAGTTGTCACTATTTATTTGTAATATAATAGTAATATAGTTAACATCCATTAACATAATAAAATTTTGTATCATTTAAAATGTCCAATTTTCAGGGGCGCCAGGGTGGCTCAGTTGGTTAAGCGTCCAACTTCAGCTCAGGTCACAGCCTCACGGTTCATGGGTTTGAGCCCTGCATCGGACTCTGTGTTGACAGCTCAGAGCCTGGAACCTGCTTTGGATTCTGTGTCTCCCTCTCTCCCTGCTCCTCCCCTACTCGTGCTTGCTCTCTCTCTCTCTCTCTCTCTCTCTCTCTCTCTCCGTCTCTGAAATAAATTTTTTTTTCTAATTTTAAAAAATAAATAAAATCCAATTTTCAACAAAAAAGTATGTGATATGCAAAGAAACAAAGTATGGCCCATATATAGGAAAAAGGAATCAATAGAAGCTGTCCCTCAGAAGCCCAGATATTGATCTTGCTAGACAAAGACTTTAGCCACCTATTTTAATATGTTCTAAGATTCTAAAGCAAGCCATGTCTAAAGAACTAAAGGGAAATATGAGGATGACTTTACACCAAATATATCAATAGATAGAAATTATAAAGAAAAAAAATTAAATAGAAATCCCAGAGTGAAAAAGTATAGTAACTGAAATGAAAAGTTTACTAGAGAGGCTCAACAGCATATTTGAGTAGGGAAGAAAGAACTAGTAAACTTAAAGATAGGTTGATTGAGATTATTGAGTCTGAAGAGCAGAAAGAAAAAAATAATTAAGACAAATGAACAGAGCCTCAGAGACTTGTGGAATACCATCAAGTATATCAAGATATGCACGATGATAGTCCTAAAAGGAGAGGAAAGAGAAAGAATATTTGAAGAAATAATTAATGGCTGAACACTTGCCAGATTTGATTTAAAAAAAAACAAAAAAACAGAAAACATTAGTGTACACATCCAAGAGTTCAATGAACTCTAGGTAGAATAAACTCGAAGATTTCCATGTCAAACCCAATCAAACTGTCAAAAGACAACCTGTTGACTCATCATATATATAAAGGATACTCAATCAGATTAACAGCTGATTTCTCATCAGCAACTATGCAGGCCAGAAACAGAGAAATAACATATTCAATGTGTCGAAAGAAAAAGCCTACTGAAGAGAAAACATTTGCCAAATTAAGTAACTAAAAATGACAAAATGGATTCCATATTCAGATTTCTTCCTGAGTATCCACTGTAAAGGAATGGGAACTGGAAATTGTAAATGACACATTATGAGGTCGGTTTTTCTTCTTTGGTATAAAGATAATTAGTTGAAGAACATAAGATTTATAATCAATAGGTCTGTCTTATTAAATGTATGTTCTTGAACATGATACTGAACTTCCCTGAGCCACAGTTAACCTATCTGTAAAATGGGATTAATTTTTTCCTCACTAAGGTAATCTATAAGAAAAATCTTAGGGTGCCTTGGTGACTCATTCGGTTAAGCATCTGACTCTTGATTTCTGCTCATGTTGGCAAGATTGAGCCCTGTGTCAGGCCCACTGTCTGCCCCTCTTATGCTCGCTCTCTCTCTCTCTCTCTCTCAAAATAAATAAACATTTTTTTTAAAAAAGAAAAATCTTTGTAAATTGCAAAGGTCTATTCACAAGGTAGTTTCTTCTGCCACAGCTGCCATCAGTGTTATTACTACAGAAACATAGGTGATGGTGGAAAAGCACCTGCTCTTCCCCTACTATAATCACCTGTTCGCTTGGTGTCCTGGGAAGTCTGGAAATGTGGTGGGAGGAGTAATAAAGGTGGTATCCTCTGCTGTGACCAGGCTTTGATAACTTAGTCCTGAGTGGAAGTTTCAGCTTTGTACTCCCTAACCCGACACTGCTACTCTGCCTCTCTTTCGTCTAATACAAAGTAAAGGACGATTGAAGCAGACAGACTACATCACTGGTTAGATCTTTCTCTCTACCATAAATACAAGGAAGACGCTTTCTCTGTATCCTTTTCCTAGGTTGCTCAGTGTGACTGAGTGGGCAGAGGGGCATTGGCCCAGCTTCAGCAAGCAGCCCCTGCACAAAGAAATCAAAGCTATTTATCTGTGAGGACAGATGGGCATTTGCAACCTCGCTAATAGTCTTGGCAGTGCTATTAAGTAATAAAAACAAATTAAGTGCCAAAATATTCTTTGTACCAGAAATATTTTTAAATAGCCAACACACATGCAAATCTTCCCAAATTAGCCATCAAATGGAAACAAATTGTGGAATAACATTTTCAATGCAAAAATACATGTGCTCTTACCAACTGGCAGATATACAACCTAAAATGTATTCATATGCAAAGACCACATATGCTTAGAGTACAGTTTATTATGTATGGCTGGCTAATTTTTTAGATTCTGTCAAATAATGGATATGAAAACAAAATGTTATAATATATATATATATATATATATATATATATATATATATATATAATCTTGACAGTCATTTGAAATGTACCATGTGTTACATGTGGAATGTTTTCCAGTGAAACCAATTTACTTGTTCCCACTTCCCATGACTCAGTATTAGATATTCAAGCTTTCTAAACTATTTTTTGGCAACCAAGCTTCCTTGGAATAGTCCTCTTTCCTTCAAGTTATTCAGTGCAGGCATTAATAATAAATCCTCAGTTATAGATATGTAACTAAAGATCATTCACATCATCTCTTTCAAACCGAAAAGCACATAATAAAGTTATTTTAAATAGATCATACAAAACAGAGCCCAGAGTTACTCCTTGAGAATAATTAATTGCTACCATATGAAGCACAATCTGAGTGCGTTCAATTTTTAATTTAATTGTGTTACTACTAACCTAGAGATTAGCTGGGCAATGTCAGTTCCTAACTGAAAGGCAAAGGAAGATGAGAGAGCTAATGTAGAGCTTGTTGAAAGTAGGTGTGATTGCAAAATAAAATGGAAGGGCTCAGTATATAAAACAAGACCTTTGTAGAATAGAAGACTGTTTAAGAAGGTAAAAGTGTTACCTTTTCAGCACCTATCTTCATTTTAAAAACCTTGTTAAGCATATACCACGTATCAGACTTTGTGCCATTAATGCACCAGAGCAATAGCTAGAATTCTTTAAGAATCCTTCTCAGAAAACACATAGAATACAAGCCAGACCTCAGGAAGGAGCAGTAGGCTAACATTTAGAACCACAACCATTGTCCCTGACCCTCCTAAATCAGGACTCACTTCCAACACATGCCTCTCTTCCCTCCTTCCTAGTCACTACCCAGAGTAGGAGATTTATCTCCTCTTGTACAGATACAGATTCACATCCCTTTTTCCTCCTCTTACCAGCCTCCTCTCTTCTACATCCGAAACCCTTCCACTGAGCCCTCTCGAACACTTGCTCTGTGATTAGTGAACTCCCCTAAACCTCAGCCTTTCTTTGGCTATTTCCCCTCCCCTTTACCTTGGATGGAATCTTACTGTCCCCTGGGACTCTGTATACCACTGTAACCCTCCGAAGTGGAGACTGTTCATCCCCTCACATCTCTTGTCACCTCAGAGTCAGAAGATGAGATGTTCTTGCTCACCAATGCCACTTGCCTTTACTCCTCTACCCTCCTGTAATATCTCCCTGCTCCTTTGAGACTCACTCCGTCTAATTATTGGTCATCCCCACCCCTCTTTGTTGTTGTCATCTACTACCTTTTTGCTCACCCTAATTCTTAGAGTGTTTGGCCCATGGCTTCTTTTTTTTTTTTTTTTTTTCAAATTTTTATTTAAATTCTAGTTAGTTCACTTATAACACAGTATTAGTTTCGTGAGTAGAATTTAGTGATTCATCACTTACATAAAACACCCAGTGCTCATCACAAGGTCCCTCCTTAAACCCATTACCCATTTAGCCCATTCCTGCCCCTGCCCTTCCCTGCCATCAACATCCATGCAAGTGACCCAGCCAACACCTCAACCTGATCTCCTCACTCTAGTGATCTTCTCCACAACATCTAACTACTCACTGTCACATACAAGCCCCAGACCTTGTCATCATCCCAAACTGTTCTGCCTCCTAAAACATTCATTCCGGCATCTCATCTCACCTACAATCTGCCTCTCCAGCCTGTTCACTCAAGTCCTACTTAGTCATTCATTAAACTGTATATAAACCTACCAAATATAAACCTATCCCTACTTTCTCCCTGTCCATCAATCCGCTCTGTTTCCTCATCTCCTTTTAACCAGTTTATTTGTTTTATTTTTTCAAATGTTTATTTATTTTGAGAGAAAGAGTGGGGGAGGGGCAGAGAGACAGAAGGAGAGAGAGAATCCCAAGCACGCTCTGTGCTGACAGCGCAGCTGACAATGGGGGAATCGAACTCGTGAACCATGAGGTCATCATCTGAGCTGAAACCAGGAGTCAGACACTCAACCAGCTGAGCCACCCAGGAGGCCCTTGACCAGTTTATATGCTTAACTCATCATGTAAAACACCCTTTTGCAAATAAATATCCTGAACTTTGTTGCTCTCTGTCTTTCCATTACACTCTCCTAACAAAAGGCTAAGGCTGGACAAACCAATAGCTGTGTATCAACACATTAACTCCCTCTTCCACTCTTCAGAATAGCCAACTTCTTATTTCAGATTTCCACTTGAATAATTCATTGGTACCTCTAACTCTGCTTGTCTAAAAATGAACTCATAACCTCCCTTCCCCTACCACACATATACTACAACCTACTCACCAGTGGGACAGATCAGCCACCCATCTCAGTAAATGACATCAGCATCCACACAGCTCACAGGCCAGAAACCTGGGAGTCATTCTTGACATCTCCCTCTCCTCATATCTAATCAGTCAACAGATTTTTATGTCCCCAGAATCTCCCACCCATCACTCTGCTGCCACCAACCATACTAAGGGTAGACCGCTGCACTAGCCTCCTGCCTGGCCCTTTCCCATCCAGGCTTGTCCCCCTTTTAATCCATTCTGTACACAGTATCCAGAAGCTTTTAAAATATAAATTTGACTGCATTACTTCTTTGCTTAAAACTCCTCAAAGGTATCCCATTGATATGAAGGTGAAGTCAAAAATCCTTAACATGTCCTATGGGGCGCCTGGGTGGCGCAGTCGGTTAAGCGTCCGACTTCAGCCAGGTCACGATCTCGCGGTCCGGGAGTTCGAGCCCCGCGTCAGGCTCTGGGCTGATGGCTCAGAGCCTGGAGCCTGTTTCCGATTCTGTGTCTCCCTCTCTCTCTGCCCCTCCCCCATTCATGCTCTGTCTCTCTCTGTCCCAAAAATAAATAAACGTTGAAAAAAAAAATTAAAAAAAAAAAAATCCTTAACATGTCCTAAAAACAATGTGTTTTTCTTACCTACATTTCACAAATGAGGGAACTCAGGTCCAGAGTCGTTAAATATATTGCCCAAGTTGTAGAGCAGTGACTGAGGTGTCAGGGCCAGGATTTTATCCTATGGGAGTGTCATACCAAAAAAGATGTTTTATGATGGAGAATTAAGAAAATATAAAGATTATATCTATATGGTTTATAAATTTGTGGCTTAATATATATTCGAATGGACAATTGACTAAAATTACCTTTAAAATACTAATTGTGGGGTGCCTGGGTGGCTCAGTTGGTTAAGTTTACTATTTTGGCTCAGGTCATAATCTCACGGTTCATGAGTTCAAGCACCATATCAGGCTCTACATTGACAGTGCTTGGAGCCTGCTTGGGATATTCTCTGTCTCTCTCTCTCTCTCTCTCTCTCTCTCTCTCTGTCTCTCTCTGTCTCTCTCTGTCTCTCTCTCAAAATAAATAAACTTTAAAACATAAATAAAAATAAAATATTAATTGTAATCATTATTAGCTTTGCTTTGGAAGTTTTGAAGACAAATACTTTCTTATAATGAGGTAAAGGATTAAATGTGCTTTTGCAAATGTAATTCCAGACATACAGTTTACAATTATTTCAACAGAATTTTATTTGGAGTGAATTTACTAATACCCCTTTATGTACCAAGGAAAATAGGGTTGTACAGAGAAAAATTGTGACAGCCACATAGCTGACATATTTGGGGGGTTATTTCTCTAGTAGTTTTCTATTGTTTTCTGAATTTTCAGAGTTGTCTGTAATGTTCAAATTTAAGTATGTAACCACAGAGCCAGCCTCACACAAAGTTGTAAACTAAATAAAGTTTTTCTTTGGCTTTCCTCCAAATCTCTCTTTTTGAACTCTTCACAGCTCCTCCTCCCCTAAGTGCCCGTGTTGGTACAGTCCACTTTCATTGCCCTTAAACTGTCTCATGGCTTCCCGCAATGGTTCCCAGCTTGGGTTGCCTTGTATTATGGACCTATTCCAACCCTTGCCTTGCACATCAAAACTTACTAGATTTTTTTTCCTTAAAGCCCCACTCTGCTTTCCAGTTTGACAGCCAATTTTCATAAGCTATTATATATTAATTTTAATGGAGAACTTCTGGAGACAATGCCAGAAACAAGTCTTTTCACTCTATTTTCTGTGTAACCTCTCTACCAAAAAGATAAGTTTGGACTTTACATTCTGTTATTTGCATTATAAAAAACAGTGAGTATATTAAATATGCTTTTCTAAACTCATTTGCCCTCTTCCACTGAGATTCATACATCTTACTCCTGCTTTATACATTTTATCCACCTCTGGTTATGATTGCCCTAAACCAAAGGACTGACTCATTGGCAGTCAGTGGCAGTCCAGAGAGGAGATAAACAATGAGATATTCCTTTATCTCTCAAGTCACAGCCAACATGGAGGGCCACATTTTAATAGATATATAGCAGATGACTGCATTGAACTATGATTACAGTATTCCTTTATATCCAGGTTCAAGGTTTATTATTTTCTTCTCACAAGCCCAACCCATTGTTAAGAAATCTAGCAAGCAGGACCCTTAATCACAACCTAGCTGATTCTGGCAACAATACTCAAGCTTTAGAAGTGTTCTTTGAGCATGAGAAGGATAAATAATTCATAGCTAACATTTTTTGAGCTTTTACTATGTGGTATTATATGAGATGCTTTGTCTCCTTTAAATCTCACAGTTCATGAGATAGTTCTGTTATTATCTCTTTTTTAGAAATAAGGAAACTAATGTTGGAGAAATTAATTTGCCCAAGAACTCATAGGTAATAGAGCTAGGAAGTGAATCCCATTAGGTCTGACTCCAAAGTCCATGCTTTCATCTTCTATACTTCTTTGTGGAGAATTTTTAATGTGCCAGAGGTGGGCTGAATCACCTAGTGTATGTATATACATTCATTCATTCATGAATTATTCATTCATTCATTCAGCAGCTTTTTTTTCTTTTTGAACATTCACCGTGTACACTTTGCCAAGTGCTGTGAACATCTAGAGCTTAGCCAAATGGAAATTATTCCCTCAAGGAATGTGCCTACCAGGGAAGATGTCATGTATAGAAATAACTATAATGTGAGGTATACAGTGATAAGAGCTATGAAACAGATTCCCTTTTTAAAAATACTATTGGAGTCCAGAAAAAGGAGAGCATTTTTCCATCTGGGGAGGTGAAAAGGCTCAAAGAAAAGGGGTATTTCATTTGGACCCTGATAGATGGGAAGGATTTAAACATGAGACAATGAGAAACGAGGGAGTGTATGGGTATTTCAGGCTGAGAGAGAATATTGAAACAAAAGACCCAGAGAGGGGAAAGTTAGAAAAAAGTATGTCATGGAAAGCAAGAAGGGAGACAATTTCAAGAAATGGTGGGGAAAACTGGATTAGTGTGAATGTGTTACTTCAGCATTAACCAGAACATACACCTCTATTTTGTTACACTGTTAGCCTCTTTTGCATATCCATTTTGTTCCCCTTTTTCCCATTTAGCATCTCTCCATACACAAATGTTCAAGTCTCTCTTTAAAGAAAAGAAAGTTTGTTATGGGTAGAGGTAAATAACTCCCATTGAAAAATTAAGAATCACTTATTTAGAAATCAAAGGTTAAAGAGATATCTCTTCATTTGAGAAGCTTTTGTTAAGATCCTCTTATGTCCCAAAAAGGGTGTTTAGATGCTAGGAATAGTTTTTTAATTAATGTGTCATTTTTACCTCAAGGATCTCAGAGTCAGCTAAAGGAGACAAATGTGTAAATAGAGAATTGCAAAGTGTAATTAGTTTCATGATAGAGGAGTGTATTAGACATAGAAGTGGCACAGGGGCGCCTGGGTGGCTCAGTCGGTTGAGCGTCCGACTTCAGCTCAGGTCACGATCTCATGGTCCGTGAGTTCGAGCCCCGCGTCGGGCTCTGGGCTGATGGCTCAGAGCCTGGAGCCTGCTTCTGATTCTGTGTCTCCCTCTCTCTCTGTCCCTCCCCCGTTCATGCTCTGTCTCTCTCTGTCTCAAAAATAAATAAAAACGTTAAAAAAAATTAAAAAAAAAAGACATAGAAGTGGCACAAAAGAGACAGCAATCAGCTGCCTTAGAAGAGGAAATGCTTCTAAAAGGGGAGACACATCTGAGCCCAGTCCTTTTTTTATTTTTTTAAGACAAATGGGATTAACCTACATGTTCCATTTTAAAGCTTTTTTTAAATTTAGTAATATATCTTGAATGTCTTTTGTGTTAGTAGATATAAATATTCCTTATTCATTGTAATTGTTGTATAGTAATCCATTCTGTAGCTCTGCACAGTATATTTAACTAATCCCCTATTGATGGATATTTGAGTTGTTTCCAATTTCTTACTAATACACCCAAGTGCTGAAATAAATACACACTTGTATTGGAATCCCTGTAAACAAATTCTTAGACATATACTTCCAAGGATTTAATAGATCTTGCTAAATTACCTGTCAAAAATAGTGGGTGAAAATGCTTATTCCCACATCTGTACAGAAATTGGAACTGTCGGTTTTTTAAAACTGCCAGAGTAATAAACTAAAAATATTACATTATTAATTTGAATTTGAATGTAAGTATTAGGGAAGTTGACCATCTCTCTTTTTTTTAAGTTTATTTATTTATTTTGAAAGAGACAGAGACAACAAGAGTGGGGAAGGGGCAGAAAGAGAAAGAGACACAGAATCCGAAGCAGGCTCCAGGCTCTAAGCTGTCAGCACAGAGCCCGACGTGGGGCTTGAACTCACGAACTGCGAGACCATGACCTGAGCCAAAGTCGGATGCTTAACCGTTTGAGCCACCAGCTATCTCTTTTTATTTTTTTATTTTTTTATTTTTTGGTTGAGCACAAGAAGGGGAGAGGCAGAAGGAGGGAGGGAGGGAGAGAGAAAGAAAGAAAGAACCCAAGGCAGGAAACATGCCCAGCGCAGAGCCCAATGTGGGGCTCGATCCCACAACCATGAGATCATGATATGAGTCTAAATCAGGAATTGGATCCTTAACCGACTGAGCCACCCAGGTGCCCCTGAAGTTGGCTATCTTTTCATATTTAGTATCCAATTGTTTTTCTTTTTCTGTGTACTAATTACTGTCAGAGTCTAGGATTTTACTGTATGCAGGCTAATAAATTAGCCTATTAGTGTTTCATGGCTGCTGGCAGAAGACCTGAGACTCATGGATTAGAAACAAACATTATTGCTCGGGATACAGCAAGCAATTTGAGCATCACATTTGTATTTTGCCCCAGGTCCCACAAGGGCAATGCACAGGGCCCTCAGGGGGATGGTTTGCATGCAGTAGGTATGTGGGAGAGCCGAGGGACAGGGACGTGGAGCTTGTCGAATCCACCACTTTTAGAGCAAGTCTGCTCTTTGTCCTAAAAAGAGACTTTACCTCATCCCTCAGAGTCACTGTCTGTGAACACAACCTGAGAACTAGCCCCAGTTAACAGCTTTCAGAGCCTTGTATCCTCTACATACCCAGCAGCAACATACAAGGAAGGTCAGGGCCCATGGCAAATTGCCTTTTCCAACATCTTCCCTTTCTTATTTTTCTTTATAGTTATTTATCATTTTTTCATTGATTTGTAAGCATTCTCTGCTCTCACAACAATTATTACTAGATCTGTCATTGAATATCACCTATCTTATCCTAATTTGCTTTTTTTTTTAATTTGATTTTATCCACTGTTGTTTCGTGAAGGGATTTTCTTCCATAGGTTTCATGCCATACCTATAAAAAGAAAGCTGTTCTATTATGATAAAGATATTAACTGATTTTTTTTCTCCTATGCTTTCAGTTTGGCCTTTAACATTTTGATCCTTTTGGAATCTACTTTCATGTAGGAATGATGCAGGGACCCAGTTTGGTTTTACAAAAATAGCTAGACAGTTCTTGCAATCTAATTTCTTGTCTTTCCCCTCCTTGTTTGAAATGGTATCTTCCTTACATACTAAAATTTATCTGTACTTATCTTATACTGTTTTTTGTTCTGTTTCTTCTAATCTGTTTGTAGGTTACTATCAAACCTTATCTTTTAATTACTGTAGCTTTATAATATACTTAACATCTGGTAGAATTTGTTCCTCATCGTTTCTCTTTTATTTAAAATCTTTCTTGGCTGTTTTCATATATTATTCTTGAATGGGTCTTTTAAAATAAAGTACGTGTGGCGCCTGGGTGGCTCATTTGGTTAAGCATCCGACTTTTGATTTCAGGTCAGGTCATGATCTCACGGTATGTGAGATCAAGCCCTCTGTTGGGCTTTGTGCTGAGCATGGAATCTACTTGGGATTCTCTCCCCCCTCTCTGTTCTCCTCCACTCATGTGCTCACTCGCTCAAAATAAGTATACTTTAAAAAAAAGTAGATATACAAGGTGAATATAACTATGAAAAGAAACTCTAAACTACTGTCTTTTTACAACCTTATCCCTTTATAAAAGTCTCATTGTTCTAACTTTTATGGTTTACTTTGCATTTCAATAAATACAGAGCTGTATCATAGTTTCTATTTGCAACTTCTAAAATCTTCTCTCTTTTAATATAGATTCCTTGTAGTTTGGAATACTGGGATGAACTCCAGAAGGTTTTTGTTGCATTTCAAGAATTCAGTCTGTCTGAAAGCAAAGTTTGTGAACTGCAGTTGCCGGATATCAATCTTATGAATGACCAGAAGAAATTGGTATCCTCGGATCTTTGGAGAATTGTCTTGAACAGCAGTCAAAATGGTGCTGATGACCAAAGGTAACTCAGTGAAAGATGAAATAGTGCCACTCTGCTAGGAAACAATCATCAAGTCAACTTCTCTAATGACCCCTCGCTGGGCAGTATCTTGGCTGGCAAGCCACTGTGTGAACTACAGATGAGAACTAGGAATTAAGATAGAAACTGATATCTCAGAGTCTGTGTACTAACAATCCTAAGTTGTATTCAAAATATGGCCTTGTGAGCCCTCACTAAGAACCTGTTCCTTAAATATAAAAACAAAACAAAAGGTGCAGAAAACAAACTACAAAAAAAAAAAAAAAAAAAAAAAAAAGTCTAGTCATCCTGAACCAAAAATATAAAGGAAAGAGCCACTAATCCTTCAGCAGACTCTTAATGACACAGTAAACCATGTGTATAATGATAACCCTGGGGCATTAGGAGAAAGATTAGATAAATTGAATTGTCTCCCTCAGTAACCTAAGCTTCAGCACTTCTTCCAGTTTACATATCCCTGTTAATTAAGCCTTTCTGTTCATGCTCCCATAAAAGATGAGAAAAAGATACTAAATCACAATCAGTGGAACAATTTTCTTGGGTCATGTGATAGTATGTGCACTGTGGGCCTTGGCCCATCTTGCTTTCCATCATTTTCAGTGTCCTACCTTCCAGTTCTCCTGATGAGTTGGCTTTAACATTATCTTACTCCTTTTATATAATCCCTCCTCCCCCCGCCCCCCAAACAACATTCTGACACTAACACAGAGAAAAAATACCCATCATTCATTACACCCTGCAAAGCAACTGTTTTCTCTTTTTTGTTACCTTTATTTTTGCCCATTAATGTATGCCTTTACAAGGTGATAATTATAGCACATCATATTGTATTCTGATTCCTATTTTATATAAATAGTTCTGAATGCTTTCTCTTTTTTTTATTAAATAATGATACGTGTTCATTGAAGAGCATTTTGGAAATAAAGAAAATTCCACCACACGTAATTGTAATCGTATCACACTGATAACCTCTGTTAACATTTTAATAGTTAACATGTTAATTTTAATAGTCAAAATATTAACATTGTAATAGTAGCCTTGCTTCGATTACTTTGTGTGCTTAGTAATAATGTTTTAGACTTTATATTATCTATTTCTAGGTCATTTGGGCTTTTTAAGAATAGTTACTTTTCTGTTACCTAGTAATTACAACTAGTAAAAAGATGTTAAAGGAGTGGGATCTTAATTTTACCTATATGCATAATGTAGCAATGAAAATAACACCCATCCTGTGAAGAGTTAGCAAATGGATAAGAAGATTGCCTATTCTAAGCTATAGGTTACCTAATCAGAAACCAGGAAATCTCAGAAAATAAAGCTATAAGTAATGAAATTATGTTTTTTTTTAATCTGAGTTTCATTAGTAGTATCAAAGTAGAAATCATTTCTTGATTCTAATCATGAAAGAATGCATTTTCAGCATTGAAAGAAGCACTTCAGACAAGGTTAATTCCCCTGAATCTGAAACATTCATAAAAATTACTTTTGTGGTAGGCTTAACACTACAGAAATGTGGAACCTTTAGGGAATGGAAATTTATGCAGACAATCAAATTCAGGCAATTTTTCACCAAGCTTTTGACAGTGTAATCACAGATCTTTTGTCCTCACCTGGGATTTTTCAAGTTACCTAATATTTCACAACTGATCTTGCTTTGTTTGACATTAACCATTTTTCAGATAGAATTTGATATTAATGAAATTAAATTTAAAGAGTTGGTTTAAAAGTCCACATAATCAGACCCTACTAAGACACTTTTCAAAAGGAACAGTAAATATATTTTATCCAATTTCTACAAAAAAAACATTAGTGCTATAATAATATGTTAACATTTCATGTAGAAAGAAAACTGTTACAGTTAGCTCCAGCATATTCTGTCATGAGAAATTTAGAACTGGACAAAAACCTGATGCTTTTATGATTAGAGATTATCTTAATATTCTCAGTGGTTTGAGAAGGATATTCATCAGATTATTGTACATTCCAAGAAGAAAGTTTATAAAAATAAGTCCCATGAAGTTTAATGTTTAAAAAGAAAGAAAAAAAAAAAGAAAAGCAAAGAGAATCTTGTCTACAATTGGCATAAAGTTACAACAGTGCAGGGCAGCTCAATGGTAATGAGCTTCCCTGTATGTATGCAAATGGAAGCACTATTTAATAGAGAATTCCAAGTTAGAAGACCTGGATTTAAGTCCTGGATTCGTCACCAACTAGGTATTTGGCCTTGAGAAACTGATTTCTGAGTTGAGGCCTTAAGAAATGAATAGGAGCTAACCAGTCCAAAGGGTGTCAGGTAGCCTTCATTACAAAGGACTGGAGACAAAAGAGCCAGTCTCTTAAGCCTTTGTCTGTTTATCCCATACAGGTAGATTCTCTTTAATTCATTGCCTGTGGATTTGTAATAATTATATCCCACCACCTTTTTAACCAGTGGTTTGCTTGATCATATGAAAATGAATGATTGGTAATGATTATGCTTTTCCAAAGGTAGCATTTGAAGTAGAGTAACATCAAAACTGTGGGCAGGATTAAGCGATGGTACAGCATCCTGGGGCTAGGAATCCTGGGGAACCATCCCATTCTTAGCCCTGAAGGATAAAGGGAAATACCTGCCTCAGCCCACTCTCCTCTCTCCTTCTAATCTCCTATGGGCACCTCCTGCCGGCTGAACCAAAGAACAAGCCAGAGGACAAAGCAGCTTGTTGATAGAGTTCAGTGGCAGAGAAGAGGATGAGGAATGGTGTAGAAAGTGGATCTAGAGAACAAACAAAGTAGCCAGTAACTACATACTGTATTTGGAATTTACAGTTTCTTAACCAAGTGACTGGCCCTCAAAGGAAAAAAAGGGAAGCAGAATGGTGGGCCCAGTTCTCAGGCTTTGGACCACTCTGCTATGTTCCCTGGGTTTGGAATCAATTAGATGTCTTCTGATGGACCAGAACAGCTGTCTAATTTGTTTCCCCCTCTTACCTTCACTCCAATAACTAATTCCAGAAGTATGTGACTATGTCAAGTCACACAAATTACAGGTAATTATCATGTAGCACAGTAATCACTGTGCAGAACTTGATATATATGTCCAGTTAACTTTATTACCAGTTGTTTGATGATAATGCTAAACTCTCTTCACCTGTGCCAAGTCTTTGGTGGTTTGTTGTACATATTGCATGGTCATTTTCTGACAACATTAGAACATGTGAAAGCATATTGCTTATCAGGACTTTTTATCCCCACCCCAAAACGCTGGTTAATGGAAGAAGGCAGCTTAGGAAAAAAAGTGGCTTAAGAGTGTGTGGCTCTCTCTCCATGCAATGAAAATTGAAACTCGGGTGAGATTTTTGGAGTACTTTCATCTTTGGTTGTGCCGAAACAAAATATTTTCTCCTACTCCCACTTTTCTCATAAAAGAGGCCACAGTCTCCTCATATTTGGTAATCTTTGAGACAATGATCAGCAGCTGTTTGTTTGTTTGTTTGTTTGTTTGTTTGTTTGTTTTTTGAAGAGGAGAGGCCCTTCATTTTCCAAAGCTTTGATTGTTGCATAGACAGTGAAGAAATTAGAGAAAGAGCATCGTGGATTGTTTCTTTCCTCTCCATCAGTTGAACTTTCTCTGGCAGAAGATGACCATGGCCTCCAGATTCTGTTCCTTTCCATTTGGCTACTTGGATATGCACTTTTAGATATACCTAAATTTGTTGAGTACCATTTTAAAACATCTTTTGACTTTCATAAACCATTTAGGTGTAAACCAAACATTCTTTGTAAGGCAGAATGTATGTTTAGCCTTCTCTCCTGGGGGGGGGGGGGGCGGGGGGGGGGAGAAGGGATGCTTGTATTTTTCCCCAGGTGTCTTTTTGAAGCCTTTTACTATTTCCTTTGAGTTGGTGATTGAACTTTATATAACAACAGGGAGTTGGTCTTTTGCTAGGTAATCCTTTTCCCCTTAACACATTCCCCATAGGATTCAGTGTTCACCTAAAGTTCCTAGGCTGATGATGTTAACATGACACAGAAATCTCTATGTCATGGTGCTTATTCTCTGAACTATGGAAGATTCTCTTTCTCTTTTTAATGTCAGATACAAAGGAGTCCTTTACCTGAGGGCCTGTTTAAGCCTGTTTTGTAAGCCATGGATTACAACCCATTTGGTGGGTCATGAAATCAATTTAACAGGTTGCAGCCTAAATTTTTTTAATAAAACAAAAAATATTGGTGTGAAAAGGACAAATATTGAATAATTTCACATATGCGAGATACCAAGAGTAGCAAATTTATAGAGACAGAGTAGAATGGTATTGCACAATAATGCAAATGTACTTAATTCCACTAAACTGTATACTTGGTTAAAATAGTCAATATGTTACATATAATAGTATATTTATAATATATTCATAATATATATTCTATAATATATAATAGTATATTTATGTTATATATATTTTTTGTTTTTAAAAAACCTACCTGTCCCCCTCTGCCCATTTTATATGTATACTAGAGTATAATAAAAGTGTATTTTTTACCTTGGGTTATAATTAAAACATTTTAAAAATGATGATTCTAAGGGGTAGAGAGAACTTGATGCAGAGACACACACACCCTCCCTTGTCCTTTCTTAACCATGTAGCTCTCTCCCAGGATAGACAGAGCAGTATTTTGCAGGAGGCAGGAGAGAGTTTAGGTGAACTAGTTTGGGAGACCATGCCACATTGAGATGAATGTCAGTGTGATATTTTAAGACCCCTTTTGGGAGCTAAAAGTAATCATCAACAGTTAACGTTAAACTGAGTAACCAGTATGGTACCCTGTTTGCCAACTAGAAATAGAATTTTTTTTTCTGTTAAGGAGTGTTAGATATTATACTGAACATTTTGTATGCAGGATCTCCTTTGATACTCAGTCATTCAATTACTGTACCCATTTTACAAATGAAAAAAACTGAGATTTAGCCAGGTGGTGATATAACTTGTCCAAGGTTGTAATATCAATGATAGAAGTGCAAGCATGTTCACAAGTTCTCTCACCCAGTTATTCTCTGCTTAATCTCTCTGCTGTATTTTGCTATATTATAAAACTCTTCTTACTACAGAGGGATCCAGAGAAAAGCTCAAGCCTTCGTCAGTTGAGTCAGATCATTGTTGAGTACCTGCACTGCTCTAGGGGTTTACCCCAGAATGGCATCCAGGGGTGAATCTTTAAGGACTATGCCTTGGTCCAAGCAATGCGTATGTATCAATCAGGACACAGACTTACTAAGATATTCCTTGTTTAAAAAGTGATACCCCTCTATCAGTTACCCTTCCAGTTGATAAGTAACCTTTTGGCTAAAATGAAGATGTGCGTATATAAAACTCTTGCCATACTTTCCACTTTTTATAATATTTCCACTATTCTAAAAAGTTGGGTTTCCATTAGGATCTTAGAGATATTTCAACTAACTACTGAATCTTGAGTTCTGTGTGTTCCTGTTTGAGAGGTGTTACTCCTAGGAATCGCCATTTTTACTTTCCTATTTCTGCTGATTACACATCTCATAAATTATGTTTTTCCTTTTGATAATTGGATCAAAGTTCATTGTACCTAATTAAGGCAATTATACAAATACAGCTGCTCCTAATGTCCCTAAGAGGATCATTACTCTCATATATGACTGTTGAGATCGATTTTTTAATTTTTTTAACGTTTATTTATTTTTTGAGAGACCGAGAGTGAGCGGGGGAGGGGCAGAGAGCGAGGGAGTCACAGAATTCAAAGCAGGCCCCATGCTCTGAGCTGTCAGCACAGAGTCCAACGCGAGCCTTGAACTCATGAATCGTGAGATCATGACCTGAGCTGAAGTCAGACACTTAACCAACTGAGTCACCCAGGCACCCCAAATGTTGAGATCTTTTTAATCCTTGTGTAAGAGGTAGACATACATAGGCTACTTTTATAGTAATGACAATGATCAAATTGAGTGTGGAAAAACTATAATTTTACTGATTCAAAATACATGTAAAGTATATTCAGATTGTGTATACCATGTTAATTTTGTTTAAGAAATTTTAATTTTGATATGACTCCAATTTTTGAGTAAGTCTGAATTTTTAAATGTAGATTAGCTCAGCAACCATTTTAGTCAGGATTTTAAGACTAAAGGAATATTACTAACTACTTGAGTATGTTAGGAGTTGCTATATAAGCCTAAAAAATTATCTCTTTAAAAATTTATGTGTATATCAATTTAGAAAAAAGTAAAAAATTAATCAATTTGTTAATAATTGTAGCACAAACTCATGTTTTAGCAGCCTTTTTCAATATGTTATATATAGTATCTGCCACTCTCAAGATAGGAAAATAAATCTTGGAAAATCTCAAGAGTATCAAAAATTGTAGTTGGCAAGAAGAGCGTTTCAGATAAACACCTCAAATTGTGTACTCACTATTTTAAAACTGATCTCATAGAACTCTTGCCTGGATTTTTAATAATATTTTGACTAACATTATACCTTATTTCTAACAACTTCTGAAAGTAGTTCAAATGTGTAAAACACATGTACAGCTAATACACTTTGCTCCTTCTGATTAAATACAAGTTTTAATTTTACCTAGCGAATGAAATCTGTTATTTGTAACACCACAAATAAATTCCTAGAAGGCAGTTTGGATTAGTATGCCCATTTATAGAAGTTTCAGAATATACTTAGATGCATTTCTTGGACATAGCATTTAATCAATAACAAACTGCCTCAGAGTTTGTGTTTTCTTTGTAGACACTGGAGATTTACTTACATTGCAGTAAATACCACTACGTAACTATAAACCTCTTAAAGTTAAATACCCAGTAAATGTGTTGGAATGCTCCTAGCTTTCATTTTCACAGCCTCTTTCAACACTTAGCTGAAGATTCACACCCTGAGAATCTCACATGATGCACCTCACGCCATTCTGAGTTCCTCTCATGTTTCTACTCTGGCAGCACTCTGACTTTCCTGTTCCTGGGTGGTTGTTCTATTTGATAATGTTTCTAAATGTCTACATATTTTATATCACCAGTTAGACAGTGAGTTCTTTGAAAACCAAGGATTTATTTCCTTAGTTTTCCTCTCCTAGTTCTCCCTAGGATACTGTAAATCACAGTGTTTCTCCTTTAGGTTCCTCATGGACTTGGAAGCCAGGCTATGATAGCTGTAGAACAAATGTCTGGTTTGGAAAGAAGAGGGTGGAAGAGGATGAGAGAGAATGGGGCGGCATCCATTCAGTGATCCACAGTTACCAGAATGTACCTTGCCCCATCCCAATCCTCAGTTCTCATGCCTCTGCTAGCCCTGAGGCAAGGCAGCTAGGTGGCATGTTTCACACATACACCAGAAGCCAGCATGTACAAACTCTTCCCTCCTACAGATGCATTCACTATTCCTTTTAATCTGATTTTACTTGTTTAAAATGGTGTTAGGAGGATGGGAAAGTGAAGAGAGGACCCATGCAGTATAATTGTCCACGGGCCCTTGTTCTTCTGGACATGGTCATAATTTTATAGCTCCTAGTAATTAGTGGGTGTTCAATAAAGCATATTGACTAACCCATAGCAATATGGATATGGACAATCTGAAGAAGTAAAACAAAGTGAAACATTTATGGTGACACCGACAGTAGTGGGTTTTTGAACAGCAGAGTCATGCTCCAAATTGTGTTGGTCTTAAACTAATGAAGACCAAGTTGTCCATAAATTATGGGCGATGTGGATGGAAGAAAATTGGGTTGGAGGTAGGTCAACATGACCTGGAGTTTGAGGAATCCTTTGAAATTTTTCAAATAATAACTTATAGACAATAATCAGCATGAAATTAATTTTTAAGCACAAATAAGTTATGTGGGTAAATACGGAACATTTGATGATAACATATTAACTATAGGATTACGAGTGCTAGCTTTGGAAACCCTTATAGAAAGACATTTTACATATATGGTACTGGGAAATCTAGGTTATTGATCTTCTTTTATTACTTACTTCCCACAGCTCTGCAAGTGAATCTGGTTCTCAAAGCACTTGTGACCAACTTGTAACTCCAACAGCCCTAGCTGCCTGTACCAGAGTTGACTCCTGTTTTACCCCATGGTTTGTCCCATCTCTTTGCATTTCCTTCCAGTTTGCCCACCTGGAGTTCCATCTTTGTCATCACCTTGACCAACTAGGCACAGGTACTCTTTACTTTAGCATCAGAATGATATCCACTTAATACTGTTTTCCTTGAGTGTTCTCAAGACACAATTCATCAATTTTTACCCAGAGAACTTATTTTCTTTTCAGGAAGTAAAAAGTCATGGATGGATTTTCATTCTGTAAATTACAGGATTAGCGATGTTTCAGAGTACTGTGATTGCTAATCCCTTCTACTACCCAAACCTCCCTCACTACTGACTGCCACCTGTGTGGCAATTTTTAGAAGGGGCATTCATTTCCCCTCATGACACTGGCAAGATTATTCTGACGTTGATTTCATGTAACAGGTGTACCTGTTACTTATTTCATTTGATGTTAAACCATCATATGGCCCTGTTGTATAGATTGCCAGTAGTATTGAACTGACATGATTTTGCGTGCTTCCTAATGAGAATTTTCAAGGAAGTTACCAAAAATTGCAGGTTTTACTGTTATTCCAATTAGAATCTTTTTGAAAGAAATACATCTGTTCCTATTCTATGTCCTGAGCCATTACGTTAATGATGGGTACGGGGTGCCTGGGTGGTGCAGTCGGTTAAGCGTCCGACTTCAGCCAGGTCACGATCTCGCGGTCCATGGGTTCGAGCCCCGCGTCAGGCTCTGGGCTGATGGCTCAGAGCCTGGAGCCTGTTTCTGATTCTGTGTCTCCCTCTCTCTCTGCCCCTCCCCCGTTCATGCTCTGTCTCTCTCTGTCCCAAAAATAAATAAACGTTGAAAAAAAAATTTTTTTAAATGATGGGTAGATTCCAGAAGTATTTGTTATTACCTGATTGCAAAAGCATGAATCCATTCTACAAAACATGGGCAAATTCTCCAGTAATTGAAAGGACTGTCAATTTTACAAGTTGGTAAGGTGGAAGATTAAATTTTCCCACACACTGTAAGTGGCCTTTTATAAATTTGCTAATGTTACATGAATAATTATGCCTAAAAGTCTATACCAGACCATTCCTAGTTGGAACATTTTGATTCAGGTTTTCAACCTACGGGTAATGGAAAAGGAAAACAAGTCAGATTCAAAAAATCAGATTCAAACGAAACACAGCTGCTGTTAAGCATCTTGCCTTTTCAGCAAAAAAAAAAAAAAAGGAATTTAACCTGCTTTTTCTAACTCTCTTTGAGTCGTGTTTTTGTTTTTGAGATTTGGTTGATAGATACAGAGCATTTCATGAAACTCTTCCTTAGATAGTTACCTCCTCCTCATTTTATTTGTTGTCTTCTGTGATAAAATTTTTGTCTGTGATAGTGAATGTAAACCTTGGACAATATGTTTGAGACATGCTGATTGAACAAGACAGTTTTGTTTGCAAATATTGAAGGTTCATAGTAGTTCATATATTACAATGCCTTCAAGAGAATCTTTGCATTTATTATACAGCAAATAAAGAATTCAGTCACCAAAGAGTGCATAATTTAAATGTCATCTCTTTGTTTCCGTAAAATATTGGCTCATCTCAATTGCTGTTTTCCTTGTTTGTTTTCTCAACAGCTCCACCGCAATACCTACAGCCGTTTATTTCTGATAAAAATGTGCCCTCTGAACTTGAATATATGATTATTGCCTTCAAAGAGCCACACCTGTATCTTCGACAATGGAACAATAGTTCTGTCTGTCAGGAGATCCGGTTCTCAGCTCAAGCCGACTGTAAACTTCTGGAGTGCAGAAATGTCACAATGCAAAGCGTGGTGAAACCCTTCAGCATCTTCGGGCAGATTGCTGTTGTCCATGATGCAGCAGAGAAGCTGCTTGACTGCACCGTCATCGTGGACTCTATATTTGTAAACTTTGGGCAACATGTAGTTCATTCTCTCAACACTGCAGTACAAGCTTGGCAACAGGTATGCACATCCTACAACGGTTTACAGTGTGTCTGCATGTGATCTTTTACTAGGCGCTCTGTGTTACCACTTCTAATAGTAAGTTAAGCACAAACAAAAATGGGAGAGAATGAAGAATTTGATGGGCACCATAATATTTGGGGTTTTCTCTGTTTTGGCAAAGTGATGCATGTTATTTTTCAAAGCTTTGGAGAGTATGGGTTCTCTACACATGCATAGGAGATCATGCCCACATTTTTGTGACTAATGTACCACATCTGTGTGGAAAGTAACATATTCCCAGAAATTTTTTCCAAGTATTACGGCTTTCCTTTGCCAAAGCTTCAACTTAGTTATGTATCAAATTGTCTAAGCATCCGTTGCAGAAATGAAGAACCTGTGTGAACCTTTCTGATAGCATTTCAAAGAGAAAAAGCAGTGAGAAGAAATACGTAAGCCCAAAGAGTCTTAGTCTTTTCCCCTACTATCCTGCCATTTTTCAATCAGTTAAAGACTCTCGATCGGTAATGTTTTGTACTTTTACCTCTTGCCAGAAAGTAGCCATATCCAAACAGGGGATGAAGCATAAGTCTCTGCTGAACAGCATATTTAAAATGAGGAACCTGCCTGTGCCACTAGCATGAAAATAATTTCACAGAATGTTTGTATAATAATGTGCTCGGCAATATAAGAACAAATCATTTCTACTTCCTTGCCGATTATCAGTATAATATTGTTTTTCCATGAAGTTCGTGTTGCTATCTAAGCTGAGACATTTCCCCCACATTTTGTATATGCTACCTGCATTTGTGCAGAGCTGACTCCCCAGGAGAAATGGCCCTTCATCCTGCACTGACCTCATGTAGAGAGGGGGGCGGGAGAGGGGGGCTTTGAGTTCGCTAACTTAAGAATTTTTGTGGGAATAAACTCTGTTCTTTATATGCATGAAGACCTATATAAGACTAAGGAATTAATTACCTAACATGGCACTACAATAGCAAAGGGAAAGAAGATAACACATCTGTTTTGCATTTTAAAATTCTTTTTTAAGGGCATTCCATGGTTTTCTTGTTGCAGAGGACATGCGTAAAATAAGAGCTAGTGTGATCTAAATCTTTGCAGCTGGTTCGAATAGTGATGTGAAAAAAACCTCCATGGCTCCAATTTCTGTTTTTTGTCATATTTTGAACAATGCATTTAATAAAAAACAAACCTAGAAAATATAAAGGAGTCATTGATAGAGCATTTAAACCCAGGATATTTTTGTCTTGGTATCAGGGCCATTATTAGAGGACTCATGTGTAGCAACTACTGCAAAATGGCCTTCAGAAATATCAGTTTTCTTCCAGGGTAAAAATATTCTCTTAGACATAGCTATACATATAAATAAAATACGGTGCATAAATATTTAAATGTTTTAAACCACATCAGAGTATGAATGACTGACTGGCTAACACAGTGCCTTGAAGGAATATTCTGAGTTTTTTTAAAAATGGAATTGTATATTTGATTAAGTAGAGCCATATGTCACGTAGCATATTGCTGACAGGTACATTCTATGAATAGTTGATTCTGATTTATACAGGGATTTGGCAATGTTAACATGAGCCACAAGAGGATATACTTCTGTAATTGTTGCTGTAATTTTCTTGTTTCCTCCCATGTCAAGGGTACTTGCCACCAAGTTTTAATGTGGTAGGCATCTAACCCTGTGTATTCTAAAGTAAATACAAAAATGCACTACTTTGAAATTATAGGACATTTGACGTTGAAATGGGTTTATAGAAGGTTATTAAGTTCATTGTTTCTAAGAAATTCTGAATGTGGTTTATTCCCTTAGTGGGGGAGCTTAATTTCCCAAGCTTGGATTCTGCTGTATGTATAATGCTCAGATACAGTCTCATTATTGCCAATGAGAGATATGAATTTAATAAGAAAGGTGAGTTATTTGAATTTGCCACATACTTTTATCAGATTCATATCTGAGACAAGTCATTTGTATCCAGTGTGGATGGACCAGACAGTTGAAGCATGAAACAGTTTGGCCTTTCACCTTTAGGTCACAAGTTCAAGATTAACAGAAGCCTTCATCAGTGTCTGATTTCTCTGGCTGTAGGTTGTTTGTTTGTTTTTTCTCTTTGGTAAATGATTAATGTTTTGTAAAACCAGATTAAGGACCCAAATGCCACTTGCAGTTTGCTTTATATTTCTATGCCATATTACACAATTGGACAAAATGACATTTTTATTTAAAAATGAAAGTTATGCTCGTGTATCTTATCTTACACCAGAATGATGTCTGTCTCTGTTTTAGTTGCAAATGCCTGTACAGCACTCCAGCACAAATCTTAAATGTAAATAAGTCATCTTTAATTACAAATCTGAGTGAGCATCCTGAGATTTAGACAATAATGATGTCATATAAAATGTGTACGAGCTGTTGTATAATATACTAGAATTTAAGACACTCCAAGAAATACTTAAACTTATTACAGTTGTAATGAACTCCACAGATGAAGGGACAGTAGAGAAATAGTTCCCTGAGGACTTTGAGTATTCTGTAGAAAAATGTAAACAACCCCCTTGTGTTCTTCCATTTACATTTTTCTAAAACAGTCATCATTTATTAAAGGTCAGTTTTTAGAGATGAGGAAAGTAATATGATTTTTTTTTCTACTCAAGCCGCATCTGGTAACTTAACCTCTGAGTTACCAGTGGATTGATCCCAATTCATTATGAAAACTGACTTTCAATCTCAGGATATCTACCTAAGTGGGAGTTTAGAATCATATCCCTTTCTTCATGTTTGTACTCTTAGACCTAAAGGAGAGAAAAATGTTTATAAGGAGAGCAGTTTATGTTGATTATATAGTGCTAACTGGAAAAATCTCACCAAAATAATTATACACTATGACTCCAGTTTGGTTAAAGGTTTATAAACCTTTAAATATGTAAGGCATATAAATAGGATTAGATAGTATTGACTAGAATAGAAATAGGCATGACACTCCAAAGAGGAAAAATTGCTAGAAGAAAATCCACCAAAATATTAACAGCAGTTGTTTGAGTGTAAAATTAGAGGCTTAAAAAAATCTGTACTTTTGTATTTTCTGACTTTTCTACTGTGAACATGTATTCATTTATAGTTTTAAAAATTAAATTTACTCATGTGTTTGTTTCATAAGTGTTTATCGAGTACTTATGTGTCAGGCATTATGCTGAGTACTAGAGATAAAACTGTAAATAACACAGACCTGATTCCTGCCCTTATGCAGCATAGATTCTAATGATGGAAGCAAGAGTGAACCCGAAGTCAAACAAATAATTGCTTAGTCCCAGTAGGGAAAGTGAAACAGTAGAGTATTATGTGATCATAAAATAGATGGACATGACCTGGTCTGGGGGTGTCCCAGAAGACTACTCAGAAGTAACCTGAAAACAGGAACCTGAAAGCTGAGTCGAAAGAAGTTAGTCAAGCGCAAAGGAAAAGAGGTCCAAGCAAGGGAAAGGCACTGAGGCAGGAAGGAGTTTGACGGGTTGAACAACTTGAAAGGGGGCCAACGTAGTGTTGGAGGAGCTGGAAAGCGCTCGCAGGCCTGGAGTATAGCAAGCAAGTAGAGAGTGGCTCAAGATGCGGAAGGGGCCAGATCAGGCAGGACTTTTTTTTTTTTTAATTTTTTTTTTTAATGTTTGTTTATTTTTGAGACAGAGACAGAGCATGAACAGGGGAGGGTCAGAGAGAGAGGGAGACACAGAATCTGAAGCAGGCTCCAGGCTCTGAGCTGTCAGCACAGAGCCCGACGCGGGGCTCGAACTCATGGACTGTGAGATCGTGACCTGAGCCGAAGTCGGACGCTCAACCGACTGACCCACCCAGGCGCCCCAGGCAGGACTTTTAAACACCACTGGTAGCCAAGCTTTGAAATCATAGCTCATGATTAAAAGCCACAGCAGAGAGTATGGTAGACAACAGATAATTGTGGGTTATAATTGCTTTGGTCTCTCTTAACCCGAGACTCTTTATTGTGATTCATGTGACTGTCAAGCAAGGTCCTGCTCCTTGAGAGCAGGGAGATTGGTGAGAATAGATGGATGACAGAGTGAGAAGTCCTCAGGGGTATTTGGAAGAGTGAGGTGTTAGGACCTCTCCATCAACTGCAGCCAGAAGGCACTGCCCACCCACTTAGGGGGCCTTGTTGACCAGGAGTGGATTCTACCTCTGAACATACCTGTTCTTGAAGAGGTTCTAGGTTGCGTCTTGATCAAGGCCGGATTCCAGTTACTTTCATCCTTAGACTCCTTGGCTCTAGGTCTCATAATCACTTAAATCACTACGTTCATGAGTAATGTGTCCCCTTTGACTCTCTCTCCCCTTGGGAAAATGGCAAATGACCAAGTGTGACATTGTGACTTTTAACTCCACAACCAGGAAATAGGAGCCAACTGGGGAAGCATCTATGACCATTACCTCCCACTGTCCACAAATTGATGGGCTAATTAAGATTTTTTTTCTTGCATTCTCAACTTGAGCATCTATCCAACTATTCTTTTCATTTGCCAAAAGTATGTTTATTGTTTTTTAAGCCATAACCTAACCAGAGTGATAAAAGAGTAAGCACAGAAATGCTCCATCACTCTGCCCGTCTTTTGATATAACAGCAACCAGTGGAGACACCATTAAGTTGAGAGGGAAGGTGTCAACACAGGAACATATTACTAATTTGTTGAGCCTCAGCAGATTAATGGAAGACGTGAGCTGATTGATGACTATTAGCTGAAACAGACACCAACAACTGTTTTTCAACTAACGTGATTGCTCTTGAAAACTGCAGCTTGGCTTACACGGACTCTGGAGTTGATCTGTTTTGTGTGTTCAGCCTTTTAACAATGGAAGGAAAGTTATGGTTTTATTTACATCTCTCCCTGAGCAGATTTGCACACACACACATCCACCCTCCCCCTTAAGGGATCTGGGGATGTATTACCTAAATGATCCTTGCTTTCTGTAGGGTACAAACTGTGGCTTTGGTAATTGGTCTTGATTGTCGAGTTTAGAAGGCCAGGAACATGGTAATTCTAGCCTCCAGTACTCTGCTCAAAAACGTGCACTACTCAGTACAGCATTCTTTGTAGCATGTTAATTCGTTTTAAAATGTTAAAAGTTTGAGGGATCTCATTGTTCTTTTACTCTTCTGTGTGTATGATTTATTTTGCAGGAGTATAAATCAAAACATATTCTTGGAACATTTAAGATCTCTTTAAGGTATTTTTTGTGCTTATCCTGGAAGTATAGAATACTTTGTATACCAGAGCTAATGACAACAGATCTTTTAGTGTTTCTGTGTTATAACAATCGCCACCGGGCAGACAGCTGCCAAACATCTTGCAATTAATCTGATGCACGTTGGCTTTCGTATTCTTTTTCTTTCAGAACAAATGCCCTGAGGTAGAGGAGTTGGTCTTCAGCCATTTTGTGATCTGTAATGACACACAGGAGACACTGCGGTTTGGCCAGGTGGATACTGATGAAAATATTCTGCTGGCGAGTCTCCGTAGTCACCAGTACAGCTGGCGCTCTCACAAATCCCCACAGGTATCTGAGAAACAGCCTTGCAAGCACAGCAATTGTTAAGGCTGGGGATTCATTTATTCTGCATGTGTGTGCCTGTGTCCAGTTATTTCTCTTTCAGAGTCTCCCAAGGAACCACACGGTGTAGCCGCATCTGACACAAACCCAGAAAGGTTTAGAGATGGGAGCACGGCGCAACCATGCTTCTCTTGGAAGGGGACATTCTCCTGTTCAGCACAGGTGGGGGGGGGGGGGTGCAGCATGGTGTGGTGATGATGAGGTTGGACTCTGGAGCCAGAGTTCACAGGCTTTGATCCTGGCTCTGCATCACCTTGCTTTACTTTCTGTGCCTCAGTTTTTTCATACAGAAGATGGGAACAATGATAGTACCTGTTTTATAGGGTTGGGAGGACTAAATGAGTTGCTGTGCATAAAGGCACTGGAATAGTACTTGAGATACTATAAGCATTACATGTTGCCTATCATTATTTATGCATTTATTCCTATTTTTACTGTGTACATTCTCTGCCAGGCTTGTACTGGGCCCTGGGAATTCAAAGACAGGGAAGTCACAGTCCTTGCCCTCCAAGGACAGCTTACAACCTGTGACCACGGGGGCACTGAGAAAAGACATACCAAAGGATGTCTGTTTTCCAAGTAGTATAATTCCATTTTCCTGTCAGTTTAGATGGGAATAATTAGAGGGATATGCCCTGCAGGGATAATATGAGGATGAATTAAATACAAAGATGTGGTCTTAAATGAGTAAAAGAAATCCTAGGAAGTCATCTCAAGAATAATGTATTTCTAAAACTCTGGGTAATAAGGAAACTACTGCTTGTGATTAAAAGAAAGTCATTAGATTAGAGAACAAGTTTTCCCATCTGGTCTATAGACCAGCTTCACAATATGTTATGCCCTCAGGGTTCCTCTTGCTTTTTTTTTTTCTTTCTTTCTTTTTTCTTTCTTTTTTTTCCCTCCCAGTAGCTAGATTCTGATTTCTTATTGCTCTTTCATTATTGTCACACTACTAGTACAAATTTTGGAAAGATAGCTAAATTACAGTCTTATTTAAGAATATTTATTTAATTTAAAAACCACATAAATCCTTTTTTAATAGAAATTCTTAACAAAAATTTCCCAGATGAGGTGAATGTTGTACTCCTGTTTTTAAAGTGAATAGCATACCCTTGTTTTCTCATGTTTCTCTCGAGAAACTTCCAGGTTAGAGTTATTGTTTACTTGTTTGCCCTTCGTAACCTAAAGGCCAGTTTGTTTGTTTGTTTAAAAATATCTTTTTTGGTTTTTTTTATTAACTAATTGCAAAGGGGAGAACATACAGATATGTGGACAAAACCAAAAACACCCATAATCCCAACGACTCTGAGACAACCCATGTTAAGACTTGTTGTATAGCCTTTTAGGTATTTTAAAAGTTTCCACAGTAGTTGCATTTTCATCAGTGAGCTGGTAGGGACAGGAGAAACCTCTGGGAAGGCACAGCCCTGCCCTGCACCTGTGGCCACTGCACCTATGCCCACACAGGCTCGGGCCTCAGCCCACAGAAAGCAAAGTGGAGGAAGCTTACCTCCCCTCCCAGTCCGTTGTGAGATGCACAGACCACCATGGTCCTTGGTGACCCTCAAGATTCTGGGATACTGGAGGCCAGGATAAGAAGGGTGATCATAAGAGCAGCTGGCTCAGGGGTGTGAACGAACAGGAATCTTCATGTTAAGAGACATGCGGTGTCTGCCAGCCCTACACCTTCCTATTTATATCCTTTTGCATGTTTTCAAGGTCTTTTCATATTTGTTATTAGTTTTGTTTTCACAATATCCATGTGTGGTTTGTATTATTTGTTATGCGTATGTTATAGATAAGGCGACAGAGAAATGTTAAGCTGTCGTCTGGTTGGGACTGAATCCCGTATCTTTTGATTCGCCATATAGTGTTATTTCTACAACATTGTCCAGCCCTCGGTTTGGGCTGCATGATTTGTCTGCTAGCATAGCCAAGCTGTGAGGTTTCAAGAGATAGGCTGAGAAATCACTAGTCTAATACTCCACATTTACAGCTAGACTAATATGGGATTCTTAGTCCAAGTAAATCCCTTGCAAAGTCTTAAGGGTATTACCAAAAACAATAAGAACCTTTTTATGACAAACTGGAAATAAGACAAATATCTATTAAAACTTTTTTTTCCTTTTTAATATGTAACTGCATCCTCTGAATACAAATTTTACTGAGCTACAGTCATTATAATCTTCAGGCTAAAACTTAGATCAACTTTGTTAAAAAACAACAACAACAATGTCTCCTTACAAAGCTCCGTAGGTTGCAGGAAGTATGTTTTAGGACCCTCTGAAGCCAGAAGTCTTAATGGGCCCAGAGGGTCTTAGTGGAATTCCTTATATCCACAATTGCAAATTCTGTTGTGTTCTAATGAGAGGTTACATCTGAGGATCAGCAAAACTAGCCATTTAGCTTCAAACTGCACCTGGAGGTAGTCATAGACTTGCAAGTGAGCAAACTGTTCCTTTTTCCAGACTCCACGTCATATCCTGCATTGCCCAGCAGGCTTGGTTTTAGGAACATTTGTGTCTACATGTTTATGCTACCTTGGGTGTTAGTCAATTCATAGTCTCAGGGAGGATTTCCAAAGTTCATAGAACTTAACTCCACTAAACAATGTAGCTTATATTGCAGAGATCAAGAAAGTGGCAATGACACCTGGAAAGGTTTCAAAGAGGTCAGCATATCTTAGAACCACACAGGAGGTTGCTAACAACAGTAAGTCCCAACAGGATGGGAAGAAACGTGGACACAACCAATTCCAGAAATCCAAAGCTGACTTTAAAACTGAAAAGTTGTAAACTCTCCTTATAGTTTCTAACACATGCTCTGAGGCAAAATCACTTAAATTGCTGGATATCCCACAACAGTTGCTTGCCTAAACAAACACAGGAAGAACAAAACTAATTCCTAGGGAATAGTTGAGCATATTCAGCTGCACAATCCTATATGCCACCACAAAGGGCCCTTAAATATCCCAATTCAGTAGACTTCAGATCAAGTTGGATGAGAACAATAACCAGCAAGAGATCGGTCTTCAAAAAAGTGCTTCCCATTATATGAAGTTGAATCTAAGGACTGTAGGTGTGAGTTTATGGACCCTTTCCGCAGAATATGGGCAGCTTAGAGTCAAGAGAAGCTTTGTGTAATGTAGCCAAACTGAATATAGGGACACCTGTCAACCAGTAGGATTTGTGTATAGACGGTTCAAGTTAACTTCCTTTCCTGGTTAATAGCACTGTTGGCTAATTAAACTTGAAATAGATGTACCTCTACCTTGTGTGTAAGGAATTGCATTTGCTTTTACCCTCAAAACATGCATAATTTATAGATGAGGCATTTTTTAGAATTGCAGAATTCCAACTACCAGGGACCTAATTAGTAATCAAGCCATCTCTCTAGGTGAAAATGGGCTATTGCTCCAAAATGGACACGATAGAAAGTTTCATAAGCTCATGAAAAATAGCAGATATTTTAAAATGCAAACTATAACAAGGTTCAGAATTGACTTTTGAAGAGCAGCAGAGCATCTGGGACAAACTCATTAAAGCAGGCAGATTTAGTGAAGAAAATAGAAACCCTGTATTACTCCAAGGCAGAGATTGACAAACTTTCTCTGTGTAGGGCCTGGTAGTACATATTTTCAGCTTTCACGGCCTTCCTGTCTCTCTAACAGCTGTTCCGCTCTGCACAAAAGCAGCCATGATGAAAGACTGTGGCTGTGTTCCAATAAAACTTCATTTATAGACTATGAAATTTAAATTTCAATAATTTTCACACATCACGAAATTGTATTCTTCTATTTTTTTTCTGACCATTTAAAAATGTAAAAACCATTTTTAGCTCACAGGCTGTACAAAAATAGGCAGTGCACCACATTTGGCCCACAAGCCATGGTTTGCCAGCCCTGCTTTAATGTCTCTCAGTTGACAAAACTCCACACACTAAAGGCTTTGATATTCAGTTGTTTCACTCTGACCTAAATACTATTTCTATCACTTGAAAACTTGGCAAAATGTTTCTGAAATTGAGAAATTACAGGTAATTGTTTAAATCTAACACATATAATCAACCTGTACTCCCTACGTAATAGTAAAATGTGTTTATTTGACTTCTTCGGGGCCTGTATAGAGAGAAAGTTCTCCAGTTCACTGCTTGTATATAAAAATATTTTAGAGTGAGATCTTACCATTTTCCTCCTGTCTAAAGGGAAAGTAATAGGTTTTGAGTATCCACCTATCTTATGGAAAGTCCAGCCACTTGTCAATTTCATTAACTAGACCGTAATTCTTAGTCACTTACCATTCTTTCCATGTCCATTTCTATAATGCAT
The DNA here is from genome assembly GCF_022837055.1 of Prionailurus viverrinus. Lineage (NCBI taxonomy): Eukaryota > Metazoa > Chordata > Mammalia > Carnivora > Felidae > Prionailurus > Prionailurus viverrinus. The sequence goes on from NC_062578.1 coordinate 46,127,575, forward strand.
ACGCATACACATATAAAGAAAGAGTATGTTCCTTGTTGTCACACTCAGTTTTAAAAATTGAAAAGCACACTTAGGGAGACAAGGAAATATTCTGTTAGCAAAACTGTTTAAAGTGATAAATTTTTCAGCGTTTGCTTTAGCTATTGTATGGCACATGGCATGCATGTTGAAGTTTGTTCAGAAGGTGCAAATGAAATTAATACTTCCTTTCTAGAAAGCAATTTGATAAGAAGCAGACAAGCTAGTAAAATGGTCATAACCTTCGACGGAGTAAATCCCCTGCTAGTAATCTACTCTCAAGAAATAATCCAGATTAAAATGAAGGCTTAAACATGAACACACACACACACAAATATTTATCACAATTTTATTTACAGTATCAAAAAAATTGAAAACCAAAATATTTACTTTTAAGGCAATAGTTGAGTAAAAGCTAATATAGTTGTATAATAAACAATTATGGGGCCTTCAACTTTTAACAAAGAAAGAGGAAGTGCTATTATATCCTATCAGTCAATAAACAGAACATAAATTTCTATATATGTAGTATGATCTTAGCAATATAAGAACAAATGCACAGAAAATACTGGAAGGAAATATGTCAAAATGTTGCCAGTGGTTGCATCTGAGTGGTAGATTAAGGTGATATTTTCCAATTTATTACATTTTTTATATAGGTCTCAACTTTTTTAAATGAGGGATATAGGGGCGCCTAGGTGACTCACTTAAGCATCCAGCCCTTGATTTCGGCTCAGGTCACCATCTTGCAGTTTGTGAGATTGAGCCTCGCATCAGGCCCTAAGGTGACAGCATGGAGCCTGCTTGGAACTCTCTCTCCTCTCTCGCTCTCTGCCCCTCCTCCGACTCACCCATGCTCTCTTTCTCTCAAAATAAGTAAATGAACATTAAAAAAAAAAACGATAATAAAATACAGTGAGGGATATAGATTATTAAAGCAGAGAGAAGGAGAAACCCTGAAAAAATTTATACATAAACTACAAGGAATTTCAAATACTAACAGAAGAGTGGCAAGTGCAGTGATTTATCAATAACAATTATCTTTATTCTCGAATGAACGATTCCAAGTTTCTCTTAAATGTTCTCTTAATTATAGCTTGGTCCCACTTCAATCTGTCTTGCAGACTACATCTCAAGCATTGCTAAATAATGCTTTAATTATTATAATTTGCTGTCCAAAAATCTTTATAGCCTCTCCATTATTTATTAAATATCCAAATTATCTGGCATTCACTAGGTCACTCACAAGCCTTCCTTTCTGCCATTATTTCTTTCTAGCTGCTGATTTAGTCTCCTTCCCTCCCATTCATTTTTAATCAATAAATGTTAATTTGTTGTGACCTATTGTGTGTAATTAAATATGTTCCTTTTTGTAAAGAACTTACTCTCTAATGAGGGAGTCAGAAAAGCAAGCAAATTTCTATAGCCACAATCAGTATCTATCAGGATATTTTGAGCTAGTCCAAGACAGGAAGAAATGATGGGTAGATGAATTAAAACAATAGCCATAAGGAAGTAAAGTGAGGGATTCAGAAAATACAGTCCATTGCTTCTGGATATGGACAGTGTCTTCAAGGGAACTCAAAAGAAAATGTTCACAGATCTCACGTGAGGATGAGAATCTGGCAAGGCTTCCTGGCGGAAGGCATATTTGTATTGAATTTTTGTGTTGAAGTTAGAGTTAGTTAGGCAGTGAAGTGAGGGCAGTGGTGGTGTTCCAGATAAAGGAATCAGCATGTGTGAAAGCCACAGCAGCATGACACAACATGGCGCGGAAGGACAACCGGGCTGATTTGACTGCGGTGTAGAGTATATGTGTGAGACTGCGAGAGGGCCCCATGAGGGCTGGTTAGCTACGTTAACCAGCTTTGATGCTGTCTTACGGCAGTGGTGACACAAAGGCAGGAGAAAGTACCTATTGGAAGAGGTCAGAGTTGGCTTTCCGCAGAGGCTGGGTTTGAAGGTTGAGTAGACATTGGCCCGGTGAACAATAGCGGGGAAACAAACGAGGCAGAACCAGGGAGATAGGTATGTATATATAACTAGCACATCATGTTCCAGGGAATTCGGCTTTTGTTCAGAATAACTCAGGCGTGGAAATTGTGTGCCCCACTGAAGAGATGTGTGTTGGTAAATGGGCTCTTTGGTGCTGATGGGGAAGCCCCAATATGTAGGGCTGACTAATTTGAAGGTTGTGAATATTCCCAGCACAGTCGATCTTAAGCTATCAGTGATGTAATGACCAGCTCACAAAATTCCTGAATGTTCAGAAATTCTTTTTCACAAACGAGTAGAGCCAGCTTCAGTACACCCCCGTTTGGAGAAATTATGTTCCGAAGAGCCTGGCAATCCATTTTGAGGAGATACACCTGTATGTGATGGGCAACTTTTGCCTACTTGAGGGCTTTAACTAGAAGGATCACAGGATCACAGTTGCATCTTGGAAAGATCCCTGTGGTGTGGTTGAAAAGATAGCCTGGAGGAGATTGAGAATGCGAACTGAGAGTACTGTGGACCTTGCTGCAGAGCCCAGCAGTGACAGAGGTGATAGGCACTGAGCCAAGACAGAGGAGAAGTCATAGCTTGGTGTGAATGTTTACCAAACTCATCCTTCTGTGAATAATAGCTGTAAATTCTGAGCAAAACACAAATACTACTACCTCTGGAAACTAAACAAAGGCAGGCAGATTTTGGAGGGGATTCAAAACGTGAGCAAGTGATCTGCAGAGTGAATTCCCTATTTTTTGTGGCTTTGCCTTGAAGGCAACTGCAGTTGGTTCATTACAGGGGTAGCCCATCATCTCTCTGGCTCAAGGTACCAGGGGAAAGAGCTCAGGCCACCAAGGCTGCTAGGGAGTGAGGAGGAAACCTTTGGAAAGAGGAATGCCAGAAAGTGGGAAGATAATTTGGCTCAACTGTCAGCTGACTGCTGAACCACATGTGCATGGGGAAGACTGAAAGCAGCCCGTACCCAGGGCTTAAAGAACTGGACTAATCTGAGCTGCCACTTGCCCAGGTGTGAGAGTTTTCAGATTGATTACTTACAAAATCAAAAACCTTTAAACCCTGGAGCCATTATAAGAAAATCCAGAGTCTCCACCACAGAACATTTACAGTATCCAAAATATAAACCAAAAGTATTTGACAGATCTCAGGAATCTCAAAAAAAGAAAGAAAATGTAGTTCAGTATCAAGAGAAAAATAGTTAACAGATGCCAACACTACGGTGACCTAGAGGTTAGAATTACCAGACATAGACTTTAAAGCAACTATAGCAAAGGTGAAGTAATTTTACAGATTAATTAAGGTCCCAAATTAGTTGATTTTTAATTAATCAAAAGAGAGCTTTGTGTGGACATGATTTAATCAGATAAAAGCCCTAAAATAGGGACTGGACCCTTTTGTGGGGAGAGAGAGACACACACATATGCTCCTGCTGGCCTTGAAAGAAGCAAACTGTCATGTCGTCCCTGCCTTTGAGGAGGCTATGGGGCAGGAAGCTGCGGAAAGCCTCCACGACCTGCAGGTGGTTGCCAGTCCCAGTTGTTAGTAAGTCAGAGCCCTCATCCAGTAGCCACAGGGGAGTAGATTCTGCCAACAGCCTGAGTGCACTTGGAAGCGAATCCTTCTCTGCTTGGAATCCTGACCCACAGACAGAGTGATGGTAAATGTATGTTCTTCTAAGCCGCTACATTTGTGGCAATTTGTCATTCAGTGATAGAAATATAATGCAACATGACAGAAGAAAAACGTCAGTAAACGTGAAGATAGATCAGTAGAAATGATCCAGCCTGAAAGAGAGAGAGAGAGAACATTTCAAACAAAATGAGCAGAACTGCAGGGACCTGTGGGACAATTTCAAAAGGTCTAACAAATGAGGAATTGCAATCCAAGGATGCAAGGAAAGTGAGAGCCCAGGACCACAGAAAGAAAAAGAAAAAAATAATATCTAAAAATGTCCTAAGTTTTCTGAAAAATAGAAATTTGCAGACCAAAGAAGCTCAAAAAACTCCAGACATTCCAAAGAAACTCACACTCATGCACCTCATAAATAAACTATTAAAAACCAAAGATAAAGAGAAAATATTGAAGATTAGCTGGAGGAAAACTGTAGGGGAAACAGTAACAACGAACTTCTCTTTAGATATCCCAGAGGCTAGAAGACAGTGGAACAAAATCTTTAAAGTGCTAGGAGAAGGTTTACACGGGAAGTGATCTGTTTGGAAGCTATTCGGGAGTTACAGTCACCAGGATTTGGTTATTGGCCATGAAAGAGAAGGGCCAAGTTTGACTCTGAGGCTTCAGACTTAGGGGACAAGCTGGTAGTATTGCTGTTGGGCCAAGACAGGGAACTGAGTAGAAAGAAGACAGGAACTGAGGGTACAGAGGATGGAATAGGGTATGAGAGCACGACACAGTGATTCTAAAATCCATTTTGGACACACTGAGTTTTGGATTCCTTGGAAGGGCAGAAAGGATGATCTATTAGAAGAAACACAGATTTGAAGCTATAAATGCCTGGATTTCACTCCTAAGGTTTGTCAGCTATATCAGACTGGAAAAGTTTCTTAATTCCCTGGAGCCTCAGCTTCCTCTTCTGCAAAATCAAGAGATTTTTGTGACTATCCCATGAAATATTATAGAGTGACTAGTAAATTACAAACTCAGTTCTCTATAACCAAAGGTTCCTTTCCTTCCCTTTCCTTTCCCCATTCTAACAAGACATCCAAGTGACCATGTAGAGTAGGCAAATTGAATATAAAGGTCAGGATCCCAGGAGAATATTCTGGCCTGGAGGTAAAAATTGGGTCTATCACCAGTGCCTAGGTAGCAGTGGGAATAGATAAGCATGCCCAAGGAGACAGTGCTAACAGAAGAGGACTTTGTTAGTTACCTCTTGCTGTAGAACAATGTACAACATTGGTACGGGCACAGGCTGACTACTATAGACACTCCATTCATAAAAGAAGAAAAAGGGAGTCCCATCAAAGCTCCTGGTGCATAGAAATTCTAATATCCAACCAGTAACTCAGAAGTTTCTCAATTAGTAATCGTTCATACTCCTGCTCAGGAATGATTGTCCATGGCTCATGGCTTTGGACTCTTGGCTAAAGCTCTGAGTCATCCATCCCTTTCCATGAAAAGTAACCTTTGTTTGCACTTCAAAGTTTTCTCAGCCTGCTTTCTATCAGAATTGTGAAGAATCACAGGCCTCTTTAGCGTTTTGCACTGTCTTCATCTCTTTCAGTCTAAATTGGCCTTGTTTCTTCCAATACAATTCAGTAAACAACTTTGTGGGTCTCTTATTAATCTTGCTGAGGTTTGCTACAGTAGACAAAATCATGTATCTCTTCAAGATAATTCCTTCTCTGCTTTGGAATTTGGTGACACCGCTGAGGGACAGTTGTTTGAATAGTTTGCTGAAACACCAGTTTAGGTTTTTTTCTGAGATCCTCACGAAGGATTTTATAGCCACATCCTTAGCTTCATCCCTAAACCCAGCTTTCCTGGTCATGTCCTGGATTTTATCTTTGCCTAGAAACCATTTCTTGAATTTAGCATCATTTGCCTTCTAGAAGGCTAGAAATGTTCAAAACTCGCCAGTCATGGCTCCTGTTCAACTAACAGTTCTTCCTTACGCTTCTGTCACCTCTCTCAGACTTTAATATAAGCAACAGATAGAAGCCAGAAGGTACTTCAACACTGCCCAGAAAACTCCTTAGCTAGGTCACATAGTTGATTAGTCACATTTCTTTTCTTTCTTTCTTTTCTTTTTTTTTTTTTTTTTTTTTTTTTTTTTTTTTTTTTTTTTAGAAAGAATGCCAAGCAGGCTCCACACTGTCAGTGCAGAGCCTGACACAGGGTTCAGTGTCACAAACCATGAGATCCTGACCTGAACCAAAGTCAAGAGTAAAATGCTTAACTGACTGAGCCACCCACACACCCTGAGTGGGCACATTTCTACTTTTCCTGTCACTGCAGGTTGTAGTGTTGCTAAACTCTCTCTGCCACTACATAACAAAGATTCCCTTTCCTCCGTCATCCACCAACGTTTTCCTCACGTCCTCACTGACAGCCTCTCTATGGCCTTGAAGTAACTATTAAAAATATCTTTAAAGTATCTCAGATATTCATCAACACTCTTCTCAAGTCCTTCCAGTTTCTGCCCATTTGCCTGCTCCAAAGCCCCTTGCATTTTTAGGCTTTTGTTATAATAGCACTCCACTTGGAGATGCCAAAATCTATATTAGTTGCATTTTGCTGTTTAATAAATTATCCCAAAACTTGAGTAGATAAAATAACAAATATTTTTTTTTACCTCCATTCCATTAGCCAAGAATTTTGGGAGTGGTAGTTGTAGCTAAGAGTCTCTGAGAAGGCTGTAGTCAAGACATCAGCTGAAACTATAGTCATCTAAAGGCTTGACTGGGCTGGAGGATCCATTTCCAAAATGGCTCACTCTCATGGCTCTTGACAAGAAGACTTGGCTTTTTGCTACAAGGATCTCTCCATAGAGTTGGTTGAGTATTCTCATGACATAGCCGCTGGCTTCCCCCAGATCAGGTTATCCAAGATAGAACAAGATAGAAGCCATAGTGTCTTTCATGACCTAAGCTCAGACGTCATTCATTGTCATTTCTGTGATATCCTAGTGGTTACACAGACTAGCCCTATTTAGCGTAGGAGAGAGCTACACAAAGGCACAAGTAACAGGAGACAAGGATCAGTGGAGTGATCTTGGAGGTGGGCTGCCATAAGGAATAATAGTAGAATTGGGGGGGTTAGGCTGAGGAATGGGATCCATTGAAAAAGAATAAGAAGAAGAGGAAAACTAAGACATAACAGGAAAACTAGGACATACAGTGTTCTAAAAACTAAGAAAGGAGAATATCCGGAGGTACAGAAATATCAGATGCCTTATGGTGGAAATTGAATGAGACAAGAACTGAAGAGACCGTTGTATTTGGCAATTGAGAGGTCATTGATGACTCAAGGAAAGCATTTTCATGGCAAAATAGGGATTGAAGCCAAATGAAGTGGGTTGAAAATGAACAGAAGGTGAGGAAATGGAAAGAATCAGCATAAAAAACATTTTTTTTTAATCTTGATTGGGTGTTAGCTAGAGAAAGCTGCAGGGTAAAATGTGGGTTTTAAATGGAAGAAACTTAAACATGTTATATATGAGAAGAAATAAATAGAAGAGATTTATATGCAGAAGAGGAAAAATGATTAGTGGCATAAAAACTTAGAAGGGAAGAAGAGGAAAGAATCCTCCAGATGGGAGGAGGTTTATATCATATCTATTGCTGCTTAACAAAGCACCCAAGGCTTAGTAGCTTAAAAAACCTTATTAACTCGGGGCGCCTGGGTGGCGCAGTCGGTTAAGCGTCCGACTTCAGCCAGGTCACGATCTTGCGGTCCGGGAGTTCGAGCCCCGCGTCAGGCTCTGGGCTGATGGCTCAGAGCCTGGAGCCTGTTTCCGATTCTGTGTCTCCCTCTCTCTCTGCCCCTCCCCCCCGTTCATGCTCTGTCTCTCTCTGTCCCAAAAATAAATAAACGTTGAAAAAAAAATTTTTTTAAAAAAACAAAAAAAAACCTTATTAACTCATGAGTCTGTCAGTCAGAAATCTAGATGCACTCAGGAGGGTCCTCTGCCGGTGTCTGCAGGGCTCACTTGTGAGGCTGCCATCAGCTGGTAGGCCACCTGGGGCCCGCTGGTCCAAGATGGGCTCACCTACATGTGTGGTAGTTGGCAGGCTATTGGCCAGGGTACTCTTGGATCTCTTCCACGTGACTGCCCCAGGAGCCTCGCCCAGACAGGAAAGCAAGAGCAGAAGCTGCAAAGCCTGTTGAGCCTAAACTCAGAGCTCATGCACAATCTCCTGCCACACTGGTAGGCAGAGCGAGTCACAGGTTTAGGCCAGATCCAAAGAATAAGGACCTAGGTTTTACCTCTTACTGAGAGCTGCTGAGAAAATTTGCGGCCACATGTGACTTAGCACAAAAGCCTCCTCCTGTTTTGAGACAGGAGAGAATGAGGATGAGTGTGAATGTAGATGAGGTTTTGATGAAATAAGAGAAAAAGAGAACAGGAGGCTTTATAAAAGTAATTTTCCACAGCATCTAATCCTGTAGCCTGCTCATATTAGGCATTTGGTAAACGTTCACTGAATAAGGGTTTTTACTTATAACATTTCTTACATTTCTCAAGAACATAAACTTAAAAGCTTAATTGTTTTAAAAATATGAAAATTATAAGTAGTGCTTTTTGCATCAGATTGGATATTTTGTGTATACTGTACGGGCATACAAAAAGAGGTCCTCCAGTCTCAAAATGTATGGTTCTGTATACTGTCAATGAAGTTGGACTTTCAATTAAGAGTGTTCCTGGTCTCCCACACCTCCTCCCCTGTGACTTCCCACTGGCCTCTAGTGAAAATTCTGACGGAATTAGGAGAGCCCTGCAAGAGGGGATTCACCACATACTCCAAACGAGAGCACCTTTCAGGTCCACGTGCATGTCCAACTCTTCCCAATTAATTTTTTTTTATTTTATTTTAAGTGAACTCTACACCATACATGAGTCTCTAACTCACAACCCTGAGATCAAGAGTTGCATGATTTACCGACTGAGCCAGCCAGGCACCCCCAACTCTTCTCAGTTAACTGTGAAAAATTCTTAACTGGTTTGTCATAAACCAAAAGTACATTATATGTTACCAAATATTACCTATTTAGAGTAAATCACTTCAAGTCAACTGTGCCACACATTATCTCCTTCTCTAGCCGTGGAAGTAGATTCCCAGAAACCTACAGTATCACCCTTGTTGGGTAGGGCACAGCTGTCTGCAACTAGCAATTCCATGTGGAAAGGAAGGATTGTATGCCTTTGCTCCCCAGTGGCAGTAACAGGCTTCTTTTTACTGTTGCTGACATTAAGATAGCTAAAATCAACAGTGAGGTAAACACTTCTTGGGACCATCTGGCAAGGATTTTAATCCAAAATTTTCTGCAAACACTGACTCCATTTGAGTACCCAGAACCTACCGTCCAGTCACCATCGACTGCATTTTTATTTCAGTCTTAAAGCAGTAATTGAAATGACAAAATAGTAGACTGTAGGCTCTGTCCCTTCACCTTTCTCTCTTAAAATATTTCAGTTTCATGAGAGATTCCAGAAGACTTACATTCTCTAAGGAAGCTTAGAGGGCCCTGTGAGGTCACCAGTAGAGGTAAATGGGGCCCTAACAGTTTTGGTCATTAAATATCTAGTAGCTAGAGCATATTTAGAATTTCTCCATTTTCTATTGGGAAATGCACTTACTCTAAATGAGAGGGAGAAGTTTGGGACTGAGTTTTCTTACTCCTGTATATTTCAAAGCTTCTTTGTAAAAATCATTTGCAATATGACCTAGTTAAGACTTTTAAAGTCTTTCACCAGAAATGGCAAAGATAGGATTGTGATAGAGCACTTTATTCAGTCCCAGGGCTGATTTCTGGAGTTTCCTATACGCCTGCATGAAAGAGAACAACTGGGGATTATTTCAGCTGTGAAGCACCCAGAGGAATGACTGCTGGTGCTGCTAATGGTCTCTCTGTCCCTCCTCTGGCAATAAATTTTAGATATTGAAATATAGCTTTGGAGAAAAATGTACTGAAGATTCCTTAAGCTTTTTACAAGACACTCAAAAGGCTTTTCACAAGCCCGTGCTCTGGAAATGTGAATTCTTGATGTCTAAACATAAAGGTCCTTTACTGAACTAATTTTAAATGTGAATTTTAATACAGAGTACTTGGAGAAAGGGAATGCAGCTGGACCATTAAAGCATGGTATTTTGCCATTTTTAAGTAATGGGAAATACTGATTAAGAATGTTATAAAGATTTCAGCATACATAATGTGATTGTGTCTAATCATAACCTATTAGCACAAGCCTGTACCAAAAGCATTAACTCTGTTAAAGACAATGGCATACCTATTATACTGTGGCACTTTTTAATTATTTCCATACTGAACAGGATATTGAAGAGCTTATTATCTAAAGGTCAGAATAATGCCCAAGACATGGCCAAGCCCAATGAGTGTCAGATGCATGGAATGTTGGATGACTTCATAGTTATGAAATTATTTCATTTCTCATGATAATTCCTGACTTGCCAAGTTAGTGAATTTTAAGAACTCTGAGAGCAGATTTTAAGATAAATGTGAAATAATCCATACTTTTGGAGTCAGGGACTTCCCTTCAGGCATTAGTTCATATTTGACTTGCTTGACTTACACTTGGGGATAAAATGAGTTAGGACAAGGTCTTAGATACCACATTCCCTTACTGGGAAAGAAAACCAACTTGCACAACTTTGGCTCATGTTTCTTGTTATACAGGCACTGAGAAGCAGCGGTTGCCATGAAATACTTTATTTAACCTTTACAAAAATGTTTTCTTAGTATGGCAAGGCAGTTTAGTTAAATGAAAATAAATAACTATAAAAACTTTGGATTTCTTTTATATCCATCTGTTGACTTCTTTTTTTTTCTAATTAAAAATTAGGGATAGCAATTATAATTGTCTAAATTGCCATAATGATTAAAAATGAGGATTTCATAAAACTATTTTATCTTGTCTTAGGACACATGTTGGCATGTCTTCTGTTTTACATTAATGTAAATTTTGCTGAATGATGAATGTTGTATTTGAGAACAATTTAAAAGAAAGTTTTTATTCAAACCTTGGTCAGGTTTCTCTATTGTTTATATTTGTATTTAGTCAAAATTGATTTTCAAACAAACAAAACTGTTTGGCTCACAGACTCAAAATATCTCTCCAAACCTGAATGGCTGTTAAACAGTATCTCTAGTGTCTTTTCTCATTGGCTTCCATTTCTCAGCTCACCTAAATTAGTCTTTATTATTTCTATCCAACATACTCTTTTCTCTTCCACTGAAGAGTTGGGTCCAACCAAGAGCATGGCGACCATCGACTTTCATTCTGTCAAAGGAGTGTGTCTACAGAGCACCAAAATCTCCTGGCTGTTGGTGCAACTCATAAAGTTTCTATTTATTTTATTGAATTACTGTAAAAGAAAATGTGAATTTCATATTTTATGAATAAACCATCCTTTTATGTACTCCCACATACACATACATATCACATTCTTCTGAATTTTTACTTTTCAACCCTTGGTAGTAGTATCAGGGGTAAGCAGTCTCAAAGACTGTCACACAGTTCTGGACATAAGGCAGCCATTAGTATCATGGTTTTTTTCGGTCACATATCATTTAAATATCAAAAAGTCCACACCCTTTAGAAACATGAAAACAATAGATATGTGTAATGCTGAAATGACCTTTTTTTTTTTTAAGTTTACTTATTTATTTTGAGAGAGGTGGAAACAGCGCAAGTGGGGGAAGGACAGAGAGAGGGGGAGAGAGAGAATCACAAGCAGCCTCTGTGCTGCCAGTGCAGAGCCCGACCCGGGGCTCAAGCATACGAAACCGTGAGATCATGACCCGAGCCAAAACCAAGAGTCAGGTGATTAACCGACTGAGCCACCCAGGTGCTCCTGAGATAACCTCTTCAAAGCAAGCCTGTATATCATTTCATACTTTTTTTACTGTACGTATTTATATCTTATTTCATGATTAATATGTCCCCAAAATTTATGCATAAATTATATTTGTAATATATGAGAGAATTTGCTCATGAAATCTTTTTGCAAAATTTTTCAAGTATATTATTTTCCCTAATTTAGATAATTTAGATTTAGATTATTTTTTAAATAATTTTTTTAATGTTTATTCATTTTTGAGAGACACAATGTGAGCGGGGCAGGGGCACAGAGAGAAGGAGACACAGAATCTGAAGCAGGCTTCAGGCTCTGAGCTGTCAGCACAGAGCCTGATACAGGGTTCTAACCCACAAACTGAGAATTCATTACCTGAGCTGAAGTTGGTCACTTAATTGACTGAGCCACCCAGGTGCCCCTAGATTTAGACCATTTTTTAGCAGAGAATACACATTAAGCATCCCATTGTTTTGTAGACCATGAATATGTCAAATGTATCATAATTGTTCATCCTACTCTTCTTTTTTAACTTATTTTTCTCTAAGTATATAAATTTTAGCCAGAAACAGAACAAAGACTGATGTCTGAACAGTGAAAAACTATAAATAAATTTTTGAATTTAGATTTCTGTTTATAGATACTTACAAAATATGAATATCTTTTAATTTTAATAAGATTCTATGGCTTGATTATAGATATGTCAAAACACGGATTAAGCCTTAATGTTTGCTAGAGATGTGTGACACCTGACACATGACCCACGGAAACTCAAACTGTGATAGAAGGGCACAATGCACTGTTTTAAAGCTATGAAGACTTATCAATACAATATGTGATAGACATGTCTTCTTTATATTAATTATGTATATTTTGTTTTTCTTTCGTACCTGTGACATTTTCTCTCCTATTCCTTTATGTATTTGTCCTTTTGCTTTGTGTATAATCGTAAAGGTTTTCAAATTTTTCTTCCCTAGTAGTTATTCATACTTGCTCTACTTCCATCAGTGTAGATTGTTACTCTATAAATGCATTTTTTAGTTTCCTTGCATTTATTGTTTTATTTTTTTTTAATGTTTATTTATTTTAGAGAGAGACAGAGCACAAGCAGGGGAGGGGCAGAGAGAGAGAGGGAGACACAGAATCCAAAGCAGGCTCCAGGCTCTGAGCTGTCAGCACAAAGCTCGATGCGGGGCTCGAACCCACGAACCGCGAGATCATGACCTAGGCTGAAGTCAGCCACTTAACCGACTGAGCCACCCAGGCGCCCCTCCTTGCATTTACTGTTTTATCTAATCTCCTTTTTATATCATATTAATTTTACCCTCATACCAGACTGTTCTTTCCTCTCGCAGTGGTTTTCTACAGTTTTCCAGAAATCATGTATTTTTTAACAGTTTAAAGAAAACCAAAAACTGTCCTGATTTTTTTTCCCTAAATTCTGCAACAGGGTGTTTATGGTAACTAGTGTCTTCTTCCCCTCACTTTTTAAGATGATATTCTGTTTCCTCTGCTTTGTAGTATTTTTTCACAGGTCTCATGGCTTATTTTCACTGTTGGTGATTATAGTCTATGGATTGTCCTTGGTTAGACTGTGTTATCACTCAAGGAATGGTGAACTTTCTCTTCTCACTCCCAGCAACAGGCCAGAGTGATTAAGTATATTCCTGTCTCACTTCCCACTTTCTAGTTGGCATGTCCTAATATCTCTCAACGATACAGAGGTAACAGCTTCTCCTGCATCTTTTCATGCTTCTCTGATACTTCAAATTGTCAAAATTTATGAGAAACTACAATTTCCCTTGTTCACAGCTGTTTTTGTTGTTTGTTTTTCCTGACTCTTTCTTCCTCCATAATGTTTGTCTTGTGATGACCTCTCCTAAAATACAGTGGAGTACTGCTACAATCTGTTTTTCTCTGGGAGCTCCTATCTCTGTATAGACACAGAAAGACTAGGGAGACAGTGAATAGCATCACATCAAACAGCCCAAGAAACTGTCGGTTACTTTATATCAGTGTCTCTGTGGCTTTAGTCCCTGCTGTTGCCTGATGACTGATGCCCTGAGGAAAAGTGGCAGTTGTGACCTAACAGTTCACTGCCTCTTCGGCCTCCCTTTCTATACCACTCTCTCATGGGCAGGACTTCCCAACCCTCATGTCTCGTCATCCCGCAGAACCTACAAATATGCCTCTTGGCTGCGCGAGAGCAAGATCTGGCCTCCTAAACCAATGGTTTTTATTCTCGTAGGACTCTTTCCTTTCCAGGATCAAAACTCAGTGGTTCTATTCGGGTTAGGATCAAAGCTATTAGAGGAATGTAAGCTGATGAGTTCATACTATAAAGTTAATTTTCCAAATTACATTGACAAGAATATGACAAGAAGTTGTTTGCACAAATGGTTTGAAGCTATAGCTTGCTACTTTTATGACTTGTCCTTGTTCGTAATGCAGTGTGCCTTGTAGACGTTAATTTTGTACAGAAAGAGCCACTCCGAGTGAGGCTGTCGCCTGCTTTTGTTTATCAGAAACGATAGTCCTGTTTATCTTTTATTTACTCTACTTCAGCATGTCTTTTTTCATGTTATTTCTTTGGGTAACTAAATATGTCCTCCGGTCAGTCTTTTAACTCTCCAGCAGAATACCCCTGGAGTCCTACAACAACTTTTCCTTCCTCTCATAAAATTGTGCAGCATAATTTTTCTTGTTAAATATCTGTTTCTTCCACTATATTGTGAGAATTTTCAGTGCACGTAATGCGTCTCATTCCTCTCTATATCCACCATGTGTACTACAGTTCATTGGCTTATGGTAAACATTTAATAGATGTAGATCCTAAAAATATTTGCTAACTGAAAAAAAAACCCAAAAACCTATTGCTCTAGGAAATAAAGCTCAAATAAGTAAACTGCTCCAAGGATCATCTGAATAAGTACGAGAGCAACCAGACCCTATGGGAGGAACTCTGAGGCTACAGAGATGAACTGAACACCATGTCACCCTTTTAGCAAAGTGCCGGCAGTGCAAATGGGAAAGCTGCGATACTGCCTAGGACAGACGGGGAGATTTCACGCAGGAAGCTGAATTTGAGTTTTTAAAATAGAAATATGTCATTTCTTAGTCCTTAAAATGCAGGCTCCGTATGCTTTCTATTAGACATTTTTCTTTTTAATAACATTAATGTTTATCTGATTGCAAAATAATACATATTTATAGTATGAAATTTGGAAATTACATAAGAGCACACAAAACACACAAAGGAAAACTTAAAATACATAATCCCACAACCCCAAGATAACCACAGTTAGCATTCTGGCATTATTTCTAGCCATTTTCTCCACTAGAAATAGGCATATATACTTTTTCTTCATTTTACAAAACCAGAATGTGTATTGCAAGTATCTTTTTGTAATGTGCTTTTTTTCAGTTAATCTGTTGCTAACTAATGGTGCTAATGTGTTTGCATGCTGTGATTTTTTCTTCAGCAGCTTGAGAGGATTCTACAATATAGGTATGGTTAAGCACACCTTACCCTGAGTAAACGTACCTGAGTTCAAATCTTGTCCCTTGCCCTCCCCAGCACTGTGGCCCTGAGCAGCTATTCAGCGTCTCTGGAACTCAGTTTGCTTTTCGTCTGTAAAATGAAACAGAAGTATCTACTTTGTAAGATTATTTTAAGGAATAAGTGAGCAAATCTATAAAAAGCACTTAACCCAGTGCTTGGTACATAGTATGTGTCTAACAAATGATAGCTTTTATTGTTTTTACGATATTTTATTTGATCAATTTCCTACTAATGCATAATTTTCATTATTAAAACAATACTGGAATAAGTTACATCTAGGTTAATTTTTGCACATATGAATAATTACTACCTTATGATAAATTCCTATGTAGAATTGATGAGTCCGTATCTAAGACTAAGATTTTTGACAAGGATTTCCCTCCCACTGCAATCTGTATTCTAATGGACATTTTGTGAGTATGCCAGGTTTCCCTTTTTTGTAAGGGGCTGTTTTAGGCTGATTACACAGTGTTTGTGGCTTTCTTTGAGTTCATTCATGAGGGAAAACCTACAAGCACTCATATTTTATGGAAGAGCAAACTACCCAACACTTGTGTGAAGACAGTGGAGCCTCCATTATATCACCTCCTGGACTATCGATTTGGAAAGCTTTCTTTTTCTTTTTCCTTTTTCTTCCAAAATACACTGCATCAAAGAGTCCAAGTTATCCACTAGAAAATAAGTCAATATGATTTATTTCCGCTTTCCTCATTCCTTACTTGTGAGATTGTGTTCTATAAATAAATGTAAAAGAGTGTATAGAGTGCTGAGATTTCCAGTATTGAATCAGGGTGACACCAAGCATTAGCCATTATCTAGAAATTTTTCCACTTGGTTTTTTAGCATTATGTCAAATACTCTGAACCTCCTGAAATTTAACTGCCTTAAAAAAACAATAATGAGCAGCATATTTCGATTTATTGTGATGTTATTTTATTGGTGTGAAATGTACTATCAGTTCTACTTGTACGTTTCAAACAAGCACTTAAACTTTGATCTCTGTTATTTGATCTGTAGCTTTCCAGATATTATTTTAGATAGACAAGAATTTTAAAAAATACTTTAACTTAATTTGCACTCATAATGTTCACTATATCATCTGAGATCTACTTTATGCTTTAATATCAATATTGCAGTATCTGAATTATGGATCTGAGGGGTTATATTGATTTGTAGTTTAATCTAGTATCGTTATCCACATAAGGCAAATCTCCTGTGTTGGAAGGTCATTCAAAAAATAGGAAGTTTTTAAGAGTGTACTGATCTTGGTGAGCACCAAATAATACACAGACTTGTTGAATCACTATATTGTATGCCTGAAACAAATATAACACCGTATGTTAACTAAGTTTAAAAATGTATAGACAAAAGGAAAAATTTAAAAATAGGAATTTCTAAACATTTTGATTTAATACTCAATTTTATGATATTTTGTACACAAGTATCACCACTAAAAATTTTTAATGTCTATTTTGGGTTATTTTTCAATAATCCCCACTCATTTATTAAATATCTATTGAATGCCTACTGTGCACTAGGCTCTTGGGATATAATGATAAGTTTAGAAGTTTAAAAAATATACATGATGCCTAAGCTTTAATATATGTATTAATGTATACATATATTGAAAGGTTTCTTTCACTTGGATTGAATGTTAATTTTTTAGAACTCCTAAAATTTCTACAAAGAATATAATGGATTGGGAAAATATTTGAAGTTATTTTAGATTTTCAGTTTCTTTTTAGAATATTACATATTACTGTACAGTATATTACTATAAAATGCAAAAAAAAAAGTATAAGTGAATCTGAAGACAAATTTTTTGTCTTAGGTAGAAATTATCTCGATAACAGTTTTAAAATGAGTCGTGAGGGGTGCCTGGATGGCTCATTTGGTTGAGCATCCGACTCTTGATTTTGGCTCAGGTCATGATCCCAAGGTCATGGGATTAAGCCCCGCATCAGGGTCCACACTGAGCATGGAGCCTACTTAAGATTCTCTTTGCCTCTGCCCCTGCCCCTCTCTCCACTTGCTCGCTCTCTCTCTCTCTAAAATAAATAAGTAAAAATAAAAATAAAATAAAATGAATAAAGTTCACAGACAAGTATCCAGTACCTTCATTTATATTTAAGATATAATTTTTAAAATTTCGTCTTCCCCTTTTCTTTCCCTTCCTTGGTGTACCCTCTGTTCCTATATTTCATCCTGTTTTTCTTTCCTCTGTAACTGATTCAGGAATTCTCCCTTTGGAGGTTACTGTGGGTGGTCCTGAGAGCTGACCCCAAACCCCTGATCAGTAATTCAGTTTTAATTTTTATTTTGTATTGAAAAAAAAATGAACAGAAGGCTGTATATGCTCCCATTTGAGGT
Organism: Prionailurus viverrinus; assembly: GCF_022837055.1. NCBI lineage: Eukaryota > Metazoa > Chordata > Mammalia > Carnivora > Felidae > Prionailurus > Prionailurus viverrinus. The sequence goes on from NC_062578.1 coordinate 46,145,086, forward strand.
CTTCAGTGGAAAAACTATGAATTTAGTCTGGCTGCCAGTACAGCCCTGGGAAGGGGTGGGGGCAGGGTCTGCTGGATGAAAAGAAAATGTAGTCTCTTGGGACCTTCCAACAAGTGTGGCCACTGTACAACCTGCCTTATTGCTTAGTTGCAGTTCCCATTGAGAAGTTTAAACAAGAATTGTTCCTATTTTGACTTCTTCCCCAATGGAAAGTATTAGACACTAGCTAAGTAGGCCAAAAAGAATGAAAAGCCTGAATAGAAAAGATGGTAGAGGAAGTGAGTCAGTAAGGGAAATGTAATAGGAAAGAGGGGAAAGAAAATTTCCAAGTTGATAAGAGAACATAAAAATACCATGGGCTCCAGGCCATAAAGGATAGTGATTTTTTTGCTAAGGCCGTTGCTTCTTCTTTCTCATGTTTTCATGTTTCTGGCCCACCTTGCCTCTCCTCCTGACCGTTGCCCTCTTACCTCCACACTCCACTCTTACCCTTCTCTCAACACACTGCTGCCCTATACAGAAGGCTTCATTCAAAAGGCTCATTCTTCAATAAAGCACAAATTCCTCACTTAGTACATCAGTGCTGGCCGCAGTCTGCATCTGCCTCTCCGACCTTGTGCCTCACTCCTGTTTTTCATGTTCCCTTTGCTCTAGCCAGTCAACACTATTATTTTGCCCCCAAGCATACCTTCTGACTTTCACATCTCACATTGTCCCTTTGGCCCAGAAAGGAACCTTCATCTTTGCCAGTTGAAATCCTGTGGTAACTCTGAGACCCAACTGCTCCATGAAGTTCTCCTTATCATAGCAGCGTAGAGCAAGCCCTCCTTTCTCTAGATTCCTGTACCATTTTGTTCCTCCCCTAATGCTTCCTGTTATTTGTTTGTGCATGCTTTATTTTATCTATAAGATCATAAGCTTTTCGCAGGACAAAGAACACAGCTCGTCCTCCTTATTTCCTCCATAGGGGCTAGCATATCACCTTCCTTATAGCAACCAAGTAAAAAAACAAAAAAAAAATGCATTGGGTGAATGATCAAAAGAAATGTTATTAGGATCAAGTAGTCGAACACAGATTGCAAATTTTTATGCCTGGTTTATTGTTCCTTCAGTATAGAAATAAAAATCGACCTATGAGTATTTATTATTAAACGGAGAGTTCAGTACCTATAGCAGTGAAATTTAATCATTTGGTTCAAAAAGAACAGAACACGCCCCACTCACCTGATGCCCAGGAGTCTCAGCACTGCTGTCTAGTGTCTGGATCAGTCACTCATGGGAAGGAGGACCAAAGCAGTGCTGGGCCTTCTCATTTCCTTTTTGTAGATTTTCTCTCTTAGGAATGTAATTTCTTTCTTAATAAAGTATATGTGTTTAATAGCTATTTAGATGTTTTTAACAGCAGACCAAACATTACAAATATTCTACTGGTGATGCATATGGGGAGAGGTGTTATGTTTTCCCCCACCCAGCTTTTCTGTGTGAATTAAATCCAAACGTATCTGGATTCTCATAATTCAAAGAAAATATCTGCACCAACATTTTGAGAACAAATAGCTGCCAAGCGAAACCTGACAGCATATTCCTTGGTGACACTCAGTAAAAGCTGTGTAGACAGAGTGAGCGGCTACCTAAAACTGAGCTCATATGCAAATGTGAACACTCTCCAATTAAAATTACATTGTGTACATTAAGCCTCTCTTCAGAGGCTGTGGAATTTTCAGGAAAAATATCGCCGAGCTTGACCTTAAGTACCTTGCCTCATTATTTTTTTGTCATTTCCAGCTACTAGTCTCTCCAAAGAAAACAACTCTCTTGTTTCTTTTAGTTTTGTGTGTGCCCTGAGCTCTTATTCCCAATTGGTGCTACAAAAAAACTGAAATGGTTCCAAACACCACTATTGTTTTTCTTTTTTTCTCTCTGTAACTAATATTTAAAGATCAAAGATAACTCTGGTACTTTTATGTTGTAAAGTGTAAGACCAAATTTTCCCTAAAGGTATTTGCTGTCCAGGATTTTTTTTTCTTTTCTTTTTTCTTTTCTTTCCTTTTCTTTTTTTTTTCTTTTCTTTCTTTGTCTTTCTTTCTCTTTTCCTTTCTTGCTTTCTTGCTTTCTTGCTTTCTTGCTTTCTTTGAGCTGTAAGCTTTCTTCTTTAGAAATCATCTGAATGGTAGCTTCTTGATTTCACAGGGTCACTGGCAGTTGTATGCAGGAAGAGCTGGAGTGGGACCATATTAAAAGGAGGGAGATGAGTTAGGAGGTTTTTAAAAAATATTTTAGTAAGGTACTTAAAGACCAAAAGAAAAAACCCTCCCTTAACTTTCCACCAAAATCATATTGTGATAACTAGTACCTTGGGAAATTTTTTAATTTAAGCACTTTCTGAGGATCCTTCTAATGCTGAAACTAAAAAATAATCTTTACATCAAAAAGCTTTTGTTATAATAATTCCCATGTAAATTCTTATTAATGTATTCATTTTAAGGGTCTATTATGATAGCTTTTATACAATATTTTTAAAGTTTTATTCGTTCTGTTAGTTTGGAAAATGTTTCATATGATTAGCCTTGGGTTCATTCTTTTAAAGAATTATATATATTGGGGCACCTGGGTGGCTCAGTTGGTTAAGTGTCCGACATCAGCTGAGGTCATGATCTCGTAGCTCGTGAGTTCAAGCCCCACGTTGGGCCTGTGCTGACAGCTCAGAGCCTGAAGCCTGCTTCAGATTCTGTGTCTCCCTCTCTCTCTGCCCTTCCCCTACTCATTCATAGTCTCTCTCTCTCTCAAAAAATAAAACATTAAAAATTTTTAATAAAAAATCATGTATGAGATGAAAGAAAATAGTGAGTTTGTATGTCATATAAATGTTTTTCCTAGAATGTCAGTTGTATTTCCTTATCCTTAGTAATTGTATAGAACATTGTTTATCTTCATTGTATCCTAAAGAAGCAGTAATTATTATATTGTTTTGGAATACTTGTTCAGTTAAACTGATTTTCTTAGCCGCATTTAGTAAGTAGAAGTAGAAATAGAAAATATTTCATGATCATGAAAGAAATCTAAATATTACCAAAAGTGGCAGTACTATATGAATAAATATGAATGAATCAGGAGACTCATTTGGTAAAACTGACAACAAATACACACTAGAAGAAAAATAGAACAAAGATTTTCTCATACTTTAAAAATGTTGAAGGTAGTTCTAATTTGATATATGTGATCTCATAAAAACAGTATATTGAATGAACTGCTTCCTCAAATTGCCATTTTGTTCTTCATCAAAAGCAAAAATAAAGAATGGCAATTTAGGGTCAAAAATAATGCCACAAATGAAATTTTGCTTTAATTACTGTCTAGCCTTAAGAAGGAATAAACTATCAGCCAAGACCAATGTTCTTTGATCTTACATTTCAACCTTCTTGTCCTCCAGATGATTGAAATGGTCTTTTCTCAAACGTTCAACAGGCCTTTTACCATTTGATAGGACAATTATTTTTAAGAAGGTTTAAAATGTGATCTGGAAAACCACATTGACTCTCTGTGGCATATTTGCTATTCTTAGCCTGGTTGAATAAGCTGGAAGTGGATGAATAATGCAGGTTAGAAAGAAAACAGATGCTAAATATTACAAATAGGAAGGTTTTCCAGCAACGAGACTTTCATTTTAGGACTAGATTTTTGTTGGCACTTTTGGCATCATGATGATTATTGTTTTTCTCTCCAGCTGTTACACATCTGTATTGAAGGCTGGGGCAATTGGCGCTGGTCAGAGCCCTTCAGTGTGGACCATGCCGGGACTTTTATTAGGACTATTCAGTACAAGGGTCGAACTGCTTCACTCATCATCAAGGTTCAGCAACTCAATGGAGTGCAAAAGCAGGTAAGTTCCTTGTGTTCATGGCCCAGACAGCTCTTAATTATTTGATGTAACTAGTGGAAGGGGAACTTAAAGAAATGAAAATAATTAAATAATAAAACAAAATCCCAGTGGTATGTCTAGTTCTGCCTACTACTACTATGCACAAGTTTCTTGATGATCCTGAGGATGATGATGGCTTCAAACCCTTTGTCTCACATCTTTTACAAGAGCTGCTAACGAGCAGTAAAATTTACTGATTTTAGTTTCACCTCTTCTCTCTGTCACCACCTACCTTCTGGTAGAGGTGCTAATGAGCTGTGAAATGGCCAAAAGGCCTTTATTAAGAAGGAGAAGAAGGACAGGGTGTTGGGGACTCTGGATAACCCAAAGGTGGATAACCAGGAGTTGGTTCTCATACATGTAAGGGTAATCTTTGAGAAAGTGTTGTGATACCTCCCATGACAGAGTGGGCCGGGGTCTCCAGCAAGCTTTCTTTTCCTAGGAGTTAATATTAACTGCAGTAAAAATTCACTACAGTCTAACTCTTGGCATATAAAACCTCAGCTCTCAGCACATATTTTTACGTATTTTATAAAACTTCCTTTTGGCTGTTTTTGAAGTTCTAAGACTGCAAAGGGGAAAAAAAGTATCTGACACTTTTTTTGTGTTCTTAAGATGTGAAAATGTGGTTTTTAAAAGATGTTTTTCAAGCATGGCACATATGACAAGAGTAGAAAGAAAAAAAGGAAGTATTAAAATCTGAAAACTGGCTTCACTGCACACATAATAACTGGATTTGTCATAAGAGTTTTAACATATACATCAGCATCTGGATTGTAACAGTCTATCCAGAGCTTATGTGAACAGAGGACATGATAGAAACAGCCCCCCAGACTCTGGACAAGGAAAAGGGGAGCTTTCCTTAGCAGGCAACATGGGCTCCACCATTGCCCGTACTTGGCAGACAGGAAGCAACTGGTGAGGTGAACAGTAGGACCCGTACCATGTACGTCCCTGGTCTGCACCTAATCAGGGAGCTGGACTTCATGTTCTCATTATTGTGGGCAACAGGAGTGAAAAGAATATAGCAGAAGAGTTTTCCCAATGAACTGACCATTCTTCAAGTAGTCGGTGACTGCCTGCAGTGGAACAGAGTAAAATGGAAGACACTATGTGACACAGGCTTCACTCTTAAATTGCAAGTGTGTATAAACCCAACAATGTACACAACCGACAGTAAGTGTGAAGGACTCTTAGAGGTTTCACTAAGAAGATATGACTCGAGTTGGGCTTTGGAAAACATGTAGAATTTGGATTAAGAGAGGCCAGTCCAAGTAGACCGTATAACCTAAAGATAGGAGCATGGGACAGATGGGTCTTCCTGGGGCTCCTGATGGAAGCAGCCTAGCCAGTGTGAGCTTTGAGCTAGAAAGTCGTAAGAACAAGACATGTCTGTGTCATCTGGCTTCAGGACTCTCTTACTTGGATATGCGCTCAACAGATACCTGCCCAATGAGTACGTTCTGGTTTGTGATTCTGTCACTCATGGTCTTTCAGAAATTCCTTATACACCTTCACCAGTGTGCCTGAGAAATGGTCACTCAGCATCCGTTTGAACACTCCACATGATACAAGGCTCCTTTTCTCACATGGTAGCCCTTTCCATAGTTGGTTACCTCCAGCTATACAGGAAGCTCTTTCCCAGTTTCGAGCCAAAATCTCTCACCATTTGGCCAGTTTATACCATTCGTCAGAACTTGAGGGGTACACCACTTGTGGTGAGGGCTCTGTAAGTTGTATCTCCCCTGTATTACAGCCCTTTGGAAACATAAGGGAAGCTAGGATGATTCTTTCTTCTTAGTTACCCTTTCGTTAGGCCACTGGTTCTCAAACTTGCATGTACGTCAGAATCACCCAGGAGGCTTATTAAAACGTAGATGCTAGGTCCCACCCTCAGAGTTCCAGATTCAGGAGGTCTTGGGTGTGACATGATAATTTGTTTTTCTAACAAATTCTGATGATACTGGTACAGGGCTCCCACTTTGATGGCCATTGCTGTGGTCTAAACTTCCCCAATTCATTCAGCTCTTTTGCCTGTGGTTGCTAGAACAGTGGCCAGTTAGTGGAATGGGGGGGTCACTCCATGGAGAAGTGGTTCTCATGGTGTATCCTGGTGGTTAACATCATAGCCAGTCTGGCTGTATCCCCTTGCTGGCTGTGTGACGTTCAGCAAGTTATTTAACCTCTTTGATCAGTTTCCTGATCTGTGAAATGGGGAGAGTGATTGTGCCTTTGTCACAAAGTTAGTGGCAATTAAATGAGTTTGTATATGTGAAGTGCTTACGGTAGTGCCTGGCCCACTGTCATAACTCAGTAAATTATAGGCACAATTATGAAATATTCCCAGGCATGAGTAACAGTAAATGGACTTTGTTGTGTTAAAATAGTGCCTCCTTCTTGCATAGATATTATGTATCTTTAAGGAATAATATTAAATTTCAGGGATAAATTAATATATACAGTGTTCCTGAGCAGATATTACGCTTCGCAACAATAAACCCTAAGTCAAAAAAGTTGGCCATGAAAAGTACCTTTTTTGAAAATTTTCACAAAATGTTACCTTTTTTTTCCCCCTGATAATAAAAGATTTCTCAGCCTTACTATTTATTACCTGATACCTTAGGCAAATTTCTTAACCTTTCTGTGCCTCCATATACCCCTTGTAAAAGAAAGCACCCAATAAATATTAGTTTCTTGTGGTTATTTTTATGTTAACTGTTTTCAAATATTTCTGAAAACACAGGAAAGCCTAAGGTAGAAAAGAAAAATTACCCATATTTTTGCCACCCAAAGGTAAATACTTGGGTGTATTTTTTCCTACTGTTTTTTTCTATGCAGATATTTTTTTTTACTAACTTGAGATCTGATTATAATTAGTTTTTCAACTTGTTTTTTTCACTTAACATTATATGATGCTTATCTTCTCATGTTATCTGAAATTCCTGAACTATCTTTTTAATGGTTGCATAGTAATTTGCCCTGTGTTATGTTGAAACCCATTTAGACACCCATCCCCTTGTTACTGCACTGTTAGATAATTTCCAATTTGTTGCCATAATAAGCCCTTAAATGAATATCTTTGTGTATACATATGTATGTCCAAATGTCTGTGTCTGTCCTGAAAATAATTTGCTATAAAACTTAATTACCTGAGCAAAAATGTGAATGTTTTTGGGGTGCTTGATACATCTTCCCAGACTGAAAAGATATACTTTATTCTTTAACCAAAATTCATTGTTTTGTGTCACCGGATTCTTGTTAGGGCCACATTAGTCCTTCAAATAACTAAGTATATATATATATATATATATATATATATATATATATATATATACACACACATATATATATATTCGTCCCAACCTTCTGCTGATTTTCTGAGTTTTCCAAACTATTAGCAAAAAGTTTGTTAGTTTTAGACTAACAAAAATTTTTCCATTCATTAGAAGTTTAAGGAATCCTTTTCATCATTCTCTCTGTTAATGTCAAATATACAGATTTTTAAGGCATCTGGTGCAAATCACATTTCAGGATTTCCAAATGTTATTTGTACCATTGAATGTTTCATAATTATTTTCTCTAGCAGTCCCTCTCACACTTTTCTCTGCTTGTATTCTACTATAATAAATGCTGTTATTAAAAAGAAGAAGAAGAAGAATCTAGCCAAATAGGAAAGGACTCTTCAGAAACCAGTAATGGAAGCAGAAGCCACCTTCCCGTTGCATGTATCTTTTGGAAAGAAGTGTCATCTTGTCCCGCAGGAACTGGAGGTCCATTTTCCATTCCCATTGTCATAGAAGGCACATACACGCAAAATTTATATTTTGAGTTTTAGAATTTATTGTCATAGCCAAGTGAGACTGGGCTCTAAATTAGGGCCATTTAAAAAACTTAGCAAAATAATGGAAAGTGGAACACAGAAAGAGCAGTTTGTTTAACCTAGAATGAAGCAAATGGAAAATGGTTGGTACTGAACCCAGGTAATGCTGAAAGGTTCAGCAGGCCACCAACTTCAAAACAACCGCTGCATATGTCAAAGTTGTGAAAAGTCTGTCTAGTCTTTCAGTTGGATTTAATTTTTTATTGTCAGGGTAGATCAACCAAAATTCAGATTAGCTCCAGTTAAGGTACATCAGAGACACAGGATTTCCTCAATTAGCCAGGTTGGGAAGGCAGATAGGAATCAAGGTTTCAGAAGAACTTCATGAATTCCTTCCTCTCTCTCATATTGGCCTCTTTACTTCTGTCCCACCTGGGCTGGGAAATAAACTGCAGCTGCCTAATTACCAAGCTCCATTTGGGGAGGTGAGTGTGTGCAGCTCCCTGATGTACCTTAACTGCATTAACATGCCCCTGGATGATGGAGAATTGGCTAGTGCGCATTTGAACAATGCCATTTGGTTGTACCCTGCCTTTCTTATAACCCTCTCATTTCTCCAGTTGAATGAAAACTGACCACATACAAAATTTCTCAAGAACTTTGTACATTATACAGCTACCCCTGTACACATATTGGCTCCCACGTTTCCCATCCCCTCATTGAGGAAAACTTCACCACTTTAAAAACTTAAATGTACATATGTATGTATGTATGTATATTTGTATCTTTATACATACACTTTTAATCATGGCTAAGATATCATTTTCCAGTGCATCTGGTGTTCTGGAGTTATTCTTTAATATCACTATTCTTCTTGGCACTGATCTAATAAGAGTTCTGAAACCTGCTAAGTAAAATCACATGTGGAAATCTTCAATACACGTCTTTGTGGCTTTGGGGAAAGAGGAGAATTAGTGTGAAACCTGGAAATGTGTATTAAAGAGAAACCCTACATTAAAAAAAATTAAGTAGCTGTCTTCAACTGATAAATTAATCTTGAAATTTTAACCATAATTTTCAAAATAAAGGCATTGTAAGTGTTGCCATGTTGAAGAAAAGCAGACATGGCTCTCGCTGAACCCTGCGTGGGAGCAGCCGTGAAGAACACCGCTCTGAGGAGTAGCCATTTTGGATTTCCCTTCATCTAAGTAGCCTTCCCTCCCTGGCCACTTTTAAGGGTTTTCTTTTTATCAAATTTGAAAGCCTATTTAACAGGCTTTATAGTTGAAAATGAAACTATAAAAACCCACCAAGAGGATCTTTGTCTTTAAACAAAGTGAGTCCCAGATGGTTGCAGAGATTCTGTGGTTTCTGTGAGAGACAGCAAAATTCTCTCCTAAATCTCATGGGGCCCAAAGGTTCTGAAGCAAGAGCAGTGTGCATACATTGCCAGGCCTGGGCACACCAAGAGTAAGAACAAAATTGAATATTGCCTCAGAGCTTTCACGTGTTTACCTAAAGTTAGGCGACGCTAAGGCCTCATAAGACTTAACCATGAGTGCCTGGTAACCCCTAGCATATGCTGAAGAAAAGCTTGCCTGCTAACTTAGGACTCATGGTCCAGTTGACTTCTGTGTTTGTTACTGAGAAAACATTGTTTTAAAAGATTATTATGGCAGAGTATCTAGGAATAATATAACAGTTAAGCACAGTTTGGTTTTTACAGATGTTCTCCTTCTAAAGAAAATTCAAAGGAATAGATAGTTGGAAAATAAGTGTTTAAGAAAATGCTAAATTTCACTGTTCAACTAATACCATTTGAAACAACAATGACATCTTATTTTTGGTCTATCAATCTAGCAGGTTTATTTGGGGTAAGTAATAGTTCATTCATAAATAATTATTCATAGTTATTTGTGTAAATAATAGTTTACTTACAAAGATGTTTACAAAGTACCCTTAATCACATAGGAAAATGTATCCATTAGGATGTTTTCAGTTTGAAGTAACAAAATAGGCTTTTTAGTCTTCATAATAAGTTAATGAGGAAGAACTATTCCTCTTTTACATTTATTATCTCACATAATAAGAATGAAGAAGTCGAGTTAGGTGTTGGTTGATTAAGCAACTCAGTGCTGTATCTGCTGCTCTGCTGTCCTGTTGGATTTGCCTTTTTTGTCTTAAGATGCCTACGAAAGATGGATGCATATATATCCTCTCATAACATCTTCCACGACAGACAAGAAGCAGGGCTTTTGCTTCTCAAATTGTCTCCCTTATCAAGGAGGAAAATGTTTCCCAGGGCCTTTTAGCAGTCTTCCCTTTTCATATTATTAGCCAGAGAGCGTCCCATGTTCACCCCTAAAGTAATCACTGGCAAAAGGAGAATCGATTTACCAGGATTAGTTTGTAACAATTATAATAGATTCTAGGGTTCATGGAGGTGTCCACCTTCCCTGAGTACTTTGCTGCTTTTTGAGACCTAAACCAAATGAGGGTTATTCATATCAAGGGAAAGGGAGGAACCACCTATTTAGCATAGAACCAATGGGATCTACCACATTTACCTTATGATGGGCAGTTTTTATTCTCTTCTATAGTTTCTACATTTTCTTAATTAGTAGGTATTAATTTTATAATAAACAGACTTTCAGAGTGATTATCAGCACAGACTCTAGGCCAGAGAGTCTGGGTAATGTCCCGCAAGTTATCCATCATCTTTGTGCCTCTGTTTTCCCTTGTGCCTCTGTTTTCCCTCATACATGAGTCATAGCAGCACCTATTTGATATGGTTGCTGTGAGAATAAAAGAACTAATTTGTAAAAATGAGTATATACACACACATATATATGTGGGTGTATGTATGTATGCAGAGAAGGAGAGGGAGAGATTTATTTTAAATTGGCTCACACAATTATGGAGGCTGAAACCCAGAAGAGCTGATGTTTTTTGGTCTGTGTCCAAAGGCCAGGAAAGACCAAAGTCTCAGCTCAGTTGGAGGAGTCCCTCCTACTCAGGCTCTTTGTTCTATTCAGGTCTTGAATTGACAGGATGAGGCCCACCCACACTGGGGAGGGCACTCTTCCGTACTCAATTTACCAATACACAGTGAACCTCACCTTCACAGGCACACTCAGAATAATGCTTGATCAAATACCTGTGCAGCCTGTGGCCCATTCAAGTCAGCACGTAAAATTAACCATCACATCCTTAGACCCATAAGTAAGCCACATATGTATGGGTATGTGTGTACGTGTGTGACAGAGAGAGAGACTACTATTTTTATAATCTGGAAAAAATATTACAAACAAGAAAATCCAGTATATGAAAGTCCTTTGTTTTCCACTCATGGTGAATATTTGTATTACAGAAGGATTCACTGCATAGGAATAAATTTTGCATTATCTTTTCAACTTCAACTGATTTCAGAGACATTTCTTAATGTCTACTGTGAACCATACTCTTAGCTGGATGACAAATTGGGTAATACATGGGTTTAATGGGTAATTACGTGTGTTTTACAATGATACATGCTTCTTCTCTATGGGGAAGACCTGAATAAAATAAAATAAAATAAAATAAAATAAAATAAAATAAAATAAAATAAAATAAAATAAAATAAGGCATCTGAGTTAAAAGTTATTTTTTTATTATCAATTTATAAAATGATCTCTTACTGAGTAAGACTGCAGGAAGCCCTTGGAAACCAGCCTTGGGAATAGATACATCACCAGTTGGCCTCTCAGCCACCAGAGCCGAAGTCTTGTTTTCAACCCCCATCTTTTTTGACTGCCACATTATGGACACCACTCACTACCACATCTTGGTCGGTCTCTGCTCTTGGAGTTTCAGCAACACCACTTCTCCTGGTTTACCTCCACCCCTCTTTGCCTCTTCTTCTCCGGCCCCTGGCCTGGCTTCTTGCCTCTGAGTCTGCCCCTAAACTCTTGGTCAATTGCTA